>NC_053022.1:356699043-357367123 GCF_003073215.2 Triticum urartu
CACATGCATTGCACGCATGAGATTTGGCAACCAAATTATGAATACATACCACATTATAGCATGCAAGCTTTGAGTCATATATGCATGATGTAGATGTTCGTTTAATTCTTATAGTTCATTTCATTCAAAATCAACTAGTTTTTATAAGAAAGCTAATCTATTTTAAGATTCATGGAATTATGCGTCGTAAGACATAAAGTAAAAACAAATAATGGCAAATCATGTAGAAAAACATTTGGGCAATTCTGATACGGAAGATTCTAGAACAAATAAGAAGTGCTTGTGTTTTCATGTTTGTGCATTATGCTTAAGTTCAACCATGGAGTCTTCTAGATTATACATGTGGCGAAATCTGGTGGAATCTAGATGATACCCAACGGCCAGTAGTGCTCAAATTTGCCATCTTTGGACCATCGGATTCGCCTCATCCAACGACCATCTTTCAAAGTTAAAGTTACCCGCACACAATATAAAAAAATATAAAATTATATATATAGGGGTATAGATATAGATATGTGATGCAAAAGCTGCCCATCATCTCCAATTAGAATAGTGTGTCCATGCACGGATGCGACGTGGCCAAATGATGTCTGCCATCGATATCTCAAATTCAAATCAGTCTGACCTTGTTCAATGTGTATACATTACAACATGCTCGTTTCCAAACCACACCGCGCAGATCTCCGTTATATTCATGCATGCATGTGTTTCAAACATCAGGATCTCTTATTCAAATATTTGAATTCAAATTTACATTGATTGTGACCTCACCTATTCAGCTATTCTTTTACACCCACACAGTAGTCTTCTCTTTATAATTGTACCACTAACTTTCTCCCGTGCATGCATGCACACACACTACCAGTCGGCATTATCCATCGCACGCATGCAATCTTTTTCTTCAGATCGGTCTCCCATGAAGGCACACACCAACACATCCCCCTCTCCATCATATCGGGCATTCTTTATCTCTCACGCGTGCATGCGCAACGATCGATGTTCCTCTATGTATGTGTGTATATAGCTAGGTCTTCCATAGTTTTCCACACAAACCGATCAATCGATATATCCAGTGAGGTCTCACCCTCTTTCCCACGTCCACATCGATCAATCTATACCTCTCTATATAGGATTAACATATATAGCTAATACACCCACATTAATTACGTATCCAACGCCCCCTCTCATCATCCATGCCTTCCGCTTCATCTCTCAGACGCGTGCATAATGGCGAAGACAGGGGGCAGTAAGGGCCCCGCTCCCTCCCCCCTAACATCACTATATATCAAGGCTAATATGAATGTGATCATTAGACAATTGCTGCTAAAAATGGTTTAAGTTCATGAATTGACCCTCCTTGTAAAGGATTAGCAATGCTTGGCCCCCTAGCTCATTTATTTTTCATGGCTCCGCCACTGCGCGCATCAACGCATGTGTTCTCCCCCTCTCTCTAAATATCGATCTCACACTTGTGCATTCCTTCATAGTCTTCCTCCACTCGGCCCCTCGCACCATCTTCTAGCCCCCCACCGGATTTTGCCACATGTACAATCTAGCAGACTCCATGGTTGAACTTAAGCATAATGCACAAACCTCAAAACAACAGTGGTTCTCTTTTGTTCTAGAATCTTCCGTATCATAACTGCCCAAACTTTTTTCTAGTTGAATTGCCATTATTTGTTTTTACTTTATGCTTTACAATGCATAATTCCATGAATCATAAAATAGATTAAGGGCTTCTTTGATTCAAAGGATTCTCAAAGGAATTTTGGAGGATTCTAATCATTAGGAATTTTTCCTATCTTGGTTGTTTGATTCGTAGGATTGTAAACCATAGGAATTTTTCCATATGATTCATTTGCACTAGATTTCATAGGAAACATCCCATCCACTCAAACCTCTTTGAAAGAATTCTGCGTTTTTTCTATGCACAATCAAACACTCGTACAATCCTGTAGGATTCAAGACGACATTCCACTATAATCCCATGTTTTTCCTATTCCTGCGTTCTTAGCTTTTTTATAAAAACTATTTGATTTTTAATGAGATGAACTATAAGAATTAAACGAAGGGCTACATCAGGCATATATGACTCAGAGCTTACATGCTATAGTGTGGTATTTATTCATAATTTGGTTACAAAATCTGATGCGTGCAATGCACGTGTACCTTACTAGTACTTCGAGTATGTGCAAAACACGTAAATTAGAATACCAATGGCACGCTACACAGTGTCTTTCTTACAGTTCATGAAGCCACGTCGCACATGTGTAGGCGTTGTCGCGACCTCCTTGCATGGATTGATCACAATGATGTGCTGCTGGTTCTAGAAGAATGTACTCGTCCTCCCTGAGCCATACTGACGGTACATGCACGAAGCGAAGATGTGCACGCACGCCATGCACACACTCATTCCTCGCACGCACACGCGGGTACACGGGCGGACGCAATTTTGTACCAAGATCCACCCCATGTGATAATTTGACGCGTGTAAAGTCGTTCACTTCATTGATGGTCAATTAATACAGCGCATGCAAATTGAGTGGACGTGAGGGTGGAAGAAAGACATTATTACTCCAATGCGCGCATGCGAGTAGTTAAATCGTGGGTTTCTAGTAGTACTTCCATTGGTCTCCTTCGTATTTTGTGCCAATTTTTGATAGTAACATAATATTTACGCATTTGAGCAGTGTAGTACTTGAAATTCATGTTCCGCTAAACTCATCGGGAGCCGTTTCGGGCCTCGAAACCAAAACCATCAATTAATCTTTACCTTGTTCCCATCACATTCGAAAGCCTGCTCACACCTACTAGTAGTACGTACCAAACCTGAACGTGTTCCCACTATGCAGGTATTAGTACTAGTGCTAGTATTTAGGTTATAAAAAGGGGAACTACCTAAGCGAAAATCACTCTACCTTTCCTCCTCATAAGTGCTTCTTCCTTGTCCGTCGTTGCCATGGCCGGTGAGCAGAGCTCTAGGTCGAGAACTACTCGTAACAAGGGAGCGGAAACCAAGGCTGCAAAAAAGAAAGAGAGGGCTCGCCGCCACGCAGAGACCTCGAAAGATCTCTCACGGGCAGGCGATGGCTCCCAGGAGCGCCCTAGACACGGAGGCGAACATGCCGAGCCGGCGGAGCTAGAGTCGTTATCCCTCGACGGCATGCCCGATCAGCTCAATAAGCAGAAGGAGTTCATCCAATGCTTGATGGAGTTGCTGAAGGAGAGCCTCGACGACATGCCCATTGAGCTTAATCAGTAGGGGGAGTTAACCACCGGCTTGGTGATGCTGCTGAAGAAGAGCATTGCCTCAGAGAAGAAGGTGACCGGCAAAATCCTACGACTTCGGGAGGACAATGCGAAGCTCTGCCACGAGATCGACCTGTTGAAGAAGAAGAATGCCAGCTGGAAGAAGCTGCATGAGAATAGTAGTTCCTCGATGAAGATGCTGCAGGCCCTCACCATGGAACAAAAGGAAGAGTTGGCGAAGCTCCGCATCGAGCACCCGGCTGCTGTCAAGGTACGTAATATGGTCGTGGAACAGATGATGAAGGCTCGCGTCGAGAAATGCCGCGTCATGGACACAATGATGAAGATGACGGAGGAGACGCGCAAGGAGATGGAGGTCGTGGAGGCGATGAAGAAGCAGTTACGACTCCTTGGCGAATTAGATTATTTGGGGTGATAATCTTTCTTCTTATTTTGCTCATGTGTTTCATCTTTTGCTTCGGGTATTTCGCCGCACGTGTTACGTTCTCTGCGAGGCATGAATAGAACAATGTTTTTTTTTGAGGGAATGAATAGAACAATGCTAACAATGAGATGACTACCAAATTAGATCATTTTTAATCTCCATATGGCACTGGGCTGCCGTTTTTCGTGCTCCTCCGTCGCAGTACTACTCCAGTAGAAAACTTGAGTATACATCACGGTTCTTTGCTCCTCCTCGATCAGGTCGTCGGCGCATTTATACGAGCAGTCAAATCACAAAGCCCCGCCTTCCAGCAGTAATGAGCCGTCAAATCACAAAGGCCCTCGCCTCTCGTGAAACCGACCAAGCTACACTGCCCCGCCCTCTAGCCTTTTAAAAAATGTATACTTTTGTACACCAGTAGTAGTATCGATGGATTGCGCCATGGAGCAAAACTTGAAACTAAAAAAAAGGTGGTACATATAGAGAGCGCTCGTCGCCAAATTATGCATATAGTACTATTAAAAAGGCTAGTCACAATAATGGTGTCCAGCACAACCCACCCCTCAAATAAAACTAAGAGGGTGCCTGGATACGTTTTAGTCCCATGACTAAAAGTAGTGGGACTAAAACATGCTAGCCTCACCCATGCTTGGATCCAAATACTAAAAAGGCTAAAATCAAGTTAATGAGCATTTATTATCCTCCAAACCCTCCAATCCAGAACTCGCCTGTGTTAAAGGAGAGGAGTTAAATGAGTAGAGAGAGGACTAATCCACATTTTAGTAGGGGTACCCCTGACTAAATATTTTTAGTCTCAAGACTAGTTTTAGCCCCTCTTTAGTCAGGGGTGCTTGGAACTTTAGCCACTTAAAGAGACTATTTTTAGTCAGACTAAAATAAGTCACTTGGATCCAAGCACCCTCTAAGCATCCTGGAATTCTTTGAAAAAACTAAGCACCCTGAAATTCTTTGACAACTAAACTACTGGCTATATGATGTTGGCCATATATATTGTACGTATATAATGTGAAGAAACGAGTGGTAGTACTATACCAACTAAAAGATGAAATGTAAGAAATACTAGTATGTACGTACTGAAGAGTTAAAGTAACGAGAAGAAACATAACATAGTTCTGCTGGGGGCTCAGCACAACACACCCCTCAAATTAAATTAAGCACACCTGAAATTAAACTTTGCAACTGTTCCTGTAGACACTGCATTAGAACCACCATGAGCAACGACACTGCCACCTTACTCGGAGTCCTTGTCGTTACCGAAGTCTACAGTAACGAATTTGACTAGGTTGCTCTCGAGGAAGTCCTTAAAATCCTGGCACTCAACGTCGGCATGGCATATGTGGTAGACCAAGCATAAGTCATGCACGCAAACCTGGATCACGGCGGGCTTCTTCCTCTCTTTGTCCTTTAGATCCTTCTCTCATCCCAGGACTGTGGTGTAATCAACATCTAGCCCAACGACCCACTCATCATCTGAGTCTTCGAACATGCGTCTGAAGCGAGAAAGGCATCCTTTCAGCGTCGCGGAAGAACAGGTGTAGATGACGTCGAACTCATCGCCGGTGATGGTTCTAACCTTGTACTCACCGCCGATCGTGGAGATTTGGGACACCATGGATTGGGAGGAGGGTTAGGATTAGTGGAACTGCCGTAATGTGAATGGACGGGACGACTAGGAGCGAACCACCGTAGTATTGAAGGATGTGCAGGGACGAGTAGGAGCGAACTGCCAGCGTGCGAATGGCAGGGTAGTGGCTTTCCATTCTCCCATGACACGGGCTTCCGAGAGCCCTTGGATCTGAGATCGAATGGTTGCATGGCGTGATTCTAGACCTATTGGTGAATATCCTATCCTGGAGGGTTATTCTGCAAATTTTCAGCAACTTAGCATGCGACCGTTTGATCTTAGATCCAAGGTCTGCCAGCAGCCCGTATCATGGTCGCGCCTACCATGACCGTCGCGTCGCTCACGCGGTCACGCTCTTGGAGATTTAACACGGTGCGTTAGGCTATCTGATGTTCGCATGTCATACATAGTCATCACTTAGTCACTCATACTACAACAAGGTTGGCTATAAGTGTATTTTTTTACTCCTCTCTATCTCTTTCTTCATACTCAAGGAAGAAACAGTGCTAAGCGCGTGTATTTATTGCATTTGCCAAGGAGTGACCTCTTCCAATGAAATGGTGTTGCTAAGTTTGCTTCATTTAATTAGCTATAGACTCAAAATTGTCTTTTCACCTAGGTACACGCGCTTAGCACCGTTTCTTCCTTGGGTCACCAAACTAGTCTCTCTCTTCTTGATTAACTTGCCACATCAGACTTTATGCCTATGTGGCAAGCTTAAGCACCTGTAGGAGCAAGTAAAAGTAAGTACAATAGTGCGCTTTACATGGCATTTTTGCATATGTGGAGGAAAGAGAGGCAAGGAAAAAGTGGAGAAGTGGGCTCTCATGCAAGAGCCAGCCTCTACTACATGGTGGAGCATTGGGAGAGGCACCTGTATGGAGGTGGTCAGGAATCTGGGAGACTCACGCCGGTCGTAGCGCCGCAGTTAAAATGATAATGGCAAGTCAAATCACGGGGCCCCACCTGTCCAGCAGTAACTCGCTGTCAAATCACACAACCCTACGTTTGCAGCAGCCTACTCCCTCATCTTCTCGTGTCTCTGTCGAACCGACTAGGCGGAACTGGCCCGCCGCCTACCACGTAGGAAAAGCCCCGCCCTCGACAAGGAGAGAGCCCTTAATGAGTTCAGTACATCGCCGAAGGGCGAGTGCTGAAGGATATCCGCGGAGGTAAACTCCATGATCGGCGCCCAATCGGATTCGATAGGCACGACCGCAGGCGGTTCGGAGTCTGTGGCCAGGGAAGAATACGGTAGTTCAGCATCACGGCTCTCGTGAAGGGTAAGGTCGATATTCGGCTCGATCGCCGCTGAGGATACGGCCTCCGTGGCGGGGTCTATCCACCCACCCATGGATGGCGCAGCTGGCTCCGAATTGAGGGTCGGAGCGGTTGCCAGCGCGATCTCCTGGACACTGTCCGATGGCAGAGCTAAATCACGCCATCATGACCATGTGGCGCACTAGGCAATGGCTCGAATCCGTCGGAGATCAAGAATCCGCGGATATCTACCGTGTAGTTGAAGCTTCCAAACCTGACCTGACGGCCAGGGGCGTAACTCTCGATCTGCTCCAGATGGCCAAGCGAGTTGGCCCGCAGTGCGGAGCCGCCGAATACAAAGATCTGTCTGGGGAGAAAAGTATCGCCCTGGACTGCATCGCTATCGATGATCGTAGGAGCCATCAAGCCTAACGGCGACGACACAGAGGAACTCTCAATGAAAGCACCAATGTCGGTGTCAAAACCGGCGGATCTCGGGTAGGGGGTCCCGAACTGTGCGTCTAAGGCGGATGGTAACAGGAGACAGGGGACACGATGTTTTACCCAGGTTCGGGCCCTCTTGATGGAGGTAAAACCCTACGTCCGGCTTGATTATACTTGATAATATGGGTATTACAAGAGTTGATCTACCACAAGATCGGAGAGGCTAAACCCTAGAAGCTAGCCTATGGTATGAGTGTATGTTGTCCTACGGACTAAAACCCTCCGGTTTATATAGACACCGGAGGGGGCTAAGGTTACACAAGGTCGGTTACAAAGGAGGAGATATACATATCCGTATTGCCTAGCTTGCCTTCCACGCCAAGTAGAGTCCCATCCGAACACGGGACGAAGTCTTCAATCTTGTATCTTCATAGTCCAATAGTCCGTCCAAAGGATATAGTCCGGCTGTCCAGAGACCCCCTAATCCAGGACTCCCTCAGTGTTATTTATGTGCAGAAACAAAAGTTCTCGGAATGACCTGAAACTTCATGGAACCTCTTTTTGGAAATAATAAAAAATCCTTGCGAAAGATGAAGACCATGGGGCCCACCACCTGTCCACGAGGGTGGGGGGCGCGCCTGCCCCCCTAGGACGCGCCCCCTACCTCATGGGCCCCCTGGAGCTCCTCCGACCTCAAGTCCAACTCTATATACTTGCTTTCGGGGAGAAAAAAAATCAGAGAGAAAGATTCATCGCGTTTTACGATACGGAGCCGCCGCGAAGCCCTAAAACCTCTCGGGAGGGCTGATCTGGAGTCCGTTCGGGGCTCCGGAGAGGGGAATCCGTCGCCATCGTCATCATCAACCTTCCTCCATCACCAATTTCATGATGCTCACCGCCGTGTGTGAGTAATTCCATCGTAGGCTTGCTGGGCGGTGATGGGTTGGATGAGATTTATCATGTAATCGAGTTAGTTTTGTTAGGGTTTGATCCCTAGTATCCACTATGTTCTGAGATTGATGTTGCTATGACTTTGCTATGTTTAATGCTTGTCACTAGGGCCCGAGTGCCATGATTTCATATCTGAACCTATTATGTTTTCTTCAATATATGAGAGTTCTTGATCCTATCTTACAAGTCTATAGTCACCTATTATGTGTTATGATCCGTTAACCCCGAAGTGACAATAATCGGGATACTTACCGGTGATGACCGTAGTTTGAGGAGTTCATGTATTCACTATGTGTTACTGTTTTGGTCCGGTACTCTATTAAAAGGAGGCCTTAACATCCCTTAGTTTCCGCTAGGACCCCACTGCCACGGGAGGGTAGGACAAAAGATGTCATGCAAGTTCTTTTCCATAAGCACGTATGACTATATTCGGAATACATGCCTACATTACATTGATGAATTGGAGATAGTTCTGTGTCACCCTAGGTTATGACTGTTACATGATGAACCGCGTCCGGCATAATTCTCTATCACCGATCCATTGCCTACGAGCTTTCCATATATTGTTTATTCGCTTATTTAATTTTCCGTTGCTATTGCTATCATCACTACAAAATACCAAAAACATTACTTTTTCTATCATTACCTTTTGCTACCGCTACCACTACTATCATATTACTTTGCTACTAAACACTTTTATGCAGATATTAAGTTTCCAGGTGTGGTTGAATTGACAACTCAACTGCTAATACTTGAGAATATTCTTTGGCTCCCCTTGTGTCAAATCAATAAATTTGGGTTGAATACTCTACCCTCGAAAACTGTTGCGATCCCCTATACTTGTGGGTTATCAACGAGCAGCAAGCGTCTTCGCTGCATCCTTTGGTACGGCAGGACGACCGCACTGCCACTCCATTGCTGACCCCGGCCGGTTCTTCGTCCCATGCACGCCACGCTCCCATGGAGGCGTGGGCCGCACTCCTCGTAGCAAACAAACTCCTGTGCTTCCGCCCAGTCGACGACTGAAAGTGCGTTATATCGACTAGAGGGGGGTGAATAGGCGATTTTTATGAAAGTCTTCAGAACATGGGAGTTTTGAAGACAAACGATAAAATTAAACCTATTACCATGCAGCGGAAGGTAGACTACACTAGGCAAACCATATTCAAGTATTCAATGAAGTGAAAGCACAAAGACTAATAGCAGCTAGGTAGTAAGGATCAGGTAGGAAGATATTGTGAATCCAAACAGAACACGCAGTCACTCAGTGAAGACAAATAATAGAGCAAACATACAATGACTTCACAAGGAGGAACAGTAAGTAAAGTGAAGTGAAGATGAAACCAGTGACTCGTTGAAGACAATGATTTGTTGGATCAGTTCCAGTTGCTGTGACAACTGTACGTCTGGTTGGAGCGGCTAGGTATTTAAACCTTAGGACACACAGTCCCGGACACCCAGTCCTGAATACGCAGCTCAGGACACCCAATCCTCACCGTATTCTCCTTGAGCTAAGGTCACATAGACCTCGCCCAATTACTCTGGTAAGTCTTCAAGGTAGACTCCCAAACCTTCACAGACTTCGTTCACCGGCAATCCACAATGTCTCTTGGATGCTCAGAACGCGACGCCTAACCGGCTGGAGGATGCACAGTCCTCAAGTGTAATAAGTCTTCAGATCACATAGACAAGAAGACTTAAGTGATGCCCAATTCTCTCTGGCTCTGGGTGGTTAGGGCTTTATCCTCGCAGGGAATTCTCTCTCAAAGGCTTCGAGGTGGGTTGCTCTCAAACGACAAAAGCCGTACTTTCAATCTAAGCAGCCAACCATTTATGGTTGTAGGGGGTGGGCTATTTATAGCCACTTGGCAACCCGACCTGATTTGTCCGAAATGACCCTGGGTCACTAAGGAACTGACACGTGTCCCAACGGTCAGATTTCAAACTCACACGGCAACTTTACTTGGGCTACAAGCAAAGCTGACTTGTCCGACTCTGGACAAGATTCGCTCTCATAGTCTTCACTCGAAGACATAGGTTTTTGGTTTAGGCATCACTTCAGTCATTCTGACTGGTTCTCTTCGACCCCACTTAACAGTATGGTGGTTCCTATGACTCAACACAAAATAAAAAGAACTACGAAAGATCTAAGTCTTCGAGCTCCATAGGCTTCATATCGTGTCTTCTCTTGTCATAGTCTTCAATGTGAATATCTTCATATACCACCTTCGACTTCAATGCCTTCATAAAGTTTTAGGGGTCATCTCTGGTAGTAAAACCGAATCATGAGGGACTTCTACCTGTGTTATTCTGCAATTCTCACAAACACATTAGTCCCTCAACTAGGTTTGTCGTCAATACTCCAAAACCAACTAAGGGTGGCACTAGATGCACTTACAATCTCCCCCTTTTTGGTGATTGATGACAAACTAGTTGAAGTTTTCAACGGGGAATATAATCTGTGAAACTGTAAAGAATAAGGAATTGTCTTCATAAGTTGCGAGGGCTCCCCCTGAAGATATGCATATAAGTTAATTTGCTTTTGGAATGCAAATGCACATGGCAGGTGGTACTTGTGGAGATCCACTTCAACTTATGATGACAATCCACTATGCATGTGAAAGTATATGAAGATAATGCCATGCATAATGGAAAATGGACGTCTGCAGAATGAGCTAAGTGCGGAATTTATCGTCGCACATGCGGAATTTATCTTCGCAAAAAAAGGTGGCGAATAAGTAGCAGACGACCATCTAGTTTAAGTGTTACAACTCATAAGAACCAAATGTAGCAAAAAAAGAGAGTTGTAAGCACGAAGCAAAATATAAGGCACCCGCCCATATGAACCCTCTTGAAGACTATCAATCTCATATGCTTCTCCCCCTTTTGTCAGTAATGACCAAAAAGGTTTGAAGACATAGAGCCTCTACTCGTTCCCATGAGGAGTAGGTGAAGTAGCAGGGTTGTTGGTGTTGTTTGGCGGTGCAGAAGAGCTCGGAGGTGCTGAAGGAGGTGGCGGTGAAGTAGCATCGTCTTCTTCCTCAATAATTCTGGCAGTCACTGTGGCAACAGAGGAAGAGAACTCGGAGTCTTCAAGGGATGGAGTTCCTAGCAGCACAGCCCTTCGAGGAGGTGTGGAGTCAAACTTGAATCTCTCAGTGAAGCCATCCTCTTGAAGATCAGCTTCAGAAAGCATCATCGTTAGCCCTTTCCATGTGCGGCGACATGTTTCATGGGCAATGAAAGCATTCTTGGTGGCAAGATTTCGAGTGCGATTAACATCCACCAAGAGGCTTTTCATCTGACGCTTCAGCCAGTCATGATGCCTATCTTGTTTCTGATGTAGGGCCACAAGAAGCTCTCGGTCGTTGAGAACACGAGTGCGCTTCTTGGGTCTTGAAGCGGTGGCACTGTCAGTGGCTTCAGTGGAAGCAGGGTGTGGTGCACATGTAGTGCCAGCCAAAGGATACACCCGAGAAATTGCTTCAACGCCTTCAACGTTCTGTGTAAAACTCTGATGTTCTGCATTCTGAAGACTTAGAGGTTGCTTGGCAGGCTCAGAATATATGGCTTCAGTAGACATGTCCACTTCAGGCAAGAAGATCCGATGGTTGTGGGCTGAGGGCTGATAAGAGATGGCGGAGTGTAGCTTGATCAGCCGCATGACCTAAGGGGCGTAGAACTTCAAACCAAACAGATCAATGCCTGATGCAGCAAGTTGGCGTATGAAGAAGTCCTGTGCATTGAAGCATTTTCCATGAAGTATATAGAAGACCAAAGTCTTCATTGCACCCTGAAGCTTGGCATTTGGAGAGTGCCCTTTGATAGGCCAGAGAGTTCGCCTGATGATGTGATAGATGGTTCTGGGCAGGTACTCAAGGTCTTCAATGAAGAACTCTGTGGGATACGCAGCATCTTGAGGCAATGGCTTCATCATACTGAGCATTTGACTCATATTAGGTTCTGGCCGCTGAAAGATGCTCTCAATAGCTTCAGCATGCAGCTGACAGCCTTGCTCGAAGAGATCGCCAGGAGTGGGCAAGCCAGTGAGCTCAATGATGTCAAATGCATTGGCTTCATGATGAACATTGCCAGTCATCCACTCCAGAACCCAAGTCTTTGGATCTCTGCTGTATCCTTTGATGTGAAGTGTGGCATAGAATTGTAGCAGCAGCTCTTCATTCCAATGCTCTTCAGCAGTAACAAATTGCAGCAGACTCACTTGCTTGAAGCAATCCAACGCTTCTTCTAGACAGGGCAGACCAGCTATAGCTTCAACGTCAAGGCGCTTGTGTGGGAAGATGCGACCTTGGTTGTAAAGAATGCAAGAGTAATAGCTTCGCTGAGGATAGCTCCAGAACCGATCAGATGATATCCTTTCCCTTGAGTAGGGGTTCCTGGAGCTATCGAAGAACGTGGTGTCTGCCCTGAAGCCATTGATGTTGAAGGAGCCAGGTTCTGATGTAGGACCTGGAAACCTTGGCAGTCTTGGGATTGGCTTCTGGACCTGAGGCCTGTGCTCAACATGATAGTTGAATTGGGGACCGACAGCAGACTCAGGAACAGAAGTGGTGGGATCAGTGGCTTCGCTGTCTTCTGAAGCTTTTGCTGGGGAGGGCTCCACATTAGCTTCGTTGTTGGTTGTGGCAGCCTCAAGATTTTCATCCTCCACTTGACTAGCTGGAGGGTCGGTCACAGGCACGTTCTCCTGGAGAACTGCTTCTTGGTGGAGCAAGGGAGTGGGATCTTGTGGTACTACTTCTTCTTCTGCGGCTGATGCAGCCGGAAGGTCTTCAGCAGAGACTTGAGGCCTTGGACCTTTGCGAAGCCTGCGGAACGCAGACGACGCCTGTGGAGTTGGAGTGGGCTGGGCCTCATAGTCTTCTTCCTCTTGTGGGCGATCCGCCCATGAAGCATCCTGTGCAATTGGCGTCAATGGACGACCAATGCTGATGAGTTCGCTGTTTTCTAACTGAGGAAGGACTGCATCATCTTCTACATTGTCATGATGACCAATGTCTTCAGCAGCGATGGGATCAGCTGCTGGAATGTCTTCAGCTTCAGGAGCCTCTATGGAAGCAGGCTCATGAACTGTCAGTTGACGTTCTGCGTCAGGATGAACCATAGAAATGGGTTCAACTATTAAGGGCTCTGTGGGAGCAGCCCGAGCTTTCTTGGTTTTTCTCTTTTTCTTGGTGGGGGCAGTAGGAGAGTCTTCAGAGTGTTTCCTCTTCCTGGCTTCAGCCTCAGCAGTTCTTGTCTTCTTGAGCTCTGAAGCTGTTGACCGGCTCTTTGGCTTCGAGCCAGTCATTCTTGTTGGGAAGACCATCGGAACTGCTTCTTGTCTTGGTGCATCAGATTCAGCCATAGCAGGCTTCTTCTTCTTCTTTGCGGCCATCCTGGGGTCGATGCCAGGACGCCCAAGTGCCTTGCGCTTCTCAGCCTCATTATAGGCTTGCACACATCTGTCAGCCAGAGTCTTCATGTGCTCACGCGAACCCTGAGCTTCTGCACGCTTCTTCACAAAGGCTTCCTTGAGCTCATGCATCATTGTCTTGAAGTTCTTCACTTCTTGCACGCTGAGCTTGGCCATATGCTTCTTGAACTGTGCCTTTTCATAGTCAATCTTCTGCTTCAGTTCAACAATGCGCTGGGCAATAGCAAGTTCTGAAGCAATGGCGCCTTGGAAGGCGACACTGAGGCCAATAGGTAGCTGCAGATCTTCAAAGCTAATGTTTGGTGTGTCAAACCACTCGTCAATGAAGTTGTGGATGATGGTGACATCAAAGAGAGGCAGATCATTGAAGATTTCTGCTTCTTCTTTGCTCTTGATGAGTTGCTCAAGAGCGTCGTCTGCAAGATCTTCATCACTTGACAGATCAATGTCGTCATTGCGCAGGATGGCAGCAGCTGTTAGCTCTTTGCCAGAGTGAGACAGAGGCATCTTGGCCTTCTGGGGCTTGGAGACGCGTGATAAATCTTCAGACTGCACACTGTCTTCAGGAGGTGCAGTTGCCAATGGCTTCGCCCTTGAGATTTTTGGTGAAGGGGCTGGCTTTGAAGCTTTTGGCTTCTTCAACTGCTTTGGCTTTGGCACTGCAGGCGCGTCATCAGACTCAGTGTCAGCCACAGGCTCATTCACTGCAGTCCCTTGAACCAAGATGTAGGTGATGAGGCCTTCAAGGTTGGCGAAAGGACCGATGACATTGGGTTCTGCATGTCGTGTGCCATCTGCCCTTGGAGATGAGGGACCAAGGTTGAAGTCTAACCCAAAAGTCTTCTTGTTCTGCTTCGCAGAGTTTTGAGCAAACTGGAAGTTGCGCTTGAACAGATTGTCGTCACGACACCATAGCAGTGACGACGAATGTGCATCAGCACGCTGTGGTCCACGGACCATGCATGGATAGAAGCCTTGAGCAATGGCTTCATCTCTGGACCTGGGTAGAAGATTCTTGAAAAGAATGTCTCCCCACGGTCTCTTGATGGCGTTTTTCTCAGCATACTCCTGGGTCACAAATCTGTATTTGAACCATTGTTCTGCCCAATATCTTCGAATCCATTGGATTCGGGTCTTGCGCTGACTGTAATCCTCTTTAGGATCTGTCTTGTACATTTCTGAGAGTTCATCTGGCAGATCTCTGGAGGTCTCACCACGACGCTTTCTGCCACCCTTCCTTGCTGCCTTTTCTAAAGACATAAACTTTAACTTGAAAGGCTTCAAGACGTTCAAAGGCTTCAAAGGTTTTCGTTTGCTGGACCAACAGGAACTGGCTTCGGGAAAATTTATGTGATGCTGTAAGAATTCTGAAATGAATGCAGACTATGAGAACCAAAGGATTCTCCCACGGACATGTACCTGTGACAGCATTAAGGTGCGAGGGAAGGGGAAGAGGTCATATGCATTCTCAGAAGATTTTGAAGATAAATCAGTTTAGAAGACATTGACCTCATCGTGCGAAGACATTCATTCATAGATAAGAAGTTGGTTCCAGATTTGTACGAATCCACAGATCAGTACAAGTGAGGAATCTAACTACTTTGTGAAGCACAAGTGAATATACTAGGCATGTTATGAGATGCAGTATGAGAGAGATCTAGCTTGTGTGAACAAAAACTTCTTGTGGTAGAAAGTGACAAATCAATAGGATCAACGGTGCTGTAAAAAGGGAGTTTTATTTACCACACTGAGAACTGCTAGACGGAGTGGGAGATGAGGCCGAGCAGTTCACTCTTCCGTGCCCTAACTTGGCGACTGAGGACACCTACGGCGATGGCGGAGAGGACGATGTCCGCGGTCGGCGTGAAGACGCCGTCGGAGAGGTTGCGGCAGCGAAGCATTCGTCGTCGGCGTCGTCGAGAGCTAGCGGTGGCGCTAGGGTTCGTGCGAGGGTGGAAGAAGAGATAATGACCGCTATGAGTGTGTATTTATAGGCACAGGGGCGGCACTGTGCTATTACACAGGTGCCCCTAGCGATTCGCATCTGAGGAACACGTGGCCAGTATGCGGAATTTTGGGGTTTGTTCCACGTCCCACGCACGCCTGGATTGTCGGGTGGTCGTTCCTACTTCTCCGGATTTCATGTGGAGGAATGAGCATTGAAAACGGACTTAATGGTTGTCTCTGTATCTTCTGCTGACAAGGACGCAGAGAAGACATTCGATAGTTTCAATAGAATGCATATGACTTGGAGGGATAGAGTTTGAGACAGAAAGCATAGAGAAGTTGGGGTCCGATCACATTCACTTAGTTCAAAAGATTCAACACGAAGACATAGCTATAAGTGAATGCTGTAGAGGACAGAACACTAGCATATATATATATACATATATACTCAACATAGTGAAGATGATCATGAAAATCTGTTGAGTTCAAAGCCAAACCAAATGTGAAGACATTGCAAGGTAATGCCATGAGTGAAACACTTCAAAATAGAATGTTTGGTGGTGGCGTTACCCATCGTATAGGAAGTATTAGACCCAGACACGGCGCACAATTATCGTGGCACTCCGAAGTCAAATTCCACATTAATGTATTCACACTTAGAATGTATGTCTTCATCGATTGAAGATATACTTCACTTCGTGTGTTGCACATCTAAGTCATCAATATGCATAAGGGTTAGGATGTGTGCCTGATCACAGGACATTTGAGGATTCCAGGATATTTAGCTCACACCGTAACTTGCAAAACCTCTTCTCATCCAAGGGCTTGGTGAAGATATCTGCCAATTGCTCTTCAGTGTTGACGTGTATGATATCAATGTCTTCCTTCACAACATGATCTCTGAGAAAGTGATGACGAATTTCAATGTGCTTTGTCTTCGAGTGCTGAACTGGGTTGTTAGCAATCTTGATGGCGCTTTCCTTGTCGCAGTAAAGTGGCACTTGCTTCAGATGAATGCCATAGTCCTTGAGTGTTTGCTTCATCCACAGAAGCTGAGCGCAGCAAGATCCAGCAGCAATGTATTCAGATTCAGCAGTCGAGAGAGATACATAGTTCTGCTTCTTTGAAGACCAACATACAAGTGATCGTCCTAGAAAGTGACATGTGCCTGATGTAGACTTGCGATCAACTTTGTCACCAGCATAATCAGCATCCGAGAATCCAACCAAATCAAACTCTGAGCCCTTTGGATACCATAATCCTAGAGTTGGGGTGTGAGCCAAATATCGAAGAATTCACTTCACAGCTAAGTGATGCGACTCCTTTGGTGCCGCTTGAAATCGAGCACACATGCAAACACTAAGCATAATATCTGGCCTAGATGCACATAGATAAAGTAAAGACCCAATCATGGAGCGGTATACCTTTTGATCGAACTCTTTACCATTGTCGTCAGGACCCAGATGATGTTTGGCTGGGATTGGTGTTGTGAAGCCTTTGCAGTCTTGCATACCGAACTTCTTCAGGCAATCTTTGAGATACTTCTCTTGAGATATGAAGATGCCATTGCGTTGTTGTCGTATTTGAAGACCAAGGAAGAACTTCAGCTCCCCCATCATGGACATCTGATATTGCTCTTGCATCATATATCCAAACTCTTCACTGTACTTCTGATTGGTGCAGCCGAAGATAATGTCATCCACATATATTTGGCACACAAATAGTTCACCATCATATGTCTTCGTGAAAAGAGTGGGATCTAGGGAACTAGGTATGAAGCCTTTGCTCTTCAGGAAGTATTTGAGTGTGTCATACCAGGCCCTAGGGGCTTGTTTGAGGCCATACAGTGCCTTGTTGAGCTTGTATACCATGTCAGGATGTTTTGGATTTTCAAAGCCAGGCGGTTGTGCAACATACGCTTCTCCTTCAATCTTGCCATTGAGAAAGGCACTCTTCACATCCATTTGATATAGAAGTATGTTATGATGATTTGCATAGGCTAGCAGTATGCGTATGGCTTCAAGTCTAGCCACAGGAGCAAATGTTTCATCGAAGTCAATGCCTTCCACTTGAGTATATCCTTGAGCAACGAGACGAGCTTTGTTTCTGACAACTTGACCATGCTCATCTTGCTTGTTGCGGTATATCCATTTGGTGCCTATTATTTTGTGCTTCCGTGGATCAGGATGCTTAACCAGTTCCCATACATTATTCAGCTCAAACTGTTGAAGCTCTTCTTGCATAGCTTGAATCCATTCAGGTTCCATGAAGGCTTCTTCAACTTTCTTGGGTTCTGCTATTGAGACGAATGCGAAGTGCCCACAGAAATTTGCTAGCTGAGTTGCCCTTGAACGAGTGAGTGGACCAGGTGCATTGATGCTATCAATTATTCTTTCAATCTGCACTTCATTGGCAACGCGAGGATGTACAGGGCGAAGACTTTGCTCTTGCTGTTCATTGTCATTGTTGTAAGGAATATCTTCAGGCTGAGCATTGTCTTCATGTTGATCAGGTGCTGAAATGATAAGTTCTTCTTCAGGATGAGCTTCAGAAGGTATAATTTCTCCAGTTCCCATTAGCTTGATTGATTCACTGGATGGAACTTCATCTAGCACATTTGGCAGCTGCTCTCTTTGTGAACTGTTGGTCTCATCGAACCGCACATCCACTGTTTCAACCACTTTGTAATGAAAGAGATTGAAGACTCTGTAGGAGTGCGAATCCTTTCCATATCCAAGCATAAAACCCTCATGTGCTTTTGGTGCAAATTTTGAGGTGTGATGTGGGTCCTTGATCCAGCACCTTGCGCCAAATACTCTGAAGTAACTGACATTTGGCTTTTTGCCAGTAAGGAACTCATAAGATGTCTTGTTCAGTAGCTTGTGAAGATAAACACGATTGATTGTATGGCATGCAGTATCAATGGCTTCGGGCCAGAATTTTCTTGGGGTCTTGTATTCATCTAGCATCGTTCTGGCCATCTCAATTAGTGTTCTGTTCTTGCATTCGACGACGCCATTCTGCTGTGGCGTGTACGGGGCTGAGAATTCATGTGTGTTGCCCAAGGTATCAAGATATGTATCAAGGCCAGTGTTCTTGAATTCAGTGCCATTGTCACTTCTGATGTGCTTTATCTTGGCGCCAAAATTGTTCATAGCTCGATTTGCGAAGCGTCTGAAGACATCCTGCACTTCAGTCTTGTATAGGATTATGTGCACCCAAGTATATCTAGAATAATCATCAACAATAACGAAGCCATAGAGGCAAGCAGTAGTAGTTAGAGTTGAGTAATGAGTGGGACCGAAAAGATCCATGTGAAGCAGTTCGAAGGGTTGAGTAGTAGTCATGTTTGTCTTTGAGGGATGTTTGGCCCTCGTCATCTTCCCTGCTTCACAGGCACCGCATAAGTGGTCTTTCTTGAACTTGACGCCCTCGATGCCTATGACATGCTTCTTCTTCGCAAGGGTGTGGACGTTCCTCATGCCAGCATGTCCAAGCCTCCGATGCCAGAGCCAGCATTCTGAAGCCTTTGCTAGAAGACATACTGCAAGCTGTGGCCCTGCTGAGAAATCTACCACGTACAAATCATCTTTTCGATACCCTTCAAACACTAGAGACTTGTCAGATTCCATTAGTACAAGGCAACGATATTTTCCAAACATTACGATCATGTTCAAATCGCAAAGCATTGAGACAGACATTAAGTTGAAGCCAAGGGATTCAACAAGCATGACTTTATCCATGTGTTGATCCCTTGAGATTGCAACTCTACCTAGACCCAATACCTTACTTTTACCAGTGTCAGCAAATGTGATGTGGCTCTTGTCGGATGGACGTAAGGTTGAGTCCATAAGAAGACTTCTTTTGCCAGTCATGTGATTTGTACACCCACTGTCAATAATCCATTCTGAAGACGCTGGTGTCGTACCCTACAGTGCAGTTAGGGGGATAGGCTTCACCAAGAGCATTGTGAAGCAAAAACATTTGACAAACCAGTGGGTTATGAAAGCTTAGATCCAGGTTAGGACTAATAGGGAGAGTAGCAAGCGATTCAGGTACGAAGTACATAGTAAGACCATTTGGGCATTTGATCTTGCGCCCTACAAGATGTTTAAGGTCCCCAGCAATAGCGTCAGACAATTTTGGTTTTCTGCTGGAGACCTTTCCCTGCAAAAGAGAGTTAAGCCTTCTTAACCACCCACATCTTCAAGGGTGGCTTAGAAGCAATAAGTCTAAGTGCAGCATCTGAGAATTTTGGCTTTGAAGCCTTAGCAAACAGTCTTGCAGGCGGAAAATAGTACTCATAAGAATAAGCAGAATAGTTCTTGGTCTTATGAACATGGCGGTTTGATGAACCGCTCTCATATTCATATGCCTGAGTATGGTTTCCCTGCAAAACATTTGCGTTAGTGCGACTCAGGTGAGTCCTCTATTTGTATGAAGCCTTTGGACCGTATGAAGCCTTTGGTCTGAGGTTTGTCTTCTTCAAGTGAGGTGTCATGAAGACATTCACAGGAAGATTTTCAAGACACCTTCAAGAACCCAGATCTTCTTCATAGGCGGTCCATTCCTGCAGTTAGTACCAATGTACCTGGCAAACACTTCACCATTCTGATTCTTAAACAGTATATAGTTTGCATCAAAGGATTCATCAATGATAATGGGATTAGCACAAGTGAAGCCAGTTAGATTGGATGGATCTGCTGAAGGTTCCTTTGCAGCAACCCACATGGTTTTGGGGTACTGCTCAGGTTTCCAGTAAGAGCCATCTGCATTCATTTTCCTTATGAACCCAACACCCTCTTTCCTAGGGTTTCGGTTCAGAATCTGCTTTTTGAGGACATCACATAGTGTCTGATGCCCTTGAAGACTTTTGTACATCCCTGTTTCAAGCAATGTCTTCAACCTAGCATTCTCATCAGCAATAGCGGTGGTATCCTCCGCAGAGGGGTTAGTTACCGCATCAACAGTTGAAGATATTGCAACCGCAGTAGCAGTAGAACATTCAGGAACAGAAGTAGCATTATCACGCTCAATGCATTTAAGACATGGTGGTTCAAATCCTTCCTGAGCGGGACTGATCTGTTTGGCGCGAAGTGACTCGTTTTCCATTTGAAGATCTTCATGAACCGCTCTCAATTTCTCAAGATCTTGCTTCCTTTGAAGATAATCATAGGAAAGCTTTTCATGAGTTGTTGAGAGAGTTTCATGACGACTTTCAAGTTCCTGATACTTAACGTGAAGATTTTTTATGTCTTCAATTAAGGATTCGGATCGAGTCATTTCAGCACCTAACAGATCATCGCTTCTGTCTAACAGTTTTTGAATATGTTCCATAGCTTTCTGTTGTTCAGTTGCAATTTTAGCAAGTGTTTTGTAGCTAGGTTTTGAACCACAATCAGAGTCATCGTCACTAGATGTTTGATAGTGAGTAGTGCGTGTGTTTACCTTGGCACCGCATGCCATGAAGCAGTAGGTAGAAGCGGAGTAGTCCTTGTCATTTGCATCGGTGTCGGTGATGAAGTCATTGTCTTCAGTGTTGAAGATGGACTTGGCAACGTATGCTGCAGCCAGACTTGCGACGCCTGAGTCGGATTCCTCCTCAGACTCTACCTCCGCCTCCTCAGAAGCAGACTCCTCCTCTGAATCCATTTCCTTGCCAACAAACGCACGTGCCTTGCCAGATGAACTCTTCTTGTGTGATGAAGACTTTGAGGAAGACTTGGAAGAAGACTTTGAGTATTTCTTCTTCTTCTTCTTGTCGTCAGAGTCATATTCCTTGCTCTTCTTCTTCTTTTTGTTCTCATTGTCCCACTATGGACACTCAGAGATGAAGTGGCCAAGTTTCTTGCACTTGTGACATGTTTTCTTCTTGTAGTCATGAGCAGGAGCTTCATCATTCCTTGAACTTGATCGGGAAGACTTTCTGAAGCCTTTCTTCTTGGTGAATTTTTGGAACTTCTTGACAAGCATAGCAAGTTCTGTTCCAATGTCTTCAGGGTCGTCAGAACTGTTGTCAGATTCTTCTTCAGATGAGGAGACAGCTTTTGCCTTCAAGGCACGAGTTCGCCCATAGTTTGGACCGTAGATCTCTCTTTTCTCCGAAAGCTGGAACTCATGTGTGTTGAGCCTCTCAAGTATGTCAGACGGATCGAGAGTCTTGAAATCAGGACGTTCTTGAATCATCAGGGCCAGGATGTCAAACGAACTATCAAGTGATCTCAGCAGCGTCTTGACGACTTCGTGTTTGGTAATCTCAGTGGCGCCGAGGGCTTGAAGCTCATTTGTGATGTCAGTGAGTCGGTCAAATGTGTGCTGGACATTCTCATTGTCATTTCGCTTGAAGCGGTTGAAGAGGTTGCGAAGGACACTGATTCTCTGATCTCTCTGGGTTGAGATGCCTTCATTGACCTTGGAGAGCCAGTCCTAGACCAGCTTGGATGTCTTCAAAGCACTCACACGGCCATACTGTCCTTTGGTCAGATGACGACAGATGATATTCTTGGCAGTAGAGTCCAGTTGAACGAATTTCTTGACATCAGAAGTAGTGACACCTTCTCCAGCCTTGGGAACACCGTTCTCGACGACATACCATAGGTCGACGTCAATGGCTTCAAGATGCATACGCATCTTATTCTTACAGTAGGGATATTCAGTTCCATCGAAGACGGGGCACGCAGCGGAGACTTTAATTATCCCTGCAGTCGACATAGCTAAAACTCTAGGTGGTTAAACCGAATCACACAGAACAAGGGAGCACCTTGCTCTGATACCAATTGAAAGTGTGTTATATCGACTAGAGGGGGGTGAATAGGCAATTTTTATGAAAGTCTTCAGAACATGGGAGTTTTGAAGACAAACGATAAAATTAAACCTATTACCATGCAGCGGAAGGTAGACTACACTAGGCAAACCATAGTCAAGTATTCAATGAAGCGAAAGCACAAAGACTAATAGCAGCTAGGTAGTAAGGATCAGGTAGGAAGATATTGTGAATCCAAACAGAACACGCAGTCACTCAGTGAAGACAAATGATAGAGCAAACATACAATGACTTCACAAGGAGGAACAATAAGTAAAGTGAAGTGAAGATGAAACCAGTGACTCGTTGAAGACAATGATTTGTTGGACCAGTTCCAGTTGCTGTGACAACTGTACGTCTGGTTGGAGCGGCTAGGTATTCAAACCTTAGGACACACAGTCCCGGACACCCAGTCCTGAACACGCAGCTCAGGACACCCAGTCCTCACCGTATTCTCCTTGAGCTAAGGTCACATAGACCTCGCCCAATTACTCTGGTAAGTCTTCAAGGTAGACTCCCAAACCTTCACAGACGTCGTTCACCGGCAATCCACAATGTCTCTTGGATGCTCAGAACGCGACGCCTAACCGGCTGGAGGATGCACAGTCCTCAAGTGTAATAAGTCTTTAGATCACACAGACAAGAAGACTTAAGTGATGCCCAATTCTCTATGGCTCTGGGTGGTTAGGGCTTTATCCTCGCAGGGAATTCTCTCTCAAAGGCTTCGAGGTGGGTTGGTCTCAAACGACAAAAGCCGTACTTTCAATCTGAGCAGCCAACCGTTTATGGTTGTAGGGGGTGGGCTATTTATAGCCACTTGGCAACCCAACCTGATTTGTCCGAAATGACCCTGGGTCACTAAGGAACTGACACATGTCCCAACGGTCAGATTTCAAACTCACACGGCAACTTTACTTGGGCTACAAGCAAAGCTGACTTGTCCGACTCTGGACAAGATTCACTCTCATAGTCTTCACTCGAAGACATAGGTTTTTGGTTTAGGCATCACTTCAGTCATTCTGACTGGTTTCTCTTCGACCCCACTTAACAGTACGGTGGTTCCTATGACTCAACACAAAAGAAAAAGAACTACGAAAGATCTATGTCTTCGAGCTCCATAGGCTTCATATCGTGTCCTCTCTTGTCATAGTCTTCAATGTGAATATCTTCATATACCACCTTCGACTTCAATGCCTTCATAAAGTTTTAGGGGTCATCTCTGGTAGTAAAACCGAATCATGAGGGACTTCTACCTGTGTTATTCTGCAATTCTCACAAACACATTAGTCCCTCAACTAGGTTTGTCGTCAATACTCCAAAACCAACCAGGGGTGGCACTAGATGCATTTACAATGTATCACTGTACACCCATTAACGGCCCGTGGTGACGTCTGGCCAATGTATGGACCATGACGTCTTTTGGCCCATATGAGGCCCTATGTAACTCTTGGCCTATTAACGGCCCGTGGTGAAACTGGCCCGTAATGAACAGTGTATCACTGTACACCCATTAACGGCCCGTGGTGAAACTGGCCCGTAATGAACATTGTATCACTTTATACCCAATAACGGCCCGTTATTCCGTTGGGCCGTCTCCAGCCCATGTTATCTTTCAGCCTTCTCAGAGCCCATTTATTCTTGGGCTCATTTCCAGCATTCGTTTACTTACAGCCCGTTACTGTCATTTTCTGCTTGTGGGCCAAATTCTGCCCGTGGTTACAGTCGGGCCGTTTGTGGTCCGTTAATACGTTGGGCCGTTTTCATAGCGTCATCAAATACGGCCTATTAACGATGGCCCGTTATGGTCGGCCCATGAATGGACGATTCCAACTCTAGCCCGTTTTACGGCCAGAATGCGGTCTCTTTGGCCCATGTTTGGCCAATCGATCATACGGCCCGTAGAAGGCCCATTGATGATACGGCCCGTAGAAGGCCCACTATTTATACGGCCCATAGAAGGCCCACTGTTTCTACGGCCCGTAGGAGGCCCAGTGTCACTACAGTAAATATTAGCCAATGGTTATTGTGGCCTAGTTTTAAAAAATAGGTTATTGCAGCCACTAGCAAACCGCGGAAAAAGAACTGCACTGACTACAAGCAAACAAATAAACAAGACAACAAGGAAATAAATAAGCAAGCAACTTACACTAGGCTATCACGGCTATTACACAAATTACATCCACTGGGCATCAAAGTTCGCCACCAGTGCAAATATAGGGAACACAACAGCATATAAACACCACAGCAAAACAAGTCCAGAACTGAAACCACTTCAGAAGAGCTCAAGAAACAATATCCTGGGTACCCATAATGCTGGCAAGATGCTTAGCAAGCTTATTAAGTTTCTCTTGTTTGGCGCTTAATTCCTCCAGCGCTTGCTGTTGCACCAGAAAGTATGCATCTGAATTCTGCAGGGACTTCCTTAGTCCTTCAGCTTCCTGTCGCATAACATCTGATCGATGTCTTTCAACTTGAAGTTGAGACTCAAGAAGCCGAACTGATTCAGGCAATGAGTTCGAAGAGCTGGTGCCAGCAGTGGTAGCCAGTAACTCGAACACTACATCAAGACATGACTTTGGGGTTGTCTCAGTGTCTTCAATATAGTTTTTATCAGCTTTCTTGGAGACCAACAGGGATGTCTCACTATCTTGAACCTTATCTGCATTACTTCCTTTACCATTGCATAACAGGGTACTCTTCTCCAATATTTTGTCCGTGTTCTAAAAGAGAAACAAACAAACACATCTCAGGTTTACAATGTAGTATATGAAACTCATTTTGGTAAACCAGTTCAGTAGTAAGGTGGACAGGATAACAGCATGAAACAAACATATATCTATGTAGTATGGTCACTGTATGGTCTATATCATTCTAGTTTATGTTGCCAAATCAAGATAGATACAGTTCGAATCATATCTATTTAAGACAAAGCAGCATAGACAGAATATAAGTGTGGGAAACTACACAACAATAAAAACACTTGTAATGTGCATGGCATGAGAACATAACTGTTTATTCAATTAAAACTGAAATCAACATAGAGAAAGTTACAACAGCAAACAGCCAAACACGTTGAAGAAACATGTTTAAAACATACCTGTTGTGCCATTGGAGTTTCAATTGCATCCTTCAAATTTGAAATTAGTTGGTATCAGTAAATACAGTGATGCAAGAGCAAAGTAGTATGAACCATAGCTACGGAACCTGACCTGAGAACAATTCTTCTTCTGCTTTAAGCGTTGACTTCGGGTTCGGAGTGGTGGTCCTCGTGATTTGGGCACTGCAGTTGCCTTACTAACTGCTCGTGTTTGGGTGCTCTGTGGTGGAGACGATGCTGTGTCAATGGGAACTAGGTGTCTATCTGCTGGGGTTGGGGTTAGAAGGGGTGTAGCTGGTTCTCTGTCCAACTAGGTAGGGGTACAATCTGCATGAGTGTGGGTTATGTGTGGTGGGGCTGGTTCTTGGGCAAGTACAACCGTGGTTCTATCTGCATCGACAGGTAGCACGGTCTTTTCTGAAGACCGTGTTTTTACTCCCACAGATACTGCCATCACTCCCTCCAATTGAAATGGCTGATAAACAAGAAAAGTAATTGAATGTACAGACATTGTAAGATAGACAGGTGCAATGGATAGTAGGGAAGAAAACAGGGCATGAAATAATTCACATTTATGTTGTCTAAGAAAACGGAATAGCAGGACATAATTTCACATATATGATGGCTAATTAAACAGGATAGCATGACACAATTTCACATGTATGATGGCTAACTAAACAGGATAGAATGACATACTTCAAAATATGATGATTATGTAAACATGATGACATGATATAACTATACGATGTGTCTATTAAAGTGGTTGGCATGCCATAAATCACAAACATGCCGTCGATGGAAACATGATGGCATGATATAATTCACGGATAGAATGACATAATTTAAATATGATGACTATGTAAACAGGATGAGATGATATAACTATATTATGTCTTTAGAAAATGGGTTGGCATGCCATAATTCAGATACATGTTGTCTATGTAAACATCATGGCATGACATAATTCAAATATATGATTTATATACTAAGGAAGTGAGCAGAGGGCAATCGCATATGTGATGTGTCAACTAAGGAGATGGCATTCAATATTGTGTATATGATGTAAAAACTAAGCATTGCAATACAACATATCCATTATATGAGTAATATAACCCTGCCAAGTTTGAGCATACACCTCACGGGGATAATAGGACTGGTCATCTGCCTCTGAATCCTCCTCTGAAGAGCTATCTGTAACCAGCAAGATATCTGCTTCAGCAGGTAGCATTGTCTGCTCTGAAGACCTTGTTTTCACTCCAGATTTCTCCATCACCAATTCAAATGGCTGATGCACAGGAAGAGCAGTTGAATATACAAACATTGTCGACAAAAGCAATGAGAAATACAAAAAAAGGACGACATGATATAATTCACATATATGACGCTTGCCTAAACAGCATGGCATTGCATAATTCACATACATAATGCCTTGCAACAAGATAACATTGCATAATTCACATATATAATGTCTTGCAACAAGATGGCATTGCATAATTCACATATATGGTAATTAGACACTAAACAGGTGGCCTTCACACAAAGCATGTCTAAACTAAGCAAATGACATAGCAATGCAAGATACCACACGCACGATATGAGCAACATAACCCTGCCAAGTTAGGGCATGCACCTCGGGGGGGATATGACTGGTCATCTGTCTCTAAATCCTCCTCTGAGGAGCTATCGATAACCAGCAAGACATGCGCTTCGTCAGATAGCATTTTCTGCTCTGAAGACCTTTTTTCCACTCCAGATTTTTCCATGACCATGCCAAATGGCTGATGCACAGGAAGAGTAATTGAATGTACTAAAATTGTTGACAAATTTAACATGTAATAAAAAAATGATGGCATGATATAATTCACATATAAGATGACTGGCTAACCAGGGTGGCATTGCAAAATTCACATATATGATGCCTGGCTAGACAAGATGGCATTGCATGATTCACATATACGATAAAGAAACTAAAAAGATGGCATTGACACAAAGCATGTCTAAACTAAGCAGATGACATCTTTAATGTATACAGTAAGCAATGCAAGTCACCATATGCATGATATTACCAACATCAGCATGCCAAGTTAGAGCGAAGACCTCATGGGGTAAATAGGAGTGGTCTTCTCCTTCTGAATCCCCCTCATAACAGTTATCTTCCTCTTGATTACGATCCGAAATGGGTGGAGGGGGGCTGCCTTTGCGCCCACCATGGAACGACGTCTGCATGAAATTTTATTGCCACGCAAGGCTCGTCTCTTTTGCTATACATGATCAGTTCCATTGTGTACAATAACTGGCATGCATAGGAATAAAACATAGTGAGATTATGTAAGGAGTGCATGCACAAACCCAGAGTGATGGTAGAAAACTGTGGATAGACCCAAAACCAATGATAGCAGGTAGATAATAGCTTTAGTTAAAAAATACAGATAATGGCTCCTTTAATGTTTGTTTGCACCCAACATGAAACTCATAGTAGACACCGGAGATTAACCAGATAGTAGACAGATAGTACTAATTGCTACCCCAATATGTACCCCACAACCATTTAAAAACTCAAGTTTCAACATTAGTTCGGACCTGACTCAGATTCTAATAGTTGAACACGATGATAATGTAGCATGTCATCATATTAAGCGACACATAATGTAAGCAGACACGGAAGAGTGCGACCTCTCTTGCGGACCCGTGTAGTCCTCAAGGTCATCTACTCAGTTGATGATGGTAATGTAGTTGCCATGGCTGCCGGCGGCGGGGAAGAAGATCTGAGGCGGCGAAAGATAGTCTGGAGAGCGGATCCCTGCTGTGGTGAACCCTTCCATCGTTGGAGCAGCTGAGCTGGGGTGGAACACAACGCTGCAGGAGCAGGACAAACCACACAAGGTTTTCTTTGACACATATCTGTAACAGAAGTAATTGAGTAAGGGCTTGTTTGAATTTGAGGATTCTAACAATGCAGGGATAGGAAATAGACAGGAATAGGATAGGAATGCACGTGCAAAACAGAGAATTTAAAAACACAGGATTTCTGCCAATCTGGGTGTTTGATTCACAACAATTGGAAGATCACAGGATGCAAAAAAGCATGGTGAGATTAAGTCAAGCCACAAGAAAATGTACGGTTATAATGCTATTATGCTACTATCTCTTAGTCTTGTGCTTGATGATTAGGAATATGAAAAGGAGGAGAAGTGGAAATTAGAATTCCTACGGTTTTTCTTTCAAGGAGACACTAAAGGAACAAATCGTACAGTCTTCCTTTGCTCAATTCCTTTGCACCAAATTCATGAAAAGTAGTACCATAGGAAACTTTCCAATTCCGATGTTTTCATTCACTTTTCCTTTCAAGCACTGGCGATTCTAGTAGGCAGGCTTGAGCAAGGAAAATCCTACACTAAAAAAATGTTTTTGTGCTACTTCTATTACTTTGGACCCAGGCCACTGCCATACTAGCTCAACTCCCAGGCCCATCGACAAATGCACAGCTCAAACGCGCAGAGATAAATAATGATGGCGTTCAAGAGAGTCCATCACGGATAGCTAAGTTGCCTAGTACCTCACTATTTGTCATATAGTAGGAAAAAATGATCGTATTTCCCGTTACTACGAGTGCTCAGTGGACAATATATATAACATGTAGAGTAAAAAAGAGATGCAACAAGTGTACAACCTCTTTGGCGAAGCCATGTCGATCTCAACGTGATTGGGTTGGCCGGTGAGGATGCTCCGACTGACTTGGCTGTCGGAGGAGGGGAAGAAGATCTTAGGCGTCTGGAGATGGAGCCCGAGGTACTGCTCCGCTGTGATGGAGGGTTTCGTCGTTGGAGCAGCTCCGGTGAGTTGTACGACGCCGAGGCTGAAGCAGGGCAAGAGAGACAACGAACAACGTTAACCTGAGTGGAATTCTAATGGCATATCCAATACATGACGTAAAATACATAAACACAAAGTGCTAGATGTAAAATACATCAGCCACTCATCTCTGAACTTAACTATCGAAACTGAATTTAACTGTCGAAACTGAACTTAATTGTCGAAACTGAACTTAACTGTCGAAACTGAATTTTGCTGTCGAAACTGAATTTTGCTGTCGTAACTGAACGCACTAGCAAGGTGAGGCTACACGTCGGTCGACTAACTTTTTCATCTCTGGTCAGTCGATTTTGCAGCCGCTGGATACGAAATCAAGGGTCTGTGGTTCATCTTCAACCTCCACCCCCTGAGCCGGCCAAACAGCAGCCCCCCGTCGCCCGCGGCCGGCGGTGCGCCACCCCGCCCGCCCCGAAAACACTCCCCACCGCCGGTCCGCCGCCGCCCCGGCCATCCCTCTAGCCCCCCCGTGCCGAGCTTTTTCTTCGGCGATCCCCACGCCACCTCCCCGCCAACGCCCCGCCACCGCCGGCGACCACCGCCCCCATCGTGAACCCTAAGATAGATAGTGGGGTACCTCTCCGGCGAGCCCCCCTCCCCGCTGCGGCTGGTTCTTCCTTCACCCCGGCGGCATCAGAGTGAAGTGTAGCTAAATCGGAGCAGCATCGCAAGCAAGAGCAAGAGCGAGAGCAGCAGCGCGAGCAAGAGCAATAGCAAGAGCATACCAGGCAGGGGACTGAGAGCAAGAGCAGAGCAGCAGCGCGAGCGAGAGCTAAAGCAGCAGCAGGTCCTACTGATGTGGACATCGCCGCCGAGGGAGCAACGCCGTGGAGGAAGTGGCCGGCGCCGCCGCCGTGGATGGAGCCGCGCCGTGTCGGCTCGGGACCGAGCGCCGGCAGCACTGTGAGATCGAATCAAGAAGAAAATGCGGCGATTAGTGTACAACCTCTTTGGTGGTGCCGATTAGGCCGCAACTTCATCCGAGGAAACGGTGATGATGATGCTCTTCCGGGTGGTGCAGGTGAAGACGACGCTGTGGGAATGGAGGTGGCGCGAAAGACGAGGGGAACGTTGGGGCAGCTCCTTGGAGGTGGAGGACGGGGTGGCTGAACCGGCGGGACGATGAGATCGACGACGGATCCTCATCCGGTACGGTGGATGAGGGACGTTGAGGTATTGCTGTGGACGACGTCATCGGGGAAGAGGCTCCGGCTGGGTGGCGGACGGAGTAGGGTGTGGGGTTTCGTCGCGGGTTTTCGCGGCCTCGGTGTACGAATGGGTGGGCGGATGGGATGGCAGTGGGGAACCATGGCTTAGAGACGCGCTTGTCCGAAATGTGGGGTAAGTTACGAAAGTACCCCCACCAATTTGAGGCGGTTCTTTTGGTTCAGGGGTACCACGGGCATTTAGCGTGTCGGGATTTCACAGGAGGTGGGAGTTTCCGCGCGCGTTGTAATTTCGGAATAGCAAGGCGCGGGTTGATATGGAGGGAGTTGTCGTAGCACAACGAGACAAGGATATATCTTAAATATTTCGGGCTAACAAGGCACGGGTTGAAGAGGCGGGAGTTTCGCAGCACGATAGACAGAGACGCTAGCTTGAATTTTCGACATAACAAGGCGCGACTTGAAATTTCGGAAGAACAAGCTTAACGTGTACCCAAAAAAGACAATTTGCACCTCAACACGCACAACACACACACAAACACCATTTAGACTAGAGTAAGGTACACATGCATTGCACGCATGAGATTTGGCAACCAAATTATGAATAAATACCACATTATAGCATGCAAGCTTTGAGTCATATATGCATGATGTAGATGTTCGTTTAATTCTTATAGTTCATTTCATTCAAAATCAACTAGTTTTTATAAGAAAGCTAATCTATTTTAAGATTCATGGAATTATGCGTCGTAAGACATAAAGTAAAAACAAATAATGGCAAATCATGTAGAAAAAAATTTGGGCAATTCTGATACGGAAGATTCTAGAACAAATAAGAAGTGCTTGTGTTTTCATGTTTGTGCATTATGCTTAAGTTCAACCATGGAGTCTTCTAGATTATACATGTGGCGAAATCTGGTGGAATCTAGATGATACCCAACGGCCAGTAGTGCTCAAATTTGCCATCTTTGGACCATCGGATTCGCCTCATCCAACGACCATCTTTCAAAGTTAAAGTTACCCGCACACAATATAAAAAAATATAAAATATAATATATATAGGGGTATAGATATAGATATGTGATGCAAAAGCTGCCCATCATCTCCAATTAGAATAGTGTGTCCATGCACGGATGCGACGTGGCCAAATGATGTCTGCCATCGATATCTCAAATTCAAATCAGTCTGACCTTGTTCAGTGTGTATACATTACAACATGCTCGTTTCCAAACCACACCGCGCAGATCTCCGTTATATTCATGCATGCATGTGTTTCAAACATCAGGATCTCTTATTCAAATATTTGAATTCAACTTTACATTGATTGTGACCTCACCTATTCAGCTATTCTTTTACACCCACACAGTAGTCTTCCCTTTATAATTGCACCACTAACTTTCTCCCGTGCATGCATGCACAAACACTACCAGTCGGCATTATCCATCGCACGCATGCAATCTTTTTCTTCAGATCGGTCTCCCATGAAGGCACACACCAACACATCCCCCTCTCCATCATATCGGGCATTCTTTATCTCTCACGCGTGCATGCGCAACGATCGATGTTCCTCTATGTATGTGTGTATATAGCTAGGTCTTTCATAGTTTTCCACACAAACCGATCAATCGATATATCCAGTGAGGTCTCACCCTCTTTCCCACGTCCACATCGATCAATCTATACCTCTCTATATAGGATTAACATATATAGCTAATACACCCACATTAATTATGTATCCAACGTCCCCCTCTCATCATCCATGCCTTCCGCTTCATCTCTCAGATGCGTGCATAATGGCGAAGACAGGGGGCAGTAAGGGCCCCGCTCCCTCCCCCCTAACATCACTATATATCAAGGCTAATATGAATGTGATCATTAGACAATTGCTGCTAAAAATGGTTTAAGTTCATGAATTGACCCTCCTTGTAAAGGATTAGCAATGCTTGGCCCCCTAGCTCATTTATTTTTCATGGCTCCGCCACTGCGCGCATCAACGCATGTGTTCGCCCCCTCTCTCTAAATATCGATCTCACACTTGTGCATTCCTTCATAGTATCCCTCCACTCGGCCCCTCGCACCATCTTCTAGCCCCCCACCGGATTTTGCCACATGTACAATCTAGCAGACTCCATGGTTGAACTTAAGCATAGTGCACAAACCTCAAAACAACAGTGGTTCTCTTTTGTTCTAGAATCTTCCGTATCATAATTGCCCAAACTTTTTTCTAGTTGAATTGCCATTATTTGTTTTTACTTTATGCTTTACAACGCACAATTCCATGAATCATAAAATAGATTAAGGGCTTCTTTGATTCAAAGGATTCTCAAAGGAATTTTGGAGGATTCTAATCATTAGGAATTTTTCCTATCTTGGTTGTTTGATTCGTAGGATTGTAAACCATAGGAATTTTTCCATATGATTCATTTGCACTAGATTTCATAGGAAACATCCCATCCACTCAAACCTCTTTGAAAGAATTCTGCGTTTTTTCTATGCACAATCAAACACTCGTACAATCCTGTAGGATTCCAGAAGAATGTACTCGTCCTCCCTGAGCCATACTGACGGTACATGCACGAAGCGAAGATGTGCACGCACGCCATGCACACACTCATTCCTCGCACGCACACGCGGGTACACAGGCGGACGCAATTTTGTACCAAGATCCACCCCATGTGATAATTTGACGCGTGTAAAGTCGTTCACTTCATTGATGGTCAATTAATACAGCGCATGCAAATTGAGTGGACGTGAGGGTGGAAGAAAGACATTATTACTCCAATGCGCGCATGCGAGTAGTTAAATCGTGGGTTGCTAGTAGTACTTCCATTGGTCTCCTTCGTATTTTGTGCCAATTTTTGATAGTAACATAATATTTACGCATTTGAGCAGTGTAGTACTTGAAATTCATGTTCCGCTAAACTCATCGGGAGCCGTTTCGGGCCTCGAAACCAAAACCATCAATTAATCTTTACCTTGTTCCCATCACATTCGAAAGCCTGCTCACACCTACTAGTAGTACGTACCAAACCTGAACGTGTTCCCACTATGCAGGTATTAGTACTAGTGCTAGTATTTAGGTTATAAAAAGGGGAACTTCCTAACCGAAAATCACTCTACCTTTCCTCCTCATAAGTGCTTCTTCTTCGTCCGTCGTTGCCATGGCCGGTGAGCAGAGCTCTAGGTCGAGAACTACTCGTAACAAGGGAGCGGAAACCAAGGCTGCAGAAAAGAAAGAGAGGGCTCGCCGCCACGCAGAGACCTCGAAAGATCTCTCACGGGCAGGCGATGGCTCCCAGGAGCGCCCTAGACACGGAGGCAAACATGCCGAGCCGGTGGAGCTAGAGTCGTTATCCCTCGACGGCATGCCCGATCAGCTCAATAAGCAGAAGGAGTTCATCCAATGCTTGATGGAGTTGCTGAAGGAGAGCCTTGACGACATGCCCGCTGAGCTTAATCAGCAGGGGGAGTTAACCACCGGCTTGGTGATGCTGCTGAAGAAGAGCATTGCCTCAAAGAAGAAGGTGACCGGCGAAATCCTACGACTTCGGGAGAACAATGTGAAGCTCTGCCATGAGATCGACCTGTTGAATAAGAAGAACACCGGCTGGAAGAAGCTGCATGAGAATAGTAGTTCCTCGATGAAGATGCTGCAGGCCCTCACCATGGAACAAAAGGAAGAGTTGGGGAAGCTCCGCATCGAGCACCCGGCTGCTGTCAAGGTACGTAATATGGTCGTGGAACAGATGATGAAGGCTCGCGTCGAGAAATGCCGCATCATGGACACAATGATGAAGATGGCGGAGGAGATGCGCAAGGAGATGGAGGTCGTGGAGGCGATGAAGAAGCAGTTACGACTCCTTGGCGAATTAGATTATTTGGGGTGATAATCTTTCTTCTTATTTTGCTCATGTGTTTCATCTTTTGCTTCGGGTATTTCGCCGCACGTGTTACGTTCTCTGCGAGGCATGAATACAATGTTTTTTTGAGGGAATGAATAGAACAATGCTAACAATGAGATGACTAGCAAATTAGATCATTTTTTATCTCCATATGGCACTGGGCTGCCGTTTTTCGTGCTCCTCCGTCGCAGTACTGCTCCAGTGGAAAACTTGAGTATACATCACGGTTCTTTGCTCCTCCTCGATCAGGTCGTCGGCGCATTTATACGAGCAGTCAAATCACAAGGCCCCGCCTTCCAGCAGTAATGAGCCGTCAAATCACAAAGGCCCTCGCCTCTCGTGAAACCGACCAAGCTAGACTGCCTGCCCTCTAGCCTTTTAAAAAATGTATACTTTTGTACACCAGTAGTAGTATCGATGGATTGCGCCATGGAGCAAAACTTGAAATTAAAAAAAAGGTGGTACATATAGAGAGCGCTCGTAGCCAAATTATGCATATAGTACTATTAAAAAGGCTAGTCACAATAATGGTGTCCAGCACAACCCACCCCTCAAATAAAACTAAGAGGGTGCCTGGATACGTTTTAGTCCCATGACTAAAAGTAGTGGGACTAAAACATGCTAGCCTCACCCATGCTTGGATCCAAATACTAAAAAGGCTAAAATCAAGTTAGTGAGCATTTATTATCCTCCAAACCCTCCAATCCAGAACTCGCCTGTGTTAAAGGAGAGGAGTTAAATGAGTAGAGAGAGGACTAATCCACATTTTAGTAGGGGTACCCCTGACTAAATTTTTTTAGTCTCAAGACTAGTTTTAGCCCCTCTTTAGTCAGGGGTGCTTGGAACTTTAGCCTCTTAAAGAGACTATTTTTAGTCAGACTAAAATGAGTCACTTGGATCCAAGCACCCTCTAAGCATCCTGGAATTCTTTGACAAAACTAAGCACCCTGAAATTCTTTGACAACTAAACTACTGGCTATATGATGTTGGCCATATATATTGTACGTATATAATGTGAAGAAATGAGTGGTAGTACTATACCAACTAAAAGATGAAATGTAAGAAATACTAGTATGTACGTACTGAAGAGTTAAAGTAACAAGAAGAAACATAACATAGTTCTGCTGGGGGCTCAGCACAACACACCCCTCAAATTAAATTAAGCACACCTGAAATTAAACTTTGCAACTATTCCTGTAGACACTGCATTAGAACCACCATGAGCAACGACACTGCCACCTTACTCGGAGTCCTTGTCCATGTCCTCGACTTCGTCCTTGTCCCTCTTCCTCTTGGTCGATACTTCTTTGCTTGAACCGCACACTTGGCTATTGCTCTTCATCCAACCCTTGTAGATATTGAAGCAAAGGTAGCCATCCATTGCAGCATAGTGGATGTGGTCTATATCTAGTAAATTCCGCTCCCATGCATGACGATGAAACGTGTAATGAGGTTTCTCCAGTTTACCGTATGAAGGATGAACCATGGCTCCTGCCAGGGTCAGCATTGAAGGCTGACGAGAGGACACCAGCCGATTCTTCTAGGGGTCGAAGGTGTTGCCTACAACGAGGCCTACCCGATGCAGGACTTCTTTGTCGTTACCGAAGTATACAGTAACGAATTTGACTAGGTTGCTCTCGAGGAAGTCCTTAAAATCCTGGCACTCAACGTCGGCATGGCATATGTGGTAGACCAAGCATAAGTCATGCATGCAAACCTGGATCACGGCGGGCTTCTTCCTCTCTTTGTCCTTTAGATCCTTCTCTCATCCCAGGACTGTGGTGTACTCAACATCTAGCCCAGCGACCCACTCATCATCTAAGTCTTCGAACATGCGTCTGAAGCGAGAAAGGCATCCTTTCAGCGTCGCGGAAGAACAGGTGTAGATGACGTCGAACTCATCACCGGTGATGGTTCTAACCTTGTACTCACCGCTGATCGTGGAGATTTGGGACACCATGGATTGGGAGGAGGGTTAGGATTAGTGGAACTGCCGTAATGTGAATGGACGGGACGACTAGGAGCGAACCACCGTAGTATTGAAGGACGTGCAGGGACGAGTAGGAGCGAACTGCCAGCGTGCGAATGGCAGGGTAGTGGCTTTCCATTCTCCCATGACACGGGCTTCCGAGAGCCCTTGGATCTGAGATCGAATGGTTGCATGGCGTGATTCTAGACCTATTGGTGAATATCATATCCTGGAGGGTTATTCTGCAAATTTTCAGCAACTTAGCATGTGACCGTTTGATCTCAGATCCAAGGGCTGCCAGCAGCCCGTATCATGGTCGCGCCTACCATGACCGTCGCGTCGCTCGCGCGGTCGCGCTCTTGGAGATTTAACACGGTGCGTTAGGCTATCTGATGTTGCCATGTCATACATAGTCATCACTTAGTCACTCATACTACAACAAGGTTGGCTATAAGTGTATTTTTTTTACTCCTCTCTATCCCTTTCTTCGTACTCAAGGAAGAAACAGTGCTAAGCGCGTGTATTTATTGCATTTGCCAAGGAGTGACCTCTTCCAATGAAATGGTGTTGCTAAGTTTGCTTCATTTAATTAGCTATAGACTCAAAATTGTCTTTTCACCTAGGTACACGCGCTTAGCACCGTTTCTTTCTTGGGTCACCAAACTAGTCTCTCTCTTCTTGATTAACTTGCCACATCAGACTTTATGCCTATGTGGCAAGCTTAAGCACCTGTAGGAGCAAGTAAAAGTAAGTACAATAGTGCGCTTTACATGGCATTTTTGCATATGTGGAGGAAAGAGAGGCAAGGAAAAAGTGGAGAAGTGGGCTCTCATACAAGAGCCAGCCTCTACTACATGGTGGAGCATTGGGAGAGGCACCTGTATGGAGGTGGTCAGGAATCTGGGAGACTCACGCCGGTCGTAGCGCCGCAGTTAAAATGATAATGGCAAGTCAAATCACGGGGCCCCACCTGTCCAGCAGTAACTCGCTGTCAAATCACACAGCCCTACGTTTGCAGCAGCCTACTCCCTCATCTTCTCGCGTCTCTGTCGAACCAACTAGGCGGAACTGCCCCGCCGCCTACCACGCAGTAAAATCCCCGCCCTCGACTTTTAAATAGTATACAGTATACTAATTTTGTATCCATGGATTGCACCCGCGTTATGGAGCAAAGCGTCTAGAAAACGGAGGAGAGACGGTGGTCTTGCAATAGAGAAGAGGGAGAGGCGAGACGGTGGTTTTGGAATGGAGATGATGGAGAGGAGAGGAGGTGGTTTTGCAATGGAGAAGAGGGAGAGGAGCGTGCATCAGCGATTTAGAATTGGACGAGAGGGTCGGCGCGCTCTGACTGGATCACAATCAAAATCAATTTACCCTTCAATTAATAAAGCGACCCCACATTAACAAGTCTCCCTTTTATTCTGAGTCATAATTGACCATGATTTTCGCACATAAAATATATGTTATACGTTGTATACAAGGCCACTATCAAAATTACAATTTGCAACTATACAAGGCCACTAACATTAATCGAGGCAAAATTGATGGCGTTTGCCTCGTACTAGCACCCGAGGACATTAATACCCTTGTGTGCATGCGGGAGTGAGAAGGTTAGCTTGCATTCCCAACATTAATCAACCAATGAGGAGTAAGAGGGTTGGCTTGTTGTGCTTGGGAGAGAAAAACCACATTAATTAACACGACAATCAAGGTGACAAGCTAGCTTGCAACATTGACTTAAACATAGCATTGATTTTTACCTTGGTACCTGTAATATGAGTTTGTGGCCTTGTATACAAAAATGGAGGGAGTATAATTTGAAAGTACATTCAGATACGAACCAAACGATACAATTTTTGGTGACATGCATTCACATTTTGCTTGCCAAATACAATATGTGGTCAAACTTTGACCCAAAATACGCAAAACAACAAAAAAATACTTCCAAGACCAGCGCCGCTCTTCCGCTCTTCTCCTCTTAAACCACCGCCGCTCCTCTCCTGTTCCAATCTAAATGCAGCGCTGCTCCTCTCCTCTTCCATTTCAAAACCACTGCCCCTCCTCTCCTGTTCCAGTCCAAAACCAGCATCTCTCCTCTCCCGTTCTAATCCAAAACCAGCGCTGCTCATCTCCTCTTCCATTCAAAAACCACCGCCGGCGAGTGAAGGTGTTGTGGAGAAGTAGATCGATGGAGGAGTACAACCGATACGTGAGGATCGCAGACGGCGACCCTGTGAAGCTAGCTAGGATGTTGGAGATACAGTCTTGGTTTGACAACAAGGACCAACTAGCAGCGACTGCGACATCCATGACCAAATATATGCAACAGAGCGAAAAGGCGGCGATACTCCCGGAGGGAGTCGCGCCAGAGTACATAGAGCTGCTCCTCTGGGCCATGGAGCAAACAGATTCACCGAATCCGATCGTGAGGGAGCGGTGGTGGGAGTATCGATCCCAGATGGAGCATCCGCCCGAGATTGAAGGATCGAGCATCTACAGAGTGCCGTTCGTGAGGGTGTCCTGCCAGAGCGAGCCGGTGGAGTCTTCGTCGACCGAACCCAACTGCAAGAGGAGAAAAGCAGTTGGCCCGACGACGCTTCCCTGCCATCGTCTCCCTCGCCGTTCACATCGTCTCACGGGGCCGCTGTCTGCCGTCGAGGAATAGGAGGGGGCTGCCCCCCAGCCCAATAGTCAGGCAGGTTGTGAATTGTCAGGAGGAGCTTAGGGTTGTCAGTATTTGCAGGTTGTGAATTGTGTTTTGTGTTGTTTATTTTGAGAGTACTTTCAGATATGAATGTCTTTTGAATTTCAGATTTGCAGTATTGAGCATATGAAGTATTTTATGAATTCTAGATATCTATTTTTAGCACTTAAAAATGTAGTTTCATAGGAGTATCAAAGTGCAGACAATGTGATTCTTAGAGAAGAAACTGCAAGCTTGAGTTTCAGATAAGAAACTGCAAGTTCAGTTTCAGATAAGAAAACTGCAACTTTCAGAGGCAGAGCATTTATATTAACACAGCCTTTTCAAACAGGGTTAACATCACCTTGGAAGTTCTATTCATGGTCGAAAATGGAACTACCAGCCAGTTAACATCATGCTGATCAACATTCATGCATAGCACATCTTCATATGATGCATAGTCAAAATGCCCACACAATGTCGAGTGTGCGAAACACAGAGAAAACGAGGGACGAAGTTTTGGCAAGTGTTGGACGTGGTTTTGGGCTGCCCATCTAGGCTTTCATTTTTAACATGCGCAGCCCACGTCCTCGGATGGGAGGTCCATAGGCCTGTTTGTATTTTCTTAGGGCCGTCATGTATCGACCGGCCTATGGACCTCCCATCCGAGGTTTTATTTTTGGCAGCCCAATTTATGTATTTTTTTGAAGAGAACACAGAGGTCTGTTCTATTTTTCTCTATAAGAATAGGAACGCCAGGTCCAACTTATGTTTCCCTTCTAACTATATTATATATATTTAAATTATTTTATATGTTGACTGTTTAGTTCACATAATTGGCAAATAGATGACCGCTCTCATGTTCAGTAACGCGTAGCCTGCAGTGCAATCGCTCGGGTTCAGTTAGAGCCCAACGCCTCGCTCGGGTTCAGTTAGAGCCAACGCCTCGCACACACGCGCGTACGTGTACGAGAGAAACGCGCATCGCTCAGCCCCTGACCTCCCACCGTAACCGGGAACTCCTCGAAATTTTCCTCCCTCTCGCTTCTACCACGGTTTTTTCCGTCATGGACGGCCCAAAGAATGTCATGCAGCTGCGTCTCCGGCCCGTCCAGGACGAAAAGCCCATTTTCTGTCATGATTTTTTTCATAGAAGTAGGAGCCCACCACATCTATGATGATACCGGGTTTTGTCACGATTATCGTCATAGAAGTATCATATGTATGACAGAAAAAAAATTCGTTCAGCCCAAAATGTCACGGATGTGTCTTTTTTTTGTAGTGAATCCCTCGGCCGCGAGGAGCTGCACCCGCGCTTCCCGTGCCGCCCCGTCAAGACCGCGCGCGCTCGTAGCGGCGCTGTGCGGGCCTCATCAAGACCAGGCTCCACCTCCGAAGCGGGCACTAGTAACCACGGCCGGCTGCCGCGCCTTCACCCCCGAGCTGCGCAGCGTCGCCTGGCCAGGCAAGTTCAAGCCGGATCTGCCTCCTCGCTACGACGGCACCGCCGACCCCGCGGAGTTCCTACAGCTCTACGAGTTGAGCATCAAAGCAGCCAATGGCGACGAGAAAGTCATGGCAAACTGGTTTCCCATGGCTCTCAGAGACGGGGTCCGCTCCTGGCTCCTGAACCTGCAGCACGGCTCGATCTCCTCCTGGGAAGAGATGCGCGAGCGCTTCGTTGCCAACTTCCAGGGCACTCGCGACCCCCCGCTGATATGTCTCCAACGTATCTATAATTTTTGATTGCTCCATGCTATATTATCTACTGTTTTGGACATTATTGGGCTTTATTATCCACTTTTATATTATTTCTGGGACTAACCTATTAACCGGAGGCCCAGCCCAGAATTGCTGTTTTTTTTGCCTATTTTAGGGTTTCGAAGAAAAGGAATATCAAACGGATTCCAAACTGAATGAAACCTTCGGGAACGTGATTTTCTCACCGAACATGATCCAGGAGACTTGGACCCTACGTCAAGAAACAAAGGAGGAGACCACGAGGTAGGGGCGTGCCTACCCCCTAGGCGCGCCCTCCACCCTCGTGGGCCCCCTGTTGCTCCACTGACGTACTCCTTCCTCCTATATATACATACGTACCCCCAAACGATCAGATACAGGGCCAAAACCCTAATTCCACCACTGTAACTTCCCATGTCCGCGAGATCCCATCTTGGGGCCTGTTCCAGAGCTCCACCGGAGGGGGTATCCATCATGGAGGGCTTCTACATCAACACCATAGCCTCTCCATGAAGTGTGAGTGGTTTACTTCAGACCTTCGGGTCCATAGTTATTAGCTAGATGGCTTATTCTCTCTTTTTGGATTTCAATACAATGTTCTCCCCCTCTCTTGTGGAGATCTATTCGATGTAATCTTATTTTTGCGGTGTGTTTGTTGAGACCGGTGAATTGTGGGTTTATGATCAAGATTATCTATGAACAATATTTGAATCTTCTCTGAATTCTTTTATGTATGATTGGTTATCTTTGCAAGTCTCTTCGAATTATCAGTTTGGTTTGGCCTACTAGATTGATCTTTCTTGCAATGGGAGAAGTGCTTAGCTCTGGGTTCAATCTTGTAGTGTCTTTTCCTAGTGACAGTAGGGGTAGCAAGGCACGTATTGTATTGTTGCCATCGAGGATAACCAGATGGGTTTTTTACCGTATTGCATGAATTTATCCCTCTACATCATGTCATCTTGCTTAAGGCGTTACTCTGTTTTCATGAACTTAATACTCTAGATGCATGTTGGATAGCGGTCGATGAGTGGAGTAATAGTAGTAGATGCAGGCAGGAGTCGGTCTACTTGTCTCGGACGTGATGCCTATATACATGATCATACCTAGATATTCTCATAACTATGCTCAATTCTGTCAATTGCTCAACAGTAATTCGTTCACCCACCGTAAAATACTTATGCTCTTGAGAGAAGCCACTAGTGAAACCTATGGCCCCCGGGTCTATCTTCATCATATTAATGTTCCAATACTTAGTTATTTCCTTTGCTTTTTACCTTGCTTTTATTTTACTTTGCATCTTTATCACAAAAATACCAAAAATATTATCTTATCATATCTATCAGATCTCACTCTCGTAAGTGACCGCGAAGGGATTGACAACCCCTTATCGCATTGGTTGCGAGGAGTTATTTGTTTTGTGCAGGTACTAGGTACGCATGTGCAACCTCCTACTGGATTGATACCTTGGTTCTCAACAACTGAGGGAAATACTTACGCTACTTTGCTGCATCATCCTTTCCTCTTCGGGGAAATCCAACACAGTGCTTAAGAGGTAGCACCCGTCGGCCGCAGGCGACCTGCGCCGCATCAAGCAACAACCAGGGGAGACCCTACAGAAGTACATCCAGCGTTTCAACAACACCCGCCTCAAGATCCCCAAGGTCACGGATGAGGCCATCATCTTCGCGTTCTCCGACGGCGTCCGTGACGTCAAGATGAAGGAAGAGCTCGCTATCCACAAGGAGCTCTGCACATCTCAGGAGCTGTTCAACCTGGCGACCAAGTGCGTAAGAGCTGAGGAGGGGCACCTCTCTCTCCTTGAGCTCCCAGCCGCGGGCACAGAGAAGAAGAATGCCAAGGCCAAGGACGTGAAGCGCAAGGAAGTAGCGGTGCTAGCAGCAGAGCCCGACACCAAACGGGGCAGAGATCTGCCCGAGTCATCCAAGAACAGCCGACCATTCTGCGCCTTCCACAACCTAAACACCCACAACACTAGCGACTGCCAAGAGCTTAGAGCCATACGAGAAGGATGCTACGGTCGACTCCCCGAGCACAGCGACCGAGGCTACGGCCGTGGAGGAGGACATGGAGGCGGACGCTGGGACGATCATGGCCCGCGCCAGGAATGGCATGACAGGCCTTGTGAGAACCGCTGGCAGGACCATCCTTGTGAGGGGGCCCGGAGGGATCAGCCTCGTGAGGATCGCCCCCAAAGCAACGCTGGTCTTCCCCCGCTGCCGCCACCAAGAAGGAATGACGATCAGTATCAGGACGAGGGGGCTGGGGGCTTCCAGGAGCCGTGTGCAATTGCTTGCATCTTGGGCGGCGCCCAGGCCCCGGCCTCTCAGCGCATCTTCAAACGGTTCGCTCGCGAGGTGAACGCGGTGCTCCCCAAGCTTGAGGCCGCGCGCCCGCTCAAGTGGTCCCAGTGCGTCATCACTTTCAACTCGGCAGATCAGCTCAAGTGTGCGGCCACCGCCGGCGTCCTCCCGATGTTGTGTTCCCTAGTCATCAGCAATGTGCAGGTTACAAAGACCATCATCGACGGCGGTGCGGGGCTCAACGTCCTGTCCATCAACACATTCAACAACCTCCAAGTGCCATATGAGCAGCTCCAGCCTACCAAACCTTTCTCAGGAGTGACCGACGGCTCCACCACACCGATAGGGTAGGTACGCCTGCCTGTCACCTTCGGCACGCGCGACAACTACCGCACCGAGCTCATCGACTTCGACGTCGCGCACATCCACCTACCGTACAACGCCATCCTTGGGTATCCGGCCCTGGCCAAGTTCATGGCGGTCACCACCACGGCTACAACGTCCTCAAGATGCCTGGAAGCGGCGGGGTCATCACGGTCCCGTGTGAATAAAGGGATGCGGTGTGCTCCCTCGAGCACGCCTTCCAAGCTGCAGCAATCGACGACCCCGACAGTAGAAGTGAGGGCCCTCCGGAGGCCATCCCCAAGAAGAAGCAACTACGCCACGCAGGACCTCAGGAGGATGGCGTCGCGGTAGGAGCCTCATCAGGATCAGCGTCCATCCCAGGGGCGCCTCCCTCCATCGCATAGGAAGGCGCGCCCAGTGCCCTCCTCGGGCAGGGCTCGGGGGCTCTCTTCTGGAGGGCCTCAGGCCTTGCCAACCTCACGAGGGAGGCGCTTGGGCACCACTTGGAGGTGTGCTACGCGACACGTTTTCCTTAGGAGAACACAGGGCAAGGGGTGCCCACCACTTAGAAGTTCATCGCCAAGACCACACAGGAACTGCAAGACGCAAGAGCCATGCGCGACGACAGCCGCTCACAGGGCGCAGCTCACCACCCAGGTGAGGGTGTTGGGCTGCGTGTCTGCATCGACGTCCTAGGGCTCGACAGGGCCGCGTCTCAAGAGCGCTTCTGGCCTTCGCGTGTGGGCCGTTGCGAGGGCCCGCCGCACAGCTACGTTCACATGCCCCTCGGCTTGCCGGGCGTGGCATCGACCTATCAGTGCAACACGCGGCGTGACCTGGCGGCTCAAGAGGCCAGGTACCGCGACGTCCTAGAGGAAACGAAGACGGTCTTCAGGGAGCCTCCTGAGCCCGTAGAGCCGCCCGAGGCTCAGGGCTCCGGTGGCTCATGAGGAGTCATTTCTTCGACGCACGCCTTCAGCTGCACCAACTCTGCTTTGTCTACAGAACCAGGTGACATCTTCCGAGCTCGTTTAAGCTGGGAGCGCCCCTTGGGCTGCATTATTCCCAGGCCACGTGGGCCCTTCCCTGCGGCGTGTATCCCTTTTGCTCATGTCTTTATCTTACCTTGTTGGGGGTGCCCCTCGGGCTGCATCATCCCCAAGCCGCTCGGGCCGGACCCAGTGGCACGTATCTTCCTGCATTTACCCAAGCTGATTTGCCTTTCCTGCTTAACATGCCTACGGTTATCACCTGCTCGATCATTGCCTCCCATGGGGCCTCCTCACAGGCACGGCGCTGGTGCATGGGTCCGTCCCTGCCACATCGACAAAATCTGAGAGGTCGAGCTCTGGCTCGCGACACGCCCCACACACGTCACCTCACCAGGCCCTCACCTTCATCTCGTCCGGACCAACCAGCGGCAGGCTGGCGGCTGTAACGGCAAACCATGTTCTTCTTGTGCCTGTTCACAGGGACCCCGCGGGGAGGATAGCAGGCGGCACCGCGAGTCTCCTTTTCTCTCGTGCACTTCGCTTGCGCGTTAAAAGGGGGGCTCCTGAGCATCGTGACTCAGGAGCTCTTACTGACTCTCCAGCCCTCACCCCTGGCCTTGCCACGGCATCGCGATCTGGCATACCAGCGGCGGCTGAGCTCGCTTGAGGGCCGGGACCTGAGGACACAGAGCACTAAGGAGAGCAGGGGAGGAGGGAAACCCGTATGGGCCGGCCTGGCTATGCCGCCCAAGTTGGCGCGCGACCCTAGCACAACGTCAGGAATCGCCATGAAGTTCACAAGATAAGTCTCGCCCTCGGATTGGCTAAATGTCTGAGCCTTATGGTTACTCATGCCTTGCCGCAACCCTACCGCGGCCACGTTAACTCCCTTTCTTCCCTTACCGTGGCTGCTTGAGCACTAAGGGGGACCTCCTAAGCATCGCGCCTCAGGGGCTCTTACTGGACCTCGAGCCGCACACCTCCTGGCCTTGACCATGGCACGCGACCTGGCATACCAGCGACGGCTGTAGCTTGCCTAGGGACCAGGACCTGTCGGCGTAGAGCAACAGGCTATCGCGAGGAAAGAAAGGGGGGACCGAGCCTTAGGACGCGCGTTCACCAAATCTTCATAACAGGGAAGATAAGCCCAAAAGACATTACAGACCCTTATATGCCCCCACGGGGCGCTTCATGATTCTTTGCAGGGAATGAAAGCTAAAAGTAAGAAGGACCCTATCTACACCCTCCTGTGGCAGACGCCATCATCAACAGTGGGCCACGGGAGGCCGGCGCCAACCCCATCCAGATCAGCGGTGGCGATGGCCAGATGCGGCAGCACTGCTCCGAGCGCAGCGAGAGCTCGGGGGCACGTAGCTGTCTTCGCTCGTCTCCGGAGTCTCGTAGAGCTCAGGAGAGCTGCTGGACTCCCAAGGGCTACTGCTGCTGGAGTGTCCGCGAGCGGAACACGCATCAGCCTCGCGCTCCTCTCTGGAGCAGCACTCCAGGCGGCGGCCCTCGGCATCGAAGACCTTGAAGAAGAGCATGGAGAATCCGTCGTACTCAAGGTGGATCGCGAGGGCGTCCCTCGTGCGGCAGACCTGCGCAATCTCGCCCCAGCCACGAGTCATGAAGATCTTGCCGGTGAGGACCGCTTCGATCTCTGCTCCAGTCGCTGGAGCGCCGCAGTTGGCATGCTGCAAGCAGAGCTCGAGAGGCCCCCTCGGTGGCATCACGTCGGAGAAGAACCGCCGGAACGGATCCAAGAGCTTGGGGGCATCGGCACCCACAGCACCAGCTCGCGCGAGGAGTCCGCGGCGTGGATTCCGGGGGCGACGCCGCGCGTTGCCGCGGCACGGCGACCCCGGGCACGGCGCGGGCGGCACTGCTCGTCGCTCCGCCCTCCTGAGCCCTCGGGTTGGACATACAGGGGTAGCGGATACCCTGGGGGAGGCCGCTCGCACCAAGGCCTCTTCACCACCTGCATCGCCGCTTCATCACGGCGGTGGATCGACCTTTTCTTTGGTGGAAGTGGCTCCGGGTCATCTCGGGGGGCCTTCCCCTTTACTTCGGCGGAGAACCTTCTAATAGGCGCCATTGATATTAGCAGTGGAGCAAGGAGGAAGAAGCAAGTGAGAAAGGAAGAGATGGGCAACGGGGGCTCAACCCCCCTCCCCATTTATAGCAAGAGAAGGCCAACCGGCACCTCCCACGATCGCAAGTAATGATGGTTTTCCTTGCATGTCGTAGGGATTTGCCAAGTCGTGTAGTTGCCAAGGCAGCGTGGGGAAGCGGAGACGCCCACGTCCAATCAACCGCCACGCGTCGACCGAGGCCATAGGCTTTTGGGGCCCGCGGTGCTCCGTACTTGACCCTTGGCTTCGCCGCGAAGCCAAGCCCGAGCGCACCTTGGGCCCAGGGGCTACTGTCGGTGTTCTGGGAACGGGGGTCCCCAGACTTGCGTGCCTGCGGCCCGCGGCGTGGCTAAGCCAGCAGGCCATACGGCCCGTCTTCATCAACAAGGCATCCAAGGCCCTCGCGAGGGGACAAGCCTCGCGAGGGGGACGACACGAGACCCCCTCTGGAGTGGCCTAGTCGGGCAGGCTCACGAGGAGCGGAGATAACAAGGCGAGGCGAACCTCACGAGGCTCTCGTGATGTGAGACATGACGATCGACACCAGGCGGGCGCCAGCGCGCGCAACATCCTTGTTTCCTCTTTGGTGCTAAGGAGTCCAGCGCAAGAGAGGAGTACCGAGGCATCAGGCAAAGGTTGCCATATCGGTGCAACAGGACCAAGACCAGAAGGACGGCAAGATGGAGGTCATCATGGTGCCCAAGACGGCGTCACCACCAGAGCCTTTCACAGGCGGAGACCACCTTTGTCAGGATGGCTTGTACTAGTTGTCCCCCTTCAAATTTACCCGCCGTTGTTGGCTCCCTTCCCGCTCAATATTTGGGGAGAGGACTAGGGCCTATATAAGTAGAGCTAGCCACCACAGTAGAGAGAGAGGGGGGAGATCGAGCAGTTCATCCAGCACTCACCCACACAAGTTAACTAAGCACAAGAACACCTCAACACGAGGAGGCTATTCTTCCCCTTGTATTGTTCATCATCGGCCCAAGAGGCAATCCACTACCACCACACTGGAGTAGGGTATTACACCACAACGGTGGCCCGAACCAGTATAAATCTTGTGTCTTTCTGTGTTGCGAGTTCGTCGAGTTCGTCCGTGAGATCTTAGCGAGTTAGGGCGTAGATCGTTGGGAGGAAAAGACTTCACGCGTACCGCAGTGTTTGAACCTTAAGGGTTTGCCGGAACTCCACATCCGACATACATGATCATACCTAGATATTCTCATAACTATGCTCAATTCTATCAATTGCTCGACAGTAATTCGTTTACCCACTGTAATACTTATGCTCTTGAGAGAAGCCACTAGTGAAACCTATGGCCCCCGAGTCTATCTTTTATCATATAATCTTCCAATACTTAGTTATTTCCTTTGCCTTTTATTTTACTTTGCATCTTTATTTCTCTTTATCATAAAAATACCAAAAATATTATCTTAACATATCTATCAGATCTCACTCTCGTAAGTGACCGAGAAGGGCTTGACAACCCCTTTATCGCGTTGGTTGCGAGGTTCTTATTTGTTTGTATAGGTGCGTGAGACTTGAGCGTGATCTCCTACTGGATTGATACCTTGGTTCTCAAAAACTGAGGGAAATAGTTACGTTGATTTACTGCATCACCCTTTCCTCTTCAAGGGAAAACCAACGCAGTGCTCAAGAGGTAGCACTCCCGCCCACGTCCAAGTGGAAGCACCATGCTCCGTGCTCACCGTCGACACTGTACCCCAATGACTATGTGAAAGCACAAGTGCTCCCTGGGTGATTTTGGTAATTAATGTCAACATATCTCTTGTTGGACTAATGCTTTCATCTAGAATGCTTTAGATAAGTGAGTGGCATGGACTAGAGGATGTGGAACCCATTCGAGATGATAAGGACAAAGGATTGGCTCAAGCTCAAAGACTCAGGACTCTACATTTTTCATTTTTAGTGATCCAAGATCACATTGAGTCCATAGGAAAGCCAATACTATTAAAAGGGGATGAGGTGTTGCTTAATGGCTTGCTTGCTCAAAGTGCTTAGTGATATGCTCCAAAGCCCTCAACCACTTTCTCAAATCCACATATGTCCCAAACCAAAAGTCAAACTCGGCCCCACCGAAATTTCCTATCCGGCGCCACCGAGTTCACTTGGCATAGCCACTGCCAGAAAACCTAATCAATTCGGTCTCACCGACGGGATCTCGGTCTCACCAAGATGGGCTTGCAAACTCTCTGTTGCCTATTGCATTAATTTTGGTACCATCAAAATATGAAATCGGTCCCACCGAGTTTGCTTGGCCAACTCTCTGTTTAGCTTATTACCAAAATCGGTCCTACCGAGTTTGTGTAATCGGTCCAACTGAGATGAGGCTTTACCCTAACCCTAATGGAATCGGTCCCACCGAGTTGACATGTCGGTCCCACCAAAAACCCTAACGGTCACATTATGAACTAAATCGGTCTGCCCGAGTTGTATGATTCGGTCCCACTGAGTTTGGTGATTTGTGTGTAACGGTTAGATTTTGTGTGGAGGCTATTTATACCCCTCCACCCACTCTTCATTCAAGGAGAGAGCCTTCAGAATATGCCTACACTTCCAACATACATTTTCTGAGAGAGAACCACCTACACTTGTGTTGAGGTCAAGATATTCCATTCCAACCACATAAATCTTGATCTCTAGCCTTTCCCAAGTTGCTTTCCACTGAAATCATCTTTCTACTAAATCCAATCCTATGAGAGAGAGTTGAGTGTTGGGGAGACTATCATTTGAAGCACAAGATCAAGGAGTTCATCATCAACACACCATCTATTACCTTTTGGAGAGTGGTGTCTCCTAGATTGGTTAGGTGTCATTTGGGAGCCTTCGTCAAGATTGTGGAGTTGAACCAAGGAGTTTTTACGGGCAAGGAGATCGCCTACTTCGTGAAGATCTACCCTAGTGAGGCAAGTCCTTCGTGGGCGATGTCCATGGTGGGATAGACAAGGTTGCTTCTTCATGGACCCTTAGTGGGTGGAGCCCTCCGTGGACTCGCGCAACCGTTACCCTTCGTGGGTTGAAGTCTCCATCAATGTGGATGTTCGATAGCACCACCTACCGGAACCACGCCAAAAATCTCCGTGTCTCCAATTGCGTTTGCACACTCAAATCCCATCCCTTTAAATTCTTGCAACTTGCATGATTTACTTTCCGCTGCTCATATACTCTTGTCATGCTTGCTTGATATGTATTGTGAATGTTTGAACTTGTGCTAAAACTCCACTTCAACTTAAAGAATTTAAAAACTGCAACTTTGCTAAGAGTCTATTCACCCCCCTCTAGACACCTCTTCTCGATCCTTTCAATTGGTATCAGAGCATTGGTCTCCATTGCTTTGGTTTCAACACCTTTAGAGGAAGATGGATGAGTCTACATTGGGGAGTCTTAGACGTAGAGTGCCTATACTTGATGGAGAGTACTTTCATGAGTGCTTGAGATTTTCAATGAATATCATTTGGATAAGTACATTACTAGCCCTTGTGCACCTCATGTTGATCCTTTGCATCCTACTCTTGATGAGTCTATTGACATGATCCGCAATCATAGAACTATGAATTTAATCACTAGAGGTTTGCCTAGAAACTTTCTTGCTAGCTTGCCTGCTCTTGATTGTGCCTACACCATATTGAGATTCCTTGAGGAACGTTTTTCAAACTATTCCTTAAAAAACTCTAGATGAGATTCTTCATAAGTCTATTGCCTTGAGTAAGATGAGTTCCAATAACCCCAAATTTGGTGACTGTTAATTTGAGCTTACAAATCTTACGAGTGCCAAAGGAGATGTTGGAATCATTAGCAATATCATTTCTGAAGTCATTAGAATTCATAGAGATGAACATTGCTACGGTCACACTTCTAATGAATCACTCTCTCTAGGAATTGATCCACCTTATGACGATGTTGAACATGGATACTATGATGAGGATGATGATAGTGACTATGATCTTGATGATGCAATGAGACACTTTGGTCTTATGGCTAATCTTCGCGGCTACATGGCTGGAGGAAAGGAATGGGTTCTTGATAGTGGGTGTACCAACCATATGACTAGAGACAAAGACATGTTTCATGAGCTTGCTGAAAACGACGGCCCTCGAAAGTATGTCACTTTCGGTGAAAACTCAAAGGGTAAGGTGGTTGGCCTTGGTAAGGTGGCCATCTCACATGATAGCTCCATACAAAATGTTATGCTCGTTGAATCTCTTGGCTACAATTTACTTTCCGTATCTAGACTTGCTGACTTTGGTTTCAATGTCCTATTTACTGAAGTAGATTGCCAAGTGTTTCATAGAGATAATCATAAAATGGTTTTTACCAGTACACGTAGAGGTGATCTTTACATTGTTGATTTCACTAAGAAGGCTCAACCTAGAACTTGCCTAATTGCTAAATCCTCGAAAGGTTGGTTGTGGCATAGAAGGCTAGGTCATGTGGGCATGCAAAATCTTGATAAGCTTATTAAAGGTGATCATATCCTTGGAGTAAAAGATGTTATATTTGACAAGGATAGACTTTGTAGTGCTTGTCAAGTAGGAAAACAAGTTGGAGGAAGCCACCCAGTGAAGAACATTATGACCACGAGAAGACCGCTCGAGCTACTTCATATGGATCTTTTTGGTCCCAATGCCTATAAGAGTCTCGGTGGTAACTCATTCAGCCTAGTTATAGTTGATGATTTTTCAAGATTTACGTGGGTGTTCTTTCTTGATGATAAATCGCAGGTCCAAAAGATCTTTAAGAACTTTGCTAGGAAGGACCAAAATCAATTTGAAGTGAAGATCAAGAAGGTTCGCATCGACAATGGAATGGAGTTCAAGAACGCAAATGTGGATACCTTTCTTGACGAAGAGGGATCTCACATGAGTTCTCAGCTACGTACACGCCTCAACAAAATGGAGTTATTGAGAGGAAGAACTGAACTCTTATTGAGATGGCGAGGACGATGCTTGATGAGTACAAGACTCCAAAGCACTTTTGGGCGGAAGCCGTTGAGACAGCTTGTCATGCAACAAATCGCTTGTATCTTCACAAGCTACTCAGCAAGACGGCATACGAGCTTCTCACCGGTAACAAACCCCAAGTTGGATACTTTCGAGTATTTGGCTCAAAGTGTTACATTCTTGACAAGCATCGTTCTTCTAATTTTGCTCCTAAATCTCATGAAGGATTCCTACATGGTTATGGCTCAAACTCTCACACTTACCGTGTCTACAACAATTTCACCCGAAAGGTTGAAGAGCCGGTAGATGTGAAGTTTGATGAATCTAACGGCTCACAAGTAGAGCAATTACCAATTGATGTAGGAGATAATGATCCTTCGAAAGCCATCCAGGACCTGTCTATTGGCAAGATCCGCCCAACGGAGGTGAAGGAGAGTACCTCGTCCGTCCAAGTGGAAGCTTCTACCTCACGACAAGGTGAACCAAGAGTCGACATGGAAGCATCCACGAGTGGGACACACCAAGATGAAGAAAATGAGGAAGTACACCAAGATGAACCTCATCAACCTCCTCCACCACGACAAGGGAACAACGACGCCAATAATGAAGAAGGCCAAGAAGAAGGACAAGATGATGAAGAAGATGTTACACCCCAAGCAAAACAAAAGCTCTCACAAGTTCGAGCAAGAGTCGCTAGAGACCATCCCGTCGAGCAAATCTACAATGATATCCAAACCGAGAGAATCACTCGCTCTAAATATCTTTTGGTTAATTTTTGTGAACATTATTCATCCATCTCTAGTATTGAACCTATGAAGGTTGAAGAAGTATTGTAAGATCCGGATTGGATAAACGCCATGCATGAAGAGCTACACAACTTTGAGAGAAATCAAGTGTGGACATTGGTCGAGAAGCCCGACAACAACCACAATATCATTGGTACCAAATGGGTTTTTCGCAACAAGCAAGACAAAGATGGTCAAGTCGTCCGCAACAAAGCTCTTCTAGTCGCCCAAGGCTACACTCAAGTCGAAGGTATGGACTACGGTGAGACATATGCCCCCGTTGCTAGACTTGAGTCCATCCACATCTTGCTTGCCTATGCTAATCACCATGATATCACTTTATACGAAATGGACATTAAAAGTGCTTTTCTAAATGGTGAAATTGAGGAGGAAGTTTATGTTAAACAACCTCCCGGCTTTGTCAATCCTAAGAAACCCGATCATGTTTACAAACTTCACAAAGCTCTTTATGGTCTTAAACAAGCTCCTAGAGCGTGGTACAAATGCTTGACCAGGTTCCTTATTGATAAAGGATTTGAGATTGGAAAAATATATTCTACTCTTTTTACTAAAAGGGTTAACAGTGAATTGTTTGTGTGCCAAATTTATGTTGATGATATCATATTTCGTTCGACTAACCCTCTTTTTAGTAAAAAGTTTGGGAAGATAATGTCGGAGAAGTTTGAGATGTCTATGATGAGTGAACTCAAGTTCTTTCTTTGTTTGAAAATCAAGCAAACTAAGGAAGGCACCTTTGTCTCTCAAACAAAGTACACCAAGGACTTATTCAAGAAGTTCAACATGCAAGAAAGAAAAGGTATGAAAACTCCCATGCCTACTAGTGGATATCTTGATTTGACTAAGGATGGTAAACCGGTTGACCAAAAGGTTTACCGATCTATGATTGGTTCATTGTTATATCTATGTGCCTCCCGTCCTGATATCATGCTAAGTGTGTGCATGTGTGCACGATATCAAGTGGCCCCCAAAGAATGTCATCTTAAGGCTGTGAAAAGGATAGTGAGATACTTAATACATACACCAAATTTTGGCATTTGGTATCCTAAGAGGTCCTCTTTTGATCTTGTTGGCTATTCTGATTCGGACTATGCCGGAGACAAGGTTGATAGGAAGTCCACTTTGGGTACTTGTCAATTTCTTGGTAGATCTCTTGTATCTTGGTCCTAGAAGAAACAAAATTCGGTATCCTTATCCACTGCCGAAGCGGAATACATTGCCGCTGGTTCATGTTGTGCTCAATTACTTTGGATGACCCAAACTCTTAAAGATTATGGGATCAATGTGAAACATGTTCCATTGCTTTGTGACAATGAGAGTTCTATTAAGATCGCTCACAATCCCGTGCAACATTCTCGAACTAAGCATATTGAAGTTGTCATCATTTCATTCGAGATCATGTTGCTAAAGGGGACATTGATCTTAAACATGTTCTTACCGATAAGCAATTGGCGGATATATTCACCAAACCGCTTGATGAGAAATCCTTTTGCCGTTTGAGAGGTGAATTGAACATCATTGACGCTTCAAACTTGGAGTAGGGACTCCATTTGGATACATGCAAGGCATGAATCTATGACTAATCCTTGATATCTCTCTGATGGTGATCATATGTCTTGGATATATTTGCACCCTTGCATGCTATCTAACCCTTGTAGGTACTTGGATGAATCTAAATCTATGAGATTGCAACTCACTCACATCTTGAGCAATCTCTACATCACCAAGTCTCTACTCAATGGTGGTTGAAAACAAGGAAGCATGAAACATTTCAACATATCCTTTGACAAATTCTATGTATCAAATTTCATTTGGTATCAAATTTCATGATTGTCATTTTGGATACACAAGTGCTCTTCCTTGGAAAACTAACCCATGCAGGTAGATGAACTCAATTCCAAGTGGTGCTCCCAACCATTTTTGCGCTACATCAACCTTGAGCTACCCATGCAAGTTCGACTACATGATCAAGATCAACACCACCACCCAAGGTATGTCATTCCATCTTAGAGAAGCTTTACCTCAAATCTTAGGTCAAAGCAACTCAACAAGATGTGAATACATCAAATGCTTAAACGAAAAATGGTAACCCCATTTTAAGCTTAAACAATGAGTATGACTTACGATCAAGTGTTCTCACTTGATTCCTCAGTCAATATACTCTAACATAGGTGACTTTGTCACCGCCCAATTCTAGATGAAGGTCTCTAGTGTTTCCTTGAGCTTTTGCATACTTCATCTAGCTTTTCTTTTCTCTGTTTTAGTTCTGCATTTCCCTGTACCCAATTCATTGCAAATCCTTTAGTTAATTCCTTGCAAATCTTTGTGAGATCTTTTTGCCTAGCGAGCTGAGGTGACAAGTGTTCTATCTGTGTTGAACTCGGTCATACCGATCTGTTGCTTTCAGTCACACCAAACCAATTCGGTGTCACCGAAGACTACAACTCGGTATCACCAATTTCACTACAGAGAAGACAATTTGACATTTGTTCCTGTAGTTTTATTCCAACTCCACTCGATGATTCTTGTCCTCTACCAGCATCACGATCTATATGCTGCTTTGCTCTGTGACTCAGGGACCAAACCTATTTAACTCACACTCCAGAAGATACCTTCTTGGAAATTGATGTCAAAGGGGGAGAGAGATCACATCAAAGCTTGTTCTCTTCAAAGGGGGAGAAAAAGAAAAAGGGGGAGAAAGAGAAAGTTGCTCTGATTTTGTTTCCCTATGTCCTGCCATTATCCAATACAAGACTCAGGGGGAGAAAGACTACTAGGAAGGAAATCTGTGAATTCATTGCATATCTTTACCTTTTGGGGACATGTCTATATCAAATAGAGTACTCAGTACTCACTCACTACATGTCATCCCAGTCTTGGTACTCTTGTGGGTTCTTTTGGTTGCTCTGGCTTGTAAATGTATCTGTGTTATCTAACCCTGTTTACTCAGGTTCATTCCCTATGTCAGTGTCAAAACCGGCGGATCTCGGGTAGGGGGTCCCGAACTATGTGTCTAGGATCAATGGTAACAGGAGACGGGGGACACGATGTTTACCCAGGTTTGGGCCCTCTCTATGGAGGTAATACCCTACGTCTTGCTTGATTGATCTTGATGAATATGAGTGTTACAAGAGTTGATCTACCGCGATATCATAATGGCTAAAGCCTAGAAGCCTAGCATGTATGACTATGGTAATGAGTATATCCTTTCCGGACTAACCCCTCCGGTTTATATAAACACCGGGGGGATCTAGGGTTTACATAGAGTCGGTTACATAAGAAGGAATCTTCATAGTCGGTCACCAAGCTTGCCTTCCATGACAAGGAGAGTCCAATCCGGACACAGGTACAGTCTTCGGCCTTCATGTATTCATAGCCCATCAGTCCGGCCCATGGATAATAGGTCGGACGCCCGAGGACCCCTTAGTCCAGGACTCCCTCAGTAGCCCCTGAACCTGGCTTCACTGACGAGGAGTCCGGCGTGCAGATTGTCTTCGGTATTGCAAGGCGGGTTCCCTTCTATCCGAACTTCAAGATAGTCTTCGGATGTGATGATAGTATCCGGACCTGTCACACACACCATACATAACCGCAGAGATAATATATTTTTACACGAGTCTAATCTGCTGACAACTTTTTACAATATGACATCACGTCTGCCCGGTCACAATTCCAAACCACTTTCATGTTTCGACGCCCCACGTCCCGAGACGTGGTTGCCATTGGCATGTCTTGTCAAAGCAGAGATCGTGTCCCCTTATCGTGGGATTCTCATCAATGCGGGCATGGGTAACCTAACCGTGCCATTTATACAGCCCTTGGGAATAGGCGAATCTTAAGGCGAGTGAGGAGGCGTTTAATATTCGTTGCCTTTATAAGGGGATAATGATTCCCTCTTCCTCTCCCACGCCCTCTCTCTGTCTTCGCCCTTCCAATCTCGAGCTCCAGCGCCCAAGTTCTCATCTCCTTTCCACTCAAGCAAGGCTCCATCACGTCCTGGTATGGCCCATCTTCAACTCCGGCAAGACAAGACCCTCATGAGGGGCCAAGCCTCGCAAGATGGACGACACCAATACCTCAGGAGGGAGCGGCCTCCCCAGGCGGCCTCCTGAGGAGCGGAGATTCCTATGCAAACGCCCACCTCATGAGGTTTGGGTGACGCAAGCCATGACGACCAAGGCCAGGCGGACGCAGAGTGACATGTTTTCTCTTTGGTGCTAGGGAGGCAAGTGCAGGCGCGGGGTCCCGAGGTCTCAGCTAAAGGTTTCCATTCCAGTGCAACAAGACCAAGGCTGCCAGGACGGAAGGACGGATGTCATCGCTGAGCCCACCACGGGGTCACGAGCAGAGGCTTTGCAAGCGAAGACCAACTTTCCTCAGGATAAGATGTACTACTTGTCTCCCTTCAAACTTGGCCACTATGGGTTCCCTTCCTGCCTTCGTTTTGGAGGAAGAGGACCGAGGCCACTATAAATATTGCTTAGGCACCACCATAGGAGGGGATCCCCAAATCCGAACCCTCACTAGCTCACACTCACACAGGAACAAACCACCCGAGGTTGTTCTTCCTCTATACTAGTTCATCCTCAGCCCCTCGTGAGGCTAATCCACCCGAAAGCAGGAGTAGGGTCTTACACCTCAAGGTGACCCGAACCTGGGTAAACTGCCCTGTCTCGTTCCTTTCCTATTCATCGAGCTAGGCCGTGAGAGCGACGAGTTGGCTGGCTAGAGAGGTTGAGTTCTTCGCACACTCCCCAGAGTTTGAACCTTTCCTTGGGTCTTCGGAGCCCCGAATCCGACCTTTGGCGCGCCAGGTAGGGGCGTGTTGAAGCCTCTGCTACCTCTTGAGAACTGCGTTGGTTTTCCCTTTAAGAGGAAAGGGTGATGCAGTAAAGTAGCGCAAGAATTTCCTTCAGTTTTTGAGAACAAAGGTATCAATCCAATAGGAGACTACACACAAGTCGCCTCGTACCAACACAAACAAATAAGAACCTTGCAACCAACGCGATAAAGGGGTTGTCAATCCCTTCAGGCCACTTGCAAAAGTGAGATCTGATAGAGATAATAAATATTTTTAGTATTTTTATGATATAGATTGAAAGTAAAGATTGCAAAGTAAAAATAGATTGGAAACTTATATGATGGAAAATAGACCCGGGAGCCATAGGTTTCACTAGTGGCTTCTCTCAAGATAGCATAAGTATTACGGTGGGTGAACAAATTACTGTCGAGCAATTGAAAGAAAAGTGCATAATTATGAGAATATCTAGGCACGATCATGTATATAGGCATCATGTTCGCGACAAGTAGACCGAAACGATTCTGCATCTACTACTATTACTCCACACATCGACCGCTATCCAGCATGCATCTAGAGTATTAAGTTCATAAGAACAGAGCAACACATTAGGCAAGATGACATGATGTAGAGGGATAAACTCAAGTAATATGATGTAAACCCCATCTTTTTATCCTTGATGGCAACAATACAATACATGCCTTGCTGCCCCTGCTGTCACTGGGAAAGGACACCGCAAGATTGAACCCAAAGCTAAGCACTTCTCCCATTGCAAGAAAGATCAATCTAGTAGGCCAAACCAAACTGATAATTCGAAGAGACTTGCACAGATAACCAATCAAAAAGGATTTCAAAGAAGAATCAAATATTGTTCATAGATAAACTTGATCAGAAACCCACAATTCATCGGATCTCGACAAACACACCACAAAAAGAGTTACATCGAATAGATCTCCAAGAAGATCGAGGAGAAATTTGTATTGAGATCCAAAGAAAGAGAAGAAGCCATCTAGCTAATAATAATGGACCCGAAGGTCTGAAGTAAACTACTCACACATCATCAGAGAGGCTATGGTGTTGATGTAGAAGCCCTCCGTGATTGATTCCCCCTCCGGGGGAACTCCGGAAAAGGCCCCAAGATGGGATCTCTTGGGTACAGAAGGTTGCGGTGGTGGAAATAGGGTTTCGTGGTGCTCCTGGCTGTTTTCGGGGTATATGGATATATATAGGAGGAAGAAGTAGGTCGGTGGAGCCACGAGGGGCCCACGAGGGTGGAGGGCGCGCCTAGGGGGGTAGGCGTGCCCCCTGCCTCGTGGCCTCCTCGTTGATTTCTTGACGTCCACTCCAAGTCCTCTGGATCACGTTTGTTCCAAAAATAACTCTCCCGAAGGTTTCATTCCGTTTGGATTCCGTTTGATATTCCTTTTCTGTGAAACAATGAAATAGGCAAAAAAACAGGAATTTGCATCGGGCCTTGGGTTAGTAGGTTAGTCCCAAAAATAATATAAAAGTGTATAAATAAGCCCATTAACATCCAAAATAGATAATATAATAGCATGGAACAATCAAAAAATATAGATACGTTGCAGACATATCAAGCATCCCCAAGCTTAATTCCTGCTCATCCTAGAGTAGGTAAATGATACAAACATAATTTTTGATGTGGAATGCTACCTAGCATAATTCTCAATGTAATTTTGTTTATTGTGGCGTGAATGTTGAGATCCAAAAGATTCAAGACAAAATTTTAATATTGACATAAAAATAATAATACTTCAAGCATACTAACAAAGCAATTATGTCTTCTCAAAATAACATGGCCAAAGAAAGCTATCCATACAAAATCATATAGTCTGGCTATGCTCTATCTTCACCACACAAAATATTTAAATCATGCACAACCCCAATGACAAGCCAAGCAATTGTTTCATACTTTTCATGTTCTCAAACTTTTTCAATCTTCACGCAATATATGAGCGTGAGCCATGGATATAGCACTATGGTGGAATAGAATGGTGGTTGTGGAGAAGACAAAAGAGGAGAAGATAGTCTCACATCAACTAGGCGTATCAACGGGCTATGGAGATGCCCATTAATAGATATCAATGTGAGTGAGTAGGGATTGCCATGCAACGGATGCACTAGAGCTATAAGTATATGAAAGTTCAACAAAAGAAACTAAGTGGGTGTGCATCCAACTTGCTTGCTCACGAAGACCTAGGGCATTTTGAGGAAGCCCATCATTGGAATATACAAGCCAAGTTCTATAATGAAAAATTCCCACTAGTATATGAAAGTGATATCATAGGAGACTCTCTATCATGAAGATCATGGTGCTACTTTGAAGCACAAGTTTGGAAAAGGATAGTAGAATTGTCCCTTCTCTCTTTTTCTCTCATTTTTTATTTTTTATTTTTTATTTGGGCCTTTTCTATTTTTTATGGCCTCTTTTTTTTCTCTTTTTTTTTATTTTTCGCCCGTAGTCTCATCCCGACTTGTGGGAGAATCATAGTCCATCATCCTTTCCTCACATGGGACAATGCTCTAATAATGATGATCATCACACTTTATTTACTTACAACTCAATTCCTAGAACAACATATGACTCTATGTGAATGCCTCCGGTGGTGTACCGGGATGTGCAATAACTCATGAGTGACATGTATGAAAGAATTATGAATGGTGGCTTTGCCACAAATACTATGTCAACTACATGATCATGCGAAGCAATATGGCAATGATGAAGCGTGTCATAACAAACGGAACGGTGGAGAGTTGCATGGCAATATATCTCGGAATGGCTATGGAAATGCCATAATAGGTAGGTATGATGGCTCTTTTGAGGAAGGTATATGGTGGGTTTATGGTACCGGCGAAAGTTGCGCAGTACTAGAGAGGCTAGCAATGGTGGAAGGGTGAGAGTGCGTATAATCCATGGACTCAACATTAGTCATAAAGAACTCACATACTTGTTGCAAAAATTTATTAGTTATCGAAACAAAGTACTACGCGCATGCTCCTAGGGGGATAGATTGGTAGGAAAAGACCATCGCTCATCGCCGACCGCCACTCATAAGGAAGACAATCAATAAATAAATCATGCTCCGACTTCATCACATAACGGTTCACCATACGTGCATGCTACGACAATCACAAACTTTAGAACAAGTATTTCTCAAATTCACAACTACTCAACTAGCATGACTCTAATATCACCATCTTCATATCTCAAAACAATCATCAAGTATCAAACTTCTCATACTTTTTATGATAGTTTTTATGATACCCATCTTGGATGCCTATCATATTAGGACTAATTTTATAACCAAAGCAAATTACCAGGACTCTCAAAATAATATAAGTGAATCATGAGAGATCAATAATTTCTATAAAATAAAACCACCACCGTGCTCTAAAATATATAAGTGAAGCACTAGAGCAAAATTATTTAGCTCAAAATATATAAGTGAAGCACATAGAGTATTCTAATAAATTACAATTCATGTGTGTCTCTCCCAAAAGGTATGTACAGCAAGGAAATACTCAAATCATACAAGACTCTCCAAGCAAAACACATATCATGTGGTGAATTAAAATATAGCCTCAAGTAATAAAGTTACTAATAGAAGAAGACGAAAGAGGGGATGCCTTCCGGGGCATCCCAAAGCTTAGGCTTTTGGTTGCCCTTTAATTTTAGCTTGGGGTGCCTTGGTAATCCCCAAGATTAGGCTCTTGCCACTCCTTATTCCATAATCCATCAAATCTTTACTCAAAACTTGAAAACTTCACAACACAAAACTTAAACAGAAAATCTCATGAGCTCCGTTAGTATAAGAAAACAAACCACCACTTAAGGTACTGTAATGAACTCATTATTTATTTATTTTGGTGTTAAACCTACTGTATTCCAACTTCTATATGGTTCAGAATCTCCAATACTAGCCATAGATTCATCAAAATAAGCAAACAACACACGAAAAACAGAATCTGTCAAAAACAGAACAGTCTGTAGTAATCTGTAGGTTTCGAATACTTATGTAACCCCAAAAATTCTAAAATAAATTTCTGAACGTGAGAAATTTATCTATTAATCATCTTCAAAAATAATAAACCTAATCGCACTCTCCTGTTAAAAAATGGCAGCAAATCTCGTGAGCACTAAATTTTCTGTTTTTTACAGCAAGATCGCAAAGACTTTCCCCAAGTCTTCCCAAAGGTTCTACTTGGCAAAAACACTAATTAAAAGCATAAAACCACATATAAACAGAGGCTAAATGGATTATTTATTGAATAACAACAAGGAAATATATTGGGTTGGCTCCCAACAAGCGCTTTTCTTTAAAGCCTTTTAGCTAGGAAAAAGATTTCAACGATGCTCACATGAAAAACAAGAATTGAAGCACAAAGAGAGCATCATAAAACACGTGACAAACACATCTAAGTCTAACATACTTCCTATGCATAGGAATATTATAGGCAAACAAATTATCATAACAAGCAAAAACTAGCATATGCAAGGAAGCAGAAAGAAACAATAGCAATCTCAACATAACGGGAGGAAATTTACTAACATGAAATTTTCTACAATCATATTTTCCTCTCTCATAATAATTACATGTAGGATCATAAGCAAATTCAACAATATAGCTATCACAAAACATATTCTTAAAACGATCCACATGTATGCAAAGTTGACACTCTTCCAAAATAGTGGGATTAACATTAACTAAAGTCATGACCTCTCCAAACCCACATTTATCAAAAACTTCATAAGATTGAACATTCTCCAAATATGTGGGATCTAAAGTTGACACTCTTCCAAACCCACTTTAAATATTATTGGAAACATTATAATCAATCTCATATTCATCATGGGGCTTAAATAAACTTTCAAGATCATAAGAAGAATCACCCCAATCATGATCATTGCAACAAGTAGTAGACATAGCAAAACTAGCATCCCCAAGCTTAGGGTTTTGCATATTATAAGCACAATTGACATTAATAGAATTTATACTATCATCATTGCAATCATGCTTTCTATTCAAAGATCCATCGTGAATCACTCCATAAAGTGCTTCATCACAATTTTCAGATTCATGAATATCAAGCAAAACTTCATAAAGATAATCTAGTGCACAAAACTCACTAGCAATTGGTTCATCATAATTGGATCTCTTAAAAAGATTAGCAAGCGGATGAGGATCCATAGATCTTAGGTTCTCTATTTAGCAATAAATAAACAACTATTCCAACCATACGAGCAAACGAGCCAAGTAAGATATCAAAGCAAATGGAAATATGAATAGAAGAAGGGCGAATAAAACGGCAAGGGTGAAGTGGGGGAGAGGAAAACGAGAGGCAAATGGCAAATAATGTAATGCGAGGGATAAGATTTTGTGATGGGTACTTGGTATGTCTCGACTTGTGAGTAGATCTCCCTGGCAACGGCGCCAAAAATCCTTCTTGCTACCTCTTGAGCACTGCATTGGTTTTCCCTTGAAGAGGAAAGGGTGATGCAGTAAAGTAGCGTAAGTATTTCCCTCAGTTTTTGAGAACCAAGGTATCAATCCAGTAGGAGACTACATGCAAGTCGCCTCGTACCTACACAAACAAATAAGAACCTTGCAACCAACGCGATAAAGGGGTTGTCAATCCCTTCACAACCACTTGCAAAAGTGAGATATGATAGAGATAATAAATATTTTGGTTATTTTTATGATATAGATTGAAAGTAAAGATTGCAAAGTAAAAATAGATTGGAAACTTATATGATGGAAATAGACCAGGGGGGCATAGGTTTCATTAGTGGCTTCTCTCAAAATAGCATAAGTATTACAGTGGGTGAAAAATTACTGCCGAGCAATTGATAGAAAAGTGCATAATTATGAGAATATCTAGGCATGATCATGTATATAGGCATCACGTCCGCAACAAGTAGACCGAAACGATTCTGCATCTACTACTATTACTCCACACATCGACCGCTATCCAGCATGCATCTAGAGTATTAAGTTCATAAGAACAGAGTAACGCATTAGGCAAGATGACATGATGTAGAGGGATAAACTCAAGTAATATGGTGTAAACCCCATCTTTTTATCCTCGATGGCAACAATACAATACGTGCCTTGCTGCCCCTACTGTCACTAGGAAAGGAGACAACAAGATCGAACCCAAAGCTAAGCAGTTCTCCCATTGCAAGAAAGATCAATCTAGTAGGCCAAATCAAACTGATAATTCGAAGAGACTTGCAAAGATAACCAATCATACATAAAAGATTTCAGAGAAGAATCAAATATTGTTCATAGATAAACTTGATCATAAACCCACAATTCATCGGATCTCGACAAACACACCGCAAAAAGAGTTACATCGAATATATCTCCAAGAAGATCGAGGAGAACTTTGTATTGAGATCCAAAGAGAGAGAAGAAGCCATCTAGCTAATAACTATGGACCCGAAGGTCTGAAGTAAACTACTCACTCATCATCGGAGAGGCTATGGTGTTGATGTAGAAGCCCTCCATGATTGATTCCCCCTCTAGCGGAGCTCCGGAAAAGGCCCCAAGATGGGATCTCTTTGGTACAGAAGGTTGCGGCAGTGGAAATAGGGTTTTGTGGTGCTCCTGGCTGTTTCCGGGGTATATATATATATATAGGAGGAAGAAGTAGGTCGGTGGAGCCACAAGGGGCCCACAAGGGTGGAGGGCGCGCCCAGGGGGGTAGGCACGCCCCCTGCCTTGTGGCCTCCTCGTTGATTTCTTGACGTCCACTCCAAGTCCTCTGGATCATGTTTGTTCCAAAAATAACTCTCCCCGAGGTTTCATTCCGTTTGGATTCCGTTTGATATTCCTTTTCTGTGAAACACTGAAGCAGGCAAAAAAAACAGCAATTTGCACTGGGCCTTGGGTTAGTAGGTTAGTCCCAAAAATAATATAAAAGTGTATAAATAAGCCCATTAAGATCCAAAACAGATAATATAATAGCATGGAACAATCAAAAATTATAGATACGTTGGAAACGTATCAGCCTCTCTTCCATCGGTCGGTCCACCGCCGTTCCACCGTTCTCATGGACGATGCTCGTCGACTTCATGTCGTGTGTCGGGCAGCCCTCGTCGCCCACGTTGCTCAGAGAGTACCTGCGGGCGATGGTGCTCCCCGCCGCTCCCTGTCTCCTGTGGCTAACGCTGCTACTTGCCCCGTGGTCCACGAGCAGCAAGACTCGTCGCTGCTGCCTTCTGTTCGACGCGATTGTCGCACCGTCACCCCCTCGCTAACTCTAGCCGCTACTTCGTCTTCTCATGCTCGTCGCGGGCTGGTGAACGCGCAGGCTGCGTTTCTCATGGCGCGCGAGCTTCTGCGCTACTGTCCAGTCGGTGACCTCTATGAGGAATGGCTGGCCCGCATCGCCGATCTCGTCACCGCTGTTGGAGAGGCTCCTGTGATGTCTCACTCGCTGCCTCCCCCGCCGCTTCAGGCAGGTGACGTGGCCCATGGTGCACCTTCTCCTCCTCTCCGACGTGATATTGTCCTCGAGCCAAGCCATGAGGCCCCCCAACGCGACGAAGACAGCTGCCAGGTGGTGCAGCGGCCTCAAGGAGAGGCGCGTGCGCTCCCAGCACCGCCACGTCAAGACCGTGTGCCGCCCGAGGCGGTGGCACGCGGGTGCGAAGACCAGGCTCCCCCTCCGCGACGGGCTCCCATGAGCGCGGCAGGTTACTGAGCGTTCACTCTGGAGCCTGCCGCGTCCTCTGGCCCGGCAAGTTTAAGCCGGATCTGCCTCCGCGCTACGATGGCACCCCTGACCCCACTAAGTTCCTCCAGCTCTACAAGCAGAGCATCGAGGCGGCGAACGGCGACGAGAAGGTCATGGCGAACTGGTTTTCCATGGCTCTCAAGGATGGCGCGCGCTTGTGGCTCCTGAACCTCTTAGTGGAACCAATCTCCTCCTGGGATGAGGTGCGCGAGCGCTTCATCACCAACTTCCAGCACACTCGCCACCCCTGCGACGCATCATTTCAGCATTCACTAATGGCATCCAGGATATCAAGATGAAGGAAGAAATCGCCATAGACGACGACCTGTCCTTGGCTCTAGAGATGTTCAACATGGCAACCAGGTGCGCGAGGGAAGAGGAAGGTCGCCTCTCACTCCTAAAGCTCCAGAGGCCGACCCTGAAGACAAGAATGCCAAGGCCAAGGACATGAAGTGCAAGGGCCCGACTGTGCTCACGGCTGAGCCCGAGATGAAGCACGACTGCGACCACCCTGAGTCCTCCAAGGGCAGCCGCCCATTCTACGTCTTCCACAACGTCCATAGCCACAACACCAACGATAGCCTAGAGCTCAGGGCCATTCCAGACGGGCGCCTTGGCCGTCGCCTTGAGCGCATTGACCGTGGCTACGGACATGGAGGAGGCCGTGGTGGAGGTCGCTGGGAAAACCGTGACCCTTGTAAGGCTGGCGTGGTCAGCCTTCTGAGGACGGCTGGTAGGGCCAGCCTCGTGATGGCCCCTAGAGGGACCGGCCTCGTGAGGATCGTCCTCAGGGCAACGTCGTCCTTCCTCTGCTGCCGCCGCCACCAAGGAGGAATGATGACCATGGCAAAGATGATGGGGCCCGGGGCTTCCAAAAGCCCAGTGCTATCGCCTGCATCCTGGATGGCGCTCAGGCCCCCGCCTCCCATCGCATCTTGAAGCAGTTCGCTCGTGAGGTGAACGCGGACCTCCCCAAGCTCGAGGCGTCACGTCCCCTCAGGTGGTCCATGTACGCCATCACCTTTAACTCTATGGATCAACTCAAGTGTGCAGCCACCGCCGGCGCGCTCCCAATGCTCTGATCACCAACCATCAGCAACGTCCTCGTTACCACGACACTCACTGATGGAGGTGCGGGGCTGAATGTCCTCTCTGCTGAGACATTCCAGAGGCTCGAGGTGCCCTACGACCAGCTCCTCCCCACCAAGCCCTTCTCAGGGGTGACCAATGGCTCCACCATCCCCCTGGGACAGATTTGCCTCGCTATCACCTTCGGCAAGCACGACAACTACCGCCCTGAGCTCATCGACTTCGACGTTGCCCACATTTGCCTCCCGTACAACGCCATCCCCGGGTACCCGACCCTCGCCAAGTTCATGGTGGTGACTCACCACAGCTACAACGTCCTGAAGATGCCAGGAAGTTGCGGCATCATCACAATCGCCTGCAGTGAGAAGGATGCGGTGTGCTCCCTTGAGCGTGCCTACCGGGCCGCAGCGGTCGAGAACTCAGATGACGAGGGCGCCATCCACCCTCTTGAGGTCACCCCCAAGAAGAAGAAGAAGCTGCTCCTCAGAGGACCTCAGGAGCACGGGAAGACTAAGTGGAGTACATAATTCTCCACACACAACCATATTTGGTGTCACATGTTATCATAGATGTGTTAACATAAGGAAACGTATGTATAACTTATAAATCATCGCACACGAGTACTCGCACCATGCATCATGTGCGATGCTCCTAGCCATCGCAAACAACTCATTTGCATTTCAAAGTTTTTTCTACACACATAATTGCACACAAAACAACTGTAGCAATTGTATGAAAGGGTTAAGGACATAATAAATATCCTCACTTCACTCTCTATCGTCTCTTTCCTCTCGCAACCACCAAATATGGTCTTCTTCTCTATATCCACGCTTCCACAAAATCATCCACACCAAACATGTCCTCGGAAACTCAAACCATCCTCTCCATCACGGAAGGGACGGGGGAGATGCAGCTCGTACATTATAATATTCTTGGAAGATTATATTTTTTTTATGCATCTAGATGATAAAAAGAATGTCTTACATGATAACTATATAGTTGAATTTGATTATGATCCTATATGTAACTATTTTGAGAGAGGCAAATATGATTATAGAAATTTTCATGTTACTCAATTACCTTTCTCCGTGTTAGAATTATCATTATTTTGTTCTTCTTCCTTGCATATGATAAATATTGCTTACCATGACAATCTGTTTACTCATCAGAAGCCTATGCAAAAGAAGTGAGTTAGACTCAAATGTTCTTATTTTTCATGTGAACATCACTAAAATATCAAGCCTATCTTAATGGAAATATAGAAAGAGCTTGTTGGTAGGCAACCCAATATTTATCCTTTATTTCCCCCTTTTTTATGTGTCCACAAGATTATAGTTATTGTGCTTGTATCTTTATTTAGATAAAGTGCCAAGTAGAACCTTTAGTATGACATGAATGCTTGTTGATTTGATTCTATGCAGAAACCAAAACATTCCCTCCTAGTGACTGAATTATTTCTCCTTTCTAGAGCGTTATCTGAAGGAAATATGCCCTAGAGACAATAATAAAGTTGTTATTTATATTTCCTTATATCATGACAAATGTTTATTATTCATGCCAGAATTGTATTAACCAGAAACTTGATACATGTGTGAATACATAGACAAAACAGAGTATCCCTAGTATGCCTCTACTTGACTAGCTCGTTAATCAATGATAGTTAAGTTTCCTGACCATAGACATGTGTTGTCATTTGATGAACGAGATCACATCATTAGAGAATGATGTGATGGACAAGACCCATCTGTTAGCTTAGCATAATGATCGTTAAGTTTTATTGCTATTGCTTTCTTCATGACTTATACATGTTTCTTTGACTATGAGATTTTGCAACTCGCGAATACCGGAGGAACACCTTGTGTGCTATCAAACGTCACAATGTAACTGGGTGATTATAAAGATGCTCTACAGGTGTCTCCGAAGGTGTTTGTTGGGTTGGCATAGATCGATATTAGGATTTATCACTCCGAGTATCGGAGAGGTATCTCTGGGCCCTCTCGGTAATGCACATCACAATGAGCCTTGCAAGCAATGTGACTAATGAGTTAGTTGCGGGATGATGCATTAAGGAACAAGTAAAGAGACTTGCTGGTAACGAGATTGAACAAGGTATGAGGATACCGACGATCGAATCTTGGGCAAGTAACATACCGATGAAAAAGGGAATAACGTATGTTGTCATTACGGTTTGACCGATAAAGATCTTCGTAGAATATGTAGGAACCAATATGAGCATCCAGTTTCTGTTGTTGGTTATTAATCGGAGATATGTCTCGGTCATGTCTACATAGTTCTTGAACCCGTAGGGTCCGCACGCTTAACGTTCGATGACGATTTGTATTATGCATTATGTGTTTTGGTGACCGAAGATTGTTCGGAGTCCCAGATGAGATGACGAACATGACGAGGTGAAGCAGCACAAAGGTTGTGGAGGAGCAACTCCACCTTGCTACTATAATGTGTACAGCACAAGTGTTGAAGGAACAGCTTCAACATGATGTGCTAGATATCGCTCTAGAGGCGAATGTAGGCGGATAGGGCAGCAAGAGTTCAATCCAAAACTCCTAGGGCACAAGATCTACTCCAATATCTTAGATAAGAATAGCAAGTTCTATTATAGGTAGGGGTACATAGTCTGGTTACGAAGCAGAGGTGAGGACCTCTATTTATAGGGCTTTGGGAAGCCTTCACATACTTCTACTTATAGCTGGAATACTCTAGAAAACATTATGTAAGATTCACCATTCTACTCATAGCTACTCACAACTACAAGACTCTATAAAACAGTAGGTAGGATAGAAAAGAAAAGGAAAGAAATACTACACTAGAGTGGAAGCACCTAGAAGTAGCCAAATAGATCTGGCATGTGTTTTCTTTCTTCTCATCTAGTGTTCCTCATCATTCTCCCCTGGTTGTTTGGAACACGCCCTCGAGTTATCTTCATAGAGCGCTTCTTCTGGATGGTAGAGAGTCAAGTCCGCAACATTGAAAGTGTTGGAGATACCCATGTCACTTGGAAGATCTATCACATAAGCATTATCATTTATCTTCCTCATGATAGAGAAGGGCCCATACCTTCGTTGCCTAAGTTTCCCTTTAACACCTAAAGGCAGCCTCTCTTTTCAGAGGTAGACCATCACCTTATCACCGACTTGGAATGATTTTGGCCTCTTTTTGCAATCAGCAAGTTGTTTGTATTTTTGATTTTTTGCTTCCAAAGTGCTGCGAATCTCTTCAAATAACTCGGTGTAATTATGAGAAAAGGACAATGCTGATTTTGAGTTTCCCCTTGATGGCAGCTTCACTAGGTCCACCACATGTGTTGGAACTTTAGTGTAGACAATGGAAAAAGGGCTCCTTCATGTGGATCTATGCTTCGAGTTATTGTAGGAGAACTCTGCAAGAGTTAAAGACAAATCCCATTGCCCCTTTCTTTCTCCACAAATGCAACGGATCAGACTACCCAAAAACTTGTTCACCACTTCCGTTTGTCCATCTATTTGTGGATGAGCAGTGCTAGAAAATTTCAATTCAGTGTTGAATTTCTTCCACAAAGTGAGCAAAAATGCAGCAAGAAACTTGCTATCACGATCTGAGATGATGGAGCTTGGAACTCCATGAAGTCTGACCACTTCACGAAAGAATAGGTTTGCCACATGATGAGCATCCGTTGTCTTGTGGCATGGAATGAAATGAGCCATCTTAGAGAATCTGACCACGACCACAAACACAACATCACTCCCTCGTCTTGTTCTTGGCAAGCCCAAGACGAAGTCCATAGAGATGTCCTCCCATGGAGCGACAGGAACAGGCAAAGGCATGTATAACCCTGTGTTCTGGACATGGCCTCTATAGGTTTGACATACAGGGCATCGCTGAACAAACTTTCCAGCATATCTCTTTAGTTGTGGCCAAAAGTAGAGAGCTTCCAGGCTAGCGACAATCTTGTCCCGTCCAACATGGCCACTAAGATCACTTGAATGGAGCTCTCTAACCAGCTTGTCACGTAGAGAACTTCTTGGAATGCACAAACGATCATTTTTTAAGAGATATCCATCTTGCATCAAATAGTCATCACCTAATGGTTGGCCCCTTGCGTGCTTTACCCAAACATGGCCAAAGTCTTCGTCACCCTCATACAACTCCTTTATTTGATCCATGCTCAGAAGTTCAGCTTCAAAAAAAGTCAAGAGGCATGCACGACGACTTAAAGCATCGGCCACTTTGTTAGTTATTCCAGATTTGTGCATGATGAGATAATTAAACCTCTCCACATATGCTGCCCATCTTGCTAGCATGCGGTCAACATGCTTTTGATTTCTAAAATGCTTCAAGGATCGATGGTCGCTATAAACAATGACCTCTTTAGGCAACAAATAGACTTCCCAAGTTTTCAATGCTCTGAAAACTGCGTATAATTCTTGCTAATAGGTACTCCATTTCTGTCTAGCTTCACTTAACTTCTCACTAAAGAAAGCAATGGGCTTCCTTTCTTGAGATAGGACATCTCCAATGCCTACTCCACTTGCATCACACTCCAACTCAAAAGTCTTGTTGAAATCAGGTAGTACCAAGACAAGAGCTTGTGATAGCTTTTGTTTAATCTCATTGAAACTAGCTTCAGCTGCTTCTGTCCATTGGAAATTTCCTTTCTTCAAACACTCGGTAATTGGTGCCATTATAGTGCTGAAATTCTTCACAAATCACCTATAGAAAATTGCAAGGCCATGAAAGCTTCTTACCTCATAAATGGTCTTAGGAGTTGGCCATTCTCGGATTGCTTCAACCTTAGACTCATCAACACAAATACTGTCACATGTTATGACGAATCCTAGGAAAATAAGTTGTATTTGTAGGAAAACACATTTCTTCAAGTTGACGTAGAGCTCATTTTCCCTTATTACTTCTAGCACCTTCCGAATGTGATCAAAGTGTTCATCCTCATCCATGCTATAGATCAAGATGTCATCAAAATAGACCACAACAAAGTGGGATAAGAAGGGTCTAACGACTTGATTCATTAAGTGCATAAAGATACTTGGTGCATTTAAGAGTCCAAATGGCATGACTAGCCATTCAAACAACCCTTCCTTTGTCTTGAAGGCGGTCTTCCATTCATCCACGGGTCTTATATGGATTTGATGATATCCACTTCTCAAATCTAGATTTGTGAACACTCTTGCTCCACTAAGCTGATCCAACATATCATCCAGACGGGGAATAGGGAATCTATACCTTACGGTGATCTTGTTAACGGCTCTACTGTCTGTACACATGCGCCAAGATCCATCTTTCTTTGGCGCGAGTAGGGCTGGTACAACACATGGGCTAATACTTTCTCGAATGTGACCCATTTGCAACAATTCCTCCACTTTCTCCTTTAATATATCATGCTCCTTTGGGCTCATTCGATAGTGTGGAAGATTAGGAAGACTTGCTCCTGTAATTAAGTCAATTCTTTTTTGAATTCCTCTCATCAGTGACAAGCCATGTGGCTCCCCAAGTATGTTTTGAAATTCTGCCAATAAACCATGTACCTTTGCTGGAATTTCAACAGTCAGGTTCTCTTCTCCCTTTACAACAAGTGCAGCACACAAATCTGCCTCCTTCAAGTCTTCCATAAACTCATGAGAGGTATGGGAGATAGTTAACATAGTTTTCCCCTCCTCGTTAGAGGTATTGCCTTCGGTTTTGTTTGGTAAGATAATGATCTTTCTCTTGTTCCAAATGAAAGAGTAAGAATTTTCCTTGCCCTTGTGTGTAGTATCCACATCAAATTGCCAAGGCCTCCCAAGAAGAACATGGCTGGCATCTATGTCAACCACATCACACAACACATTTGAGCGATAATGCTTACCCAAAGAAAGTGGCAGGTTGCATTGTTTGGTGATCCTCATATTCACTCCTTTCTTGATCCATCCAATAGTGTAGGGATTTGGATGATCATGGGTTTCAAGCTTTAAATGGTCCGCCAACTTCTGGGAGAGAAGATTCTCGCGGCTGCAACTATCAATCAGTAGTTTGCATACCTTGCCATTCACCGTGCATTTGCTCTCAAATATTTTCTTCCGTTGTGTGTCATCGAGTTGTGGTGTGGAACATAGGACATGCTGGATCACACATACCACCTTTTCAACTTCTTCTTGACAAACCTCTTGTTCGTCTACATCTTCAGATTCGCATTCTTCCTCATCGCTTTCACCATCATGGATAGTCGTGTTAACAAATTTCCTTAGTGGTCAACCGCTGGATATGTGCCCCTCTTTACCACATTTATAGCACTTTGGGCCTTCATTTGCCTTACCCTTGCCTCTAATTTGCTTCGGGATGGGTTGTTTTGTCTTTGCTGGAGTGGTCTTTTCTTCCACTCTATTAGGTTGGCTCCTAGATGAGCCTTCGGTATGTGGATATGGAGCCTTAGTTGTCTTTCTCATCCTCACAAACCTCTCGACCTTTAAGGCTAGAGCTTGTGCTTGATCGACGGACCAGATTTGTTGCATCATCAATCGATCTTGAATAGCATCATTGAGACCATTGATGTACCTTGCAACTTGTTGCTCTTCAGTTTCAGCAAGGTTGCACCTCACTTGTAGCCTTAGAAACTCCTCCGTGTAATCTGAAACAGTCTTATTTCCTTGAGCAGAATTTTGAAATTGGATAAATAGGATCTGGTCATAATCAGTGGGCAAAAATCTCCCTTTCAAGAGGCCTTTCATTTGTCGCCAAGTTCTAACATGAAGTTCTCCTCTCAGCCTGCGCTCCTCTTGAATGCGATGCCACCATGCACCGGCTCCCCCTTTCAGCTTGTATGCGACCAAAGGAACTCTATGATCTTCCGGAACCTCCATGACCTCAAAGAAAGTCTCCACTTCATATAACCAATCCAGGCACCCTTCAATGTCAACATTTCCATTAAAACTTGGGATCTCAGCTTTCACCTTGTATGTATCTCTTGCATATGTAGGGTTGGGTGCTCTCCGATCTGCGTAGAGATTTGGTTCTTCAAGGGCATCATCATATTCTTCACCTTCAGAAGCTTCAACATAAATCGGTCTTCTTGAAGCATGTTAAACAACATGTTGTTGTGGCGGTCTCGCTCCAATATTACCTCTCCTTCTTCCTTGATGAACATCTTCCTCTTATCTAGATGAATCTCCTTCATTGGTAGCAGGGGGACACCCTTTCTTATCATCTCAACCAGCTGGTCAAATCTCCTATTAAGATCTTCACGCGGCTCTTTGATTTGTTGTTCAGCAGTATCCATCCTCTTCTCCAATTGCTCCATTGCTTGCTCCAACTTGCTCTCGACGAGGATAGCAAGACGATTATGGGTCAATGAGGCTCTGATGCCACCTGAAGAAGCACAAAGGTTATGGAGGAGTAACTCCACCTTGCTGATACAATGTGTACAACACAAGTGTTGAAGGAACAACTTCAACTTGTTGCGCTAGATATCGCTCTAGAGGCGAATGTAGGCGGATAGGGTAGCAAGAGTTCAATCCAGAACTCCTAGGGCACAAGATCTTAGATAAGAACAGCAAGTTCTATTATAGGTAGGGGTACATAGTCTGGTTACAAAGTAGAGGTGAGGACCTCTATTTATAGGGCTTTGGGAAGCCTTCACATACTTCTACTTATAGCTGGAATACTCTAGAAAACATTATGTAAGTTTCACCATTCTACTCATAGCTACTCACAACTACAAGACTCTAGAAAACAGTAGGTAGGATAGCAAAGAAAAGGAAAGAAATACTACACTAAGTGGAAGCACCTAGAAGTAGCCAAACAGATCTGGCATGTGTTTTCTTTCTTCTCATCTAGTGTTCCTCATCACAAGGAGTCTCGAAATGGTCGAGAGGTAAAGATCTATATATTGGATGATAGTATTCAGACACCGGAACGGTTTCGGATCGTTTTGGGTATTTTTCAGAGTACTGGGAGGTTGCCGGACCCCCCCCCCCCCGGGAAAGATGGGCCATAGGGGAGAGAGGAGGCAGCTATAGCGCCCCGAGACCGATGTGCCAGGTGTCTTCGAGTTATTCGCTGTTGTTGCCATGTCTTTTGCTTTGCGTGTTGCATTTCATCATGTCATCATGTGCATTACCCTTGTCACCCTCTCAAACCATTGCACCATCACTTCTCCTTCCTTCCCTTTTCTTTCATTCTTTGCAAGTGCCACTGTAGCGACCAGACCTCAAACAGTCTGATCTCTGTGCTCGGGTGTCATCCCTGGATCAGTAATGCTGACACCACATAGTACTTAGAGGATTTATAGCAGAGTAGCAATCACACACTTATTACATCGAGTGTCTCATAAGAGAACTTATTACAATAAATATGGCTTAAGGCCATCTAATAACGATAACAGCGGAAGGCTTGGAAGATAAGTGAGTCCATCAACTCCAACGGCATCACTGAGTATAGAACCACGACCTAAAACTCCTTAATCGTTGTCTGAAAAGTCTGCAACATTAACGTTGCAGCCCGAAACGGGTCAGCACATGGAATATGATGGCAAGGTAACACATAGAGAGTAATGGAATGAAACAGCTATACTATATGCATATTTGGCTGGTGGAAAGCTCTATGGTTACAGTTTTGCGTAAAGCCAATTTTTCCCTACTTCAAAGGAATAAAATTTAATTACTATCATGGTAGTTGTTAAACATTGAGAATGGTTGACAGCATTCTCAATCCCAATTAAACATCATCATTAAACATAACCCAAAAAAATTTATTTAGAGTAACATGTTGAGATTCACATGATAATCCAGGTACTAGATACTCAAGATTGTCCATAACCGGGGACACGGCTAATCATGATTAGTTTATTACACTCTGCAGAGGTTTGCGCACTTATCCCCACAAGACTCGATCGCCTCCGTTTGGTTTCTCGCACTACACGGTGTTTGAGAAGACGGATGACCGAGACATAGTCTTTCAGAAGCGCTAGCACCTTACGATCGGGTAGACCGTACCACCTATATCCCCTACATCTGCTAGTCTACCACTGTAAGAGTTCGCACAACTTAGTCAACTATGCTAGAGCCCATAATAGCTTGTGGCTGCACACGGAAGTTTCTAGTATGAATAGTCTCATGATCCCTTTGAGCCTGGGTGGCGGTCCAAAAGAAAACAGGCAAGTCCTGGAATACCCAGGTGCCTCAATCCACCCAGATCTGTGTTTAAGTTGCCACCTTAGATAAACCATTAATTGACAAACTCACATCTGTCATGGATATCACTCACCCAATCCACGTCTACTAGCATAGCATGGCATAATAAGCAAACGTAGAAGTAACTCCCAAAGGTTTGATAATAAACAGGTAATAGGTACTACCTCAACTACTTCCCATCCCACAATTTAATTAGATCCTAATCATGCAATGTGTGAGGATTGATCTAATGCAATAAAACTGGGTTGTAGGAAAAATATGATCAAAGTGTTACTTGCCTTGCTGATGATCCGCGAAACCTAGAGATTCGAAGTAACAGGCGGCGCACTCCGGGTATTCTATCGCAGACAAACAAACAAGCATACAATAAGTACTCATCTAATGCACGGGTAAAACTCAAATAAGAGATCTAACCAGGAGGTTCAACTTAAGAACTCCGGTTGGCAAAAAGAATCAAATCGAACGAAGCAAGAAAGTCAAACGGCGAAAGAAAACAACTTCGTTCTACTAATCTGGATCTAGGGCAAATTTTACAGTAGCAAAATCTTGTTTAAGTTGGTTAAACTCCAGGCGCTTGAATCGCCTGATTCCGAAAAACGAGCGAAAAGTTATACTAAAACGAAAATCGGATCAGGAATCGCGATCAAAAAAATCGCGGATTTAATCCGAGAAAAAGAAAAACAACGAACGCTCGCTAATTAAATAAACCGGAAAACCGATCTATTTAAAAAACCGAAACTAGAAAAAAACTGACAGAAAAACCAACGGTTTTTCGAAAAAAAAATAAAAAAACAACGCGGAAAACGAGGCGGCGGCGGACCTCGGGCGGCGTCTGGCGGCGGCGGGGCGGCGGCGGCGTTGGCGGCGGCGGGGCGGCGCGGCGGGAGTGGCGGCTAGGGTTTCCGGGGCTGGGGCGCTGGCTCGGCTTATAAAACCTTCCCGGGCCGGTGTCCAGGTCCGACACGGACCGTAGGTCGGTTCGTTTTTTTAATATTACGCGCAGAAGAAAAAAAATAAAAAGAAATACTAAACAGGCTCCAAAAATTCCGAAATAAATTTTCACGGGCTTCTAAAATCAAGCCGCACAAGGTGAACATCTATTTGGGACCTAAATGCAATTTTGAAAAACGCACATTTTTCCTAAATTCAAATAAAACACCGAAAAACTCCGAATTAAAATCTTATTTGATTTTATTATTTGATCCTCAATATTTCTTTATTTTGGGAAAGTCATTTTATTCCCTCTCTTATATTTTTGTAATATAAATAATTGATGATAAAATAAATAAAATCAAATGATCCTAATCTCAAAATTTGAGAAAACTCGAATATGAAAATAACGAAACCCCCAACTCTCTCCGTGGGTCCTTGAGTTGCTTAGGATTTCTAGGATCAACCAAAATGCAGAAATAAAATATGATATGCATAGATGATCTAATGTATAACATTCCAAATTGAAAATTTGGGATGTTACAGCCACTTTGCCTCCACCATAAATGTTCATCTTTTCACCAATATTCTAACACCATATACCTAGCCTCTCTGTCAAATTTCATCTCAATTGGAATTGTTTTGGTTAGGGTTTAAAATGGTTCAAGTTTGAATTTAATTCAAACTTGAATTATTTTACTTCCTTTAAAAATCTCCAAACCACTTTTATTAAATAGAGAACATTTTCAAGATCATGAGAATATTTTTATATTTCCCTAGCTCCTCTCCTTTTTCCCCTGCTCTTTCCTTTTGGTATTTCTGTCTGAAGAAATGGAAAACAAAGCAGCAGCAGCAGCAGTGCAACCCAGCAGCAGCCGCCTACCTGGGCCTCGGCCTCCCAGGCCGAGCACACCCGCCAGCCCGCTCAGCCACCCGCACCTTTCCCTCTCATGCTATTCTCACCCGCGCCCTAGCCTACCCCCGCTAGCCCCTCGCCACATGGTCGCTTCGGCCCCACCTGTCAGGGCCTCCCTGTAGCACCGCACCACACCCACCTTTCCCTTTCCTCTCGCCGTCGCCATGGGGACCGTGAGCACGAGAGCACCGTCGTGCCGTCCCGTCGCCCTAGCCCCTTTTAAGCCAGCGCCTCGTACCCTAGGTTTCCCTTCTTTTCCTCTCCTCCCTCCGCCACCGCCGCAGGTGAGTCGCCCACCATAGCCATCGCCTTTTTGGTCCCGAGCGAGTTCGTGAGAGCGAGCTCGTCGCCGGCAAGCCTCCGGCCAGAACCATCCGACTTTGCCGTGCGCGTCATCTTCCCTGACATCGTCTGCGTCGCCTCCGACCACGAAGGCGCCACGGGCCGTCAAGATGGTGTCGCCTGCACCCTCATCTTCCTCCTCCGCTCGTCTTCTTCACGGAGCTGAACGCCTCCATGATCAGCGCCTCCTCGCACCTCTGCCATCGTGATTTCGGCCTCTTCGTTTTGTCCTACGGGACCCCGGTGAGCAGCCTCCCCTCCTCGCTCTCCCTCGACGTCGTTTGCTTCCGTTTCAGCCTCGATATGTCATGTCAGAGAATTGTCGCTGTAACCTCGCCTTGCGCACGAAACAGAGCACCTCGCTCTCTGTCTGTAGGTGCGTCCACGCACTCCACGCTATGCTCGCGTCCTTGCCAGTTTCTTCGCACGCACGTGCTCCCGCATGCCTTGCCCGCAATCCTACTTTCCTGCTCGCCATCGCCTCAGTTCGGCAGCGCCGAGACGGCCCGAGTCAAGCACTAGCTCGTCCTCGGGCTACCGCAATCACAGATTTGCACACGCATGCTCGAACTTGAGCACAACCCCCTCTCTGCCCCACGTCGCGTGTCGCCGTACCTACGCCCGCATCCTGACCACGCGCCCGCACTCGAACGCAAGGACACGCCGCCTCGCCGTGTTTCCCTTCCCTGCCTCTGCACGCGTCCGCATGACCGAGCCGAGTCGAGCTTGAACTTGAGCGCCCTGCTGCTCCAAGCCTTCCAGCGCCCTAGGATCAGCACTACTGCTCCTTCCCGCACGCCCACCGCCGCATACGGAGTCCTGCCGTGCTGTAGTTGCTCGCCGGCGACGATGCCATCTCCTCTGTTTCCGTAGAAGAAGCCAAGCCAGGGCCCCTAACTGTTTAAGAGCAGCTCGGCCATACCCTTATCCAAATCACCTGATCCTAGCCCAGTGGTTGAAACCTCTCCCACTTACCTTGTAGACCCAGGTTCAAATCCCCGTTGGGCCACTTGTGAAGTGCCCAATTTTTACCATTTTGGCCTCTATGACAGTGGGACCCCACTCGTCATTCTCTCCATCCATACACCCCTCTCCACACCCACAGTCCTGCCACCTCAGCACCCCGGGCCCCCTCGTCTTTGACAGTGGCTGGCTCAGCCCGTGTTTTATTTTCTTTTGCACAATTTCAGTAATGCCATCATTTTGATTTGTGCATTACTAAATATCCATGCACCCAAATAGATCATGTCATATATGTAAAATTCTTAGAGTTTTGTCTAGTTTCATTATATGTAACTCTCACCCATGTTAAAAATGTTTAAAATGCTGCTTGTTTAAATTTGCCCATATGCCATGCTAAAATGCTTTAATTCATAACTAATTAACCGTAGCTCCAAATTTAATGAACTTTATATGTAAATGGGGTAGAAAAATGCCTAGTTTAACATGATACACTCATCTAGCATGGTTAACAACTCTAAAATTATGTTTAGGGCAGAACAGTACCCAACCTAATATATGCATATGAGGAGTTTCTGGACTTGTTGTTTTGTTGTTCCGGCCTCATTTAAACTTGCCTAGATTAGATAGTTTCATCATGTTTCATCTCTTGTCATGCTAACAACATTTAATCTTGTTGGGTACATAAACGAGATCGAACTAAATAACTTGTTGTGGTGTTTCGTCAATATGCAACTCGTTGCATATTGATCTCCACTTAATTTGTAGAATTGCTTGTGCACCTTGCCATGCCATGCCTCATTAAACCGGACATGCATCATACTTGATTGTGCATCATGACATGATTATGTGTTGGTTGTTTACCATGATTGTTTTCTTCTTTCCAGTGTTGCTTCTTCGGGTTGGTTCCGATAACGTCGTGTTGTGAGGATTCGTTCAACTACGTCCGTTTGTCTTCGTCATGGACTCGTTCTTCTTCCTTGCGGGATTTCAGGCAAGATGATCATACCCTCGAAATTACTTTTATCTTTGCTTGCTAGATGCTCGCTCTTTTGCTATGCCTATGCTGTGATACCTACCACTTGCTTATCATGCCTCCCATGTTGTTAAACCAAGCCTCTAACCCACCTTGTCCTAGCAAACCGTTGTTTGGCTATGTTACCGCTTTGCTCAGCCCCTCTTATAGCATTGTTAGTTGCAGGTGAAGGTTGAAGTTTGTTCCTTGTTGGAACATGGAGATGTTGTTCCTTGTTGGAACATGTTTACTTGTTGGGATATCACAATATCTTTTATCTAATTAATGCATCTATATACTTGGTAAAGGGTGGAAGGCTCGGCCTTATGCCTGGTGTTTTGTTCCACTCTTGCCGCCCTAGTTTCCGTCATATCGGTGTTATGTTCCCGGATTTTGCGTTCCTTACGCGGTTGGGTTATAATGGGAACCCCTTGATAGTTCGCCTTGAATAAAACTCCTCCAGCAATGCCCAACATTGGTTTTACCATTCGCCACCTAGCCTTTTCTTTTCCCTTGGGAGTCGCGCTCCTGAGGGTCATCTTTATTTTACCCCCCCCCAGGCCAGTGCTCCTCTGAGTGTTGATCCAAACTAGAGCCTTATGCAGCGCCCCCTCGGGGAAACTCGAGGTTTGGTTTTAGTTGTATGGAGAGCTCATCTGAGTGTGCCCTGAGAACGAGATATGTGCAGCTCCTATCGGGATTTGTCGGCACATTCGGGCGGTGTTGCTGGATTTGTTTTACCATTGTCGAAATGTCTTGTAACCGGGATTCCGAGTCTGATCGGGTCTTCCCGCTAGAAGGAATATCCTTCGTTGACCGTGAGAGCTTGTGATGGGCTAAGTTGGGACATCCATGCAGGGATTTGAACTTTCGAAAGCCGTGCCCGCGGTTATGGGCAGATGGGAATTTGTTAATGTCCGGTTGTAGAAAACCTGAAGTTGACCTTAATTAAAATACATCAACCGCATGTGTAACCGTGATGGTCTCTTCTCGGCGGAGTCCGGGAAGTGAACACGGTGTTGGAGTTATGCTTGACGTAGGTTGTTCTAGGATCACTTCTTGATCATAGTTGTTCGACCGTGCTTTTACCCTCTCTTCTCGCTCTCTTTTGCGTATAAGTTAGCCACCTCATATGCTAGTCGCTTGCTGCAGCTCCACCTCATACCTTTTACCTTCCTATAAGCTTAAATAGTCTTGATCGTGAGGGTGTGAGATTGCTGAGTCCCCGTGACTCACAGTTACTTCAAAAACCAGTTTGCAGGTGCCGATGTAACCGAGCAGGTGACGCAACCAAGCTCAAGTAGGAGCTCGATGAAGATCTTGTCCTTTGTTTTGTTTCATGCTAGTTGATTAGTAGTGGAGCCCAGTCGGGACGATCGGGGATCTGTGTAGCATTTGGGGTAGTCTTCTTTATTTTGGTTCTGTAGCCGGACCTTGTTTGTATCTGGGTGATGTAATGCTTTATTCATGTAATTGTGTGAAGTGGCGATTGTAAGCCAACTATGTATCTTTTTCCCTTATGTATTACATGGGTTGGTGAAGATTACCTCACTTGCAACATTGCTTTCAATGCGGTTATGCCTCTAAGTCGTGCTTCGACACGTGGGAGATATAGCCGCATCGAGGGCGTTACAGCAGCCCACACTACTAGGAAAAGGCCTGCTAGTGGCGCACCTGTTTTGGCACACTACAGGTGCGCCACTAGCATCACGCCATTAGAATTTTTACTAATGGCGCACCACGGGTGTGCCATTAGTATCTGGTATACTAATGGCGCACCACGCAGTGCGCCATTAGTATATCCCACGGTGCGCCATTAGTATGCCTCCCAGGGGGCCATATTTACCCATGTGCTCTGGCTTACTGATGGCGCACTAGTTGATGATGCGCCACTAGTGTGCTCTGGCTTACTAATGGCGCACTAGGTGGTGCGCCACTAGTATGAATATTAGGGATTTTTTTCTTTTTTGATATTTGCACAGGTTACAAAATACATTACTGGACAGAATATAGACTGCACCACACATCAACAGCAGATTCATCGAATACAATAGAAGATTAGTCTCCGAATACAATTCATCATATTAGTCTCCGAATTCAAAAGACCGAATAAAGATAGAACATTACAAGTCTCGAGACTGCGAGTAGCGAGTTTGTCTTCACATTACAAGTCGGTATCGATCATCTAAACAACCATCACATAGAAGAGAGCTGCGGTCATCACGATGAGCATCATCGCGATGAAACTGGTCTTCATCCGGTTCCTCCTCTGCTCCCTCCTCTCTCCCGCTAGATAGTGCGCGTATCTAGATCCCGCCTCTGCCCTAGTGGTGTACCCTTTGTAACTGTTACCGCTGAAACGGTGAACCTGTCTCCGACACTCCTCCCAGTCGTTGTAGACTCCGGGAACCTTACCCTTGTACACGACATACGACAGCATGTCTATGCACTAGCCAAACAAAACGTTAGTAGCAATTCACAGACAATACATAAGCAATATATAAGTATGCAACAAAAGGATCGGAAGAGAAAAGCAAGACATTAATAGCATGATTCATGGTCCTACTAATAAATAGCATCGATTACATCTAAGTTGAACGAATGTCCAAACCAAAGAGACATACAAGTTCATTAAAGTTTAATTACAACATGAGCTAATCGATATTTCAGAACTACACATAGCATCACTACTTTCGACTCGACTCATGGACCGGAGCATGGATGAAGCCGCCGTCTCTCGTGATGGTCACGAAATCGCGGGCGTTGTCAGCCCGCATTTGTAGCGTTGTGTCTATATCACTGTTGGACGGTTGATATCTGAGGTAGAACTGCCCCGAGGTATGAAGGACATCTTGATGGATGATTTCTGCAAACTCTGACTGGATGCGAAAGAATTCTTGTATAATGTCCGCGTCTTGGATTGCCGACAAGCTTGCGGCCCAATATTTGAGATTATTTGGTAGCAGAAGGTGATTATGGTCCCGTACGATCGCCCGCATGTGATGGAGGGCGTAGTAGGCATCCTCCTGACCGCCAGGCGGCTGCTTGACGCAGGGGAACGTCGTATTGTGGGCGAACACGTGCTTGCCGTACCTACGAATTGGCCTGGTGAAGGTGCCTCCATATCTGGCATGGCCGGGGAGAACATCATCAAGAACTTTCTTGATATTTGTGTAGTCTTTCTTCGACTGACGGTCTGAGTCAAAATATGTGACCATGGAATATTTCGGGCTTAAGAGGATGAGTGTGCAATGTGTGTCACTGCACAAAACACGGAATGTTAGAAAAAAAAAAGAACGATCGAAATCTAAGAAATCATATGCTACGGGGCGGTGAGGGGATGACTTACTCGGGAAAGTAAGGCACGAGGAAGTTATCCTTATCTGGGTTTGCCAGAATGTAGCCTTCGAGGTATGAACTCGCAACTTGCCCGTCCCCAGCGCTGCCCAAGATCTTGGCACGCATGTAGAAGGGGTCGACTATCACGATGTCCGGGGTCTTATCTCTAATGATCCGCATCTCCATACTCAGCGAAAATAGCCGAACGAAGGTGTAGTGCAGTAGATGAAGGTTAAACATAGCAAAGATGTCATCAAACTGCAGGACGATCGTACCCCCGATGGCGTTATCCACAAAGCCCTTGCCGTCTGGCACCTTGGCCATGAAAACCGGGTATGCCACATCATTCTCAGAGAGACGCCGCTTCTCCAAAGAAAGAACACTGCCATGCAGACTCCGCATAGCACCGGTTGCAGCATTGAGTAGATTAGTCGGTAGCATCGGCCTACCCGCCACATGCACCCTCCTCGAGATATCCTTAGGTGAAGGTGGACCATCCTGAGCACGGATCGTACTCGGTGCCGGCTGGCTCGCACCCTTGTTACTCTTTCTTTTTCATCCCTTCTTCTTCTACTGTAATGGGAACGAGTTCTGCTCACAGACCGCCTTCTTGAGTGTGTTGGGGCTGATAATATTTCGCACCTTGGCTATCTGAGGCTCGGTGAAGGCGGCAGCTACAGGCGTCTCTTGAGAACTGAATGCCAGACGACACCTGTTGCAATTGGGTTTCTCCGCGGTACCAGCTAGATCGCGGTCGTCTTTTTTAGGGTTGGGTTCTTGAGAAGGAGGCCCGAAGAATTCGTCACCGTACCCATGTTCGGCAAAGTACTTATTGACGTTGGTAAATGTACCATCGTCGTTGTCGTCGTCGTCCGGATCCTGTGCCATATGCATGTTTGGATCCTGTGCCATAGGGATGTCCGGCATGTCCGATAGCATTGCGGCGGTCTTGCCATGGCTTGGCGCCGGCACGACTGGCGGTGTTGTCTGTGGGGTAGTGTCCCCCGCCCCCAAACGAATCTGGATCTTCGGCCAAAGCAGGGGCCAGCTTACGCAGGCGCTGAGGGTCATCACATCATCTTCATCGGCCCCAGTGGGTCGAATCGGAGGTAACAACTCGTCACAGCCTGGCAGCACCCGAACCAGCTCAACCCTATATACGGTGGGTGGCATCGGATTACCGTGGAACACGGGGTTGCCCGATTGAACGATTCTGCCCTTGGCGACATCGATCAACTCGCCGCCCACGAAGTGGAGGAGAGTGCGTGGAACATCGGCGGCGCCCTGTGAAAACATGTAGGGCGTCAGGGATGCCCAGTCAAAGGCAAGGATATGAATTCATCGGCCGAGAGGCTTAGTTACCGTGATGGCGTCGAGCTCGGCTAATGTCATGGCACCGCCAACGGCGGGCATGCAACTGATGGAGGGGCCGCTTGCTGCCGAGGTGCCGGCCGGCGTACACCCGAGTGCAATAAGCTCCAATGCCTGTGCCGGCGTCGGAGACACCAATACCGCCTCCGCCGGAGACACCAATGGCGCCACCTGCGCGTTGTGCGAGTTGCTGGCGCTGGGAACCGGGGGCGGTCCCTGTTGGCCGCCCGCAATCCACGCCTGCAGCCCCTAAATCAAGGTAGGCACAATGGCGGTGAGCGTCGTTCCCAGTTGTTGTTGCACTTGCTCTTGGACAATCTCCGGAATCTGCACCACTTGTGCCTTGAGTTCTTGAACCTCGCGCGACTGGCTTTCCGAGCTGACTTTCTCTCCTTTCGCCCACCAGCGTTATAGTATGACGGCCATTTTGTGGACAAGCCTTTGCCGGCCACACGACCAGCTGACGACGGCTTACTGAGCTTATCCTTGGTTTTCATTACGTTCAATGCCCTATTTAGAGTGTTGTCCCAAGGGGAGCTCTGAGACGACCCCGCGCTATTGCTTTCAGTTTCCCGCGGAAGGACTGTGAACCATTTAGAAATTTGGCTACATTAATTAGAATGCAACCATATGGAGCTAATTACACGGTGGTGTATTCCTTACCAGAACACGCTCAAGCGCCCTGGTCTTCAGATCCGTGGTAAGCTCCTTTGTTACCGGGTCCTCCTTGTACCGGGCCCTGAAATAGTTCCCGGTCTGTTTGTCATGATATTTCTCGAAGTGGGGCGGTAGGCCTTCCTCGGCAGCTCCGCGTCCTCCTTGTCCCATATAGGCTCTGCCACTCTGTAACCGTCGGGACCGAGTTGGTGGACCCCTAAGTTCAACTCCCGCATTTCTTTCCCCCACTGACTTGATTCGGAGGTTGCGCTGCTCTCGCACTTGATCTTGAACTCCTTGTAGTCATCTTCACTGATCGAATGATTTTTCGCCTTGATCTTCTCATAACTATAACCTTTGCCAATCATTCTCTTCACCGCGCTTCTCCAAGTAGACAGGGCCGTGCTCATCCTCGTGAGGGCGGCACTGTTCACTTTATTCCCTGAGAGGCGTGTGTTTGCAAAGTCAGCGGGGAACTTGTATCGTTCGTGCAGCTTCGTGAAGGGGAGGCTGCGCAAATTCCCTCGTCCTTATGCCTTAGGTTCTCGGTGTTGATCGAGACGGTGCTCCGGAGAAGGCACCCGAGTTGAACCGAGTACCCCTTGACTAATTCTTTGGGCGTCGTTGGATTCCTGTCGGAGTTCACTTCAGTAAATTCCTCCTTGACGGTGCCGAGCACGTTCAGGTGCCGGTCCTTCCGTTGCCTCTTTGGTTGGCTGCCATATGTGCGTGCGCTGCCATCATCAGTGGTGGCATCCTCGGCGGCACCATTAGTGGTGTCATCCCCGACACCACTAGGGGTTGTGTAGTGAGGATCGATGTCTTCCGCGGCGTCCTCATAGCGGTGAGGTTCTTCCTCCATCTCTTGAGATAGCTCCCAGAATTGCTTGCCCAAACCGCCGGCCTCATCATTGCGGGCCATGTTTTTCTCTAAATAGGAAAAAAGTTTGGTCAAAAAGTTGGTTATTGTCAAGTAACAAGATCATGGTCTCATCATTTAGGGTTTGTCGACATCGAGGCATCCAAAAAGCTAAGCTTTTATCATTTAGGGTTTGTCGACGCCGAGGCACCCTAAAAGCCTAAGCTTTCATCATTTAGGTTTTTATCGACACCGAGGCACCCTAAAAGCCAAGATTTTATAATTTATGGTTTGTCGACACCGAGGCATCCTAAAAGCTAAGCTGGGAAGGAGAATTCTAAGTTGGGCCTAATCACTTGGCTCTATTGCCACCTATGGTTTAATGCAACAAGAATAAAGGGGCAGTTGATCCTACTTAATTAAGTACTAAGATACCCCGGCCCATGGCGGAAAATTTCAGCATGACCTTGCTAAAAATAGGACATATGGAGTACCCAAATTTGCCGGAACGGAAGTTAATCGACATTCCAGCAAACTCAAGGGCCTCTTGGGGTACCTGCAAAATCATCACGACACGATGGTCGGAGACATGACCTTTGCTGAAAATTGTTTTCTGTAAAAGATGATCATGCCAGTCAGCAAGGCAGGTGATTGTCACTCAAATTAAGCTGGGCTTAGACTGACTGAAGCATCTGTCTTCCTCCCTTTCTTTTTCTCTCTTCCTTTCACATTAACTTTACTTTCCAAAGGAAATAAAAATACAATGCATACATACATACTAAAGCAGGTAGATAGATAGTTAGATAGATGAGCATGTTCAGTTTACAAGAATGAATATAAACAAGCAGAGAATGCATGCATGCATATCAAGCCTGCCTTGACAAATCTACCAAGCCTGCCTAAAGCATGTCTGCATGATGGGTATCACACTATCAGTTACTACAAGTTAATTACTAGTCATGCCAAATAAGATACTCTCCTCATCATCATATAAAAAAATGACCAATCATCACATGCATCAATATGCTCCTCTCCTCTGCTATTACTTCTCTGTTGCTACAAACATAACCACAACAACAATAACAACTAGTGACCACCAACCAATAGCAGTCTCATTCACCACACAATTCGACCAGACAACACAAACCGACTTTCAGGGATGGTTTGATCCGAATTAGTTAAACTTAGTCTCAATGTTCTAAAAACATAAGAGCTCATGTCATACATATGCTGGTGTGGTAAAGGAAAATATTGATAAAATAGCTCTAGCTCTCAAGAGTCTAAACGGAAGCATGTGAAAAAATGGCCAAGATTGCACCTTCTATCTACTCTGTCCCTAAGTCCCAATTTAGTTTTACAAGCCAATGCATGAGAAAATAGTAGATAGAAGAAAAATCAAGCTTGCAGATTTAAAATATGGTTTGACACAAGGCATGTTTGCTTATTTCGAGATATCGAACAACCTTCATTCGAGCCAAGGCAGGTAACTTTTAAGCTATGCCACTGAAGAATAAGGACGCCAAACATAATATAGTCAGCACCATATTATATTATGCTCCAGTGCAGTAGAAAATTTACATCAGACCAATTAGGCTCATTTTTCAAACTCCTGAGTTTGCAACTTTGCACCCCCTTCCTAATAGACTAGACGTACTGATTAAATCTTACACCCTATCCATCGAGTTTCACACTGACAGAAAGAACATCACATTTATCATCAAATGCTAAGCTAACATCATTAAAGCGCTTCAATTGACAAATTCGCATAGCAGAGGAGCTCACCGTCCGGTGACGAGGCAGAGGCAGGTCGGAGTGGCCGGCGTTGAAGAGGGGGGCGTAGTCGAGGAGGGCGGTGAAGAGGGGGGCGTCGGCGTCTCGCCTGGATGCTCTGCACGACGGGGGAGGGGCGGCGTCCGGAGGCAGAGGAGATGGTGGGCACGGCCCTGAACTCGGGGTTGTCGGTGGAGGAGGAGATGGTGCGGGGAGCCGGCGGCGGGCGGAGTCATCGGCGTCGGGGCTGGATTGGGGGGTGGGGGAGGAGGAAGGCGGCGGTGGTGGGGCTGGATTGGGGGGTGGGGGAGGAGGAAGGCTACGGCGGTTGGAGCGATAGAGAGATTTGGGGGCGGCGGTTGTCTGGTGGGGGTCGGGGGCGTCGGGGGCGGTAGGGCGACGGGTAGCGAGGCGCCGGGGCGTTGGGGGTGGTGGTGGTCGGGTGCGGCGGGGGCAGCGAGCACGACCGGGGACGGCGAGCACGGGAGCGCGTGGGCGGCTGCGGCGCAGTGGGTCAGAAAGGGGAAGAATTGAAAGGGGATTAGGGATTTTAGTGGGGGGGCTTAGCAATGGCGCACCCCCTAGCGGTGCGCCATTAGAAAAAGAAAATTGGATAGCAATGGCGCACCCCCTAGAGGTGCGCTATTAGTAATATTTTTTGGATAGCAATGGCGCACCCCCTAGCGGTGCGCCATTAGTAATCTTTTTTTGGATAGCAATGGAGCACCCCCTGGCGATGCGCCATTAGTATTTTTTTAGGATTTTTTGTTGCCTAGTGAGCGAGGAGACAGGGGAGGGTGCGGGGGCTCGGCGGCGGCGGTGGAGCGGGGGAGGGTGCGGGGGGTCGTCGGCGGCGGTGGAGCGGGGGAGGGTGCGGGGGGTCGTCGGCGGCGGTGGAGCGGGGGAGGGTGCGGGGGGTGCTCGGTGGCGGTGGAGCAGGGGAGGGTGCGGGGGGTGCTCGACGGCGAGGGGGATCTGGCGAGGGGGGATAGCGATCGAGATGGAGGGGGATCGAGATCGAGTGTCCTCATGAATATTCAATATTTTTTCATATTCAATTTAAAAATATTTATGAATTCAAAAAGTGCCCATGAATTAAATTTAAAAATATTCACGAGTTCAAAAAATATTAACAAATTCAATACTTTTTGTGAATTAGAAATTCAATACCATAATAAACATAAATAAATATTCATGAGGACACTAGAACAGAAGAAATTCCATTTCAATATATCGAAATACAATCGAGAAAATGAAGGCTACAATTTAAATACAATCGATCTTAGCTAGCTATCTGTTCACAATCTTCTTGCCCTTCTTTTTCGCAAATGGAGTTCTTCTGTGGAACGGACGTCCTTTAGGTAGGGTGGTCCTACTTCTTCTTGTGGTGTATGGCACTTCATCGTCCTCATCATGTTCCATCTTCGGGTCGTCGTACTTGTCGAAGTCTTGCTCATTGGCGACTCCATCCATTCCGATGATCTTCCTTTTGCCTCTCCTCACGACAACACGACTGGGCTTTGACGGGTCGGTAATGAAGAAGCATTGGTTCACTTGGGAAGCCAGTACCCATGGCTCATTTTTCGCGGTGACGTTTGCGCCCGCGGTCTTCGATTTGGCTTCGGGTATAACTATGGTGGTGAAATACTGGTCTTCTTTTAGGACGCTCTTGGCCCATCTGACACGGAACATCGGGACCTTCTCTCCAGCGTAGCTCAGCTCCCAGATCTCCTCGATCCTTCCGTAGTATCTGTCCTTGTTGTTACCGGTGTAGGATTCCATCGTTACCCCGGAGTTCTGATAACCATCGCTCTTCATGTCCTTGTGCTTGGTGTAGAATGTGTAGCCGTTGATATCGTATGTCTCATAGGTCATCAGGTTGTGCTCGGCGCCCTGTGACAAGGCGAATATGAGTTTTTCTTCCGCGGAAGAATCCTCATGTAAAGGGTACGACAGAAGCTTCTTCTTGAACCAACGCGTGAAACATGAGTTGTGCTCTTTGATTATATCTCCGTCCGTCCTCTGTTGGCCTCGGTCATTGTACGTCTTCTCAATAAAGGTTTCGTGCTCTACCACCCAAGGATCGACCACGTCTATGTGGTGTAGCGCGACTAGGTTTGATCTTTCAAAGTCGGCGAGTCGACCCTCGAAGTCGACATGCATTTCACGGTGACCCTCGCGGTGACCCCATCCAGCGAGCCTGCCGAGGTGCCTGTTGACGGGCAGAACAATGGGGTTCTCGATGCCTAGATAATTCGTGCAATAGGATATCCACTCTTTGGTCAGAAAGCCCCTGGCTATGCTTCCCTCTGGACGTGACATGTTGCGAACGTATCCTTTGATGACACCATTCATCCTTTCGAATGGCATCATGCTTTGTAGGAACGTCAGCCCGAGTTGGATGATATCCTCCACGATATGTACCAGCAGATGCACCATAACATCGAAGAATGCGGGCGGGAAGTACATCTCAAGCTCGCATAGTATCACCACGATCTCTCCCTGTAGCCTTCTGAGTTTCCTCACGCCAACCGACTTCTGAGAGATGGCGTCGAAAAAGTTGCATAGGCCAAATAGCGTTTCACGGACGTGCGCGTCCAAGATCCCACGGATTGCAACTGGAAGTATCTGCGTCATCAGCACGTGACAGTCATGAGACTTCGTCCCGCTGAACTTCTGCTTCGCTGAGGTATCTGCATATCTTCCCCGCGTGACCGTAAGGAAGTTTTACTCCTACGAGGCAGGCGAAAAACTGATCGATCTCCTCCTGACTTAGAGTGAAGCACGCGGGAGGTAAGTCATTTCCGGTCTTCTTGGCCTTTTTGCCTTTGCGACGACTTTCCGTGTCCTGCTTCGCCTCATCATCATCATCATCATTAGCGTGAAGCTCCTCCCTGATGCCCATTGATTTCAAGTCTGCCTTGCTTTCGGCCCATCTTTGGTCCTCTCTGGCATGTTGAGCTAGGTACCAAGGAGACTCTCGCACACATTCTTCGTGATATGCATGACATCAAGGCTGTGAGGCACACAGTGGATCTTCTAGTACGGCAAGTCCCAGAAAACAGACCTCGTTTTCCATACCTTCAGCAGCGGCTCTGGCGCCTTTCGCTTCTTTCTCGGCTCTGGCGCCTTTTGCTTCTTTCCCGGCAGTGGGCAATCTTTCCAATTTTTCAACAGCTCATCTATTTCCTCGCCGCTCCTCGTACGCGGGCATCTTCGGGGTTCGGTTTCACCATCAAACAAATCCTTGCGTTTTCTCCACGGGTCATCGTCGTGAAGCCACCTTCGATGTCCTATGAACACGGTTTTCGAAGACCCGGGATCTCTATCTAGCTGGCAATACGTTGTGTTATCCATGCACCTGACGCATCCAGAAAATCCGTGGACCACCTACCCCGCGACATATCCGTAACCGAGATAGTCCTGCACCGTCGTAAGCAGTGTGTTCTCATAGGGAAATATTCTTTCTCTGCGGCGTCCCACGTATTGGCTGACGTTTTCCACAGCGTGTCTAGCTCCTCTTTCAGCAGCCCCAGATACAGATTGATGTCGTTCCCTGGTTGTTTCAGCCCTTCAATTAGCATACTCATGTGAATGTACTTCCTCTTCATGCACAACCAGGGGGGAAGGTTGTACATCCACACAAACACATGCCAGGTGCTATGTGTGCTTCTCTGGCTGCCAAATGGATTGACTCCATCGGTCCTCGCGCCCAGCACGATGTTCCTTGGATCGTTCCCAAATTCTGGGTGTTCGAAGTTCAACGCTTGCCACTGGCTCCCATCCTTAGGGTGACTCAGCATCTTGTCTTTTTTATTTATCACCGGATCATTTACGTCATCTTCTCGCTTCTTCTCCTCCCTATCTGCGTGCCAACGCAGGAGCTTTGCTACCTTAGGGTCCGCGAAATACCGCTACAGATGAGGAGTGATCGGAAAGTACCACACCACTTTTCAAGGAGCTTTCTTCCTGTTCTTGTATCGAGTGACGCCGCACACCGGACATATGGTAGACTCCGCGTGCTCGTCCCGATAAATGATGCAATTGTTCATGCACACATGGTATTTCACGTGTGGTAAATCCAGAGGACACACGATTTTCTTCGCCTCCTCGAAACTGGTTGGGCACTTGTTCCCCTTGGGAAGACGTTCGTGCTAGAATGACATGTTCTCGTCGAAGCATGCGTCGGTCATTTTGTGTTTTACCTTCATCTCCAGAGCCATGAGCGTTACTTTCAGGTGGGTATCCTCAGGCCTGCATCCTTCATACAATGGAGTAACCGCGTCTATCTCCAGTTGATCCAGCTTGGCTTTCTCTCGGGCGGCAGCTCTTGCATTATCCGTCTGCTTGAGAAGCAGCTCTTGAATATGAGGGTCATGCACCCAGCCCATCGATGGTCCATCATCATCTGCTTCGACATCTTCATCTTCATGATCATGCCCTTCGTCTTGATCTTCCTCATCATGATGTCCGGCATCTTCTACATGATGACTGTGTACATCATCATCGTCGTGATCATGTCCTGGAGATTCTTCGACTTCTCGCCCGCCCTCGCCGCGGTGGTTGTCTTGCTACCCTTCCTCATTTCTTGCCTGGCCCCCATGGACGACTTCATAGTCATCTTCATCACCTTGCCACTGATAGCAATCCATGAAACCACGCAAGAGCAGGTGGTCCCGCACCTGCCCGGAATCCGGGTCCGCAATAAGGCTCTTCAGCTTGCATCTTCGACACGGACATCTTATCTCCGTCTCGTTCTTTTGAAGCATCTCGTCCTTTGCGGAGCTCAAAAACCTATTCACAATGCATTCGGTCATTGTGCGGACCATGGTCGCCTGCGGGGTAGAGCAAAATGATATTTTAGAACCAAGAAAAAATTTGGCATGACTTTCCCTAAAAATAGGACCAAAAAGAATGCATAGTGCCAAAATTCTCGCCGAAACGGAAATGAATCAACATTTCGGCAAAATATTGGCAACTATCGCATTTCAAATACCGGTACCTGCAAACATATATGCAACATCACAAACATATGCAACACCACAAACATACATAGATCTAGCTAGGCCATAAAAAGTGCATGTGCACGTTGTTGGAGGGAGAAAAAAGTAGATCTACAACATAAAGAAAGCTTTCCCCTTACTTACCTATCAAAAAAAGGTAATTTAACCACTTAATTTTGATGAATCTATGGTGCAAATGAGGTGAGGAGGAGGAGGCAGCCGAGACAAGCTTGGAGGAGGAGGTGGAGAGAATGAAGTGGGGAAAGTGAGTGTTTAGGTGGCTGTCCAAAATATCTAGCTGGTCCCAGGTTACTAATGGCGCACCACCTACAAATGCGCCATTAGTAACCCTGGTTACTAATGGCGCACCAGCTGGTGGTGCGCCATTAGTAGTTTTGCAAAAAATGATAGTAGTGGCGCACGGGGTGAGTGTTGCGCCATTACTAGTTAAAACTAGTAATGGCACACTGTGCCCTGGTGCGCCATTAGTATCTTTGGAAAAATAAAAAAATATGTTAGTAGTGGCGCACCAACACATGGTGCACCACTGCTATATAGTAGTGGCGCACCACATGTCTGGTGCGCCAGTAGTGTCCATATTATCTATAGCCCTTTTCCTAGTAGTGACACAAGGGGTGGCCGCACCCCCCTTGGGATTCCGAATTGGACTAGGGGAGGGGGAGGCGCCCCCCTTTCCTTCTCCTCCTCCCTCTTCTTCCCTCTTTTCCCCCTCCATGAGAAGGAATAAGAGGGGGGTGAATCCTACTAGGACTAGGAGTCCTAGTAGGACTCCCCCCTTATGGCGCGCCCCCTGGCCTGCCTCCTCCCTCTCCCTCCTTTATATACGTGGGCAGGGCACCCCTTGGAGACACACCAATTGTTCCAAGCCGTGTGCGGCATCTCCCTCCACGGTTTACTCCTTCGATCATATTCACGTAGTGCTTAGGCGAAGCCTGCGCGGATCACATCAACATCATCGTCACCACGCCGTGGTGCTGACGAAACTCTCCCTCGACACTTTGCTGGATCAAGAGTTCGAGGGATGTCATCGATCTGAATGTGTGCTAAACTCGGAGGTGTCGTACATTCAGAACTTGATCGGTTGGATCGCGAAGACGTTCGACTACATCAATCGCGTTAACCTAATGCTTCCGCTTTCAGTCTACGAGGGTACGTGGACACACTCTCCCCCTCTCGTTGCTATGCATCTCCTAGATAGATCTTGCATGATCATAGGAAAATTTTGAAATTACATGCTACATTCCCCAACAGTGGCATCTGAGCCAGGTCTATGCGTAGATGATATGCACGAGTAGAACACAAAGAGTTGTGGGCGATCATAGTCATACTGCTTACCACCAACGTCTTATTTTGATTCAACGGTATTGTTGGATGAAGCGGCCCGGACCAACCTTACACGACCACGTTCATGAGACCGGTTCCACCGACAGACATGTAACTTCTTCTGCATAAAGGTGGCTGGTGGGTGTCTGTTTCTCCAACTTTAGTTGAATCGAATTTGACTACGGTCGGTCCTTGTTGAAGATTAAAACAGCACACTTGACGAAAAGTCGTTGTGGTTTTGATGCGTATGTAAGAACGGTTCTTACTAGAAGCCTGTAGCGGCCATGTAAAACTTGCAAAAACAAAGTAGAGGATGTCTAACTTGTTTTCGCAGGGCATGTTTGAAGGAAATATTCCCTAGAGGCAATAATAAAGTTATTATTTATTTCCTTATATCATGATAAATGTTTATTATTCATGCTAGAATTGTATTAACCGGAAACATGATACATGTGTGAATACATAGTCAAACAGAGTGTCGCTAGTATGCCTCTACTTGTCTAGCTCGTTTATCAAAGATGGTTATGTTTCCTAACCATAGACATGAGTTGTCATTTGATTAACGTGATCACAACATTACGAGAATGATGTGATTGACTTGACCCATTTCGTTAGCTTAGCATTTGATCGTTTAGTATGTTGCTATTGCTTTCTTCATGACTTATACATGTTCCTATGACTATGAGATTATGAAACTCCCATTTACCGAAGGAACACTTTGTGTGCCACCAAACGTCACAACGTAACTTGGTGATTACAAAGGTGCTCTATAGGTGTCTCCGAAGGTACTTGTTGAGTTGGCGTATTTCAAGATTAGGATTTGTCACTCCGATTGTTGGAGAGGTATCTCTGGGCCCACTCGGTGTTGCACATCACTATAAGCCTTGCAAGCGTTGTAACTAATGAGCTAGTTGCGGGATGATGTAATACGGAACGAGAAAAGAGACTTGCCAGTAACGAGATTGAATTAGGTATTGAGATACCGACGATCGAATCTCGGGCAAGTAACATACCGATGACAAAGGGAACAACGTATGTTGTTATGCGGTTCGACCGATAAAGATCTTCATAGAATATGTAGGGGCCAATATGGGCATCCAGGTTCCGCTATTGGTTATTTACCAGAGAAGTGTCTCGGTCATGACTACATACTTCTCGAACCCGTAGGGTCCTCACTCTTAACGTTCATTGACGATATAGTATTTATGAGTTATGTATATTGGTAACCGAATGTTGTTCGGAGTTTTAGATAAGATCACGGACATGATGAGGAACTCCGGAATGGTCCGGAGATAAAGTTTGATATATGGGATAATAGTGTTTGGTCTCCGAAAGGGTTTCGGAAATCACCGGAAGGGGTTCCGGATGTCTCCCAAAATGTTTGGGTACGAGAACACTTTATTTGGGCCAAAGGGGAAAGCCCACAAGGTTTTTGGAAAGCGCAAAAGGAAGTTTTGCAGAGGCCAGGGGCCAGACGCCTGGATCCCTGGTGTCTGGGTCTAGACGCCGGGAACCCTGGCGTCTGGCCCTGGAGTCCGAGAAGGACTCTTGCTTTTCAGGTGAAACCGACTTTGTGGAGGCTTTTACTCCAAGTTTTGACCCCAAGGCTCAATATATAAGTAGAGGGGTAGGGCTAGCACCCAAGACACATCAAGAAACACCAAGCCGTGTGCCAGCAACCCCGTCCCCTCTAGTTTATCCTCCGTAATAGTTTTCGTTGTGCTTAGGCGAAGCCCTGTGGAGATTGTTCTTCACCAACATCGTCACCACGCCATCGTGCTGCCGGAACTCATCTACTACTTCTCCCCTCTTGCTGGATCAAGAAGGCAAGGACGTCATTGAGCTGAACATGTGCTGAATGCGGAGGTGTCGTACGTTCGGTACTTGATCGGGACGGATCATGAAGGTGTACGACTACATCAACCGCGTTGATAAACGCTTCCGCTTTCGGTCTATGAGGGTACGTATACATACTCTCCCCTCTCGTTGCTATACATCACCATGATCTTGCATGTGCGTAGGATTTTTTTTTGAAATTACTACATTCCCCAACAGTGGCATCCGAGACTGGTTTTACGCGTAGATGTTATATGCACGAGTAGAACACAAGTGAGTTGTGGGCGATACAAGTCATACTGCTTACCGGCATGTCATACTTAGGTTCGGCGGTATTGTTGGATGAAGCGGCCCGGACCGACATTACCCATACACTTACGCGAGACTGGTTCTACCGACGTGCTTTGCACACAGGTGGCTGGCGGGTGTCAGTTTCTCCAACTTTAGTTGAACCAAGTGTGGGTATGCCCGGTCCTTGCGAAGGTTAAAACAACACTAACTTCATGAACTATCGTTGTGGTTTTGATGCGTAGGTAAGAACGGTTCTTGCTCAGCCCGTAGCAGCCATGTAAAACTTGCAACAACAAAGTACATGACGTCTAACTTGTTTTTGCAGGGCATGTTGTGATGTGATATGGCCAAGACATGATGCTATATTTTGTTGTATGAGATGATCATGTTTTGTAACCGAGTTACCAGCAACTGGTAGGAGCTATATGGTTGTCGCTTTATTGTATGCAATGCAATCTCCCTGTAATTGCTTTACTTTATCACTAAGCGGTAGCGATAGTCGTTGAAGCAATAGTTGGTGAGACGACAATGATGATACGATGGAGATCAAGGTGTCGCACCGGTGACGATGGTGATCATGACGGTGCTTCAGAGATGGAGATCACAAGCACAAGATGATGGTGGCCATATCATATCACTTATATTGATTGCATGTGATGTTTATCCTTTATTCATCTTATTCTGCTTTGTTTGATGGTAGCATTATAAGATGATCTCTCACTAAATTTCAAGGTAAAAGTGTTCTCCCTGAGTATGCACCGTTGCCAAAGTTCGTCGTGCCGAGACACGACGTGATGATCGTGTGTGATAAGCTCTATGTTCATCTACAACGGGTGCAAGCCAGTTTTGCACACGCAGAATACTCAGGTTAAACTTGACGAGCCTAGCATATGCAGATATGGCCTCAGAACACTGAGACCGAAAGGTCGAGCGTGAATCATAAAAGTGATATGATCAACATAGTGATGTTCAGCATTGAAAACTACTCCATCTCACGTGATGATTGGACATGGTTTAGTTGATTTGGATCACGTGATCACTTAGATGATCAGAGGGATGTCTATCTAAGTGGGAGTTCTTAAGTAATATGATTAATTGAACTTAAATTTATCATGAACTTAGTACATGATAGAATTTTGCTTGTCTATGTTGATTGTAGATAGATGGCTCGTGTTGTTGTTCCGTTGAATTTTAATGTGTTCCTTGAGAAAGCAAAGTTGAAAGATGATGGTAGAAATTACATGGACTGGGTATGTAACTTGAGGATTATCCTCATTGCTGCACAGAAGAATTACGTCATGGAAGCACCACTGGGTGCCAGGCCTGCTACAGATGCTACTGATGACATTAAGAACGTCTAGCAGAGTAAAGCTGATGACTACTCGATAGCTCAGTGTGCCATGCTTTACGGCTTAGAACCGGGACTTCAACGACGTTTTGAACGTCATGGAGCATATGAGATGTTCCAGGAGTTGAAGTTAATATTTCAAGCAAATGCCCGGACTGAGAGATATGAAGTCTCCAATAAGTTCTATAGCTGCAAGATGGAGGAGAATAGTTCTGTCAGTGAACATATAATCAAAATGTCTGGGTATCATAATCACTTGACTCAACTGGGAGTTAATCTTCTGGTTGATAGTGTCATTGACAGAGTTCTTCAATCACTTCCACCAAGCTACAAAAGCTTCGTGATGAACTATAATATGCAAGGGATGAACAAGACAATTCCCGGGCTCTTCGCAATGCTAAAGGCAGCGGAGGTAGAAATCAAGAAGGAGCATCAAGTGTTCATGGTCAACAAGACCACCTGTTTCAAGAAAAAGGGCAAAGGGAAGAAGAAGGGGAACTTCAAGAAGAACAGCAAACAAGTTGCTGCTCAGGAGAAGAAACCCAAGTCTGGACCTAAGCCTAAGACTGAGTGCTTCTACTACAAACAGACTGGTCACTGGAAGCGGAACTGCCCCAAGTATTTGGCGGATAAGAAGGATGGCAAGGTGAACAAAGGTATATGTGATATACATGTTATTGATGTGTACCTTACCAGAGCTCGCAGTAGCACCTGGGTATTTGATACTGGTTCTGTTGCTAATATTTGCAACTCGAAACAAGGACTATGGATTAAGCGAAGACTGGCTAAGGATGAGGTGACGATGCGCGTGGGAAATGGTTCCAAAGTCGATGTGATCGTCGTCGGCACACTACCTCTACATCTACCTTTGGGATTAGTTTTAGACCTAAATAATTGTTATTTGGTGCCAGCGTTAAGCATGAACATTATATCTGGATCTTGTTTGATGCGAGACGGTTATTCATTTAAATCTAAGAATAATGGTTGTTCTATTTATATGAGTAATATCTTTTATGGACATGCACCCTTGAAGAGTGGTCTATTTTTGTTGAATCTCGATAGTAGAGATACACATATTCATAATGTTGAAGCCAAAAGATGCAGAGTTGATAATGATAGTGCAACTTATTTGTGGCACTGTCGTTTGGGTCATATTGGTATAAAGCGCATGAAGAAACTCCATAATGATGGACTTTTGGAATGACTTGATTATGAATCACTTGGTACTTGCGAACCATGCCTTATCGGCAAGATGACTAAAACGCCGTTCTCCGGAACTATGGAGTGAGCAACAGATTTGTTGGAAATCATACGTACTGATGTATGTGGTCCGATGAATATTGAGGCTCGCGGCGGGTATCGTTATTTTCTCACCTTCACAGATGATTTGAGCAGATATGGGTATATCTACTTAATAAAACATAAGTCTAAAACATTTGAAAAGTTCAAAGAATTTCAGAGTGAAGTGGAAAATCATCATAACAAGAAAATAAAGTTTCTACGATCTAATCGTGGAGGAGAATATTTGAGTTATGAGTTTGGTCTACATTTAAAACAATGCAAAATAGTTTCGCAACTCATGCCACCCGGAACACCACAGTGTAATGGTGTGTCCGAATGTCGTAATCGTACTTTACTAGATATGGTGCGATCTATGATGTCTCTTACTGATTTACCGCTATCATTTTGGGGTTATGCTTTAGAGATGACTGCATTCACGTTAAATAGGGCACCATCAAAATCCGTTGAGACGACACCTTATGAACTATGGTTTGGAAAGAAACCAAAGTTGTCATTTCTTAAAGTTTGGGGTTGTGATGCTTATGTGAAAAAGCTTCAACCTGATAAGCTCGAACCCAAATTGGAGAAATGTGTCTTCATAGGATACCCAAAGGAAACTATTGGGTACACCTTCTATCACAGATCCAAAGGCAAGATATTCGTTGCTAAGAATGGATCCTTTCTAGAGAAGGAGTTTCTCTCAAAAGAAGTGAGTGGGAGGAAAGTAGAACTTGATGAGGTAACTGTACCTGCTCCCTTATTGGAAAATAGTTCAGCACAGGAACCGGTTCATGTGACACCTACACCAATTAGTGAGGAAGCTAATGATGATGATCATGTAACTTCAGATCAAGTTACTACCGAACCTCGTAGGTTAACCAGAGCAAGATCCACACCAGAGTGGTACGGTAATCGTGTTCTGGAGGTTATGTTGCTTGACCATGATGAACCTACAAACTATGAGGAAGCAATGATGAGCCCAGATTCCGCAAAATGGCTTGAGGCCATGAAATCTGAGATGGGATCCATGTATGAGAACAAATATGGACTTTGGTTGACTTGCCCGTTGATCGGCAGGCCATCGAAAATAAATGGATCTTCAATAAGAAGACAGACGCTGATGGTAATGTTACTATCTACAAAGCTCGACTTGTTGCGAAAGGTTTTCGACAAGTTCAAGGAGTTGACTACGATGAGACCTTCTCACCAGTAGCGATGCTTAAGTCCGTCCGAATCATGTTAGCTATTGCCGCATTTTATGATTATGAAATTTGGCAAATGGATGTAAAGACTGCATTCCTGAATGGATTTCTGGAAGAAGAGTTGTATATGATGCAACCTGAAGGTTTTATCAATCCAAAAGGTGCTAACAAAGTGTGCAAGCTCTAGCGATCCATTTATGGACTGGTGCAAGCCTCTCGGAGTTGGAATAAACGTTTTGATAGTGTGATCAAAGCATATGGTTTTATACAGACTTTTGGAGAAGCCTGTATTTACAAGAAAGTGAGTGGGAGCTCTGTAGCATTTCTAATATTATATGTGGATGACATATTGTTGATTGGAAATGATATAGAATTTCTCGATAGCATAAATAGATACTTGAATAAGAGTTTTTCAATGAAAGACCTCGGTGAAGCTACTTACATATTAGGCATCAAGATCTATAGAGATAGATCAAGACGCTTAATTGGACTTTCACAAAGCGCATACCTTGACAAAGTTTTGAAGAAGTTCAAAATGGATCAGGCAAAGAAAGGTTTCTTGCCTATGTTACAAGGTGTGAAGTTGAGTAAGACTCAATGCCCTACCACTACAGAAGATAGAGAGAAAATGAAAGATGTTCCATATGCTTCAGCCATAGGCTCAATCATGTAAGCAATGTTGTGTACCAGACCTGATGTGTGCCTTGCTATTAGTTTAGCAGGGAGGTACCAACGTAATCCAGAAGTGGATCACTGGACAGCAGTCAAGAACATCCTGAAATACCTGAAAAGGACTAAGGATATGTTTCTCGTTTATGGAGGTGACAAAGATCTCATCGTAAATGGTTACGTTGATGCAAGCTTTGACACTGATTCGGACGATTCTAAATCGCAAACCGAATACATGTTTATATTGAACGGTGGAGCTGTCAGTTGGGGCAGTTCTAAATAGAGCGTCGTGGCGGGATTTACATGTGAAGCAGAGTACATTGCTGCTTCAGAAGCAGCGAATGAAGGAGTTCATATCCGATCTAGGTGTCGTACCTAGTGCATCGGGTCCAATGAAAATCATTTGTGACAATACTGGTGCAATTGCCTTGGCAAAGGAATCCAGATTTCACAAGAGAACCAAGCACATCAAGAGACGCTTCAACTCCATTCGGGATCAAGTCCAGGTGGGAGACATAGAGATTTGCAAGATACATACGGATCTGAATGTTGCAGACCCGTTGACTAAGCCTCTTCCACGAGCAAAACATGATCAGCACCAAGGCTCCATGGGTGTTAGAATCATTACTGTGTAATCTAGATTATTGACTCTAGTGCAAGTGGGACACTAAAGGAAATATGCCCTAGAGGCAATAATAAAGTTATTATTTATTTCCTTATATCATGATAAATGTTTATTATTCATGCTAGAATTGTATTAACCGGAAACATGATACATGTGTGAATACATAGACAAACAGAGTGTCACTAGTATGCCTCTACTTGACTAGCTCGTTTATCAAAGATGGTTATGTTTCCTAACCATAGACATGAGTTGTCATTTGATTAACGGGATCACATCATTAGGAGAATGATGTGATTGACTTGACCCATTTCGTTAGCTTAGCATTTGATCGTTTAGTATGTTGATATTGCTTTCTTCATGACTTGTACATGTTCCTATGACTATGAGATTATGCAACTCCCATTTACCGGAGGAACACTTTGTGTGCCACCAAACGTCACAATGTAACTGGGTGATCATAAAGGTGCTCTACAGGTGTCTCCGAAGGTACTAGCTGAGTTGGCGTATTTCGAGATTAGGATTTGTCACTCCGATTGTCAGAGAGGTATCTCTGGGACCACTCGGTAATGCACATCACTATAAGCCTTGCAAGCATTGTAACTAATGAGTTAGTTGCAGGTTGATGTATTACAGAACAAGTAAAGAGACTTGCCCGTAACGAGATTGAACTAGGTATTGAGATAGCGACGATCGAATCTCGGGCAAGTAACATACCGATGACAAAGGGAACAACATATGTTGTTATGCGGTTCGACCGATAAATATCTTCGTAGAATATGTAGGAGCCAATATGGGCATCCAGGTTCTGCTATTGGTTATTGACCAGAGAAGTGTCTCGGTCATGTCTACATAGTTCTCGAACCCGTAGGGTCCGCACGCTTAATGTTGGTTGACGATATAGTATTTATGAGTTATGTATGTTGGTAACCGAATGTTGTTCGGAGTTCCAAATAAGATCATGGACATGACGAGGAACTCCGGAAGGGTCCAGAGATAAAGTTTGATATATGGGATAATAGTGTTTGGTCTCCAAAAGGGTTCCGGAAATCACCGGAAGGGGTTCCGGATGTCTCCCGAAATGTTTGGGTACGAGAACACTTTATTTGGGCCAAAGGGGAAAGCCCACGAGGTTTTTGGAAAGCGTAAAAGGAAGTTTTGCGGAGTCTAGGGGCCAGATGCCAGGGTCCCTCACTACAAAAAAATACAATTCCGTGATGATACGTGTTTGTCACAGTAGGTCGCTTTTTTGTCATGCATGTACATCCATGACAAATTTATGACAGAATCAAGATAGTCATACCTGTATGCATGCATCACTAGTATCATGCATATATACTCCCTCCTTTCCGGTTTATAGGCTTATCTCAAAATTGTAGTTTTTCCATTTTATAAGGCTCAATTTGGTTGTTCCCCATCACATGTCCAGATTTCAAGGTGCATTAAATCATTGCATGCAAGTATTAAGCGAAAGTTGACCAATGGATGTACTTTATGAATGCATCACTACAAAAAAAATATACTTCCGTGATGATACGTGTTTGTCACAGTAGGTCGCTTTTTTTGTCATGCATGTACATCCATGACAAATTTATGAAAGAATCAAGATAGTCATACATGTGCTGTCATAGAAGTGTTCCATGACATTACCAAAATTATCATCACGGAAGTGTCCACTTCCATGACGATAAATCACGCGTCACAGAAGTGCTTTCGTCAAGGGTGACCGACACATGGCATCCACCGTAACGGAACGCCGTTAAGCTATCAGGTCGGGTTTTGGATCCGATAACCCGTTAACAGCCCCGACCAATGGGGATTTTCCATCTGTAAATTCATCATTGGCTAGAGGAAACACGTGTCGGCTCATCGTCGGGACAGATGCCATCCACTCACTGGACAGAAGGCGCCTATGATACTCGACACGTGGCACGGCCCAACAAGTTTAAATGGGCTGGCCCAACTAAAGGCCCACAAGATTTTGTGGACCATAATGGGCCGGCCCAGCTAAAGGCCCACGAGATTTTGCGGACCATAATGGGCTGGCCCAGCTAAAGGCCCACAAGATTTCGTGGGCCATAATGGGCCGGCCTAGGTAAAGGCCCACAAGATTTTTGTGTGCCATAATGGGCCGGCCCAAGTATAGGCCCACAAAATTCTTGCGGATCATAATGGGCCGGCCCAGCTAAAGGCCCACGAGATTTCGCCGACATTAATGGGCCGGCCCAGCTGTAGGTCCACAAGATTTTGAGGACCCTAGTAGGTCGGCCCGTTAACTGGCTGTCATGTTTTGGGCCAAATGCCGGCCCATATTTGATACGGTCTATTAATGGCCTGCCACGCTCCGGGCCTAATAGTGGCCCATATGAGATCCGGCCCGTTAAAAGCGTACCACGTTCTGGGCCAAATTACGGCCCAGATCAGGTCCGGCCCTTTAAGAGGTTTTGGGCCTAATTATGGCCCATATCAGATTCGGCCCATCAACTGACACTATGCTTTTGGGCCCACTTGCTAAAGGCCCGCTTAGTAATTCGGCCTGATATTAGTTTTGGCCTGTTAAGGGCCCGTTTAACATTTCGGCCCTATATTAATTTCAGCCTGTTAAAAGCCCGTCATATAGTTGGGCCTAACTACGGCCCGGTTTGCATCCGGCCTGCTCGCAGCCGATATCTGATTGGGCCAAACAAGGACCGAGACAATTTTCGGCCTGTTAAAAGCCCATGATTTGATTCGCACAATCATGGGCTGGGGTTCATCTCGGGCTGCTGCTGGCTCGTGAGCTGATCGGCACGTATCAGGCCCAACCTACATCATGATTGCATGACGGCCCGATTATGTACCGTAATTTTACGGTTTGGCCGGTTTACTGCGAAGATAGGATATATATACAGTAAAATAATTGCATCATCGTGAATAAGAAAAAATCTATACTATACAATAAAGAAATTACGGCATATTACATCCACTGGGCATCAAAATTCGCCACTATGATAATAAAGCACAAGCAGACAGCAGATTACATACACTGGGCATCAAAGATCGCCACCAGTGCAAATAAACACACCGACAAAATAATATAAAAAACCGACAGCACTTCAATAGAGTTCAAGAAAGGTTAGCCCTACTGGGGAGCTGCAGCGCAAGCAGCTGAGCAAGATGATGAGACTGCGCTTGTTCAACACTTATATCTTCCTCACTCTGAAAGATAAACAAGCAGACAGATGACAGGTTTTGCACATAAAAGTATCAGTGTTGACAATTCATCACATGTCTTACTGACGAATAAAGTGACACAGTTTAAATTTGCATTAACACAATATGGCATTGTTCAGGTCAAGACATGGCAGGAAATGACATTGTGAAGGAGTTGGCAGCTTCACGACACCACTGGATTATAGATCAAGAACTCATAAGTATCAATGGTTAGTGTGCTGTCAATTTATGCCATTTTAGATTGGCAAATAAAGAGACATTTTAAATAATAGTAGAATGATATGACATTTTTCATAGTTAAGACATTGCAGAATATGACATTGTGCTGTAGTGGGTAGGTTCACCACACCACTGGATTACAGATGAAGAACAGAAGCATACATGCAGTGCAAAAGAAGATCACTTGCTCTGTATAGTTTAATTTACATGGTATGAAGAAGGAACTTGGTTGTACAACTGAAAACTTAAATTGAGAAAGGACGAACTTTTGTTTATGAACTACATATAATAAACTTTAAATAAGCAATTTGATGCAAACACCAAAAATAAACAGCTGTTGCAGTCATGCCTAACCAAATATATGCAACAAAGTTTGAAGGCTTGAGATGGACAAACTTACATTATTGGTGAAGGCATGCTCTATAAAGGCCTTGTCCATGCTGATGGGGGGGGGGGCAATTCAAGAAGTTTACCACAGAATCTTTTTCAAAAGCATTGCCTTTATTCTACATTTTGTTAAGAGTAAATATAGATGTGATAATATACGAAAAAATGGAGAATATTTAAGATAAGATGAAGAGTGATGCTACATAACCAAGTAGCTATAAATGTAAGTGTAGCGATACAGGCAAAAGGTACAGCCAAGAGCAATGCACAGCTAAACTTCTTCAGTACCAACCTTATGGTAAGAGTAAATATAGATCTAATGTGTAGAAAATGGAGGGCAAAGGAAAATAAGCTGCAGAGTGATGGTACATGAACAACTACCTATCATTATAAGTACACTGATAAAGGACAACATGTACTTACAAGAACAATGCAGAGCTAAAAAAACATTGGCATTGGATATATTCTACACTAATGTAACCATTCATACAGATCAGATAATTTGGAGTGAACAATTGATAAGCAAGCTATCATGCATACTGCTGTCACATAATGAACCAGGTATGTATGCAAGTACAGTGATACAGGACAACAGGTACTAACAAGAGAAAAGCAGCGGGCAGCATATTTGCGATATCCTGTCATTCTTGTCAAACCGGAATTCTTCTTCGAGCAGATTTCCTGCAAAAAGATCCGTAAGGCACATGCGGAAAAGTAGAAGTTCAAATTGTCATGTGATTTCATAGGCAGTACCTCATCCTGGGAACGAGGCCAATGCATAACAAGGTTTTTACATTCAATGTCTTCTAAATTTAGCATAGGAGACTTCACCGGAAATTCGTTTATAGACTTGCCATCAAAGTGTGATTTCCTCAGGTAACACCGATACTGCTGCAATGCTTCCTTGAAAAGCACAAGCAAGCTTTACTCGTCATGACTATCCAGTTTGACCCTCACCTAGTTACAACAATGTAATGTAAATCATTGATGTGTTCAATTAGCAAAAAAAAAGGAAAATAATAGCCATGAATAATAGCACTTACACGTAAGTTGGACAAGAAGATGTGAAAATGGTGTTTGTCTTCACAATAATCTTCCCATGATGGGAATATATGCACGTAGTCCCTAACAACATTGAAAGCATTGTCTTTTAAACTAGGAATAAATGGAATGGGGTTCCAATCTGCAGGAATTGGCCATCTCTGCAGTTGGGATAGGTCTTCAGCCGGTGGACTTGCTGTACTTTTTGCTGGAGTGGGATTTTTCTATGGTACAGCTGGTGCTATGGCAAATGAAATCGGTATACCTTTTGCTGGAGTGTAGGTCCTGTGTGGTGGGGCTAGTGGTGTGGCCAGTGAAGTATGGGTACAGTCTGCTGGAGTCGGCCCTATGTTTTGTGTCATTGGTTGTATAGCCAATATAGGTGGGGTGTTGTCTGATTTCTCCGGCACCACCACGTTTTTCAAGGACTTTGCTAGTGCTCCTTCAGGTTCGGCAATCACCCTCTTCCTTTTTGATGTCTGATGCACAAGAACAGCATTTGAGTGGAAAAACATGGTATGATGACAGATGGAATATGTATTGATAATGGATGGGCATGGCATCTCGACATATATGATGAGTAAACTAAGCAGATGGCGGTGCAACAAAGTAGAAGAAATGCAAGACAACATATGCAAGATACGCGCAATCAATAAAACCTTGCCAAATTAGAACATGCACCTTGATGGGTGAACGGGACAGGCCATCTGCCTTTGACTCCTCGAGGTTAGAATACTCATTAGGATGATATTCTGAACAAGAATGAATAGGTGGGGAGCGTACGAGTTTCTTTGCTTCCAAAATGGCACTCAATGCCTTGCTGCCAATTTTGTAAGTCATTGCAGGGTTCCACAATATTCTTCTGATGCGCGGATTCTGATATTCACTGTAATTGCGTATAACATCTGAGAACCATGAAAACATAAATAGTTGTGAGATTATCTTTGTAATGCAGATGATATTCTAATATAGGGCGCCCCTGTAAACACTTGTGTGCTATCACTGGATTCTGATGAGAGAGCTCATGTGTGTTGTAATATGGTGCGTGCATTTATATAATCTGGCACAAGTACACAAAAAAATAGGCTCCAAAAGTAAGGATAGCTGGCAGATGATAGGTTCATAATATACTGTATAGAGAGTTTATTGCCAAACCATGATAAGAAGAGCACACAGCAACTAGGCAGATCATAGTGTACATAACAGGGGCACACCATAACCAGGATATATAAATTGGGAAAGTGGAACTGGCTGGAAATTACAGTGTTGTATTGCCGCTAGTAATTGAAAGTCTATCGATCACGTACAGGCCATCTCTATCAGCTGTTGACTGCAGATGTCCCTGCTCCCCTTCCTGACAAGGAATGTACTGTGCTTCCCATACAGAACACCGCACGGGCCGCCGGCCGAACCACCGGCCCCACTGCCTGTTTTCCTCTGCCACCCCCACCCCGCCCCCACCCGCGTCGAGTTTTCTTCATTCGACGAGGCCCCACCACCGCCCCCCACAACCACCATCCCCACCTGAGCCCCTTCGATCGCACCGGCGAACTCCGGCGAGCTCTGAAAAATCAACTGACCCAATTTTGAAATTTAGTCTACTGTGATTTAACTAGTGTGGAATATAAAAGGGGAAAACCATAAGCATTGCGAGTATGGTGTTGAGCGTGCCATGGCGGATCTGAAGGTGCAAACCGGACAAAGGCAACTTCGCAACCAAGACAAGAAATCAGAGTAAAGTAGTGGCGACCTATTTTCTTATTGCGATAAATAAGTTGAGCAGATACGAAAGAGTACCGCCTCTGGTGCGGCGCCGTGTATGCATCTGCTGAGAATTTGACGGTGCTGCGGTAGCGATGGCTGTCAGTGGCATGGAAGCAGATCTAGGAGGGTAGACGGTGGCGGTGGGGCGCGGTGGACGAGACGGTCGTAGGAGCGGCACCGGCAAGGTGGACGACGACGGGGATGGAGCGAGAGGACGGGATGCAAGGATCCCGGTCCGAAGCCGTGGATGAGAGAGGTCGATCTCTTGTAATGGACGGCGGTGTCGGGGTATCAGCTTCGGCGTGGTGGAGGAGGACGGCGGTGGATGGGGCAGCGGACGGAGGAGGGGGGGGTGGAGAGGGTGTTTTGGCGCCCATGGAGTACGAATGGGGAAAAGGGAGGTAGAGAGGAAGGGGGAACCATGTATTCAGGGCGCGCTTGTCTCAAATTCGAGGAAATTTACAAACTTAGCCCCCGTTTCAAATTTCTACTACATCACAACAACACTAGTCGGTTGGGGATAGGACGGTAATCTCGCATACACCGAATATTTGCCGACGAGAGTTTGTTTTTGGCGCCCACCGTGTATGAATATGAATCGAGGAGGGAGTCGATTTTGGCCGAGGACACACTGTGTTTTGGCGCCCACCGTGTATGAATCCGGGTGAGAGGCGGTTACGTCACGTTTGGGTGAAATTACAAACCTACCCCTATCGAAACCTATAGAAATCCAGCATATAGGCTTTGCGTGGCAGGGATAGGCAGTAGTGATTTCCATCTCACAGATTTTGGTTTCGGGCAGTTACTGCGACTTTCCCCGCTTCGTTCAAATTTTGCAGAGTGCACGTTTACCATGCCAACTCAATTCGAATCCCGTTTGTATTCTATTTTTTTCCGGGCGGGATCCATTTTCAATTGGAATTACATTCTATACACATTATTTTTTATATATACTTTCAAAAGCACAACAAAGAATTCTGCTCCTTTAGATGTATAATATGATTTACAAATACAACGATCTTGAAATCTTAAGGTTGAATTCAAAAAAATTTAACCAAATTATGTTCTACTAAAATGCATGGATCAGTAATATCTACATATTAAATAACATAGATGTGCGTGAATTCATATGAGTATGCATGTTTGATAGATCAATTTTGGTTCGAGTATGGATTACATGTATCATCATCTCGAATTCAAATATTTGAATCCCTTTTTTGTTCACTCCTTTCACGCTCATCTCTCTCGCATGCATGCTCCTTCAGGTAGCTATCACTCTCTTTTCTCCGGCTCACCCGCATGCTCACTTCATGTTGCTCCTATCCTCGCAAACATGGTCTCTCGACGTCTCCCTTGAGAAGTGTCACACTCTCCCATCATTATAAATTACATGGTTTTCATTATCTCTCACATCTCTATTGTTCTCTGGTATCACTCGGTACCTAAGCTTTCTTTTTCACCGCCAAACACACAGTCTCCACTCGTCTTTCACTTTGTGTTTCTCTCTATGGGATTCTCTCACACACCCTATATGTCTCTACATATGACTCATACCACTAAAATTACTCTCTCTATCTCTCCTGTAGACACAACATTTGTTGCGGTCTCCTTTTCATCTCCATCCCAGACTGACATTATTCATTTGTTTACCGATCAGACAACCCCGACTACCGTCTCCTCTCTCTCTCTCACACAGACACACACGCACAACTCCTACCACTAAAATGTGAATGGAAAACGAGATTTTGTTATACCCAAACAAAAAAGGACTGGAGGGAGTGATTGCTCTGACACGGATGCGACCTCTCATAGCGCAGGCATTGAACCGGCGCGCCGGCCAAGACTGCCCCGCCTGAGCTGAGCACGCCTCCTCGCCGCGTGCAACCAGCTTAAGACTGACCCGCCTACCTTCATTGAATCCGCGTGTGTGCCGGCAACACGTCCTTCCGCGAGCCGGTAGGCATTTTAGAACACAAAAAATGACTAAAATATAATTAATTATGCATGGTCTTTGACTTGTTGTGCTCGCACTGGTAGCAGGAACTAGTAGAGGATTTTCTTTATTTATAACTCTCCTCAATTTTTTGGCTTTGAAGTGAATCATGGTTGTGGACATTATGTATGAATGTGCAGATATCTGTGAACATGAGTTTGATGTGGAAGTTGAACTTGGAATGTCGGGCTTGCGCATGAACTATACCATGTCCAATGCTTCGTATGTTATTGTTTGGAAAGTAATTGCTGTTATTACATGACCCGAAAAAAAACATTTTGTGCCACATTAGTAGATGCACGGACATCACAACAGGCATGCTGACTTGATAAACATTTGAACCTAGCTATTATGAAGGAAATTTTGTATTGACAACAGTTTTAGATAGCAGGAGACGCCTAGCCTGCTCTGCCTCTGCTAGCTTATTTCTGGCTTCTTCCATCTCTTCTTTGGCTTGGGTGAAGAGAGCATCTGATTGCTCTTTTCGCTTCTTCGGGAACTCAGCTACATTCTCAAGGGCTGCTGCACGCTTTCTTTCAGCCTTTACTAATGCCACGAGGACACGAACAGCTGACGACTCCACCTGGCTTGTGTGTAATCCAGCATCATCTGGGAATTTGCACCTTGTGTCTAATCCAGCATCATTAGGGAACTGACACCTTATGTGTAATCCAGCCTCATTTTGGAAACTTGATCTCGAGGTTGACCATACTTCCCTCCTCGCAGGAACTGCATCCTGACATGAAGTTACTTCTTTTTTAGATCAATACTCAGAGCAACCTAGATCCATTTAGTAGAAGCCAGGTAAACAGAACTCAGAGAAGTGAATTCAAAAGGAAAAAATAAATAAAAACAGACTACAAGGTGAGAACACCCACTTCCTACATCAAGCTAAAAACGAAAGGATTAGGACGATTAAGACTCTTCTTGTTACACATCGAAGAACACCACGCTTAAGAGAAACAGAAACTACAACATATACACATCGAAGAACACGAGGCTACACGAAAGTAGTTGAAAGGATGTTACTTACCAAAGCTCATTTTACAGGTTCGGTGCAGCTCCTCTTTAACTTGCCACGCTCCTTGAAGATGTCCCGAATATCCCGTGTTTTGTCTTCATTGCTCCTCTCCATGTTTGCACTCGTGGTTTTAAAATCTCAACATGGCAAGAAAAATATACTACTAGTAATACTCGCGCATTTTGTGGGCAACATTAAAGCACTCGTCTGCCATGTTAGAGCATCTCCAACAAGATAAACTACTCATACAAATGCATCTTGATGCGTGCAACGCATGGGCATTTTTCTAGTTCTAAAAACCTTTCCATCATTTGCCACACTACTGGTTGCAGATGAAAAACCTACCCAAGCACAGCGCGATACAGGAGCGACGCACAATTACAAGTTGATATTCTGTTGGACAATGGAGGCTATAACCAATTACTTTTACGGGAACAATAGCACCCAGGAAATTTGAATGGTAGGTATGAACAAAATTGGAACTGCGCATGTACTGCTAAGTCATTCAATACACACATTACCAATCGAGGAGGAGAACGATGGTCGCGGCGGCCTCTGTGAGTCATGGTCGGCAACGGGAGTCAGTTCATTGTCCACGACGGTGGTACTTCTACGATTGGCGTCGGCTTCCGGGAAACGGATCCGAGACCGTGGAAGACGATGCCGGGGAAGAGGCTCCGTGTACGACGACGACGGTGGACCGGCTCTAGTGCGGCGTATGAGGTCGTCGATGAGGCAGATGCGCTGCGGTGGACGAGTGTGCCGATGTAAAGGGGAGGAGCACGAAGGCTGCAGTGCCGTGGAGAAGTCTATTTTGCGGTGGGGATAGAAATTGGGGAGTATTCAGGTGTACTACTCTGGGTGTCGGGGTGGGGTTGGCTGGGTAGGGTGAACCTGAAGTTACGAAAACAGCCCCCTACCAAGTGTCATCCGTAGGCCTGTTCCGAAGGCTATGATGGTAACTTCCCACTGCTCGAATCAGGGTCGCAGGAGATTTTCCCGCCGACCTCAAAATTTTGTGACACTGGACTCCCCGTGTGGCGTTTTGAGTGATTCGGCTAAGCAACTAGCGAGTAGTAGTAGTAGACTCTGCATATTTGGTTTGACCGAAGCCAAACTTCCTAAAGTTTGACCAAGTTTATAGAAAAATATAAACATTTACCATAACAAATATGTATGATGTGAAAGTACATTCAATAATGAATCTAATGGTATTTATTTGTTATTGTATATGTTAATATTTTTTGTTATAAGCTTTCTGAGAGTATACAAAACTTGACTTTGACCAATGCTAATACGCGGACTTAAATAAAAACGGAGGGAGTACACATTTTTTTCTTAGTTTGTAGTGAACTAATCATTTTTGTTGAAATTGTGAAATAAATATATTAGGCTATTGACTTTGAATGTAATGTTCTATACAATTCAATAGTTACAATCATTGTCGAATCCCAAGATGTATAGAAGGTCTATAGTACTTCACAACATGCTCAAACTCACATAATCCCAGTCAAACGAGAATCTAAATGCATTTCATAGTTATTACTTTGTAGGATGCAACAAGAACAACCATAACTCTACATCAGCCATTATAGAAGCAACATTTTGACATATCCCAATGTGTGAATGAAACGTGCAGAGAGAGCTTTTGAAGATGGAGCAGATAGGGCGGGAAAGATTGTATGTATGTGGACGAGAGAGTAGGAGACAAACCTAACGAGACAGAGAGAGAGAGAGAGAGAGAGAGAGAGAAAGAGAGAGGAAGAAGTTAGGTCTGTGAGAAAGATGCATACATGTAATATACATGAGATGCGTGTGCATCTGGATTCTGTATACGTGGAAGGAGAAGAGACAACATGTTTGATGAGAGAGCAGGAAAAACATGGACGAGAGGGGAAGGATCTCGTGGGTTGAGGGATTGACAATTTTGTGCGGGGGAGAGAGGGATTGGTAATTTTGTGCAAGAGAGAGAGGGTGGGGGGAGGAGTCAGTCAGCCATTGTCACATCACCCTGCTTCCAAATGACCCCACATTCTCTAGCGCGGTGTGGTCACCATTTGCTCGTTGCCCTCTTTGAAGATTGAGGTGTTGTGCTTGTTGGGGTGCAAAGAAGCACAAGCGAGAGTGGTCGCCGTATAACCTTGGATGGGGATGAATTGTGTGCTCGGGGGAGTGTGTGTGCGTGTGTGTTGTGCTGTGTGTGTCTCTGTGTGTGTGTGTGTGTGTTGTGCTGCGTGTCTCTCTCTCTCTCTCTCTCTGTGTGTGTGTCAGATATTGAGAGAAGACAAACCTAAGGAGAGAAATGGGTATTCACGAAGAGATTGTGCGGGCCTTGAGGTGGGCAGGGGCCGGGTGAGGGTGTCAAAATGTGCGCGTTGATGCATGTGTTGCATGCGACCGTGCGAGGGACGGACGAATCGAGAGAGATGGTTGTTGTGTTACGGATGCTCCTCTCTCTGTCTCTCTGTCTCCCTCTCTCTCTCACACACACAAGTAAACTAGAAGACCATTCTCTCATGTATACACAACGTATCGGCATATGTCTATGTCTCACTCATGCACGATCATTTGCATATTCACACCTCTCTATGTCTGTATCACATGCACACCGTCTCCACATTGCCCTTCCACCACAACACACATATGGACACATACACACATTCTCTCTCAGTCACACACACAAAATCAGTATTAAAAAAACTAGGGCGCACCTAAAACGTCCAAATCCAAATAAACACGAACTGGAGCTAAATTCAAATATATGGAAATATTGCAGCGTCAAGAACTTTCACAGGAAAAAAAAGTTGAGTAATATTCGAGGATTGTTTTCACACACACACAAAAAGGTTCGGTAGATGTCCTTCAAGTGCGACATGGTGACGCACCGTTCGATCGACCGCGCGGTCGCGGTTCACGCGCTTGCACAGGATTCCGTATCGTGGCCGTGGTACTAAGGCTGGTCACAATGGGCAAGAACATAAGCTAGTAACTAATAAAAGCGCTGCCTAAGTCTAATGTTTACGTGTACTAGTACGGTTTTATTTTAAGTTTGACCAACCTTATATATAAAACTAAAGTAAGCTCCCACACGCGCACTCATCAATATGACGTCGTCGTTGCGAATGCTAGCGCCCGCCTGCTCCGGCCAACAATTTCTCGCCCATCACCGCCGTGTCGCCGCCATCCCTGTGCCATGAAGCCGAAGGCTCGCCCGCTCACCTCGTCTGCAGTCCCTCCTCGCGATGCCGCCGCGCTGCCAAACACGTGAGCAGCTGGTGGAGCCGCGTCTATGCACGCAGTGTACAAAGAGGAGGACGAGCGCATGCTCTAGCACGCCGGCGAGGAGGAACTAGCGTGTCATTGTCGTCTCCACCCGCGTGGAGGAGGCGCGCATGGTGGCTGTCACGGCGGAAGCCGGTCGCGCGCGTGTCGAGCCCGCAAACCGGGTGCAGACACGGAATCTACCTTCGAGACCTTGACTGCCATGTGGATCCTGCAATCTGAAGGAGCAATTTGGGTCAGTCGACTCATGTGAGCCGTTTGATGCAACATGGATGGCTAGAAGGGCTTCTTCCACCTCTTCTGCCGTCTTCTTCCTTCGCTCCGTCGAACTTCTTTCATAAATCGACTAACCCAAATTATACTACTAGTACGAACGTATTAAGTACAATAGGAACACGAAGATACGAGCAGTAGTACCAACTGCAAGAAGAACAATAGTAAGACATAGTACTAGTACTACTGTACATACTAAAGAGTTCAAATAACGAGAAAGAACATAAACATAGTTCTGCTGGGGCCTCGGCACAACACACCCTTGAAAATAAACTAATAAGCAACTAGTCCGCTTGACACTGCAGTAGAACCAGCATGATTGACGGCACTGCCACCTACTTGGAGTCCGAGTCCACATCCTCGACTTCGTCCTCATCCCTCTTCCTCTTCCTCTTCGCCGACGCTTCTTTGCTTGAACCGGACACTGGGCTCTGCTTCTTCATCCAACCCTTGTAGATATTTGATACGTCCATTTTGCATCATGCTTTTATATCGATATTTATCGCATTATGGACTGTTATTTCACTTTATATCACAATACTTATGGCTATTCTCTCTTATTTTACAAGGTTTACATAAAGAGGGAGAATGCCGGCAGCTGGAATTTTGGTCTGGAAAAGGAGCAAATATTAGAGACCTATTCTGCGCAACTCCAAAAGTCCTGAAAATCTATGGAACTTATTAAAAGAAATAAAGAAAAATCCACGCCAAAGATGAAGGCCAGGGGGCCCACACCCTGCTCACGAGGGTGGGGGCGCCCCCCCCTAGGGCGTGCCCCCTACCTCGTGGGCCCCCTGGTGGCTCTCCGATGCCCATCTTCTCCTATATGAGGTCTTTCGATGAGAAAAAATGAGAGCAACTTTTCGGGACGAGACTCTGCCGCCACGAGGCGAAACCTTGGCGGATCCAATCTAGAGCTCCGGCAGAGCTGTTCTGCCGGGAAAACTTCCCTCCCGGAGGGGGAAATCATCACCATCGTCATCACCAATGCTCCTCTCATCGGGAGAGGGCAATCTCCATCAACATCTTCACCAGCACCATCTCATCTCCAAACCCTAGTTCATCTCTTGTATCCAATTCTTGTCTCAAAGTCCGGGATTGGTGCTAGTAGGTTACTAGTAGTGTTGATTACTCCTTGTAGTTGATGCTAGTTGGTTTATTTGGTGGAAGATCATATGTTTAGATCCTATATGCATATTATTACCCCTCTGATTATGAACATGAATATGCTTTGTGAGTAATTACGTTCGTTCCTGAGGACAAGGGAGAAGTCTTGCTATGAGTAGTCATGTGATTTTGGTATTCGTTTGATATTTTGATAAGATGTATGTTGTCTAGCCTCTAGTGGTGTTATGTGAACGTCGACTACATAACACTTCACCATTATTTGGGCCTAGAGGAAGGCATTGGGAAGTAATAAGTAGATGATGGATTGCTAGAGTGACAGAAGCTTAAACCCTAGTTTATGCGTTGCTTCGTAAGGGGCTGATTTGGATCCATATGTTTCATGCTATGGTTAGGTTTACCTTAACACTTTTGTTGTAGTTGCGCATGCTTGCAATAGAGGTTAATCATAAGTGGATTCTTGTTCAAGTAAGAACAGCACCCAAGCATCGGTCCACCCGCATATCAAATTATCAAAGTATAGAACGTGAATCATACGAACGTGATGAAAACTAGCTTGACGATATTCCCATGTGTCCTCGGGAGCGCTTTTCCTGTTATAAGAGTTTGTTCTGGCTTGTCCTTTGCTACAAAAGGATTGGGCCACCTTGCTGCACTTTATTTACTTTTGTTACTTGTTGCTCGTTACAATCTATCTTATCACAAAACTATCTGTTACCACTTATTTCAGTACTTGCAGAGAATACCTTGCTGAAAACCGCTTATCATTTCCTTCTGCTCCTCGTTGGGTTCGACACTCTTACTTATCGAAAGGACTATGATAGATCCCCTATACTTGTGGGTCATCAAGACTCTTTTCTGGCGCCGTTGCCGGGGAGTGTAGTGCCTTTGGTAGGTGGAATTTGGTAAGGAAAAATTTATATAGTGTGCTGAAATTTACTGTCACTTGTTACTATGGAAAGTAATTCTCTGAGGGGCTTGTTCGCGGTATCTTCACCCCGACCAGTAGAGCAAAGAGTTGCTCCTCAACCTACTGAACCTATTGAAAATGAAATTCCTTATGAGTATCCTTCGGGTATGATAGAAAAACTGCTAGCTAATCCTTTTACAGGAGATGGAACAAAGCATCCTGATGAGCACTTAATATATGTGGATGAAGTTTGTGGATTATTTAAGCTTGCAGGTATACCCGATGATGTTGCTAAGAAGAAGGTCTTCCCTTTATCTTTGAAGGGAGACGCATTGATTTGGTATAGGCTATGTGATGATATGAGATCGTGGGACTATAAAAGATTGAAGCTGGAATTTCATCAAAAGTATTACCCTATGCATCTTGTTCATCGTGATCGCAATTATATATATAATTTCTGGCCTCGCGAAGGAGAATGCATCGCTCAAGCTTGGGGGAGGCTTAAATCAATGTTATATCCCAATCATGAGCTCTCAAGAGAAATAATTATGCAAAGTTTTTATGCTCGGCTTTCTGAAAACAATCGCACCATGCTCGATACTTCTTGTGTTGGCTCTTTTATGATGAAGACTATTGAATTCAGATGGAATTTATTGGATAGAATTAAACACAACTCTGAAGATTGGGACCTCGACGAAGGTAAGGAGTCAGGTATGACACCTAAGTTTGATTGTGTTAAATCTTTTATGGATACCGATATTTTCCGTAAGTTTAGCACTAAATATGGACTTGACTCTAAGATAGTAGCTTCTTTCTGTGAATCTTTTGCTACTTATGTTGATCTCCCTAAGGAGAAGTGGTTTAAATATCATCCTCCCATAGAAGTAAAAGTAGATGCCCCTATTAAAGTTGAAGAAAAGACTGTCACTTATAATGATCCTATTGTTCCTACTTCTTATATTGAGAAACCACCTTTCCCTGTTAGAATAAAGGATCATGCTAAAGCTTCAACTGTTGTTCGTAAAAGCAATATTAGAACTTATACACCTCCTGGGCAAGTTAAAGTAGAACCTAATATTGCTATTGTTAAAGATCTCTTGTCTGATAATATTGATGGGCATGTTATTCAGTTCGAAGGTGAAACTGCTAGAATTGCTAAACCTTGTGATAAGGATAAACATAGACCTGTGGTAGGCATGCATGTTATTTCTGTTAAAAAGGAGATCATTGTTATCATGGCTTATGTGATATGGGTGCTAGTGCTAGTGTTATACCTCATGACCTATACAAAGAAATTAAGAATGAAATTGCACCTGTTGAGTTAGAAGATATTGATGTTACTATTAAACTTGCTAATAGAGATACTATTGCACCAATTGGAATTGTTAGAGATGTTGAAGTCTTGTGTGGGAAAACTAAATATCCTGCTGATTTTCCTGTTCTTACTTCTTCGCAAGATAGCTTTTGTCCAATTATATTTGGTAGACCCTTCTTAAATACTGTCAATGCTACCATAGACTGCACTAAGAATATTGTTACTGTTGGTTTGGATGATATGGTTCATGAGTTTAATTTCTCTAAATTTAGTAAACAACATCGTGAGGAAGAATTACCTAGTAAGGATGAAATTATTGGTCTTGCTTCTATTGCCGTACCTCCTAGTGATCCTTTAGAACATTATTTGCTAGACCATGAAAATGATATGTTCATGAATGAAAGAGGGGAAATAGATGAAGTATTCTTTAAACAGTAACCTATTCTGCATCACAACTTGCCTGTTGAAATTTTAGGGGATCCTCCTCCACCCAAGGGTGATCCCGTGTTTGAGCTCAAACCTTTGCCTGATAATCTTAAATATGCTTATCTTGATGAAAAGAAGATATATCCTGTTATTATTAGTGCTAACCTTTCAGAGCATGAAGAAGAAAGATTATTGAAAACTCTGAAGAAGAATCGTGCTGCTATTGGATATACTCTTGATGATTTTAAGGGCATTAGTCCCACTCTATGTCACCATAAAATAAATTTGGAAGCAGATGCCAAACCATTTCGTGATCCTCAACGACATCTGAATCCTAAAATGAAAGAAGTGGTAAGAAAAGAAATACTAAAGCTTCTGGAGGCAGGTATAATCTATCCCGTTGCTGATAGTGAGTGGGTAAGTCATGTCCATTGTGTCCCTAAGAAGGGAGGTATTACTATTGTTCCTAATGATTAAGATGAATTGATTCCACAAAGAATTATCACAGGTTATAGGATGGTAATTGATTTCCGCAAATTAAATAGAGCTACTAAGAAAGATCATTACCCCTTACCTTTTATTGATCAAACGCTAGAAAGATTATGCAAACATACACACTATTGCTTTCTAGATGGTTATTCTGGTTTCTCTCAAATACCTGTGTCGGCTAGAGATCAATCAAAGACTACTTTTACATGCCCTTTTGGTACTTTTTCTTATAGATGTATGCCTTTTGGTTTATGTAATGCACCTGCTACCTTTCAAAGATGCATGATGGCTATATTCTCTAACTTTTGTGAAAAGATTTGTGAGGTTTTCATGGATGACTTTTCCATCTATGGTTCCTCTTTTGATGATTGCTTGAGCAATCTTGATCGAGTTTTGCAGAGATGTGAAGAAACTAATCTTGTCTTGAATTAGGAAAAGTGTCACTTTATGGTTAATGAAGGTATTGTCTTGTGGCACAAAGTTTCTGAAAGAGGTATTGAAGTTGATAAAGCCAAGGTTGATGCTATTGAAAAGATGCCATGTCCCAAGGACATCAAAGTTATAAGAAGTTTCTTTGGTCATGCCAGATTTTACAAGAGGTTCATTAAGGACTTCTCAAAAATTTCTCAGCCTCTGACTAATTTATTGCAAAAAGATATACCATTTGTCTTTGATGATGATTGTGTAGAAGCATTTGAAATACTTAAGAAAGCATTAGTCTCTGCACCTATTGTTCAGCCACCTGATTGGAACATACCCTTTGAAATTATGTGTGATGCTAGTGATTATGTTGTAGGTGCTGTTCTAGGGCAAAGAGTTGATAAGAAATTAAATGTTATTCATTATGCTAGTAAGACTCTAGACAATGCTCAAAGAAATTATGCTACTACTGAAAAAGAACTCTTAGCAGTTGTATTTGCTTGTGATAAGTTCAGATCTTATATTGGTGATTCTAAAGTAACTATTCAAACTGATCATGCTGCTATTAAATATCTTATGGAAAAGAAAGATGCTAAACCTAGACTTATTAGATGGGTTCTCTTGCTACAAGAATTTGATTTGCATATTATTGATAGAAAGGGAGCTGAGAACCCCGTTGCAGACAACCTGTCTAGGTTAGAAAATATTCTTGATGACCCACTACCTATTAATGATGACTTTCCTGATGAACAGTTAAATGTTATAAGTACTTCTCATAGTACTCCATGGTATGCTGATTATGCTAATTATATTGTTGCTAAATTTATACCACCTAGCTTCACATACCAACAAAAGAAAAAGTTCTTCTATGATTTGAGACATTACTTTTGGGATGACCCACATCTTTATAAAGAAGGAGTAGATGGTGTTATTAGACATTGTGTACCTGAGCATGAACATGAACAGATCCTACGCAAGTGTCATTCCGAGTCTTATGGAGGACACCACGCTGGAGATAGAACTGCACATAAGGTATTGCAATCTAGTTTTTATTGGCCTACTCTCTTCAAGGATGCTCGTAAGTTTGTCTTGTCTTGTGATGAATGTCAAAGAATTGGTAATATTAGTAGACGTCAAGAAATGCCTATGAATTATTCACTTGTTATTGAACCATTTGATGTTTGGGGTTTTGATTATATGGGACCTTTTCCTGCCTCTAATGGATACACACATATTCTAGTTGCTGTTGATTACGTTACTAAGTGGGTAGAAGCTATTCCAACTAGTAGTGTTGATCATAACACTTCTATTAAAATGCTTAAAGAAGTTATTTTCCCGAGGTTTGGAGTCCCTAGATATTTAATGGCTGATGGTGGTTCACATTTTATTCATGGTGCTTTCCGTAAAATGCTTGCTAAATATGATGTTAATCATAGAATTGCATCTCCTTATCACCCTCAGTCTAGTGGTCAAGTAGAGTTGAGCAATAGAGAGCTCAAATTAATTTTGCAAAAGACTGTTAATAGGTCTAGAAAGAATTGGTCTAAGAAACTTGATGATGCATTATGGGCTTGTAGAACTGCATACAAAAATCCTATGGGTATGTCTCCATATAAAATGGTCTATGGAAAAGCATGTCACCTACCTCTCGAACTAGAACATAAGGCATATTGGGCTATTAAAGAGCTTAATTATGATTTTAAACTTGCCGGTGAGAAGAGGTTATTTGATATTAGCTCACTTGATGAATGGAGAACCCAAGCTTATGAAAATGCCAAGTTGTTTAAAGAAAAAGTTAAAAGATGGCATGACAAAAGGATACAAAAACGTGAGTTTAATGTAGGTGATTATGTATTGCTATACAACTCTCCTTTAAGATTTTTTGCGGGAAAACTTCTCTCTAAATGGGAAGGCCCCTGTGTTATCGAAGAGGTCTATCGTTCCGGTGCCATAAAAATCAACAACTTCGAGGGCACAAATCCGAAGGTGGTAAACCGTCAAAGAATCAAACATTATATCTCAGGTAATCCCATAAATGTTGAAACCAATATTATTGAAATCGTAACCCCGGAGGAATACATAAGAGACACTTTCCGGAATGTTTCAGACTCCGAAAAGGAATGGGTATGTGGTACGGTAAGTAAACCGACTCCAAAACAATTTTTAAGGCAATATTCCTCCGTTTTAGAATATTTAGAAAAATAGAAAAATAAGTAGCAGTCCGGGAAGGACACGAGGGCCCCACGAGGGTGGTGGGCGCGCCCCCCTACCTCGTGAGCACCTCGTGTGCCTTCCAGACTCCGTTTTCTTGCACGTTACGTATTTTGGTCGGTAAAAATTCATTATATAATCTCCCAGAGGTTTTGACTCCCGTATCACGCAAACCTCCTCTGTTTTCGTTTCGAGCTGTTTTCTGTCAGGGTTTTCCAGGCTAGGCATCATGTTGTCTCCCTCCTCCAACAATGGTGACAACGATGTTTGGCTAATTAAGATAGATCTGAAGAGGGAAGAACCCATGAAGGTCAACAAGGATGAAAGGATCAAGAAGGCCATGGAGGATCAAGCTCCAGCAGCAGAAGATACCCTTCAAATTGATCATAACCTTCTTACCCCAACTGAGATCGAAGCTTTCAAGATGATTGAGTTGGCTCGTGTTCAAAACAAGTATATCACACAAGAAAAAAATTTGTTGAAGGAGGATATTGTCGCACTCAAGGGCATTATTCGCAAGCTGGAGGACCTCTTACGCTCAATGTGTGATTATCCGTCACCTCCACCTTCTTCACCAAACAAGGAGATATAATCACATGGGTATGGGCACTCCCCTTGGCAACTGCCAAGCTTGGGGGAGGTGCCCCGTTATCGTATCACAATCACAACTCCTATCTTACCGCTTTTCTTAGTTCAATCCTATTAGTAGTATCTTGATCTAGTAGAATAAAGTTTATGGCATGATCTAGTTCTGAGTTTTGCTTTATGATCTCTCTATGTAATCGAGTCCATGAGCTATATAATAAAGATTAGTGTTGAGTCAAGGGCTTGATTATTTTGCCATGATCTTGGGTGAATAAAAGAAAAGAGAAAAGAATAAAAAGAAACAAAAAGTTCATATTGATCTTATTGAGAGTAATGACTTCACATAGAAAGAGTATGATGATTAAAAGTTGTTGGGAGTTGGCAGACATAGCTTTGGTCATTGTTGCAATTAATAGGAAGTAATAAGGAAATAGAGGTTTTCACATAAAGATATATTATCATTGACATCTTCTATGATTGGGAGCACTCATTAAAATATGACATGCTAAAGAGTTGATGTTGGACAAGGAAGACAACATAATGAGTTATGTCTTTCTTATATCTGAGATAAAGTATGTTGTCATGGATCCTCTAACTTTTTGAGCTTGCCTTTCCCCCTCATGCTAGCCAAATTCTCAGCACCAAGTAAAAATACTACTTGTGCTTCCAAATATCCTTAAACCAGTTTTGCCATGAGAATCCACCATATCTACCTATGGATTGAGTAAGATCCTTCAAGTAAGTTGTCATCGGTGCAAAGCAATAAAAATTGCTCTAAATATGTATGATTGATTGGTGTGGGAGAAATAAGCTTTATACGATCTTGTGATGTGGAAGTAATAAAAGCGACGGACTGCATAATAAAGGTTCATATCACAAGGGGCAATATAAAGTGACGTTCTTTCGCATTGAGATTTTATATATCCAACCATAAACGTGCATGGCAACCTCTACTTCCCTCTGCGAAGGGCCTATCCTTTATTATTATCCTCTACCTTATGCAAGAGTCATGGTGATCTTCACCTTTTCTTTTTCATTTTATCCTTTGGCAAGCTCAGCATGTTGGAAAGAACATGGTATATATATCTAATTGGATGTAGGGGAGCATGAACCACTATTGTTGGCATTACCCTTGAGGTAAAAGGTTGTGGGGCAAAATTATAAGCCCCTATCTTTCTCTGTGTCCGATTAAAACTCCGTAACCACAAGTATCGCGTGAGTGTTATCAATTATGGAGGACTAAATGATAGTTGAGTATGTGGACTTGCTTTTTAGCTCTGACATAGACTCTTTCCGATGTTATGATAAATTGCAATTGCTTCAATGACTGAGATTATAGTTTGTCGGAGCCCAATAAGGTTTATGATTTATACTTTTGCATTGTGAATAGATCATCACTTGAACATAAGTAATCATATGACAAAATCTATATATGTTGTTGTTATGAGAATAATCATGATGCCTTCATGTCCGTATTTTAATTTTATCGATGCCTCTACCTCTAAACATGAGGACATATTTATTGTTATCGGCTTTTCGCTTGAGGACAAGCGAGGTCTAAGCTTGGGGGAGTTGATACGTCCATTTTGCATCATGCTTTTATATCAATATTTATCGCATTATGGACTGTTATTTCACTTTATATCACAATACTTATGGCTATTGTCTCTTATTTTACAAGGTTTACATAAAGAGGGAGAATGCCGGCAGCTGGAATTCTGGTCTGGAAAAGGAGCAAATATTAGAGACCTATTCTGTGCAACTCCAAAAGTCCTAAAACTCCACGGAACGTCTTAAAAGAAATAAAGAAAAATCCACGCCAAAGATGAAGGCCAGGGGGCCCACACCCTGCTCACGAGGGTGGGGGGCGCCCCCCCCTCCCCTAGGGCACGCCCCCCTACCCCGTCGGCCCCCTGGTGGCTCTCTGATGCCCATCTTCTCCTATATGAGGTCTTTCGATGAGAAAAAATGAGAGGAACTTTTCGGGACGAGACTCCGCCGCCAGGAGGCGAAACCTTGGCGGATCCAATCTAGAGCTCCGGCAGAGCTGTTCTGCCTGGGAAACTTCCCTCCTGGAGGGGGAAATCATCACCATCGTCATCACCAACGCTCCTCTCATCGGGAGAGGGCAATCTCCATCAACATCTTCACCAGCACCATCTCATCTCCAAACCCTAGTTCATCTCTTGTATCCAATTCTTGTCTCAAAGTCCGGGATTGGTGCTAGTAGGTTGCTAGTAGTGTTGATTACTCCTTGTAGTTGACGCTAGTTGGTTTATTTGGTGGAAGATCGTATGTTCAGATCCTATATGCATATTATTGCCCCTCTGATTATGAACATGAATATGCTTTGTGAGTAATTACGTTCATTCCTGAGGACAAGGGAGAAGTCTTGCTATGAGTAGTCATGTGAATTTTGTATTCGTTTGATATTTTGATAAGATGTATGTTGTCTAGCCTCTAGTGGTGTTATGTGAACGTCGACTACATAACACTTCAACATTATTTGGGCCTAGAGGAAGGCATTGGGAAGTAATAAGTAGATGATGGGTTGCTAGAGTGACAGAAGCTTAAACCCTAGTTTATGTGTTGCTTCGTAAGGGGCTGATTTGGATCCATATGTTTCATGCTATGGTTAGGTTTACCTTAATACTTTTGTTGTAGTTGCGGATGCTTGCAATACAGGTTAATCATAAGTGGGATGCTTGTTCAAGTAAGAACATCACCCAAGAACCGGTCAACCCACATATCAAATTATCAAAGTATCGAACGTGAATCATACGAACGTGATGAAAACTATCTTGACGATATTCCCATGTGTCCTCGGGAGCGCTTTTCCTATTATAAGAGTTTGTTCCGGCTTGTCCTTTGCTACAAAAGGATTGGGCCACCTTGCTACACTTTATTTACTTTTGTTACTTGTTGCTCGTTACAATCTATCTTATCACAAAACTATCTGTTACCACTTATTTCAGTACTTGCAGAGAATACCTTGCTGAAAACTGCTTATCATTTCCTTCTGCTCCTCGTTGGGTTCGACACTCTTACCTATCGAAAGGACTACAATAGATCCCCTATACTTGTGGGTCATCAATATTTAAACAAAGGTAGGCATCCATTGCTGCGTACAGGATGTGATCTTCATCTAATGTCTTTGACTCCCATGCATGATGAAACTCGTGATGAGGTTTCTTCAGTTTAGCATACGAAGGATCAATCATGGCTGCTGCCAGGGTCAGCATTGAAGGTTGAGAGGAGGACACCAGGCTTGCCTTCTGGAGATCGAAGGGCTGGCCTACAACGAGACCTATCCAATGCAGGACGTCATTGTCGTTCTTAAAGCCTACAGTAACGAATTTCACTGTTTTATCCTTGAGGAAGCTCTTAAAATCCTGGCACTCAACGTCGGCATGGCATATGTGGTAGACCAAGCAAACGTTATGTACGCAAACCTGGATCACGGCGGGCTTCTTCCTCTCTTCGTCCTTTAGATCCTTCTCTCGTCCCAGGACTGTGGTGTACTCAACATCTAGCCCAGCGACCCACTCATCCATTGAACTGTTGAACATGTGTAGGAAGCGAGCAAGCCATGCTTTCACCGTCTCGGATCCACGTGTGTAGATGACGATGAACTGATCGCCGGTGATGGCTCTAACCTGGTACTCAGCGGCGACCATGGAGATTTGGGAGGCCATGGATTTTGGAGGAGGGTTAGGAGAAGTTGAACTGTTGTACCCCGCAAAAAAACTGGGAGTGAACTAATGTGAAAAGACGGGACGACTGGGAGCGAACTGTTGTAAGGTAGAAGACGGGGACGAGTAGGGCGTGCGAATAGCGTGGGGTTGCTGGCTTGCCCGGTGGATAAACGGCTGCAAGCCCCCAAAGAGTTCTCGAGAACTATGCGGGGCCCACTAGATGTCATGTCTACTAGACCCATATCGTAGGCCTAACGGTATAGCTTCTGCCTGTTCGCACGCCATGCCGACGCGTGGATGTAACTTCACTTAATTCTGTCAAACGTCGCGCCTCCCACGACCTTCGCCTCCCTCGCGTGGTCGCGCCCTTTGAGACTTCGACCGGCTATAAATGAGAAAAAAAATTGCCTTTTTTTTAGACAAGCAATTTTTTTGCCTACTCCGCATGCATGATACTCCCTCTGGTCCTTTTTACTCCCGTCAACCGTTTGCAAAGTGTTTGACCAAATTTATACTTTTTTTGAACACCACCTTATATTAATTAACCAGCCACACCAGTACACTCATTCGATACAATATTCACCACACAGGGCGGTACGTTATTTACAAGAATACCATCTAATCTATTGTCAAAGCTATACTTAGCGATTAAGTGTGCCACCTTATTGGCCGAACGGCTAATCTTTGACAATTGAAGATTGTTGATCAACTTCGAGATGCTCGACGCTTTCATCTTCAGTTCACGCATAGCAGACCTGTCAACGCTTTGACAGGCATCAATGAAATCCCACGACCAAATTTATACTAAAAATATCAATATCTACAATACTCCCAAAACACTTAGGCGTGGTGCATTAACTTCTACCTCGTTTCTTTTTTCTTGACATATCAACAATAGGAGATGTGGGTGTGCATGCTTTTAATGACTTGAGACTACCAAACACGACATGTAGTGGTTAGTTCATTGCATGCAATGCTATTAATTAGCAAATAAACATTAAGATCTCTCGTTTTCCCCTCCTCCTTGGTCACAGTGCACACTCTAAGATGACTTGCTCACCTAGACGGAGGGAGTACTAATTATAATGAGTATAAGAACTACGTTTTATAATGAGTGTAAAAATATTGATTTGACATTGTGAATGTTGACACATTGTGGAATAGTTTTTGAAGTCTGCAGAAGTACTCAACTAGTGTTGTCGTTCTCCACAAAAAAAATGTGTTTACCAATGCATGCATGAACACTAGTTACTCTAACCCCCCTCTCTTCTTTAATTCTTTGCCACATCAGCATGTTTGCTATTCCCGTGTGCATGATACCAGCTAAGATACCACCATTATGGCCAGCCTTAATCATCGCATGCAATAATTTAGTGCACCTTGAAATATGAACATGTGTGGGGCGTGTTTGTTTTTAATGACTTGAGACTATACCTAACCCGGCATGTAAGATGACTTATTACGCACCGTTCCCAATACCTGCAGGAAACCCATTCGTCTCCAATTTTTTTTCCTCTCCATGTGTGGAAACAATATGCCTGCCAAACTCTCCTTCTCTCTCCGGCGGTCCCACCACTCCACCCCATGTGAAAAAATCTGCATGCATGACTCTCCTCCCCCATGCTCATCCAATCCGTTGTGACCAGCAATATTTCCACCCCTTCGCTCCCCCGTAATTTACTCCAACAAATATGCCCACGTAGCTGTTACTTAACTGCAGGTGCATTCGGTCACTGACATATGGGCCCAACAGGGGTCTGGCCCACATGTCAGTGATGCAATTGGACCGGCAGTTAAGTCAGTGCAGCTCAGTCCATATCTTACGTAGGTGTGCCATTGCTCGCTATAAATACTGCGCCTCCCATGACATCGCTATCTCCTCCCCCTCACGTTCACGTTCATCGCTATCTCCTCCCCTCCCTCTCACGTCGACCACCATGGCATCGCCCCTCCCAAGCCCTAGGAGCCCCTCGCTGCACCGGGTGGACGGTCACGCGTCGCTGTTCCGTTCCTCGCCGCCACTAGTCGAGGAGGACGCGTCGGTGTTCCGCTCCTCGCCGCTACGCGACGCATCGCTGTTCCGTTCCTCGCTGCCACTAGTCGAGGAGGATGCGTCAGTGTTCCGCTCCTCGCCACGACGCATCGAGGTGGACGCGTCGGTGTTCCCAATCTCGCCAGCACATGCGCTGGAGGACGCGTCGGCTCCCCGCTACGAGGAGAACACCACGCCGCCCGCTGAGCCCCCCAGCCTTGAGGAGCTTTGGAAAGAAATGGATGTCACCTTGTGGGAGGCTTTGCCTCCAGCAGAGCGTGCCAAAATAGAGGCGGAGAAGAAGGCCGAGGAAGAGAAGCGCACCGCGGAACAAGCTGCCTGGGAGACCTATGTCGCGTCCGAGAGAGTCAGGCAATTGGCTCTTTGGCAGAAGGCTTGTGCGAGGGCCGTGAGGGTGGCGGAGGACGCCCGTGCCGACGCCCTGAGTGCAGTCGGGCCCAAGCGCCTCATCTACGCTTGGCGGTACATGGACCGGGTGCACGCTTCCAGCAAGGAGGAGTACCTGTTGGCGCCGGATCACCACACCGGTGAGATCGCGCTCGCCCGCCGGCAAGCCGCCAATCAGCACCTCGTGAGTTGCGAGGCTGAGGAAGAGGCGTTGTGTCGGCGCGCTGGGAAACGGCTGCGCACCAGGGCACTCGTGGCGCGCTGCAAGCGCTCCTGCGAGCGTCGTGGCTTTTAGGAGGAGTATAATTTTTGTTTCGTAAGGCGATCTCATTAGTTTTGGGACGCAAATGATAAATCCCGAACGTTCAGGAATTTTTAGCGTCCTTAATTAAGTATGTAAAAGGGAAAGTTTGGAAACCTTGTGTATTCGTACGCATTGTGCAAGTACGTGCATATAGCACAAACTTTACTATATACTATCACACTACACGTCTCTCTCGATATATGCTTGCAGACTATGCTACTCCCTCCGTCCAAGTCAATAAGTCATCTTCGGTTGTGCACCGTGACAAAGAAGGAGGGAAGACTTATACACCTAGATGGAGGGAGTACTACTATTACTTATGTACGTACAAATGCACGTTTTAACATTACGATGCGGTTTTTGTAAAAGTAGAAAAACAACACTAGTCAAGCTTGTGAAATGATTCAGTGCAAAACAAATGCAAAAATGCTCGTTTGATTGTTTACTTTTAGCTTCCTTCTCTGTGGTTATTTCTCTATCGTACTTTGTACGGAGTATCTCACTGGTTGGAAAGGCATGCAAATTCCCAAACCGCTTCCTACACCCTGTATCTCACTGGTTGCCGGCATTGACTTTGTCGCCCATGTCGAGGATGAGGTTGCCGAGGTCGGGGAAGAAGTCGTCATTCGCGAAGTCGTCGCTGCCAGCAGTCGCGCGAGTGCGCTCCCCAAAAACCTGATCGCCCCTCTCCCGTACAGGATCACGAGAGGCGGGGTTCCGAAGGCCTACTGTCCCTTCTCCCGGTGCATACCAAAAGGAGGGATGGAGAAGACTTGCTTGGCGGCGCAATGATCTGGAACGGTGGTGAGAAACTATATAGTGCGGGCCGGGTAGGTCGTGGGAGTATAGCTCTGTCCTCGGCTCGGCTCAATCCCGCAACCCGCGGCGCATCGTGACGAGGCGTGGCGTGGCGAGGCGAGCGAGGAGGAGGAGTGCGCTTGTAGGTCTCCACTTCTCATGCTCATACAAGTGGTAGAAGAGCTCACCTTATAAAGGCCTACTAGCAAAATTCCAACATCGACCAGGCCGTCCATGAAATTGGAGTGGCTGTAGGGGATGTTGCGCCAGTTGAATATATGAGCAAGTTACTACGAGATTTAATCCGAATAAGCACAAAATAAATCATGACAGCTATAACAGAGATGAAACTAATCATGTGGACTAGCATAGTAGTAGGATACAGAGTAGAAACATGAATTCCACCACGATTTCGAACAGGAAGGACAGAAACACATACGGTGCAACGGGAGCAGCACCGTTGGTGTTGAGGTTGTCGCCCAGGTCCAAACACCACGTAGACACGGTCTTTGAGCATGGTTCATAGTCGTTCCACGCTCGGGCATTGAAGTTTGTAACTATTTTAGATTAGAATATACTACTCCTCCAGTGCTAGTAGTAGAGCAGAGTCCTACTCTACTACTCTACTCAAGCAAGTTAGGGCATATCATTGTAGGGAGTACCAGTACTGTGATCACTCAAGCAAGTTGTCTGTCATCGACATAACCCTTCGCTGCTGGTATGTGTCTCGTAAGTCAAGCGGCGTGCTGTAGTCATCATCACCTGTCCACTTCCCGCAGCACATATTCGCTTCTCCATCTTTGTCCGCACATAAACTCGTCCAATCTTCCATCCCCGCTAAGGCGCCTCCCCCCCTCGTCCGAAACCCAAGCACTAACAATGGCAGAACCGAGTAGCATCCGCTGAAAGAGTGGCTGGAATTCGCTCCCCACAGAGGTAATCAAGCTCATTGTTTCGCATGTGGACAATCTCAGTACCATGCCGCTCATCGCGTGCTCGTCAGGGCTGTACCGTTTACTCAAAGCCCTCGGGCCGCAGCTTTTTAAGCCAGCTCCTTGCTTGCTGATGCCGCCTGATCTTCAGAAACGGCGTGTCACACAGAATAACGATCGTAGGGTGGCGAGCATCAACCCCCTTGACTGCGATCCAATCCCCGACAGCCTCAACTACATTAACGGTATGTACTGGGTTGGCATGAACACGTCTTGGATGGTGCTCGTCGACGGTCCCGGCAGCTGGATGCTCGTGGAGGTCTACACCCGACGATTGATCCACCTTCCTTCGATTAACACTTCACTGCTTTGGCACCGCGGCCCAGAATACTCAGAATCTTACAGTAGCCAACATGATACCAAGTTTGATTTGCTCAAGGTTGTAAAATGCCAAGTGCCCACAAGATCTGTGAATTATAAAGACTTCAGGCTAATTGCGTTCTTCAACCGCGGTCTCGCCTATCTGACAGGTCACTGCGGTAAGTGGATAAATCTGCACGTCCATCGCAGGATCATACATCCTCCATGGTTATCTGATGCCATTAAACACAAGGGCTTCATTTACACTGTCGACTCCTTCTATGGCAGGACGTATTGCTGGCCTACTCCAATCATCGCTACAAACGGCTGTTACAGCAGTATGTTACTTTCCTATGATATCATGATGGCTTGCTTATATTACTGTCAACATTTGCTGAAAAAATATTCATGCTCATAACATGCTGTTCTTAAGATTGACTAAACCAAGAGCCCGTTTTTATTTGACTCCAACTTGATATGATGTTGTAGGCCACCTGGTGTCCCTACCCTTCCTAATCCCAGAACCTTCCAAAGAAAAGCGGCATGGCAGTTGCAGGTGGTTCCTGGCTCGATCAGACGACGACGAAAGATTGATGATCGTTCGCACGTACCGGACGTGTTGTTTCGCGGAATACAATCACAGTCACTGCAAGGTCTTTGAGCAGGATCCCAGCTTCTCTGGGCCTTCAGGAATTTTTGACTGGAGGCTGGTAAGTAGCCTTGGTACACGCTCTCTGTTTGTCGGACTAAATTATCCGATTAACCAGGAGATAAGCGATGGCAAGCATCATGATGGCAGCGCGGTTTCGTTCATCAGGCAAAACTGTGTGTACACGGCGTACCATGCGTCTCTGCATGCACCATACCCTGATATGTGCCGCCACGCTCTATAGCCCAAAGTAGGAGAGAGGGTCGCAAGTATCAGACTTCGACCTGTTGGCTGGAGTTTCCCCCGTCAGGCACCCATCTGGCTCAAGCTGTCAGCCAATCTCCACAGCTTAATAAATAGTAACGTCTAACTGAGCCAGTTAGTTAGATGCGTACACTTGGTGTAGTAGGATCTTTATTTAGTTTGATGCATACACTTGTTCTTTTTTGGTAGCCCTTTTTAATGATGGTTTATCTTTGGTTTGGAAGAGAGAGCTGCGTCTTCACTCTTCTGGCCTGCTTACTGCTTCTGTTGCACCCCCAGCCCTGGTTGCTGCTGCTGCTGTTTTCAATGTACAATTAGTAGTATATTTCATCTGTTGGTTGAATAAATATGTTGTTAGAACGACAAACACAATGTTTTGGAAGTCATTGCACGGTTCGATCCCTTAGTGCCCCGTACCGTACGTAGCGCATACTATTTATCGTACGGAACACTTTTTTTAAACTCGGAACACATTTTCCACTTGTTGATAACATGCAGCCTACAGATGAAGACCCAATAGAGAAGCCCATAATTAACTGGAAGGGAGGCTCTCACATGAATCCGGTCCAGGTACATGCTCATGGTCCCCTAAACATAAATAAGTAAATAAATAAATAAATAAAGCTAAATGCTCATGCACTAGTTCTTTGGGAAAATAGGTAGCCCGGTATTTCTTTTTGAAGAATACCCAAGCTAGGCCTATTTATTTTCTCCGAATTACTGGGCTGCAAATCTTTCAAGACGAGGAGGGATGCATTCCGGCCTGGCTTAAGAGTATGGTCAATGTCTGTTAAAAGTAATATCAAAAGGGGTTGAAAATTCCAAAAAAATTATAGCAAATGGGATATAAGTTTCTTTTTTGTTTTTGTTCTTCACTGATATCTTATACGTATTTCATTGGATTTAACATGACATAGTACTAATTTATTTTTAAATTTGTTTTAGTATGGCTATCAATTTTTGGATTAAGAATATTTCGTTCCCCGGCAAAAATTTGTGAATTTTCAAAATTTCCCACATATTTAGTTAATTTTTTGACCCTCGTACTGACCAGAAAATGGCCAGCAATTCTAAAAATGGAAAACGGGCTGCAATAAATTCCATACGAATTAGAAAATGAGTAAAAATTATAAAAATAATAGCAAATGGGCTGTACACGCCACAGATTTCGAGGCTGACTTGTTTACGTAAGGCTTTGTCAGTGAACACACGATTCTAGCAGCAGTTAGTGTTGGATGTCCATCCAACGGCCGACGTGCTTCTTCAATCTCTGATCTTCCTGCTCGAGCCGCCTAAACTAGCGCCGGCGGGACTGCCTGCTCCCTCCTCTTGTGGCCCGCTGTGATGCCGCGCAGGCTTCCCCGACCCACCCTACTCCCTCCGCTGGACTGGCCGCACGCAATCAACTGCCTCCTTATTACGCGAAAAAAAATGATTCCTCCCACTGACATCTGGGGCGCACCGGTTGGGAGGCTGACCTGTGGGCCTACTAAGTTGATGCGTACGCAGGGCTTGTCAACTTAGTCAACAAACGATTCTAGCAGCAGTAACTGTTGGATTTGAATCGAACTGTCCTGCTGCTTCTTCAATCGCTGCTCTTCTTGCACCAGCCGCCCAAACCAGCGCCGGGGAGACCGCCTGCTCCTGCCTCCAGTGGCCGGCTATGCTGCCGATGAGGCCTCATCGCCCCCTACTACTCCCACCGCTAGCCAGGCCCTGCGGCGACGGCAGCCTCACACCGCAGCCGAACCAGTGAACCCTCATACTCCTCTCCGCGTGGGCATCCACTGTCGCGTCTTCCCCGGCTCCGCGTCGTCCCCTTCCTAGGCCTCGCCGTCGTCCACCACCTTGGTGCTCTCAGCGCGGCGTGGTCAACATGGTCAACGATATTCCATCAGACGAGTACTGTACGTGGAGAGGCTGACAGGTGGGTCCACGGCCACAGCCCAGTTTTTTGTGATTTGCCAAGTAAGTCGCTTTGTCAGGCTTGTTGGGCTGCAAATCTTTCAAGACGAGGAGAGCTCTCATTCGGCTGGCCGAGAAAATGGCCCATCAGTAATGAGAAATGGATTGTACAATTTTAAAACGCATCAAACTGGCAATTAGTTTCAAATATCTTTTTTTCATTTCGAGATTTGAAATTACATTAATTTTTATGTGTGGAGAATTTGTTGGATTTTATATTAATATACATTTATTTTTAAAATCAGTTTGAATGTGAGTCGAAATTTCGGGATTAAAAACAGTTCGGACCGCACCGAAATATGCAAAATTTCGTATAATTTTTTAACCGTGGCCACAATATGGGTTGTAATGCTAACAAAAAGAATATGGGCTCCAAAAAAATCTTAATAATTAGCAAATGCGCTGTAAATTATTAGAAATAATGGCAGATGGGTTGTATGCTGTTTTCCACAGATTTGAGCCTTTCCTAAAACAAGGTTGACGCAAAAGCAGTGACTGTTGGATGGCCATCCAACGACCGTCGTGCTTCTTCAATCTCTGCTCTTCCTGCTCCAGTCGCTCAAACAGGTGCCGGCGGGACTGCCTGCTCCCTCCTCCCCGCGGCCGGCTCTGCTGCTGCGCAGGCCTCACCGCCCCACCGTACTCCCATCGCTGGCCTAGCCATCCCTCTACTCACCCACACCTGCTGTTATTCTCCGGCGACGGCAGACGAACCAGTAAACCCTCGTACAATCATACTCCCCTCCGCGTGGGAAACAACTGCCGAGTCTTCCCTGCCTCCATGTCGTTCCCGTCCTAGGCCTCGCTGTCGTCCACCGCCCTGGTGCTCTCTGCGCGGCCTGGTCAACGTGGTCAATGACCGACATGCATCTGAAGTGGACTTTACATGGAGAGGCCGACATCTGGGTCCACGGCCGCATGCAAGGAAATGCCTCCTTATTACGCGCAAAATAATGATTCCTCCACCTGACATCAGGGACCCACCGAAAGGGCCTCTGTATTTCACGAAAAAAACGTTACCACCGCTGACAGCTCGGACCCACCAGCTATATCTTCGCACGCAAGGAAGTGCCTCCTTATTACGCACAAAATAAATGAATACTCCCCCTGTTAGCTGGGACCTAGTATAGTGGCAGGCTGACTTGTGGGCCTACTAAGTTGACGGGGACGGAGGGCTTTGTCAACTTAGTCAATATGCACGATTCTAGCTCCAGTGACCGTATGATGTCCATCCAACGGCCGTAGTGCTTCTTCAACCTCTGGTCTTCTTGCTCCAGCAGCCCAAACCAGCGCCGGTCGTGCCTCGTGCTCCTGCTTCCCGTGGCCGGCTGCGATACGACGGAGGCCTCACCGCCCCCTACTACTCCCACCGCTGGCCAGGCCATCCCTCTACTCACCCACACCCCCTGTTATTCTGCGGCGACGGCAGCCCCACACCGCAGCGAACCAGTGAACCCTCGTACTCCTCTACGCGTGGGCATCCACTGTCGCGTCTTCCCCGGCTCCGCGTCGTCCCCTTCCTAGGCCTCGCCGTCGTCCACCGCCCTGGTGCTCTCGGCGCGGCATGGTCAACGTGGTCAAGGAACGGCTTCCATCGGACGTGGACTGTACGTGGAGAGGCTGACAGTTGGGTCCACGGCCGCAGCAAGGAGGTGCCTCCTTATTACGTGCAAAATAATTATTCCTCCACCTGACAGCAGGACCCACCGGACGGGCCACCGCATTTCGCCCCCCTGACTGCTGGGACCCACTAGCTACATCTTCGCACGCAAGGAAGTGCCTGACAGTCGGGACCCACCTGGTCGAAGCGTACGTAGCATTGTCATTCTGGTCACTAACGTGTACGTAATATATACTGGTGGATGTAGAGGCGTGCACGTGTCGTAGTAGAGGCGGCCAGGGTGCAAGAAAGAAAATACAGCCACGTATGTGTACATACGGGCGGGGTCTCGAACGCCTACTCGCGCATACGTACGCTAGGGCTCGTGTACATGGCTGGGTCGGAACGGACAAACAGCGTTGTCGTCGTGTTCATGGGGAGGCAACGGAATGCATCGTGTTCATGGGGAGGAAACGGAATGCGTCGTGTTCATGGGGAGGCAACGGAATGCGTCGTGTTCATCGGGAGGGCTTGGACGGAACAGGCGATGCAAACGAGGCTTGGCGTACTGCAGAACGGAGGAAACGGCCTTGTGTTCGACCGGCCACGTTCGAAACGGGATCCTGTTCATCGGGAGGGGTGTGGCGTACCACAAAACGGAGGAAACGGACCTCCTACGGTCGAAACGGGGGTCCTGTTGATCGGGAGGAGTGTGGCGTACCGCAAAACGGACGAAGCGGACTTGTGTTGGAGCGCTACGGTCGAAACGGGGTCCTGTTCATCGGGAGGGGTGTGGCGTACCGCAAAACGGGACTCCACGAGATACTGTTCATCTCCACCGTCGACCCCCTCCAGCCTCCACAAGCTACTGTTCATCCACCGTCGACCTCCTCCAGCCTCCACCTGCGACTGTTCATCCACGGGTCCTGTTCATCCAGCCTCCACCGCGCGCTACTCCACCGGCTACTGTTCAACCAGCCCTCTCCATGGGCTCCTGTTCAACCACCCCTCCACGGGCTACTGTTCATCCTTCCCTCCACCGTCTACTGTTCATCCTGCCCTCCACGGGGTGGTCCTGTTCATCCAGCCCTCCACGGGGTCCTGTTCATCCAGCCCTAACCGGCTCGATCGATCGGGGTCTTGTTCATCCAGAGGCAACACCACAGGGTCCTGTTCGTCCACCCCCACCGGGAACTGTTCATCCAAACCCCCCCCCACCACAACGCTCACTGTTCATCCAGAGGCAGCATCAATCAGCTTCAGTTAGCAGCAGTAGCGAAGGAATCGCACGATCGGGTTCAGTTAACAGCCATCGATCGATCGCTCGGGTTCAGTAACGCGTAGCATGCAGTGCAATCGCTCGGGTTCAGTTAAAGCCTAACGCCTCGCTCGGGTTCAGTTAGAGCCAATGCCTCGCACACACGCGCGTACGTGTATGAGAGAAACGCGCATCGCTCGACCCCCGACCTCCCACCGTAACCGGGAACTCCCCAAAATTTTCGTCGCCCTCGCTTCTACCACCTTTTTTTCCATCATGGACGGCCCAAAGAATGTCATGCAGCTGCGTCTCCGGCCCGCCCAGGACGAAAAGCCCATTTTCTGTCATGATTTTTTGTCATAGAAGTAGGAGCCCACCACATCTATGATGATACCGGGGTTTGTCACAATTATCGTCATAGAAGTGTCATATGTATGACAGCAAAAAAATCGTTCGGCCCAAAATGTCACGGATGTGTCTTTTTTTGTAGTGCCTGGCGTCTGGGTCCAGACGCCGGGAACCCTGGTTTCTGGCCCTGGAGTCCGAGAAGGACTCTTGCTTTTCGGGTAAAACCGACTTTGTGGAGGCTTTTACTCCAAGTTTCGACCCCAAGGCTCAACATATAAATAGAGGGGTAGAGCTAGCACCCAAGACACATCAAGAAACACCAAGCTGTGTGCCGGCAACCCCGTCCCCTCTAGTTTATCCTCCGTAATAGTTTTCGTGGTGCTTAGGTGAAGCCCTGCAGAGATTGTTCTTCACCAACACCGTCACCATGTCGTCGTGCAGCCGAAACTCATCTACTACTTCACCCCTCTTGCTGGATCAAGAAGGCGAGGACGTCATCGAGCTGAACGCGGAGGTGCCGTACGTTCGGTACTTGATCGGGACGGATCGTGAAGGTGTACGACTACATCAACCGCGTTGATAAACGCTTCCGCTTTCGGTCTACGAGAGTACGTAGACATACTCTCCCCTCTCGTTGCTATGCATCACCATGATCTTGCGTGTGCATAGGAATTTTTTTGAAATTACTACGTTCCCCAACAATGTTGTGATGTGATATGGTCAAGACATGATGTGATATACGTTCTTGTATGAGATGATCATGTTTTGTTAACGTTATCGGCAACTGGCATGAGCCTTATGGTTGTTGCTTTATTGTATGAAATGCAATCGACATGTAATTGCTTTAGTTTATCACTATGTGTTAGCGATAGTTGTAGTAGAAACAGTTGGCGAGACGACAACGACGCTACGATGGAGATCAAGGTGTCAAGCCGGTGACGATGGAGATCATGATGGTGCTTTGGAGATGGAGACCAAAGGCACAAGATGATTATAGCCATATCATGTCACATATTTTGATTACATGTGATGTTTATCTTTTATGCATCTTATTTTGCTTAGTACGGCAGTAGCATTATAAGATGATCCCTCACTAAATTTCAAGGTATATGTCTTCTCCCTGAGTATGCACCATTGCGACAGCTCATCGTGCCAAGACACAACTGATGATTGGGTGTGATAAGCTCTACATTCGCATAGAACGGGTGCAAGACAGTTTTGCATGTGCAGAATACTTGGGTTAAACTTGACGAGCCTAGCATGTACAGACATAGCCTCGGAACACTGAGACCGAAAGGTCGAACGTGAATCATATAGTAGATATGATCAACACAGAGATGTTCACCATTGAAAACTACTCCATCTCACGTGATGATCGGACATGGTTTAGTTGATATGGATCACGTAATCATTTAGATGACTAGAGAGATGTCTATCTAAGTGGGAGTTCTTAAGTAATATGATTAATTGAACTTAAATTTATCATGAACTTAGTCCTGATAGTTTTTGCATATCTATGTTGTAGATCAATGGCCCGTGCTAATGTTCCCTTAAATTTTAATGCGTTCCTAGAGAAAGCTAAGTTGAAAGATGATGGTAGCAACTACACAGACTGGGTCCATAACTTGAGGATTATCCTCATTGCTGCACAGAAGAATTACGTCCTTGAAGCACCGCTGGGTGCAAGGCCTGCTGCAGGAGCAACTTCAGACATTATGAACATCTGGCAAGCTAAATCTGATGACTACTCAATAGTTTTGTGTGCCATGCTTTACGACTTAGAATCGGGACTTCAAAGACGTTTTGAACGTCATGAAGCATATGAGATGTTCCAGGAGTTGAAGTTAATATTTCAAGCAAATGCCTGAGTTGAGAGATATGAAGTCTCCAACAAGTTCTATAGCTGCAAGATGGAGGGGAGTAGTTCTGTTAGTGAACACATACTCAGAATGTCTAGGTACCATAACCACTTGACTTAGCTAGGAGTTAATCTTCCAGATGATAGTGTTATTGACAGAGTTCTTCAATCACTGCCACCAAGCTACAAAAGGCTTTGTCATGAACTATAATATGCAAGGGATGGAAAAGAATATTCTTGAGCTCTTTGCAATGCTCAAAGCTGCGGAGGTAGAAATCAAGAAGGAGCATCAAGTGTTGGTGGTTAACAAGACCACTAGTTTCAAGAAAAAAGGGCAAAGGAAAGAAGGGGAACTTCAAGAAGAATAGCAAGCAAGTTGCTGCTCCCGGGAAGAAGCCCAAGTCTAGACCTAAGCCTGAAACTAGGTGCTTCTACTGCAAAGGGACTGGTCACTGGAAGCGGAACTGCCCCAAGTATTAGGCGGATAAGAAGGATGGCAAAGTGAAAGGTATATTTGATATACATGTTATTGATGCGTACCTTACTAATGCTCGTAGTAGCACCTGGGTATTAGATACTGGTTCTGTTGCTCACATTTGCAACTCGAAATAGGGGCTACGGATTAAACAAAGATTGGCTAAGGACGAGGTGACGATGCGCGTCGGAAATGGTTCCAAGGTCGATGTGATCACCTTGAGCACACTACCTCTACATCTACCTTCGGTATTAGTTTTAGACCTGAATAATTGTTATTTGGTGCCAGCGTTGAGCACGAACATTATATTTGGATCTTGTTTCATGCGAGATGGTTATTCATTTAAATCAGAGAATAATGGTTGTTCTATTTATATGAGTAATATCTTTTATGGTCATGCACCCTTGATGAGTGGTTTATTTTTGTTGAATCTGGATTGTAGTGATACACATATTCATAATATTGATGCCAAAAGATGCAAAGTTAATAATGATAGTGCAACATACTTGTGGCACTACCGTTTAGGTCATATTGGTGTAAAGCGCATGAAGAAACTCCATGCTGGTGGGCTTTTGGAATCACTTGATTATGAATCACTTGATGCTTGTGAACCATGTCTCATGGGCAAGATGACCAAGACTCCGTCCTCCGGAACAATGGAGCGAGCCACTGACTTATTGGAAATAATACATACTGATGTATGCGGTCCGATGAGTGTTGAGGCCTGCGGCGGGTTGATAACCCACAAGTATAGGAGATCGCAACAATTTTCGAGGGTAAAGTATTCAACCCAAATTTATAGATTCACCACAAGGGGAGCCAAAGAATATTTAAAGGTCCTAGCGGCTGAGTTGTCAATTCAACCACACCTGGATATTAATTATCTACAGCGAAGTGATCAGTAGCAAAGTAGTTTAATAGTTTTGATAGTAGTGACAGCAGCAATAGTAGCAGTAACAGTGATAGCAGTAATTTTGTAGCAAGTGTAACAATGATGATAGCAGTAGTAACTTAGCAGAAACAATATGGAAAAGTTCGTAGGCATTGGATTAGTGACTTGTTGGATGATATTCATCATGAGACAGTTATAACCTAGGGCGATACGGCACTAGCTCCGGTTCATTGATATAATGTAGGCATGTATTCCGTAAATAGTCATACGTGCTTTATTAAAAGAACTTACATGACATCTTTTGTCCTACCCTCCCGTGGCAGCGGGGTCCATATTGGAAACTAAGGGATATTAAGGACTCCTTTTGATAGAGAACCGGAACAAAGCATTAACACATAGTGAATACATTAACTCCTCAAACTATAGTCATCACCAGGAGTGGGCCCAGTTATTGTCACACTAGGGTTGCCGGATCATAACATGTAGTAGGTCACTATAACTTGCAAGATCGGGTCTAGAACATGAATATAATGATGAATTCCTAAACGGTCCAGATCTGAAATCATGGCACCCGGGCCCAAAGTGACAAGCATTAAGCATAGCAAAGTCATAGCAACATCAATCTAGGAACATAGTGGATACTAGGGATCAGGCCCTAACAAAACTAACTCGGCTACATGATGACTCTCATCCAACTCCTCACCGACCAGTGAGCCTACGAAGGAATTACTCACTCCCGGTGGGGAGCATCATGGAATTGGCGATGGAGAAGGGTTGGTGATGACGAAGAACGAAGACCCCCCTCTCTGGAGCCCCAAACGGACTCCAGATCTACCCTCCCGAGGAAGAACAGGGCTTGGCGGTGACTCCATCTCATGGATCGCGATAATTCTTTCTCCCTGATTTTTCTCTCCTAAAATAGGAATGTGTAGTGTCAGGGTTGAGGTCTGTGGGGCCACCAGGTGGGAACAACCCACCTGGGCGCGCCAGGAGAGGGGGCGCGCCTTGGTGGGTTGTGCCCACCCAGGGCCCCCTCTCCGGTAGGTCTTGGCTCCAGAAATTCTTATATATCATATAAAAATTCCTCAAAAAGTTCCGTTCCATTCCGAGAACTTTTATTTCTGCACAAAAACAACACCATGGTAGTTCTGCTGAAAACAACGTCAGTCCGGGGTTAGTTTCATTCAAATCATGCAAATTAGAGTCCAAAACAAGAGGAAAAGCGTGATAAAAAGTAGATAAATGATATTTTGAGACATGCACCTTTCTCATTTACTTCACGACCATCAGTTATCAACATCTTCCATGCTAAGCACGCTAGTGGCGGTTCCTAAGCGATAGAAGTAAAGATTTACTCCCCCTCCACCAACAATCACACTCCACGGCTTGTCCAAAACAACGGGTGCCGTCCGAACCAACAATAGTCCCGGGGGTTTTTGTTTAATTATTTGCATTTTTCAGTTCGGGACTGGGAATCCCTATTACCGCCCATTTTCTCGTGTGATGGCGAGTGAATGAACACTCGACCTGAGAATAACCCACTTAGCATGGAAGATACCGACCACCTCCTGTTGTTCCATGAACGATCCAGGCACACAAAACGGATAATTTTTTAGAAGTTTTTAGAGGTGGCACATGCAAATTTACTTAGGACGGCAGGATAATACCGTATATGGGTAGGTATGGTGGACTCATCTGGAATAACTTTGGGTTCAAGGTTTTTGATGTACAAGAAGAATCCCCACTTATTACAGGCGAAGGCTAGCAATTTAGATTGAGAAGCGGCCAGCTAGAGAGCAACAACGATCATAACCATGCATTATGCGTAAGTAACATTGGACACTAGCATGAGTAAGATATGAATGCCATGAACATAAACATTATAGAGGCTATGTTGGTTTTGATTCAACTACATGCATGAACATGTACCAAGTCAAGCCACTTGAACATTCAATGGAGGATACCATATCATCATACTACATCACAATCATCTTAACGCTATGTTGATATCCAAGATAAATCATTACTAACTCCCAGCTACTCATGCATGGCATGAGAAACTATAATATGTAATTGTCATTGCAAACATGTTTAATCATAATGGGTTGAAGCCTGGATGCTAGGTTAAACATATTTACACAAACAGAACAAGTCGAGTTCATACCAGTTTCTCTTTGCCACAGCCAGTTCATTGAATGTCGTCATTATTGTCTTTCACTTGCACGACCAAATGATACGAAAATAATAATAGTGCAAGAGTGCCATGGACTAAGCTGGAATCTGCAAACATTTTATTCAACAGGAGAAGACAAGGTAAAATGGGCTCTTTATTAGTTCAACAATTATTCATATGAGAGCCACTCAACATTTTCATCATGGCCTTCTCCTCGGTACAACTCGAATAAAAGAAAAGAAATTCAGAGAAACACACTAATTTTTTTGGAGTTTTTGGTTTTCTTTAGCAAGCAAATAAAGGGAAAAGAAAAAATGAGAAAAACTATTTACACGGGAAAGCTCCCAACAAGCAAAAGAAGAACAAGGAAATCTTTTTGGATTTTCTTTTTAGTACTACTACTAAGCATGCATAGAAAGTAAATTAACTACAACTAATTTTTTTGGATTTTCTAAAGTTTTTCAAACACACAAGAAGAAAGCAAGAAAATAAATCTAAGCATGGATGATACAATGAAAAAGTGTGAACACCGAGAAATGGAATAACTGGACATGAATGTAATGTCGGTGAGAAACACGTACTCCCCCAAGATTAGGCTTTTGGCCTAACTTGGTAGTGAATCAGTAGCCTGGAGGGTAGTATGGATCCTGAGGAGCACGCATCCACTCATCCCACTGCTGAGGAGCGAGCATCCACTGATCCCACTGTGGAGGCTCCTCCTGTGCTGCCTCCTGAACAGCCTAAGTGTTCCGATAGGCGATGATATGTGCAGGAATAATCTTATATCCGCCCTTGGCAACAGGATCAGATAAAGCAGGAGCAGGCAATGGAATAACATCACGAGTCCTCAGACTAAAAACCAGGTTATACGGAATAGGGATGTGAGGAGATTCGATATCGGTAAAATGGTGGTGATCCATGGCTGCACGGTCTAGGTAAACTTTGTTCAGAGGGAAATCATGAGGGCATATCACTACCACAAAATGAGCTGCCAAACGAGTAGCAAAAATCCCACCATGTATTTTGCCCTTAGATTTATTAAGATGGAGGCGACGAGCCACGATAGCTCCCAAGCTATGTGTGTTGTTGCCCTCCAATGCACGACGTAAAACAGCAAGGTCTGGTGAACTAAGTGCACCCACCTTTCTCCCTAGCAAGCAAGCATTTGGCAATAAAAAGTGCAAAGTAACGAACAGCAAGAAAATGTAAGCCAGCGGCAGTGATGGCTGACACTCCTCTCTCATCACCCACTGTCAGAGTGTGATAAAAGGCCTCAAACTCGGCCAGCCTAGGCTCAACCAAGCTCCCATCAGAAGGGATCATGCATATGTCACAAAATTCAGTAAGTGGTATCTGATGGTTTTCGGCATATAAATCAAAGCTCACTTCAGGAGGATTATTTCTAGGCAAGAAAGTAAAGCTCTGAACAAAGATGTTTGTGAGGATTTGGTGCTGGTCACACTCATCTGCAATGAAGTCGGTGAGGCCGGCATTAGCAATATATTGCATGAACTCCTCAAGAATTCTAGCCTCTTGCAGGAACGGGGTGTGCGTCCATTCGCACGGCCGTACTTCCGCCAACCTCCGAGGGTGGAGATCATTGTCAGAAGACTCCCCAATGACACCCTTGGAGTTCTTCTTAGAGCCAAACTTCCTGAAGATATTAATGTCCGCGTACAATTTTCTGAAAATAAAAATTTTGGAGTGACAAAAATTTGTCAACAAAACTTTGTAAGATTGATAGAAACTACTCATAGGGATACATAGAGGCTATAGCAAGCATTCAAACTACTTAGAACACTAAGAATTCAACATGCAAACACATCTACAGCAGCACCAAGAGTACCTAATTATTCAAAGTATAAACCACAAAACAAAAACTAATTGGACAAATGGTGGAGTCACATACCAAGCAACAATCCCCCGAAACAGTTTCGGAAACGGAGCTTCGAGCAAAGAGATCGAAATTTGCGGGTTTGAGCTCCAGAACACGGGAGAGAGAGCAATGGGGATTTTTTTTGGAGGTGAGTGATGATGTGGTATGAAGAGGTAAGTGAGGGGGGCCACATGGGGACCACAACCCACCAGGGCGCGCCTGGGGGTGCTGGCGCACCCAGGTGTGTTGTGCCCACCTGGTGCACCTCCCTCTGATGTTTATTACACCAAAAATTCTCAAATATTCAAAAAACAATCATATTAAATTTTCAGGGCATTCTGAGAACTTTTATTTTTGGGTCATTTTTTATTGCACGGGAAATTCAGAAAACTGACAAAACATGGCATTTTATTTTATTTAACTAATAAAAAACAGAGAATAAAAAGTACGGACAGAAGGTAGTGTTTACTAAATTCATCAACTTCATATCGTTCAAAAATGATCCATTAATAAGGTTGATCAAGTCTTATTAACAACCACTTTCGATTAGCATGAAACCGAAGAACTTTCGTAAATCACTAAGTTACCTCAATGGGGATATGCATTTGTTGATGTTCTGGGAACGGGGGCCCCTAGACTTGCCTGCCTACGGCCCACGGCGTGGCTTTGCTGGCAGGCCTATACGGCCCATCTTCATCAACAAGGAATCAAGACCCTCGCGAGGGGCCAAGCCTCGCGAGACGGACGACACAAGGCCTCCTCAGGAGCGGCCTCACCAGGCTGGCTCATGAGGGGCGAAGAGTTCAAGGCCGGGCGAACCTCACGAGGTTCTCGTGATGTAAGCCATGACCATAGTAGGAGAGACGAGATGGGTCAAGAACAGAACCCTAGACCGCATCCTCACACACAAGTTCACCAAGCACAAGAACACCTCAACCTCAGGAGGCTGTTCTTCCCCTTGTACTGTTCGTCCTCGGCCCGAGAGACAATCCACCACCACACCGGAGTAGGGTATTACACCACAACGGTGGCCCGAACCAGTATAAATCTTGTGTCCTTCGTGTTGCGAGTTCGTCGGGTTAGTTCGTGAGATCTTAGCTAAGTTAGGACAAGGATCGATAGGGGGGATCTTCGCGCGCACCCCAGTTTTCAAACCTTAAGGGTTTTGCCGGAACCCGTGATCCGACATTTTGGCGCACCAGGTAAGGGTGCGCTGAAGCTTCCCTCTCGTCGCTCCGCATCACGTCGCTCCATCGTCTCCATGGCGGATGCACGTCGCGCCCGTGCCGAGCGCCGGGCTGCCGTCGCCACCCGCGTCGCTCAGACGGCCCCTGTCGGCAGGCCACCCCGTCGCTCTCCGTCGCTTGTTGCCAACGCCGCTGCCGGACCGGCAGGGAACGAGAAGCAAGCATCCTCGCTGCACCCCTTAGTGCGGTAGGACGGCCGCACCGCCACTCCATCGCTGACTCCCGCTGGTTCATTGTCTCACGCTCGTCGCGTTTCCACGGACGCATGGGCCATGCTCCTCATGGCGCACGAGCTCCTGCGCTACCGCCCAGTCGACGACCTCTACGAGGACTGGCTTGATCGCATCACCAAGCTTGTCCGCGCCGCAGGGGGCTCCCCTGCGCTGTCCCACTCTCTGCCTCACCCTCCGCCAGCCATAGGCGACGCAACTCATGAAGCACCTCCACCACCTCTGCCCCAAGACGGTGCCCTAGCGCCAAGGCACATGGCTCCACGGCGCGACCCACCGCATCCGGCGCTCGCGCGTGAAGAAAGAAGCTGTCAAGAAGTCCCTCGACCGCAAGCGAACGCTTCGCCACTCCTCGCTCCACCATGCTAGGATCGTTTGCTGCGGCAAGGCCCCGCACCGATGGTCGTAGCGGTGCGCGGGCGCCAAGGCCAAGCTCCACCTCCAAGGCGGGCCCCTGTGACCACGGACGGCTGCCGCTCCTTCACCCTCGAGCTGCGCAGCGTCGCCTGGCCGGGCAAGTTCAAGCCAGATCTGCCTCCTCGCTACGACGGCACCCCCGACCCCGCGGAGTTCCTGCAGCTCTACAAGCTGAGCATCGAGGTGGCCAACGGCGACGAGAAAGTCATGGCGAACTAGTTTCCCATGGCTCTCAAGGATGGCCCCTGCTCCTGGCTCCTGAACCTGCCTCCAGGCTCAATTTCCTCCTGGGACAGATGCGCAACCGCTTCATCGCCAACTTCCAGGGCACTCGCGACCGCCCCCCGGTCGCGGGTGACCTGCGCTGCATCAAGCAACAACTAGGAGAGACCCTGCAGAAGTACATTCAGCGCTTCAACAACACACGAATCAAGATCCCCAAGGTGACCGACGAGGCCATCATCTCAGCGTTCTCCGACGGCGTCCGCGACGTCAAGATGAAGGAGGAGCTCGCCATCCATGAGGAGCTATGCACGACCTTGGAGCTGTTCAACATCGCGACCAAGTGTGCAAGAGCTGAGGAGGGGCGCCTCTCCCTCCTCGAGCTCCCCGCTGCGGACCCGGAGGATAAGAAGACCAAGGCCAAGGACGTGAAGCACAAGGGAGCAGTCGTGCTTGCGTCGGAGCCAGACACCAAGCGTGGTAGAGACCAGCCTGAGTCATCCAAGGGCAGCCGACCGTTCTGCGCCTTCCACAACCTGCATACCCACAACACCAGCGACTATTAAGAGCTCAGAGCCATCTGGGAAGGATGCTTCGGTCGACGCCCCGAGCGCGGCGACCAGGGCTACGATCGAGGAGGGGGGCGTGGTGGCGGACGCTGGGACAACCGTGGCCCACGCCAGGAGTGGCACGACCGGCCTTGTGAGGACCGCCGACAGGATCAGCCTCACGAGGGCGCCTGGAGGGACCAGCCTCGTGAGGCTCGTCCTCAAGGCAACGCTGGCCTTCCTCCGCTACCGCCACCACCTAGAAGGAATGACGACCACCATCAAGACGAGGGGGCTGGGGGCTTCCAGGAGCCACGCGCTATCGCCTGCATCTTGGGCAGATATCAAGCCCCAGCCTCGCAGCGTATCTTCAAACAATTTGCCCGTGCAGTGAATGCAGTTCTCCCCAAGCTCGAGGCCACACGCCCGCTCAGATGGTCCAGATGCCCCATCACGTTCAGTTCAGCAGATCAGCTCAAGTGCGCGGCTACTGCAGGCGTCCTCCCAATGCTCTGTTCGCCAGTCATCAGCAATGTGCAAGTTACCAAGACCCACATCGACGACGGCGTAGGGCTCAATGTCCTGTCCATCGACACGTTCGACAACTTCCAAGTGCCATATGACCAGCTTCAGCCTACCAAGTCTTTCTCAGGAGTGACCGACGGCTCTACTACCCCAATCAGGCAGGTCCGCCTCCCCGTTACCTTCGCAGAACGCAACAACTACCGCACCGAACTCATCGACTTCGATGTCGCCTACATCCACCTGCCATACAATGCCATCCTCGGGTATCCAGCCCTGGCCAAGTTCATGGCAGTGACCCATCACGGCTACAATGTCCTCAAGATGCCGGGAAGCGGCGGAATCATCACGGTACAATGCGAAGAAAGAGACGTAGTGTTCTCCCTCGAGCGTGCCTTCCAAGCTGCAGCAATCGACGACCCCGACAGTCAGGGCGAGCGCCCTCCTGAGGTCAACCCCAAGAAGAAGCAGCTACTCGAAGCATGGCCTCAGGCAAGCGGCGCCTCGTCAGGATCGGCACCCGTGCCTGGGGCGCCTCCCTCCATCGCATAGGAAAGCGCGCCCAGCGCCCCTCTCGGGCAGGGCTCGGGGGCTCTCTTCTGGAGGGCCTCAGACTTTGCCAACATCATGAGGGAGGCGCTTGGGAACCACTTGGAGGCATGCTTCGTGGCACGTTTCCCTCGGGAGAACACAGGGCAAGGAGTGCCCACCGCTCAGGAGTTCATCACCAAGACCACTCAGGAACTGCAAGACGCAAGGGCCATGTGCGGCGACTGCCGCTCACCAGGCGCAGCTCCCCATCCAGGCGAGGATGACGGGCTGTGCGTCTGCATCGACGTTTCAGGGCTCAATCGGGCAGCTTCTCGGGAGCTTCTCTGGCCTTCGCACGTGGGACACTGCGAGGGCCCACCTCACAGCTACATTCACATGCCCTTTGGCCTGCCGAGCGTGGCGGATGCCTATCAACGCAACCTGCGGAGCATCCTGGTGTCTCAGGAGGCCAGGCACCATGCTGTGCTGACAGAGATGAAGACGGTCCTCAGGGAACCCCCTAGACCCCCAGAGCCTCCCGAGGCTCAGGGGCCCGGTGGCTCATGAGGGGCAGCCCCTTCGCCGCACGCCTTCAGCTACCCCAACTCTCCTTCATCAAGAGAACCAGGTGACATTTTCCAAAGTTCATTCAGCTAGAAACGCCCCTAGGGCTGCATCATTCCCAGGCCGTGTGGGTCCGTCCCTGTGGCATGTATCTTTCCTTTTATGTCTTTAGCTTACCCTGTTGGGGGTGCCCCTCGGGCTGCATCATCCCCAAGCTGCTCGGGCTAGACCCAGTGGCATGCATCTTCCCTGCATTTACCTGAGCTAGGTTGCTTTCCATGCTTAATTTATCTATGACTATCACCTGCTTGATTGTCACCCACCATGGGAGCCGCGCGCCGGTCATCTTTCTTCAGGACCCTTCGCGTTGTCTAGCCATTTTGCAGGACCAAGACAGCAAACAAGAACCAAGACCAGCGCAACCCGCCTTGAGGTAGGGCCTCGTGAGTCCCACGCCGGCTCATGAGTGTCCAGACACACCTTGTCTAGCCCTGCCGTGCAAGCCACGTGTCAGGGCGGGGCTGTACACACCCCGGGGGATCTCCGCAGTAGGGAGTCCCCTCTCACGCGCCAGAAGCAAACCAGCAATCACCATGTCGACCGGTGCCCTTCCTTGCGCTAACTTGCAGGAACTTCATGAGGGCCACAGCAGGCGGTACCGCGGACTCTCTCTCTCTGTCTTCTCTCATGCGATTCGCTTGCGCATTAAAGGGGGGGCTCCTGAGCATCGCGCCTCAGGAGCTCTTACTGGCTCTCCAACCCTCACCCCCTGGCCTTGACCATGGCACGCAACCTCGCATACCAGCGGAGGCTGAGCTCGCTCGAGGGCCGGGACCTGAGGACGCAGAGCACCAAGAAGGACATGGAGGGGAGGGGGCGGCCCGCACGAGCCAGACCTAGCCACACTACAGTGACCGGCGTGCGAGTCTGGCATGACTTGAGGAGCAGACCCCAGACAGCCAAAGATAAGTTCTCTCACTGGATCCACTAGTCGCTTGCGGCACGAGACCCTCACTCACTCCCTTTGCTGCCCTGCTGCGGCAACATTTTCTTCCTTTCCCATCCTAAGACAGCTGCTTGCGCGCTAAGGGGGGCCTCTTGAGCATCGTGCCTCAGGAGCTCTTACTAGACCTCGGGCCGCTCACCTCCTGGCCTTGACTACGGCACGCGACCTGGAATACCAGCGACGGCTGTAGCCTGCCTGGGGACCAGGACCTGAGCGTAGAGCACCAAGCTGCCACAGGATTGGAAAGGGGAGGCCGAGCCTCGGCAGGATATGTGCACACAAATCTTCATAATGAGGGATATATTGACAAAAGGCATTACAGACGCTTTACACACCCCCACGGGGTTCGTTTCTTGATTCCTCGCAGGGAACAAAAGGGAAGGAATTCCTAGGTGTTCTATCTACGCGCACCAGGTGTCGCCGACGCCATCATCAATAGTAGGCCACGTGAGGCCGGCACCAACCCCATCCAGATCAGCGGTGACGCTGGCTGGACGTCGCGGCCCTGCTCCGGGCTCAACGGGAGCTCGGGGGCACGTAATTGTTGCCGCTCGTCTCCGGAGACTCCAAGATCTCAGGAGAGTCGCTGGACCACCAGGAGTCGCCGCTGTCGCTGGAGGAGCTGCAACCGAGACCGGTGGCGAGCCCCGCGCCCGCTGCAGCCTCGTCCTGGCGGCCTCCTTCAGGGCAGCACCCCTGGCGGCGGCCTTCCTCGTCGAAGACCTTGAAGAACAGCATGGAGGCGTCGTCGTACTCGAAGTGGATCGCGAGGGAGCCCTCCGCACGGCAGACTCGGGAAATCTCACCCCAGCCTCGGGTCATGAAGATCTTCCCGGAGGCAATGGTTCTATTCTCCGATCCAGTCGCTGGGGCGTCGTAGTCGGCGTGCTGCAGCCAAAGTTCGCGAAGGCCCCTCGACGGCATCTCGGCGGCGACGAACGGCGGGAGGCATATCCAGGTGCTCGGGGGCATCGCCGCCCACAGCACGAACTCGCGCGAAGAGTCCGCAGCGTGGACCCCTGGGGCGACGACGTGCGCCTCCACGGCACGGCGACCACGGCCCTGGCGCAGGCGGCACCGCTCACCACTCCTCCCTCCGGAATCGTCGGTGTGAGCGTACAAGGGCAGCGGGTACCCAGGAGGCGGCCTCTCATACCAAGGTCGCGACACCACTGGCCTCACGACCACCTCGCGGTGATGAGACCTCCTTTTCTTCGGTGGGAGCTGCTCGGGCACGTTGAGGGGAGCCTTGCCCTTCTCTGTGGCTGAGAACCTCCGGATCGGCGCCATGTATACACAAGCAAGGAAGAAGAAGAAGCAGGAGAGGCAGAGGAAGGATGGGCGACGGGGGCTCCGCCCCCCTCCCATTTATACCAGGAGAAGGCCAACCAGCACCCCCACGATCACAGGTAATGATGTTTTTCCTTGCATTTCGCAGGGACTTGTCACGTCAGGCAGTTGCCGAGGCAGCGTGGGGAAGCGGAGACGCCCATGTCCAATCAACCACCATGCGTCGACCGAGGCCGCAGGCTATTGGGGCCCGCGGTGCTGCGCACTTGACCCTTGGCTTCGCCTCGAAGCCAAGCCCGAGCGCGCCTTGGGCCCGGGGGCTACTGTCGGCGTTCTGGGAATGGGGGTCCCCAGACTTGCCTGCCTGCGGCCCACGGCATGGCTTTGCTGGCAGGCTTGTATGGCCCATCTTCATCAACAAGGAATCAAGACCCTCGCGAGGGGCCAAGCCTCGTGAGGCGGATGACACAAGACCTCCTCAGGAGCGTCCTCACCAGGCTGGCTCGTGAGGGGCGGAGAGTTCAAGGCCGGGCGAACCTCGTGAGGTTCTCGTGATGTAAGCCATGACGATCGAGACCAGGCGGGCGCCAGCGCACGCAGTGTCCTTGTTTCCTCTTTGGTGCTAAGGGGGCAAGCGCAGGCGCGGAGTACCGAGGCATCAAGCAAAGGTTTCCATATTGGTGCAAAGAGACCAAGACCAGAAGGACGGCAAGACGGAGGTCACCGTGGAGCCCAAGACGGCGTCACCACCAGAGCCTTTGGCAGGCGAAGACTGCTTTTGTCAGGATAGCTTGTACTAGCTGTCCCCTTTCAAATTGGCCGTTGTTGGCTCCCTTCCCGCTCAATATTTGGGGAGATGACCAGGGCCTCTATAAATAGGACTAGCCACCACCATAGTAGGAGAGACGAGATGGGTCAAGAACAGAACCCTAGACCGCATCCTCACACACAAGTTCACCAAGCACAAGAACGCCTCAACCTCAGGAGGCTGTTCTTCCCCTTGTACTGTTCGTCCTTAGCCCGAGAGGAAATCCACCACCACGACACTGGAGTAGGGTATTAAACCACAACGGTGGCCCGGACCAGTATAAATCTTGTGTCCTTTGTGTTGCGAGTTCGTCGGGTTAGTTCGTGAGATCTTAGCTAAGTTAGGACGCAGATCGATAGGGGGGAGATCTTCGCGTGCACCCCAGTGTTCGAACCTTAAGGGTTTTGCCGGAACCCGTGATCCGAGAGCATTTCCCCAACAATAAGTATTTCATATTTCTTACAGTAGGTAGAGGTAATTGAAAACTTCCAATAGTGATTGTCAGAGATTTTTCAATAACATTAATACCATTCACTTGGAATTATTTCTTCGGAATATGCACTGTATGCTCATTACCATTAATATGAAAAGTGACCTTGCTTTTATTGCAATCAATAACATCCCCTGCAGTATTTAAGAATGGTCTACCAAGGATAATCGACATGTTGTCGTCCTCGGGCATCTCAAGTATAACAAAGTCAGTCAAAATAGTAACATTAGCAACAACAACGGGCACATCCTCACAGATACCGATAGGTATGGCAGTTGATTTGTCAGCCATTTGCAAAGATATTTCAGTTGGTGTGAGTTTATTCAAGTCAAGTCTTTTATATAAATAGAAAGGCATAACACTAACACCAGCTCCTAAATCACACAAATCAGTTTTAACATAATTCTTTTTGATATAGCAAGGTATAGTTGGTATTCACGGATCTCCAAGTTTTTTAGGTACTCCATCTTTAAAAGTGTAATTAGCAAGCACAGTGGAGATTTCAGCTTCCGGTATTTTTCTCTTATTTGTGATGATGTCTTTCATATATTTTGCATAAGGAGGCATTTTCAAGATATCAGTCAAGCGGGTACGCAAAAAGACTGGCCTCAGCATTTCAGCAAAGCGTTCAAATTCTTCATCACCATTCCTTTTAGTTGACTTGGGTGGAAAATGCATAGGTTTTTTAACCCACGGTTCTCTTTCTTTACCGTGTTTTCTAGCAACAAAGTCTCTTTTGTCATATCTTTTATTTTTAGCTTGTGGGCTATCAAGATCAACAGGTGGTTCTATCTCAACATCATTATCTGGTTCTTTATTATTGGTTGTTTGAGAGTCTTCATGAACCTCATCATTATCTTTTTCATTATCATTAGGTGAGTGTTCATTACCAGATTGAGTTTTAGCATCAGAGATAGAAGTTTCATTTTTATTATCAGGAGGTTTCTCTATTTCAGGTTCACTAGAGGCATGCAAAGTCCTATCATTTTTCTTTTTCCTTTTTTTAGAAGGACTAGGTGCACTAGTGTTAGCTCTTTGTGAATCTTTTTCAATTCTTTTTGGGTGTCCCTCAGGATAAAGTGGTTCCTGAGTCATTTTACCTCCTCTAGTTGCAACTCTAACAGCAAAGTCATGCATACTATGATTCATTTCATCAAGTAATTCTCTTTGGGATTTAGCAACTTGTTCTAATTGAGTTTGAACCATAGAAGCATGATTTCCAACACCTCTAACATCATTTGATATTCTAAATAACAAGTCACTCAAGCGAGCAATCATATCAAAATTATATTTCAATTGTTTCATAACATTTGCATTGAAGTGATCTTGTTTTCTAATGTAGTTTTCAAACTCATAAAGGCATTGACTAGGATGCATATTGTGAGGATTATCATTATCATTAAACTTCATAAGAGAATTTACCTCTGCCACCTTAGGCAGTGGTGGTGTATCAATCCCATGTATTTCTTCAATAGGAGGTAATTTTTTAACATCCTCAGCTTTAATACATTTTTCCTTCATAGATTTCTTTTCCTCTTGCATATCTTCAGGACTGAGATATAATATACCCCTCTTCTTCGGAGTGGGTTTAGGCGGTGTTTCAGGAATAGTCCAATCATCATGATTTTTCAATATGTTAATCAATAATTCTTCAGCTTGCCCAACAATTCGTTCCCTGAAAACACAACCAGCACAACTATCTAGGAAGTCCCTAGAAGCATCGGTTGGTCCATTATAAAAGATATCAAGTATTTCATTTTTCTTAAGAGGATGATCAGGCAAAGCATTAAGTAACTGGCAAAGCCTCCCCCAAGCTTGTGGGAGACTCTCTTCTTTAGTTTGCATGAAGTTAAATATTTCCTATAAGGCAGCTTGTTTCATATGAGCAGGAAAATATTTTTCAGAGAAGTAATAAATCATATCCTGGGGACTATGCCCCCAACCAGGAGCAAGGGTGTTGTACCAAGCTTTAGCATCACCCTTCAATGAGAAAGGAAATAATTTGAGAATAAAGTAATAACGAGTTTTCTCATCATGAGTAAAAAGGGTGGCTATATCATTCAGCTTAGTAAGATGTGCCACAACGGTTTCAGTTTCATAACCATGGAAAGGATAAGATTCAACTAGACTAATTAACTCTGGATCGACAGAGAATTCATAATCCTTATCATCAATAAAGATAGGTGAAGTAGCAAACTTAGGATCACATTTCATTCTAGCATTCAGAGATTTTTCTTTATACTTGTGTAATAATTTCTCTAGATCATCTCTATCATCGCAAGCAAGAATATCTCTAGTTGTTTCTTCACTCATAACATAACCTTCCGGTGCCATATCTAGGAAGGCTAGTTCTAGCAGGTGTTTCAGGAGATTCAGTTTCAAGCTCATCATCAGATTCAACAACATCATGTTGTATAACTCTAGCAATTTGTTTATCAAGAAATTTACCAAGTGACACATCATCAGTATCAAGCAAGGTACTAGCATCATGATAAGCATCATTCATAGTAGAAGTAGCATCCTCAATAACTTACGACATATCAGAATTTATAGCATGTGGTGGTGTTGCAAGTTTATTCATAACAGAAGGTGAATCTAAAGCAAAACTGGATGGTAGTTCCTTACCCCCCCCCCTCGTCTTTGAGGGAAATATCTTAGTCTTTGGATCCTTCAGATTCTTCATAGTGATAATATGATAATAATCCCAAGTGAGTCAACAAATATAGCTATGGTCCCCGGCAACGGCGCCAGAAAAAGGTCTTGATAACTCACAAGTACAGGGGGTCGCAATAGTTTTAGAGGGTAAAGTATTCAACCCAAATTTATAGATTCGAAACAAGGGGAGCCAAAGAATAGTTGAAGGTGTTAGCAGCTGAGTTGTCAATTCAACCATACCTGGAGATTAATTAGCTGCACCAAAGTGATCAGTAGCAAAGTAGTTTGATAGTTTTGATAGTAGTGACAACAGCAATAGTAACAGTAACAGTGATAGCAGTAATTTTGTAGCAAGTGTAGCAATGATGATAGCAGTAGCAACTTAGCAGAAACAATGTGGAAAAGTTTGTAGGCATTGGACCAGTGACTTGTTGGATGATATTCATCATGAGACAGTTATAACCTGGGGCGATAAGACACTAGCTCCAGTTCATCGATATAATGTAGGCATGTATTCTGTAAATAGTCATACGTGCTTTATTAAAAGAACTTGCATGACATATGTAGCGACCCGATCCCAATGGACCATAGTCTCTGTGCTTAAGTGTCATCCCTGGATCGGTATTGCTGATACACAAAGTACTCGAGGATTTATAACAGAGTTCAATCACACACTTATTACACGAGTGTCTCATAAAGAGTACTTATTACAATAGTATGGCTGAAGGCCATCTAAATAAGATAACTGCGGAAGCTTCAAAGATAAGTGAGTCCATACAACTCCATGGCAAAACTGAGTGCATGACAACGACCTATCGCACCTTACTCTTCGTTTGAAAATTCTGCAACATGATACGTTGCAGCCGTGTAGGTCAACACATGGAATATGCTGGCAAGATAACATCATAGAGCAATGAACAAATAACAGCTATCACTACATGCATATTTGGCTGGTGGAGGCTCTACGGTTATCATTTGCATAAAGCTAGTTTTTCCCTACAACAAAGGAATAAATTTTATTTAACTACAACTTTTATGACATTATTGAGAAGGTTCCTCCAACTCAATCCCAAAATAATGATTATAACCCAACAATTTCATTAAGTAAAGTGATGAGATCAAATCAATAATTCAAGTACCAAATACTCAAGATGTCCATAACCGGGGACACGGCTAACCATGATTAGTTTATACACTCTACAGAGGTTTGCGCACTTTTCCCCACAAGACTCAATCTCCTCCGTTGGATTTCTCGCACTACATGATGTTTGAGAAATAGATGACCGAGACACAGTCTTTCCGAAGCATTTACTCTTTACTCTGGGTAGACAGTACCACCTACTTCCCCCTACATCTGCTAGCCTACCATTGAAAGAGGTCACACAACATACTCAACTATGCCAGAGCCCATAATGGCTTGTGGCTGCACACGGAAGTTTCTAGCATGAATAATCTTATGATCCCTTTGAGCCCGGGTGGCAAACCATAGGATGATCACACGGGTACTCCGAGATATCATAGGACAACACTGGATTGCTCCAGGTGCCCACAACCAATTCACCCAGAAGTGTATTAAAGTATCCACCTTAAGTTTCCCTTAGTTAGTAATAACTTTCACATCTTTCATGAATCTCACAAACCAATCCACGTCTACGAGCATAGCAAAGTAATGCAATCATAACATAGTAACTCTCGGGGTTTGAATATAAGACAATGGGTTCCTACCTCATCAACTACTTCCCAATACCCACATGTTATCACATCCTATTCATGCAATGTTTGAGGGTTGAAACTAATGCATAAAAACTGGGTAATAAAGGGATATGATCAAAGTGTTACTTGCCTTGCTGAAGATCAGAAAACCCTAGAGATCCGTAGTAGCAAGCCTCGCACTCCGGAAACTCTATCGTGAACAAACAATAGCATACATAAGCACTCAAGCATAATATGCAAAGGTAAAACCAAAAGAAAATATCTAAACTGAAAGTTCAAGTGAAGAGCTTCGATTTGCAAAAAAAATCAATCGAATCGGAGTTACGAAACTCAAACTACGATAAAAAAAGTTCAAATTCAAATCTGCTTGAAACCAAATTTTAAATTTTCAAAACCATGTTCAAGTTGATTATCAGGACAGAGGGGAACAAGACGAAGATTTTGGCGTTGGTTTCACTGGATTTGGCTAAACGAGCAAAAAGTAGTGAAGGTTTGAAGATCAAGGACTAATCTGCGAAGAAAGTAATTATGGATAGGTCCCTGGTCGAAAATAAAATTTAAAAAATCTATCGGACGAACGTCTGCTAACAGAAACTAACGAACGAATTCGTTCGTTAACAGATCTAAACCGATGAATGCTCGCTAATTAACAAAACCTAAAAAACCGATCTAAAAGAAAACGGAACTTTTTTAAAAAAATTGGGCGGGTCTTTTACGGTTTTTACCGGTTCCGGGAAGACGAACCAGCGGCGGCGGCGTGGTTCTCCGGCGAGCGGGGCGAGGCGGCGGGCAGCGTCGACAGCGGCGGGGAGCAGCGGCAGCGGCGCGGGGCAGTGGTGCGGCGGCAGAGCGAGTTGAGGAGGAGAGGGGGGCGGCGACGCATATAAAGGGGGAGGGGGAGGTACGACTTGGCCAAGGGGCCAAGTGGAGATGGCAGGCGGCTCCCGGACTCCTGCCGGTGTCCGGCTCGTGGGCGTCTCGGACACGGGGAGGGCGGCGGCGGTTGCGGGCCGGCTGGGCTTTGGCCTAGTCCGGCGAAGGAATTTTTTTAAATAATATTTCACCGAAACGAAAAAAAATCTAAAATAAATAAATAATTCTAAAATCCCAAAAATAATTTTCGCGGTCCTCTACCAATATTTAGGACAACATGAGCATTTTTCTGGGCTAAAATGCAATTTTCCCTAATTTAACCGAATAAAATCTCAAATAAAACACATATTTTTATTGAAAATTAAATTTTCATTATTTCCTCTGTTTTGAAGAAATCATATTATCTTCTCTCATTATTTTATTTATTTTGAAATAATTGGAAAAATAATTTCAAATAAAAATCACTTTGATCCAACTTACCAATTTTGGTTGACTTGTCCGATGATCGACAAGCCATAGAGAATAAATGGATCTTCAAGAAGAAGAGTGACGTTGATGGTAATGTTACTGTCTATAGAGCTCGACTTGTTGCAAAAGATTTTCGATAAGTTCAAGGAGTTGACTAAGATGAGACCTTCTCACCCATAGCGATGCTTAAGTCTGTCCGAATCATGTTAGCAATTGCCGCATTTTATGATTATGAAATTTGGCAAATGGACGTCAAAACTGCACTCCTTAATGGATATCTTAAAGAAGAGTTGTATATGATGCAACCAGAAGGTTTTGTCAATCCTAAAGGTGCTAACAAAGTGTACAAGCTCCAGCGATCCATTTATGCACTGGTGCAAGCCTCTCGGAGTTGGAATATACGCTTTGATAGTGTGATCAAAGCATATGATTTTATACAGACTTTTGGAGAAGTCTGTATTGACAAGAAAATGAGTGGGAGCTCTGTAGCATTTCTAATATTATATGTGGATGACATATTGTTGATTGGAAATAATACAGAATTTCTGGGTAGCATAAAAGGATAATTGAATAAGAATTTTTCAATGAAAGACCTCGGTGCAGGTGCTTATATATTGGGCATCAAGATCTATAGAGATAGATCAAGATGCTTAATTGGACTTTCACAAAGCACATACCTTGATAAAGTTTTGAAGAAGTTCAAAATAGATCAGACAAAGAAAGGGTTCTTGCCTGTGTTACAAGGTGTGAAGTTGAGTCACACTCAATGCCCGACCACTGCAGAAGATAGAGAGAAAATGAAAGTCATTCCCTATGCCTCAGCCATAGGTTCTATCATGCATGCAATGCTGTGTACCAGAACTGATGTGTGCCTTGCTATAAGTTTAGCAGGGAGGTACCAAAGTAATCCAGGAGTGGATCACTGGACAGCGGTCAAGAACATCCTGAAATACCTGAAAAGGACTAAGGATATGTTTCTCGTTTATGGAGGTCACAAAGAGCTTGTCGTAAATGGTTACGTCGATGCTAGCTTTCACACTGATCCGGATGATTCTAAGTCACAAACCGGATACATATTTATATTGAATGGTGGAGCTATCAGTTGGTGCAGTTCCAAGCAGAGCGTCGTGGCTGGATCTACGTGTGAAGCGGAATACATAGCTGCTTCTGAAGCAGCAAATGAAGGAGTCTAGATGAAGGAGTTCATATCCGATCTAGGTGTAATACCTAGAGCATCGGGTCCAATGAATTTTTTTTGTGACAATACTGGAGCAATTGCCTTAGCGAAGGAATCCAGATTTCACAAGAGAACCAAACACATCAAGAGACGCTTCAACTCTATCCACGATCAAGTCAAGGAGGGAGACATAGAGATTTGCAAAATACATATGGATCTGAATGTTGTAGGCTCGTTGATTAAGCCTCTTCCACGAGAAAAAACATGATCAGCACCAAGACTCCATGGATGTTAGAACATTACATTGTAATCTAGATTATTGACTCTAGTGCAAGTGGGAGACTGAAGGAAATATGCCCTAGAGGCAATAATAAAGTTGTTATTTATATTTCCTTATATCATGATAAATGTTTATTATTCATGCTAGAATTGTATTAACCGGAAACTTAGTACATGTGTGAATACATAGACAACCAGAGTGTCCCTAGTATCCCTCTACTAGACTAGCTCGTTAATCAAAGATGGTTAAGTTTCCTAGCCATAGACATGTGTTGTCATTTGATGAACAAGACCACATCATTAGAGAATGATGTGATGGACAAGACCCATCCGTTAGCTTAGCATTATGATCGTTTAGTTTATTGTTATTGCTTTCTTCATGACTTATACATGTTCCTATGACTATGAGATTATGCAACTCCCGAATACCGGAGGAACACCTTGTGTGCTATCAAACGTCACAACGTAACTGGGTGACTATAAAGATGCTCTACATGTGTCTCCGATGGTGTTTGTTGAGTTGGTATAGATCGAGATTAGGATTTGTCACTCCGAGTATTGGAGAGGTATCTCTGGCCCTCTCGGTAATGCACATCACAATGAGCCTTGCAAGAAATGTGACGAATGAGTTAGTTGTGGGATGATGCATTACGGAACGAGTAAAGAGACTTGCCGATAACGAGATTGAACTAGGTATGAGGATACCGACGATCGAATCTCGGGCAAGTAACATACCGATGACAAAGGGAATAACGTATGTTGTCATTACGGTTTGACCGATAAAGATCTTTGTAGAATATGTAGGAACCAATATGAGCATCTAGGTTCCTCTCTTGGTTATTGACCGAAGATATGTCTCGGTCATGTCTACATAGTTCTCGAACTCGTAGGGTTCGCATGCTTAACGTTCGATGGTGATTTGTATTATGAGTTATATGTTTTGGTGACCGAAGATTGTTCTGAGTCCCGGATGAGATCACGGATATGAAGAGGATCTCGAAATGGCCGAGATGTAAAGATTGATATATTGGATGATAGTATTCGGACACCGGAACGGTTCCGGATCGTTTTAGGTATTTTTTGGAGTACCGGGAGGTTACCGGACCCCCCCCCCCCCCGGGGAAAGATGGGCCACTATGGGCCATAAGGGAGGGAGGAGGCAGCCCACAAGGGGTTCCCCCCACGGGAGTCCGAATTGGACTAAGGGAGGGGGCGGCGCCCCCCTTTCCTTCTCCTCCTCCCTCTCCTTCCCCCTTTTACCCTAGTAGGACTCCCCCCTTATGGCGCGCCCCCTGCCCGACCTCCTCCCTCTCCCTCCTTTATATATGTGGGAAGGGCACCCCTTGGAGACACACCAATTGTTCCAAGCCGTGTGTGGCGTCTCCCTCCACGGTTTACTCCTCCAGTCTTATTCACGTAGTGCTTAGGCGAAGCCCTGCGCGGATCACATCACCATCACCGTCACCACGCCGTCCTGCTGACGAAACTCTCCCTCGACACTTTGCTAGATCAAGAGTTCGAGGGACGTCATCGAGCTGAACGTGTGCTGAACTCGGAGGTGTCGTACGTTCGGTACTTGATCAGTTGGATCGCGAAGATGTTCGACTACATCAACCGCGTTATCCTAACACTTCCGCTTTCGGTCTACGAGGGTACGTGGACACACTCTCTCCCTCTCGTTGCTATGCATCTCCTAGATAGATTTTGCATGATCGTAGGAAAATTTTGAAATTGCATGCTACATTCCCCAACATGATCAATTGCTCAAATTTTTACACAGTATTACACTACAAATTATCTGTGTTGTCCTAATTCTTCAAAATTATAGAGTTGCAAAAGTGAGATAGTAAAATGCATATTTACATATTGTTTTATTTTTGGCATATTTTGTTTTGGTTTCTTAGTTAGCTTGTTTTGGAGTTTCTATGGCTTATATTGGGTAATATAAATTGTGGAAATTATAGAATATAGTAGACATCAATGGGAAATAATTATGAATCTTGTCTTGATAGTACACGAGTGAATGATTTATTTTTATTATACTAACCCATCTCACGAGTTCCGTTATGTTTCGTGTGAATAAAGTTTTTAAGTTTTGGGAGAGATGAAGATATGAGACGAACAAGGAGCGACAAGACTCTAAGCTTGTCGATGCCTAAGGCACCCCAAGGTAACATCTAAAAAAGACTCAAGCATCTAAGCATGGGGATGCCCTAGATGGCATCTCCTCTTTCGTCTAGAAAGTTGTCGCTTTATCTTACCTGGAGCTATATTTTTATTCTTCACGTGATATATGTTTTGCTTGGAGCGTCATTTGTTTTATTTTGGTTGGTTTGCTTGTATGCACAATCATTTGTTTTTCTGGTCGCACCTATTATGAGAGACACACATTATCTTATATTTATAGAATGCTTATTCATTCTTCACTTATATCTACTTGAGTTGAGGCAATTGATCTTGTACTTCACTTATATTTTGTTGAGCATGATAATATGCATTGTAGAAATTATTTGCACTCTTTTGCTTCACTTAAATATTGTTGAGAGTTGAATAGGAAGTGGTAATTTGCATGAGTTATATGGTTGGCCCAAGGATAATAGGTATATAACAGTGGTATACTAAAAACTTGCATGGACTTGTAGATCATTGAATATGATAAGTTTGATTTTTTGCAATAGTTTTGTGATATTGAGGTAGTAATATATGAGTATGTTGGTAAATGATTAAAGCTAATTATTAATATTGGTGCTAAGGTTTGTGAACCTTTATGCATGAAGTTGGTAGCCGCTGGCATTAGTGAGGAAGTCTGAGTATGATTTATCTTAAACTGACATCCTTTGTGTGTTCGGATCGGGCACGCTATGGTTAACTTTTATCAATCTCCCCTAGAGGCATGTTAGTTATGCATTGCTTCGAGGGCTACTAAAACTTTTACAATAAGTATTTGAGTTCTTTATAATTAATGTGATTTTTTGGTCTATAAGCACTTTCACATATCCATATTTTGCTAGCCCCTTCGGTACTGTGCATTGCCCACTCTCAGCCCGAGACATGGTGCAAACTTTGCAAGTACATCCAATTCCGTGAGATGATACTCTCTACACGTAAGCCTCATTTTATCTTTCTCAAAATAGCCACCATATCTACCTATTATTGTATTTTCATACCCATTTCGAGATATATTGCCATGCAATTTCCATTGCTACTATTCATTACATTACTTGAACATTCATTGTCATTATGCTTTGCATGATCATATAGTGCTGACATATTATTTGTGGCAAAGCCACCATTCATCATTATAATATATGTTACGCAAGATCATTGCACATCCTGGTACGCTGTTAGAGGCATTTATATACAATCATCATATTGTTTATGTTTCGAGTTGTAAGTAAAATAAAGTGTGATGCATTATTAGAGTGTGCCCCTACCTGTGAGGATATGAATTTGAGGAGACTTGTGATTTCTCAGAAAAGAGGGAGAGGCCAACGAACAAAGAGAAAAAATAGAGAAAAAGAGAGAGGGGACACTCTACTATCCTTTTACCAGACTTGTGCTTCAAAGTAGTAGCATGTATTTCATATAGTGTGTCTTCATGATCTTTATTTTTCTACACTAGTGGGATTTTTATATTATTAAAATTAGAACTTGATTTACATATACCGATGACGAGCTTCCTCGAAATGTTTGAGGTCTTCATGAGCAAAATGGTGTGGATGGTGGTGTCGCTGGTGCCAGAGGAGCGGAGAGGATCATAGAGTAGTGCGGTGTGGACGGCGCTGGATTCCTACTTAAATAGGCGCGATGGTCAGGCGAAGGGACTGGATGTCAATTTCAATGTGGTGCAGCAGCCGAAGTAGGCTTCTCTGTCGCCGCGTATGCACTGAAGCGGCGGCGCCCGCTCACCCGATTGTGTCACTCTAACCGACAACAATGGCGGACCGTCAAATACGCTTTGGAGCGGTCAGTGACCGACATGAATATATGGGAAACCTTCACACGAGAGTTCTTTTGGATGAATAGGTTTCCATGCGGGACTAAGTTGTAGGACGCGTGTGTGGCAACGGTGCGGATGGCCATAAAGGCCGCCTTCGGTTTGCGGAAAAACAGGCGCCCAAGTCAGTCCGAGGTCCGATGGGGTGCCGCCTTGGATGACAAATCGCGTCCGAACCGTCCGAGCGGTCGTGGGCAGTTTAGGGGGCTGCAGTAACTCTATAATTAATAGGATAAAACTCGAGAATGGCATTTTAGCTCTCGTCTTCCATGGAGGCCGATTTTTGAAAAAAAATATCAAAATTCTAGAATTTCAGTTTAAAAAAATCTGCATTTTTTTGTATAAATGAACAAGGATGTGAGGCATATGTGTGTAAAATTTCAAGACGAAAAATGTTGAAATGCAACCTGCAAAAAAAACAAATTCATGGTTTAGATGATGAATAGTATCATGTGTTAAAAAGCTCAAGATTTGTCTTTTGCACCACCCTCATTTGGACGTATGTCGTCCTAAATTTTTTCATACTTGTGCACTATGCCTTTCATCTATCTCTGTATTTTTTCAAATTGTTTTAAAACACGAACATATGAATTTTCATGAATTTTGAATTTTGCATTTGGAGGTCTCCATGGAGCTCAGCCTCCAAAATTAATTTCCGGATGAAACTCCCTCTTTACATGTTAAAGAAACGTCACATCGCAATTCTTTTTAACAAAAAACAAATCTAGCCTACGAACTACACATACCTCACACGGTCAGGGTCATACTTTGTGCCGTTTCCCTATTATAAAACCCAGCAAGAGAGTCGAGCGAGTGAGCTCAAGAGCAGAGCAGCGGACGCCGGCCACACCACGCTCACGCCACCATCATAACGCCACTCCCACGCTCCACTCTGACTCCCGTCGCGTTCCATTTCAAAAACGCCACCTTTCGCCCCCTGCATTTCCACCAAGGCCTACATGTCTCCGACCACCGCCGCGTCCCCCGCGCCGGCGCCGGCAACCGACGCGCCCCCGAAGCCTTCGCCAGGCGCGAAGCGCAGCCTGATGGGATCCCTCATCGACGCCACCGCGCTGCTCCGGGCGGCCTCCTTCAAGGAGGACTCGTACGTGGCCGCGGCGCTCCCGGCCTCGGACCTCCGCGCGCTCGCCGACCTCAGGGCGCTCCTCGCCACCCACCCGGACCAAATCTCCATCTGGGGCGTGCCGCTCAACCCGCCCAGCGACGCCCCCGCCGACGAGCGCACGGACGTGGTGCTCCTCAAGTTCCTCCGCGCCAGGGACTTCCGCGTCCGCGACGCGCACGCCATGCTGCTCCGCTGCGCCGCCTGGCGGGCCGAGTTCCGCGCCGACGCCGTGCTGGACGAGGACCTCGGGTTCAAGGACCTGGAGGGCATCGTCGCCTACATGCACGGCTGGGACCGCGATGGCCACCCGGTCTGCTACAACGCCTACGGCGTGTTCAAGGACCGGGACATGTACGACCGGGTGTTCGGCGACGGTGACCGCCTCAGCCGGTTCCTCCGGTGGCGCGTCCAGATCATGGAGCGCGGCGTGCGCGCGCTCCAGCTCCGCCCCGGCGGCGTCAACGCCATCATACAGGTGACCGACCTCAAGGACATGCCGAAGCGAGAGCTCCGCGCCGCGTCCAACCAGATACTCTCCCTCTTCCAGGACAACTACCCCGAGATGGTCGCCCGCAAGGTACTCTTCTTTTCCCTACTGCCTTAGTTCGTGTGGTTTAAGACTCGCATTTCGTCGAACACCTGCCATTTACCTCACACCGTCGCCCACACTCGCGTTTGGCACCGAGCAGGTGTTCGTGAACGTACCGTGGTACTTCTCCGTGCTGTTCTCGATGATCTCGCCCTTCCTCACGGAGCGCACCAAGAGCAAGTTCGTCATCGCGCGCGAGGGCAACGTCGCGGAGACGCTCTTCAAGTAAGCGCGCGCGCAGCTCCAATCGATGAGCTCAAATTTTGCTTCTCCTCGTCGCTCCGTCCCTATAATGTTGACACGGCGGTTGCTCGTTGCCAGGTTCATCCGGCCGGAGCTGGTGCCGGTGCAGTACGGCGGGCTGAGCCGCGCCAGCGAGCTGGAGAACGGGCCGCCCAAGCCGGCGTCCGAGTTCACCATCAAGGGCGGCGAGAAGGTCTTCCTAGAGATCGACGGCATCGAGGTACATCCCGTTATCCTACACGACAACGCCACGCCCCCTCCCGAAGTTCTCTGCGTCGCACAGGAGTAATTTTACGTCGCCTTACGCATATACTACTAGGGCACAAATCTGCTGAAATAATAATGCACAAAAAAAAGAAAATCATTTACGAGTGCACTATCCGTCACCTCCTCCTCGTGCCTGTCTCCATCCGGGTTCCCGAAATCGTCTTGTGCCTAAACAATTGCGGCCGGTGTGCTCGTTACCGGGCAGAGCACAAACGCAAGGCTTTGTTTCTTTGCTTTCGCCGTGTCCCAGGCATTTGGCTCCAAGCGCTCTGGTTCCAGCTCCTCCTCCTCCTGGTTTTTACCTTTTCACCTCAACCGCGATCGAGAGGACGATAGGCCATGCATACCTACCACGGTAGAAGTAGCAAGCATCTTTCGACGAGATAGAATCCGTGGATGGATGGCAGTGCCGCATGTGGTGCGAGCGAGGCCGCCCTTACACCAATTTTGAAAAATCTCCGGCGTGGAACACTGCGAAAAGCCTTCTTGCCATGCCACCAGTGGACACTGCGTCAAGCACCACCGCAGTGGCCGCTGCCGCTGCCGCTGCGACGCTGCGGAGCAGGCTGACACGGGCATGGCATGGGACGGGGCCGGTTTCCTGGGTTTCCTTGGGTTCAGACGGCGCGCTGGCTCACGCGCCTGGAAAAGCTGGGTGTAGCTAGCTGTAACGCCGGTCACACTGCGCACGCATGTCCACCGCTTCACGAGAGAGCTCCCGTGAAGAGTAGCGTAAAATAAAATATTAATTAAAGAAGAGAACGGTGGCATGGCATGGCATGGCATGGCATGTGAGTTTCTCGGCCAGGTTTGAATGGAGTTGGCTCGTTCCGTTTCCGTTTCTTCTCGGCACCGCAACGCCTCTGCCGCCGCGGCTTGTCCGCCCTTGTTCTCCTCGTACGCGACGCAGCAGGCGCCGTGCTGATGTGAGAGTTTTACGGGATAAAGTATTGGCGACGACAGCGGCCGTGCGCTCTTTTCCTAGCTTTGCTTTTGTTTACGGCTCACGCCACGGCGCGGGTCTCCACGCGCTGTCACCACTCAGCAGCCCGTGCTGGCAGCGGCAGCGGCGACGTGGTGTGCTGAAAGCGAAAAGAGTGAAGAGTGCTCACTGTTTTGTTCAAGTACGCATTAGCAGGGACTGTCAAAAAAAGATTAGGGTAAATTTGGCGGTAAAGCCTCCGCTAATCTTTGCGGGTACGAGTACTACAAAGCTTCCGCGTTCCCCTAATCGGAGGCGTAAAAGGGTGGTTCGTTTTGTTCGCTAGTGGCTAGGCTAGTGATGTGTCAGTGGTCAATTCTTTTCTTTCTTTTCCAGCAACAGTCGATTCTTCTCTTTAACCGCTGTAAAGAAATGGGCACTGTTCTGGACTGTACGTCCAATGCTCACGTGAGCACGTGGCGGGGCCCGTGACAAGAAATTTGCTGCTGCTTCATGAAGAACACGGGCGCGAAAAAGATAATTATGTTACTTGTATAGTGGTAAAGTGGTAATAGTACTCGTACATTTGCATGGTCATTTGAATACCGATGTGTTTTTGATTTCCAGGCCGGTGCAACAATAACGTGGGACCTGGTCGTCGGCGGCTGGGAGCTCGAGTACGGCGCGGAGTACGTGCCGGCGGCGGAGGGCGGCTACACGCTGTGCGTGGAGAGGACCAAGAAGGTCCCGGCCGCCGCCGACGAGCCCGTGCACAACGCCTTCACGGCCAAGGAGCCCGGCAAGATGGTGCTCTCCATCGACAACTCCGGCTCACGGAAGCGGAAGGTCGCCGCCTACCGCTACTTCGTGCGCAAGCCGTCGGCGTAGGCTGCTCGGCTGCTGTGGCCGGCGGCTTGCCGGCCGGCTTGTGCTTTGCTTTGCTCGTCTCGGAGAGGAGGTTAATTTAGGTCTATTTAATTAGTGCTATAATGTGATATGCATGTATTATGCCATATGTAGAATATATTGTATGAGCCGTGAGATCCTACTTGTCATCATCGTTATATAATGAGTTAAGTTTTTTTTGGGGAAGTTTACGCATCGTTACCCTATGTTTTGTTTTGAGTAGGACCATTTGAAGTTGGAATTCCTTAACCACCTTCTAGGCCCTGTTCGGGCGTCACGCGGGCAAACCTCACAAATTCTAGAGATAGAGATGAAAACAGGAGGTAGGACCATAATTCCTATGTTCCACATGGCACCCTAAATATCAGACACTCCAAGGACATCATATGTTGCGGCCTGCCGGTACTTTGATTGCAGGATTTTTCAAGCACATGAATAAGAAAAAAACATAGGGATTAGCCGATTAGGCCTCCTCGATCGCAAGGTTTCAACAATGCATGAACATGAAAAATATAGGATGACTTGGGTTTAGTCACTTGTTGGTCTTTTACCGCTTTCTTTTTCTGATTTCTCTTGGGCGTATTTGTTGTTGGAAGAGAATGTTTTGGCAATGTAACTCGATGTATTGATCCGTGCATAATTCGATGTATTGATTGGTGCATAATGCACGTATATATGGGTGTACAAGGTGGGCCTTAACCTCAGCTATACAATGACTAGGAGGTGGGCCAGGATATACAATATACATGCACAACCATATACTCCCTCCGTTCCTAAATATAAGTCTTTTTAGACATTTCAAACGGAATGCAACATACGGATGCATGTAGACATATTTTAAAGTGTAGGTTCACTCATTTTGCTCCGTATGTAGTCACTTGGTGGAATCTCTAGAAAGGCTTATATTTAGGAACGGAGGTAGTATTCAACCCCCCCCCCCCCCCCCCCTTTTCCCCCTGTCTCCCCCCGTGGGCCCCAAACCCCCCCCCCCCCCCCCCGCAGTCGAAGCGTCGTCGGAGACGCAAAGACTAGACCTGAACTCCTAAAAAACAGAAGTAGGCAATCCCTTCGTCATGACATCGGCGAACTGTTGCATCGTCGGGACGTGAAGGACTCGGATGCACCCAAGAGCCACCTGCTCACGAACAAAGTGTATGTCGAGCTCAATTTGCTTCGTTCGACGATGGTGGAGTAGGTTGGTGGAGAGGTACACGGCGGAGATGTTGTCGCAATAGACGAGCGTGGCCTTGTGAACTTCACAAAGCAACTCCTGGAGCAGCTGATGAAGCCAAGACCATTCAGCAACGACATTAGCCACTGCCCGATACTCTGCCTCGGCACTCGAGCGGGAGACCGTGGGCTGCGCTTGGACGACCAGGAGATCAGCGACGGCCCAAGGTAGACACGGTAGCCCGAGGTGGAGAGTCGTGTGTCCGGGCAACCAGCCCAGTCCGCATCAGAGTAGGCGACGAGGTCGGTGGAGGCGGAGGCCGTCAACATGAGTCCCATGGACGGGGTGCCGCGTATGTAACGGAGAATACGCTTCACCAGGGTCTAGTGAGAGTCGCGCGGAGCATGCATGTGAAGACACACCTGCTGAACAGCATACTGCAAGTCAGGGAGCGTCAGGGTCAGGTACTGCAGAGCGCCCACGATGGAGCGATAGAAGGCCGCATCGGATGCGGGAGAGCCCTCCAGAGCTGACACCTTGGCCTTGGTGTCGACGGGCGTGGCGTTAGGCTTACAGTTAAGCATGTCAGCACGCTCAAGAAGCTCATGGGCATATAGTTGCTGATGCAGAAGAACCCATCTGGCTGTCATACCACCTCAATGCCGAGGAAGTAGTGCAGGGGCCCCAAGTCCTTGAGGGCAAACTCATCGTGAAGACGAGCAATGAGCCGCTGAAGGAGCTCGACAGTGGATGCCGTCAGGATGATGTCGTCGACATAGAGCAACAAGTAGGCCGTGGCAGCTCCGTGATGATACACGGAGAGGGACGCATTTGAGCGAGTGGATGTGAAGCCAAGCGTCCGCAGGAACGCAGCGATGCGCACCAGGCCCGGGGCGCCTGCTTCAACCCGTAAAGGGAATGGGAGAGCAAGTACACGTGGTCTGGACGCGCGGCGTCGACAAAGCCGGTGGGCTGATCACAGAACACATGCTCGGCGAGGTGGCCATGCCAGAAGGTGTTGGAAACGTCCAACTGATGCACGGGCCAGGCCCGAGAGACGGCCAATTGAAGCACGGTGCGGATCGTGCCCGATTTGACAACCGGGGCAAAGGTGTCGGTGAAGTCCATGCCCACGCGTTGCCGAAAGCCCCGAACCACCCAGCGAGCTTTGTAGCGCTCGAGAGTGCCATCCGGACGAATCTTGTGCCGGAAGACCTGCATCGCAGCGAACCAATGTGGATCCCGGTGGGCGGCTCGAGCTGACGATGGGAGAGGGGACAACTTAGAGGCGGAAGCAGCGAGAAGATGCTCATCGGTGGTGTACCGCGTGCTCGGTCGAAGAGTGTCGGCCCGAGAGCGAGTCATCGGGAGGGGCAGCAGGTCCGGGTCGGCGGCGGGTGAAGATGATGAAGGCCCCGCCGCATCCGAGACCGCAGGCGAGGCCGCGGGGGATGCCAAGGGCGCGGGAGGCGCCGGAGATGCCGCGGGCGTAGGGGACGCCGAAGGCGCCAGGGTCGGGGTGCCGACCGGAGGAGGGGCGAGGCCCCTAAGGCAGCCAAACGGGGAGGAACTGGCCCCGTGACGCGAGGGGCGCCCTCAAAGCCGGAAGGCGGCCCGAGATATGCTCTCGAGCGGCCATCACCGGAAAGGCTCGCCGGAGAGCCACCGGGAGCGGGCAAGGCCGCAACATCCGAAGGCACCTGCTGGAATGGAAAAAGCATCTCATCAAAGTAAACGTCTCGGGAAGTGATCACCCAAAGGGAGATAGGATCATAGCAGCGGTAGCCTTTGGTGTTGGGTGGGTAGCCGAGAAAGATGCAGGCCAAGGACCTCGGAGCGAGCTTATGCGGAGTAGTGGAAGCGATGCTAGGATACAAAGGCAACCGAAGATGCATAGCTCATCGTAGGAGGGTGGCGTGCCGAACAAGAGGTGATTGTTGGAAATATGCCCTAGAGGCAATAATAAATTAGTTATTATTATTATATTTCATTGTCCATGATAATCGTTTATTATCCATGCTAGAATTGTATTGATAGGAAACTCAGATACATGTGTGGATACATAGACAACACCATGTCCCTAGTAAGCCTCTAGTTGACTAGCTCGTTGATCAATAGATGGTTACGGTTTCCTGACCATGGACATTGGATGTCGTTGATAACGGGATCACATCATTAGGAGAATGATGTGATGGACAAGACCCAATCCTAAGCCTAGCACAAGATCATGTAGTTCGTATGCTAAAGCTTTTCTAATGTCAAGTATCATTTCCTTAGACCATGAGATTGTGCAACTCCCGGATATCGTAGGAGTGCTTTGGGTGTGCCAAACGTCACAACGTAACTGGGTGGCTATAAAGGTGCACTACGGGTATCTCCGAAAGTGTCTATTGGGTTGGCACGAATCGAGACTGGGATTTGTCACTCCGTGTAACGGAGAGGTATCTCTGGGCCCACTCGGTAGGACATCATCATAATGTGCACAATGTGACCAAGGAGTTGATCACGGGATGATGTATTACGGAACGAGTAAAGAGACTTGCCGATAACGAGATTGAACAAGGTATCGGGATACCGACGATCGAATCTCGGGCAAGTACTATACCGCTAGACAAAGGGAATCATATACGGGATTGATTGAATCCTTGACATCGTGGTTCATCCGATGAGATCATTGTGGAGCATGTGGGAGCCAACATGGGTATCCAGATCCCGCTGTTGGTTATTGACCGGAGAGTTGTCTCGGCCATGTCTGCATGACTCCCGAGCTCGTAGGGTCTACACACTTAAGGTTCGATGACGCTAGAGTTGTTATGGGAAATAGTATGTGGTTACCGAAGGTTGTTCGGAGTCCCGGATGAGATCCCGGACGTGACGAGGAACTCCGGAATGGTCCGGCGGTGAAGATCGATATATTGGACGAAGGGTATTGGAGTCCGGAAGTGTTCCGGAGGTACCAGGCTATGGCCAGCATGACCGAAAAGTGTTTTGGGAGCCCCGGCAAGTGTTGGAGGGCCTCATGGGCCAAAGGGGAAGGGGCAAACCAGCCCACTAAGGGTTGGTGCGCCCCCCACACCCTTTCCCACGTTACTTGGGGAGGTGGGGCGCCTCCACCTAGCTTGGGAGGCAAGCCTCCACCTGCTTGGCTTGGGGGGCAAGTCTCCCTAGGATTTTCCCTAGGGAGATCCAATCTGCCTAGCCGCCGCCCCCTAGGGGAAACCCTAGGGCGCCTCCCCCTCTCCCCTTGCCCCTATATATAGTGGAGGGGTGGGAGGGCAGCCGCGACCTCTTCCCTGGCGCAGCCCTCCCTCCTCCTACCTTCTCCTCCTCCTCCATGGTGCTTGGCGAAGCCCTGCCGGAGAACCACGAGCTCCACCACCACCACGCCGTCGTGCTGACGGAGCTCTCCCTCAACTTCTCCTCTCCCCTTGCTGGATCAAGAAGGAGGAGACATCCCCGGGCTGTACGTGTGTTGAACGCGGAGGTCCCGTCCGTTCGGCACTTGGATCGGATCTTCTGCGATTTGAATCGCCGCGAGTACGACTCGATCAACCGCGTTCTTGTAACGCTTCCGTTTAGCGATCTTCAAGGGTATGAAGATGCACTCCCTCTCTCTCGTTGCTAGCATCTCCTAGATTGATCTTGGTGACACGTAGGAAAATTTTAAATTATTACTGTGTTCCCCAACAGTGGTATCAGAGCTAGGTCTATGTGTAGTTTTTATGCACGAGTAGAACACAAGTTATTGTGGGCGTTGATTTTGTCAATTTACTTGCCGTTACTAGTCTTATCTTGATTCGGCGGCATCGTGGGATGAAGCGGCCCGGACCGACCTTACACGTACGCTTATGTGAGACTGGTTCCACCGACTGACATGCACTAGTTGCATAAGGTGGCTAGCGGGTGACTGTCTCTCCCACTTTAGTCGGATCGGATTCGATGAAAAGGGTCCTTATGATGGGTAAATAGAAATTGGCATATCACGTTGTGGTTTTGGCGTAGGTAAGAAACGTTCTTGCTAGAAACCTATAGCAACCACGTAAAAACTTGCAACAACAATTAGAGGACGTGTAACTTGTTTTTGCAGCATATGCCGTGTGATGTGATATGGCCAAAAGGGTGTGATGAATGATATATGTGATGTATGAGATTGATCATGTTCTTGTAATAGGAATCACGACTTGCATGTCGATGAGTATGACAACCGGCAGGAGCCATAGGAGTTGTCTTAATTTATTTATGACCTGCGTGTCAACATAAACGTCATGTAATTACTTTACTTTATTGCTAAAGTGTTAGCCATAGTAGTAGAAGTAATAGATGACGAGACAGCTTCAAGAAGACACGATGATGGAGATCATGATGATGGAGATCATGGTGTCATGCCGGTGACAACGATGATCATGGAGCCTCGAAGATGGAGATCAAAAGGAGCAAATGATATTGGCCATATCATGTCACTATTTGATTGCATGTGATGTTTATCATGTTTTACATCTTATTTGCTTAGAACGACGGTAGCTTAAATAAGATGATCCCTCGCAATAATTTCAAGAAAGTGTTCCCCCTAACTGTGCACCATTGCGAAGGTTCATTGTTTCGAAGCACCACGTGATGATCGGGAGTGATAGATTCTAACGTTCGAATACAACGGGTGTTGACGAGCCTAGCATGTACAGACATGGCCTCAGAACACATGTGAAACACTTAGGTTGACTTGACGAGCCTAGCATGTACAGACATGGCCTCGGAACACGGAAGACGGAAGGTCGAACATGAGTCGTATAGAAGATACGATCAACATGATATGTTCACCGTTGATGACTAGTCCGTCTCACATGATGATCGGACACGGCCTAGTTGATTCGGATCATGTATCACTTAGATGACTAGAGGGATGTCTATCTGAGTGGGAGTTCATTGAATAATTTGATTAGATGAACCTAATTATCATGAACATAGTCTAAATTGTCTTTGCAAATATGTTGTAGATAAATAGCTCACGTTGTAGCTCCCTGTTTCAATACATTCCTAGAGAAATACCAAGTTGAAAGATATTGTAAGCAATGATGCGGACTGGGTCCGTAGTCCAAGGAGTGTCCTCACTGCTACACAGAAGACTTACGTCTTTGATGCACCGCTCGATGTGCAAACCCCTACAACATCGTCTGTGGATGTTGTGAACACCTGACAGACACATCCTGATGACTACTTGATAGTTTAGTGCACCATACTTTATGGCTTAGAATCGGGATTCCAATGACGTTTTGAACGCCATAAGACATATGAGATGTTCCAAGAGCTGAAATTGGGATTTCAGGCTCATGCCCGTGTTGAGAGGTATGAGACCTCTGACAAGTTCTTTTGCCAACAAGATGGAGGAGAATAGCTCAGCTAGTGAGCATGTGCTCAGAATGTCTGGGTGCTACAATCACTTAAATCAGGTGGGAGTTAAACTTCCAGATAAGATAGTGATTGATAGAGTTCTCTAGCCACTATCACTAAGCTACTAGATCTTTGTGCTGAACTATGACATGCAAGAGATGGAGTTGATCCCGGAGCTGTTCGCGGTACTTAAGACCGCAAAAGGTAGAAATCAAGAAGGAGCATCAAGTGTTGATGGTTTAACAAGACCACTGGTTTCAAGAAGGGCAAGGGCTAGAAGGGAAACTTCATGGATGGCAAACCAGTTGCCGCTCCAGTGAAGGAACCCAAGGTTGAACCCAAACCCGAGACTGAGTGCTTCTATTGTAAGGGGAACGGTCACTGGTAGCGGAATTACCCCAAATGCATGGTAGATAAGAAGGCTGGCAACTTCAACAAAGTATATACGTGTTATTAATGTGTACCTCACTAGTACTCCTGGTAGCACCCGGGTATTGGATACCGGTTCAGTTGCTATTATTGGTGACTTGAAGCAAAAGCTACGGACTAAACGGAGACTGGCTAAGGGCGAGGTGACGATGTGTGTTGGAAGTGTTTCCAAAGTTGATAAGATCACCATCGCACGCTCCATCTGCCTTCGGGATTAGTATTGAACCTAGATAAATGTTATCAGGTGTCTACGTTGAGCATGAATATGATTAGATCATGTTCATTGCAATACGGTTATTCATTTAAGTTAGGGAATAATGGTTATTCTATTTACATGAATAATACCTTTCATGGTCATGCACCCTATGTGAATGGTTCATTGAATCTCGGTCGTGGTAATACGCATGTTCATGCCAAAAGATGTAGAGTTAATAATGATAGTACCACTTTCTTGTGGCACTGCCGCTTAGGTCATATTGGCGTACGATGCATGAAGAAACTCCATGTCGATGGATGTTTGGAGTCACTTGATTTTGAATCGCTTAACGCATGCAAGCCATGCCTCATGGGCAGGATGACTGAGACCCCGTTTTCAGGTACAATGAAACGGGCAACTGACTTGTTGGAAATCATACATGCTGATGCGTGTGATCCAATGAGAATTGAAGCGTGTGGTGGATATCGCTATTTTCTCATCTTCACTGACGATTTGAGTAGATATAGGTATATTTACTTAATGAAGCACAAGTCTGAAACATTTGAAAAGTTCAAGCGATTTCAGAGTGAAGTTAAGAACCATCATAACAAGAAGATCAAATTCCTACGATCTGATCAATGAGAATTTCTGAGTTATGAGTTTGGCGATCACTTAAGACATTGTGGAATTGTTTCACAGTTGGAGCCACCTGGAACACCACAGGGTAATGGTGTGTCCGGACGTCGTAATCGAACCTTATGAGATATGGTGCGATCTATGATATCTCTTACCGATCTACCGCTATTATTTTGAGGTTATGCATTAGAGACAGCTGCATTCACTTTAGATAGGACACCATATAAGTCCGTTGAGACGACGTCGTGTGAACATTGGTTTGGCAAGAAACCGAAGTTGTCGTTTCTTAATGTTTGGGGCTGCGATGCTTAAGGCTTCAGCCGGAGAAGCTCGAACCCAAAGCGGACAAACACATCTTCATAGGAAACCCAAAGGTGACAGTTGGGTACACCTTCTATCTCAGATCCGAGGGAAAATTGTTTGTCACTAAGAACGGGTCCTCTCTCGAGAAGGAGTTTCTCTCGAAAGAATTGAGTGGGAGGAAGATAGAACTTGATGAGGTTGTCGAACCTTTACTTCAACCAGAGAGTGATGCAACACAGAAAGATGTTTTCTGTGACGCCTACATCTGTTGAATAGGAAGTTAATGATAGTGATCATGAAGCTTCGGATCAAGTTGCTATCGAACCTCATAGGTCGACAAGGATATGTACTACTCCTGAGTGGTACGGTAATCCTGTCTTAGATATCATGTTGTTGGACAACAATGAACCTATGAGCTATGGAGAAGCGATGGTGGGCCCGTATTCCGACAAATGGTTAGAAGCCATGAAATCCGAGATAGGATCCATGTATCAGAACAAAGTATGGACTTTGGTGGACTTGCCCGATGATCGGCAAGCCATTGAGATAAATGGATCTTTAAGAAGAAGACGGACATGGACGGTAATGTTACCGTCTATGAAGCTTGACTTGTGGGAAAGAGTCTTTTCACAAGTTCAAGGAGTTGACTACGATGAGAATTTCTCACCCGTAGCGATGCTTAAGTCCGTCGGAATCATGTTAGCATTAGCTGTATTTTTTGATTGTGAAATCTGATAGATGGATGTCAAAACAAGTTTTCTTACCAGTTTTCGTAAGAAAAAAGGTGTATGTGATGCAATAAAAGGTTTTGTCGATCCTAAGGATGCTAAAAGGTATGCTGGCTCCAGCAATCCTTCTATGGACTAGAGCAAGCATCTCGGAGTCGGAATATATGCTTTGATGGAGTGATCAAAGCTTTTAGGTTTATACAATGTTTGCTAGAGACTTGCATTTACAAGAAAGTGAGTGGGAGCACTACAACATTTCTGATAAGTATATGTGGATGACATATTGTTGATCCGAAATAATGTAGAATTTCTGGAAAGCATAAACGGTTGTTTGAAGAGTGATTTTCAAAGGAAGACCTGGATAAAGCTGCTTACGTATTGGGCATCAAGATCTATAGAGATAGATCAAAACGCCTGATGATACTTTCAAAGAACGCACACCTTGACATGTTTTGAAGGAGTTCAAAATAGATCAGTCAAAGAAGGGGTTCTCACCTGAGTTGTAAGGTGTGAAGTTGAGTAAGACTCGAAGATTGACCACGGCAGAAGAAAGAGGAAGGACGAAGGTCGTCCCCTATGCTTTTGTCATAGGCTCTATACGGTATGCCATGCTGAGTACCGCACCAGATATGTGCCTTGCCACATGTCTGGCAAGAGGGTACAAAGGTGATCTAGGATTGGATCACCAGATAGCGGTCAAAATTATCCTTAGAGGAATAAGGAAATGTTTCTCGGTTATGGAGGTGATAAAGAGTTCGACGTAAAGAGTTACGTCGATGCAAGCTTAACACCTATCCGGATAGCTCTGAGTAGAGATACCGGATACGTATAATGGAGCAACAATTTGTAATAGCTCCAAGTGGAACGTGGTAGCAGCATCTACGATATGACATAAAGTTTTGCGAAATACATAGGGATCTGAACATTGCAGACCCGTTGACTACAACCTCTCTCACAAGCATAACATGATCAAACCCAGAACTCATTGAGTGTTAATCACATAGTGATATGAACTAGATTAGTGACTCTAGTAAACTCTTTGGATGTTGGTCACATGGCGATGTAACCTATGAGTGTTAATCACATGCCAATGTGAACTAGATTATTGACTCTAGTGCAAGTGGGAGACTGTTGGAAATACGCCCTAGAGGCAATAATAAATTAGTTATTATTATTATATTTCATTGTTCATGATAATCGTTTATTATCCATGCTAGAATTGTATTGATAGGAAACTCAGATAAATGTGTGGATACATAGACAACACCATGTCCCTAGTAAGCCTCTAGTTGACTAACTCGTTGATCAATAGATGGTTACGGTTTCCTGACCATGGACATTGGATGTCGTTGATAACGGGATCACATCATTAGGAGAATGATGTGATGGACAAGACCCAATCCTAAGCCTAGCACAAGATCGTGTAGTTCGTATGCTAAAGCTTTTCTAATGTCAAGTATCATTTCCTTAGACCATGAGATTGTGCAACTCCCGGATACCGTAGGAGTGCTTTGGGTGTGCCAAACGTCACAACGTAACTGGGTGGCTATAAAGGTGCACTACGGGTATCTCCGAAAGTGTCTGTTGGGTTGGCACGAATCGAGACTGGGATTTGTCACTCCGTGTAACGGAGAGGTATCTCTGGGCCCACTCGGTAGGACATCATCATAATGTGCACAATGTGACCAAGGAGTTGATCACGGGATGATGTGTTACGAAACGAGTAAAAAGACTTGCCGGTAACGAGATTGAACAAGGTATCGGGATACCGACGATCGAATCTCGGGCAAGTACTATACCGCTAGACAAAGGGAATTGTAACGGGATTGATTGAATCCTTGACATCGTGGTTCATCCAATGAGATCATCATGGAGCATGTGGGAGCCAACATGGGTATCCAGATCCCGCTGTTGGTTATTGACCGGAGAGTTATCTCGGCCATGTCTGCATGACTCCCGAGCCCGTAGGGTCTACACACTTAAGGTTCGATGACGCTAGAGTTGTTATGGGAAATAGTATGTGGTTACCGAAGGTTGTTCGGAGTCCCGGATGAGATCCCGGACGTGACGAGGAACTCCAGAATGGTCCGGCGGTGAAGATCGATATATTGGACGAAGGGTATTGAAGTCCGGAAGTGTTCCGGAGGTACCAGGCTATGGCCAGCATGACCGAAAGGTGTTTCGGGAGCCCCGACAAGTGTTGGAGGGCCTCATGGGCCAAAGGGGAAGGGGCAAACCAGCCCACTAAGGGTTGGTGCGCCCCCCACACCCTTTCCCACGTTACTTGGGGAGGTGGGGCGCCTCCACCTGGCTTGGGTGGCAAGCCTCCACCTGCTTGGCTTGGGGGGCAAGTCTCCCTAGGATTTTCCCTAGGGAGATCCAATCTGCCTAGCCGCCGCCCCCTAGGGGAAACCCTAGGGCGCCTCCCCCTCTCCCCTTGCCCCTATATATAGTGGAGGGGTGGGAGGGCAGCCGCGACCTCTTCCCTGGCGCAGCCTCCCTCCTCCTACCTCCTCCTCCTCCTCCATGGTGCTTAGCGAAGCCCTGCCGGAGAACCACGAGCTCCACCACCACCACGCCGTCGTGCTGACGGAGCTCTTCCTCAACTTCTCCTCTCCCCTTGCTGGATCAAGAAGGAGGAGACGTCCCCGGGCTGTACGTGCGTTGAACGCGGAGGTGCCGTCCGTTCGACACTTGGATCGGATCTTCCGCGATTTGAATCGCCGCGAGTACGACTCCATCAACCGTGTTCTTGTAACGCTTCCGTTTAGCGATCTTCAAGGGTATGAAGATGCACTCCCTCTCCCTCGTTGCTAGCATCTCCTAGATTGATCTTGGTGACACGTAGGAAAATTTTGAATTATTACTGCGTTCCCCAACAGTGATGGGGTGCAAAATTCCCGCGAGTGCGACAAGGACGGATGTTGATGAGTAGTGATGCGGTGGCAAGCGCGTCGGGCCAAAACCGTGGTGGCACGTTGGCGTGAAAAAGAAGCGTGCGGACGCAGTCATTAAGAGTGCGAAGCACGCGCTCAACATGGCCATTCTGTTGCGAGGTGTACGAGCAAGTGAGACGAAAGATCATGCCATGTGTGGTGAGAAGGTTGCGGATGACAAGATTATTAAACTCCTTCCCGTTGTTTGTTTGCAACGCATGAATGAGACGTCCAAACTGCATGGAGACATAGGAGTAGAATACGGTGAGAGTGGCAACAACATCCGACTTTCGCCGCAATGGGAAGGTCCACACGTAGTGTGAAAAATCATCAAGTATAACAAGATAATGAAGATAGCCCATGTTACTGGCAACAGGAGAGGTCCAAACATCACTATGAATTAACTCAAACGGATATGATGCAACATGCGAGGAAGTGCTAAATGAAAGACGAACATGTTTGCCGACACGACATGCATGATAAGTGTGATCGTTGATCTTATTACACGTGAAGGAAAAGCTCTGAAGAATATGACGAAGGGTGGCTGGGTTGGGATGCTCTAGTCGAGCATGCCAAAGGCCCACTCCAGTGGAAAGCGCCATGGGTGCGGCGGCGGAGGAAGTGGATGAGTGGACCAGGTAGAGCTCGTCGGGGCTGTCACATGAGTGGACTGTGTCCATGTTCGACAATCGACTAACCCCCTCGGAGTGGAGGTGTGGTTGCCGACAAGGTAGAGTAGGCTATGGGACACGCACCGGCTCATGGGACTCGAGGCGTTGCCGTCTCCCATGACTTACTTTTTCCTTGTCAGAGCATGTGGCCTGCATGTCGCCGATCGGTGTGAGGTTGTCGATGGATCCGTCATGGTGGGAGCCCCACACATACACCATGATGTGGTTATGATGCCATGTGTTGCCGGTCACCCGTAGTGGCGCCGCAGCGTGCGACTCTTCCTCGTCGGCGTCTGCCACCAGGGCTATCATGGCCTCTCGCGCCCTCTGCCTCACACAGTAGGCACGTGGCGCTATAGCCTCAGTGGACAGGCCACGAAGGGTGTTTACCTCTGAGTCGGCGCACCAATGAAGGGGCCACGCCTCTGCCGCGACGCTCAAACATGAAACAGATCGCACCACCTCGGGTGAGGCACATGCGACGCACCTCGCGTCAGATCCAAGTGCCATTTGGGCGGACGCTATGGCTCCCTGTTAGATCAAGTCCAACAGTTGTCGGGCGTTCTCTTCGCGGGCGCGGCAGAGCATAATGTGGACAACCATCTCCTTCTCGGGCCGACATGGGATGAGCTCTCAATCCGCAGATCGGGTGTTGAGGACTCTGATCCACTACCCACCATGCCGAAGAAGGCTGGAGATCACCGGATGGGAGCTTGGAGGTGGAGAGGAGCGAAACGAAGTGGAATGGCTAGGGTTTGGTCTAGGCAGCGGGTGGGGACGAATATATATGGGGTTGGGGTAGGCCAGCTTGGGCCGGAACCGACATGTTGAACACGCTCGGGTCCGCCCGGGCCTCCCCATCTCTGACCTAGATTTGGGTTGGATACAAGAGGTGTCGGTCATCCCAATCATTTGGGGCCGGTATGATGTCATCTGTCTAGGTCGAGTTTATTTGACCAGACCGTCCGGGGAGCCCGACTATAAATGCTTCACACAACTATGGTGTACTACTGCAAACCAACCTGTAGTTGGATGGTTAGAAGAACAATGGTATTCCCAGTTAGGGATGAAAACAGAGCGAAAACGGATAAAATTAGATTCTACCACATTTGTTTTCATATATTTTTGCAGAAGAAGAAATGAATACAGAAACCATGAAATTGAATACGGAAGTAGATACTATCGAAAACGAATATAGAGCGAATACAGAGCGGGCACAAAAATAGAAGTGTATGTTGAACGGAACCTAAACCCCCCTGAACCATAGAGAGATACACACAAAAAACAATCAAATTTATGAATTGTTAACTTGGCTACAAAATAATATGGTTGTGTTAGCAATATAGGGTAATATTATAGTAGTACAGGACAATTCTGTATATGGTTTAGTTGAGTTTGTATGTGGTAGTAGAAGTTGATCCTTAAATGACCCATTCTGCTCATTTTGCTCATTATATTATTGTGTGTTGTTTGGCAGTTGGGCTATAAAGTAGACATAGGCTACAGTACTATAGTAGAAACGGAAATTCCATATTCACGGAAATAGAAATCCTGTTTTCACGTCCGTTTTGTTTTGCATAAAAACATTTTATTTTCATTTTTGTTTTCATATTTCCTCTTCTTTTTCACTTTTCCTCCGGAAAAGCGAAAAATTTCCACTCCATTTTATCCCTATCTCTAGCCCACCAGGGTTTAAGTCTTAGTACTCGCATTTATTGCTGGATTTGTTTCAGGATTTTCGGTGATGCGTCTTTAATGGGAGGATATGTTCGGGTCGACTACAAGACGCCTTTAGTGACTTTGTTAATCTCAAGATGATATATCGACCTAGTCTCTCGAAGGTGTTCATAGGGATAAGATATGTATTTGTTTATAACGATGAATGTATGTCCGTTGTATGAGCGCTTGCATGTGTATTGTGTTAAACGAAACTATGGTTACTACTATGTTTATAAAAAAAGACGAGAACCGCCCTTGCTTTGATTACTTTGCCCGCGCTCTCGGTCCGCAAAAGAAGCATGCGAAGCTATCACCACGTACAGTGCCTTGACACTGTGTGCGTACATACAACATACGTTACTCACAAACTATTAGAGCAAGACAGGCAACAGTAGCTCAGCGCAAGCTTTTGTATGTACTACACTGCAATGGCCTTGCATCCTTCATCACTTTCTGCCGCAAAGTTAGGACTTAGATTAGCCTAAACAGGGCCCTTGATGGCGTGGTCCAAAAGTACTGTTGCCTCTCCTAGCTACTAGCTGGTCCTACTACGAACACAGCTTGTCAGGTGTGCTTGGCTCGCAGCCACACCTTTGTCGCTGGTCAAGGCTTGCAGCCACTTTATCCTTTTCTGTCTGGGGAACACTGCTAATGCTGGTGCAAATAAAGTTGCCTCCTCTTGTTGGTGTTAACTGTTACCCTTGCTTGCCCTTGGAGGTGGTAGAATGTAGGTGAAAAACGGGAGGCGTTTGGCTACTTTGCTTGGGATCATGCTCATCCGTTGTCTTGAGTGGAAATAAGGAGTGTCATGCTTTGGAGTTGGTTAACAATGGCAATGCTTTGTGTTTGGGGTTTCTTGGGTGGAGTTCCCTCTGATTTGGTAATTGCACACGGTGACAATGCTTTTGGCTACTCGCAGTGTCATATACTCCCTCCGCTTTTTTTACTCTGCACGTAAGATTTTTTGAAGTCAAACTTCATAAAGATTGACCAAATTTATATTAAAAATTATCAACATCTACAACACTAAATGCTATACAGTATAAAAACAATTCATGATACGTCCAATGATGTTGATGTTGTGTTTTGAGTGAATAAAAACATTCTTTGTCAAAAGAAAATCTAATGATACTGATTTTGTATTGTCAATATTGATATTTTATCTACAATGTTGGTCAAAGTTGATGAAGTCCGACTTCTGACAAATATTATATGTTGAATAAAAAGAAATGAAAAGAATATTAGTAATAATACTACACATATGATGCTTGTGTATGATACTATTTTTATAGTACATAATATCATATGTTAGTATTTTATATTTTCTTATAGTCAGAAATGGCTCAATATAGAATGTATACCTACTAATAAAGGGAATAAGTAATTTTGGTCTGTCATGCTATTTTGCAGAGAACTCTGTGATGTTTTCAGTAATCAACCCACAGTTCACTTTTACGTCGAATTTTTGTTTGTGCATAAAACCCTCTGATATTTCTGGTAATCAACATGTAGGCCAGTTTTAAGTTAGATTTTCACTTTTGCAAGAAATCCTTTGATGTTTCTAGTAATCAACCTGTAGGCCAATTTTAAGTCAGATTTTCACTTTTGCAGGAAACCCTCTGATGTTTCTAGTAATCAGTCCGCAGGCCAATTTTAAGTCAGATTTTCACCTTTACAGGAAACTCCCTGATACTTGGGTAACCCGCAGTACATACCAGATGCTTTAAAAAAATCCATACCTTTTATATCCTAACTCCAATAACATGTTATATAATTAAATTTGATTATAAAAATATGTAAAATCTAAATATGATGTTATTTTACGTGTTAACCATTTTGAAAATGCTATTTAGGGTGCAGTCTTAATCAATAGCACATCATCTATCTTTCCTTCATACCGTTGCCGATCCAGATTGTAAATGAACACCTTAGCAAACCATGACTGGGGACGAAAGAAACCATCTATAACCACGGATGCAAGCTCACCAAAACCTCACTAAAAACGAATTTCTCATTTTAGGCCGAGAGAGAGAGAGAGAGAGAGAGAGAGAGAGGTGCCTTAGGATTGACAACATTAAGACGTGCTGTGATCATAAGAGCACTAAGTCTACCATTTACAAGGGTGGGAAGGGATAAGTGAGAACACAAATGGGATGTCATGTGTTGAAATAAATGACATGGACCTATTGGGATCTTGAGTCATGATTATTGAGTTAGGGGAAAGTGGTACTCCCTCCGTCCAAAAATACTTGTCATCAAAATGGATCAAAGGGGATGTATCTAGATGTATTTTAGTTCTAGATACATCTTTTTTTATCCATTTTGATGACAAGTATTTTCGGACAGAGGGAATATTTTTTTTACTGTTGCAATGCACAGACTCTTTTGCTACTAACATTTAATATGATACGATATCATAACATGATGTTAACTCATATTTTTAAAATAACTATTGTCATAAGTTGGCTGTGTTTTTGAGGTTTTACACACGTGAGGTTCAGCCGCCGCTTCCTCTCCCAAGGTTAGGTTTTCTTTGCTTCCTGTCGGTACCGATGCCGGTCCGCGTCATCTCTGATGGCCTTAATGACATGGAGGCGTGGTGGATCCCGGCTCTTGTTGGTGGGAGGGCTCCGCTTTTAGAAGTTACTTTGTGTTTTGTTGGGGTTTGTGTCCTACTCAGTAAAACGAAACAACGGCACCTCTCTGAAAATGGAATAAGGTTCTTCCCGCATAGCCCTATTTTGGTGGTGTGTCTAGCATCATTGATGGGCGTGTGGAGATGCATTTTCGGCGGATCTATCTTTGGCGAATTTGCTCGGATCAGTTCATCGTTCGTCTACGTTCGTTTGTCTTTAGGTTGGATCTTTCCAATCTACATTATTCTTCATCGGCAACAGTTATTGTTCTGTTGCACTGGTTCTATGGGACCTTAGCACGATGACTTACCAATCGTTTACCATGACAAATTTTGCTCGGCTCCGACGAGGCAGGGTCGATGACGGCGACGTGCATTCTGGTGTTTGTTGTACTGCCATGATTGAAAATAAATAGGTTGGAAATTTTTTAAAAAAAGCTGGCCGTGTTTTGTTCGTGAATGACAAGTTTGCCCTTGAGAAATGACGAGACAATGCACATATGTATTCGCCCCCATGCTGCTTAAACATCACAGCATGGAAACATCTTAAACAAGGGTTAATCTATACACGTGGTTGTTTTGATAATCATGAACTCTGAGAAAGCGACCAAAATGGATTATTACCGTGACAGCTCGCAGGCATGCACGCATGCACATGGGATCGAATGATACCACCAGCTAGCTAATTAAAGTAGAATGATGCACACTCATGACATGTTTTGCATCATTGCAAAGTCTGCGATGTCCAATGGTTGATTGGCTACATCAAAGTTGGCGAAAATATAGCCTTGATCCATGTACTGTATATGATCTTTCAAGCTCTAGTTTGGCGCAGGTTGGAGTGGGCGTGGGCCATTGACAGCCCAAAATCTTGCTTAATTTTCTGTGCAACAACTGAAAGCATTTCGATGCTTTTGCTTCAAAAGATGCGTCCACTCAGTTCATTTCCATTACTTGTGAGTACGGCCGTGAAGCCATGATGCCAGTATACCAGCGGGTTCTCTTCAAAATTTGTGACCGTACGACCTTGGTCTTTGATTGAATAAAAAATATATACTAAGCAAGTAAGCCTGCCTAAAAGCATTTCTTTTTGACACCTCTTCTCTCGATCTGAAGAGATTACACATCACTGCAAACCAACTTATTCAGTCTTCGAAGCCCCAACCGTCTTCTTTCTTTGAGCTGAGCAATTTACTTCGGCTGTGAAGATATTATTGTATACTCCCTCCGTCCTATAACATAAAAATATTTTTAGCATTACAATAGTGTAAAAAATATCTTTATATTATGGGACGGAGAGAGTTATTTTTTAAGTTCAGTATTTATCTAGAACCATTCTGTTTTTATTGCCATTTTTATTTTACTTCAAACACAATAATTCGAAAAGTGATTATGCCCTGAAATGTGTAGAATCAAACCCATAGTGGCCAACTAAAAAATAAAAATAGAATTAACGTGAAATCTTTGAGAACTTCCATGATCCAACGCCACGAGAGGAAGAATATCATGTATACAAATTCTGGCGATGGACGCGTGCGTGTGCCAGCGTGAGTATGCCATGCCCGTGAGATCAGTTAAGCAGAGGCCAAGATGGTGGTGATCAGTGGTCAGGGGTCACGAGCGGCTTTTGCTATTATTAATTGCACGCCATAGAAGAAAAAACACCATTCCTCCGAATTTGGTGCTGATCTCGTTCCCTTTTGTTCTTCTTTCCTCCGAAAATGGCGGTGATGCTTTTCTGGGCAAGGCAATGTGATGTTCTCGGCTGAGTGATCACATGCAAGGGTCGGTCCGGCTATTTTGATGTCTCGCTCCCTCTTTGCCTTGTTTCTTCATTTGGACCCATGGAAGTTCTACGGCGGAGTACGATCAGTGGAGCTTGAGCTCTTGAAGAGACTGTTTGGCAACAGCACGTCGCTCTCCCTCTGACTTTGCGCGTCGCCGTCTCGCCACCTTTCGCGTTTATCGGAGAAGGAGCAGGGAAGCGGGAGGCCCCACCGCTCCATCGCCATTGTCTCTGCACTCCACAGTCCAATTCAAGGAAGAAGAAAAGGGGACAAGAAACCAAATACCAAAACGAAGTAGGTGGCCGGCTTGCAGGCGGCTGCACCGGCCTCCCGTGTTCTTTCTTGCACAGCATGCCCATCTCGTCTCGTCTCGTGTCAGGGTGAACACGGTCGGTCGTACTGCGTGCGTGCGTAGTAAACCCGAGACCACACGGAGAAAGGTCACGCACATGACCTGACCGCACCGACGACCCGCGTCTCGTCTCGTGTCTCCTCTCTTCCTCATCCTTTCGCCATCGCCTTGTGGAACCTTGTAGCCTTCTGCCTGGCTCTTGCTGTTTTCGAACCGGGGCGTATTGGCTCGTAGATAGATCTTGCCGTGCCGGCCGGCCTCTTTTGGATTGCTCCAGTGGCCTATCCTGACCTACAGGCACCACTGTTGATCACAGCATCCGCATGCTGTGGCTCTATCACTGATTCCCCGGCTGTCCGCTCCTTTTGTTTGAACTGAGGGCTCGGTCCTCAGGTACTTCTTCCTGCGTGCACGCCGGGCCATGACCACAGTGGCTGCCACCCAGCAGACAATGATGCTATAGCACAAGCGCCTACATTTCGTAAATGGAGTTTTTATTGAAAAACTTCTCATTTATTCATCATCTGTCAAAGCAAAGCAGTGTAAAGAAGATTAAAAGTAAAAATTACATCCAGATTTATAGTCCATCTAGCGACGAATACAAATACTAGAGCGAGTCGATGCACCGCCGTCATCGCCCCTCACTCACCAGAACCAGACAAACCTTATTGTAGTAGACGGTCGGAAATCGTCGTGCTAGGGCTTAATATGATCAACACACCAAAACAACAAACCGCCGTTGATGAAAAAAAGCGTAATTCACAAGGATCCAATCTGAATACACACAAATATAGACGAATGAAGATCAGATTCAATTGGATCTACCGAAGACAAACGCCGACCAAATCCCGCGACATTCGCTGGAGGTAAACCTCCACACGCTCTCCGATGGTGCCAGACGCACCGTAAGAACGAGGCTAAGCGGGGGGAACTTTTTTTTTTGCGAATGAAGCAGGGGGGGGGGGCTTAATCCAACTTCAGGGAGCCGTCGCCGTCTCTTCTTACCGAGCAGGACAAAAACTCTAAACAAACTCAAAAAACACCTAAAATAAAGCTGGAGCCCTCCCCTGGCAAGGGCCGGGATGCACTAGTCACGACACTGGCGGGAGGTGGGGAAACCCTAGATGAGTCGCTCCCGCGGGGGAGCTGGAAGAATGTCTCATGGCTCATGCATTTGTAAATGGACCGTGGTGTGTAGTATCAAAGGATGAATGCAAGGATTTTACAGTCCACTCGGATACCCTTCTAAATTTTCTACGCATAAAAGAACGAGATGATGCTCTTTAGTAGCATAATAACATCATAATAATATTGTGAATTAAGATCTCTAGGGTTTTTCATATGAAATAAACAACCAAATCTATGCAATCTTATTATTATTATTTCAATCATTTTAATGATTTTTACTATTCCTACACAAAGCCAGGGCTTAGGGCATCTTCAACGCGGGCCCTCAAATCCCCCTATATATATCCTTCGCCGGAGTCTGGACACTTTTTATTATGCAGTGTTATCCCGCAAACGCCCGCAGACTAGTTAGGACGTCCAAATTCCAGCAAAGTAGAAGCAAACTTTGGGGTTGGGGGGCTTTACGGTAGTCCGGACATCTGTCTAGCCAACCAAAAGCCACCACATCGGACATCCCCTCTCTCCTCAACTGTGACATGCAAATAGATAGATTGACATATGGAGAACATGGTTGGATGGCCGGCTCCCGCATTAGTGTTCGTGAACTTGTCCGGACGAATCCACGAACAAATAATGTGTCTGTTTGGGGGTTAGCGTTGGAAATGCCCTTAAATCAAAGGATTGGGTCTATCCACCTAATTCAATGGGATCTCACAGAAGTTGTACCTCATTTCATTCTTTTTATAAGAGAATTCCAACACAAAGTCTCTCTTCATTTCTACAAAAATCTAAATGCATAGTGTTCTTTTCTGCAACATATAACATATATTACTTGCTAGTTTCATGTGTTTTGTGTAGGACGCGGTACATGTCAGTGTGAGAGTGTCCCCGACATATTAGTACATGTGTGAACTTGAAAGAATTTTACGTTGCTCTTTAGCCTTCCCGAGTCAAATTTGTAGTTATCTCAAGTTCTTTCGGTAGTCTTTTACATGCTACACAACTATAACACTCCACACTCTTCTACATTTATCATTCATACTTTGCATGTTGCTACTCCCGTAGGAGTTGTAGGTTCCCCTAAAGAGAAAGGGTGATGTAACACAGAAGCAAAAATATTTTTCTCAGTTAATTAAGAAACAATAGGAGTCTGCAAGCTAACAAGATAGGCAACACCTGCACACAAACAAAATAAATACTTGCACCCAACTTGACAAGGGGGGTTGTCAAGCCCCTCGTCTTGCTAGTTACAAGGTTTAAAGCAAATAGATGGTCAGTTAATGGTATAGTGAAATGAATTTAGATACATTATAACTGAGCATCTTTCCATCTCTCTCAGGACATTAGCTTTTTCAGCCGTTGGATCCTTACTTCGGTGCATTTCTGGTCGTCGGATTTGCTCTCAATCGCGCCTAATCATCCTCAGTTCGTTTTTTTGAGACAAACTCGCGAAACTTTTATTCAACCGTCACAATGTTTACAGGGACGAACAAAAGATTGCCGGGGTGGCCTAACCAGACATGGCGGCCGGTCCCCAACGTTAATGCATGCTTCGCGAGGTTGTGAGCCTCAAAGTTCGAGGATCTAAATTCATGACTATAAGAACAAGATGAGAAAACGAGCTCTATCCATTATTTCATGTACCACTGCTCCATAAACTGCTGCCGTTCCTTCTTTGATCGCCTCCACCGCTGCCATGCAATCCGAGGCGATGAAAACTTTCTGCTCGTACAAGTCCTCAGCAAGCGCCAGCGCTTCCCTAGTAGCTAGAACTTCAAGCACCTCCGGGTCCTCTATATTGTTGAAGACAACTGCCGAGGCCCCCAAATACACACCCGATGCATCGCGGTAAACGGCTCCCACAGCCCCCCTTCCACCAGCACGCAGCACAGCCGCATCGACATTAATCTTAACGTGATCATCCGGTGGTGGCTGCCAAGTAGTAGGGCGAGCCCTTGGAGTTGCCGGTGACCTGTCAATAGGTATCTGTATGTGCTTCAAATCAACCAAGTAGCTAGTGACAAAACTATGAGTAGCGAAAGGAGTTTTGTAAATTCCTTCATGGATTATCTTCCTCCTTGCTGCCTAAATCGCCCATAATGTGACAATCATGGTAGTGAATTCCTCTTGAGGAAGCGATTCGCTCATCAGAAAGAGCCATCTCTTTGCCTGTTCATCTCTCTGCATACACATATGCTGCACCATATCCTCATTTGATAGAGCCCACACGCATCGGGCGTAGTTACAGTCGAGAAGAGAATGGCGCCAGTTGTCATCTGCTCCGCATAACGCACACACATGCGATGATGACATGTTTCGACGATGCAGAACATCACCGGTAGGAAGTGAGTGACGAGCCAGCCTCCATGTGAATATTTTCAGTTTTGAAGGAACTTGCAAACCCCAAATAGATGACCATCCTTTGGATTCTCCGCTGGACATATCCTCGGCCTCATCTAGCCACTCCTCCCTTCCCATCTTCATCTTATGGATCAATTTGTAAGCTGATTTTACTGAGAAACGGCCCCTCGGATCGTCCGACCATGCCCAAAAGTTGTCCACTTGTCTAGTACAGAGGGGGATCTTCAGGATTGCCTCCGCATCAGCTGGAACAAATACTTGGCGTACCACCTCCTCTCTCCAGCATGCCATGGTTGGTTCGATCAGATCGCTTACCATCTGCGGTGGATCAGCTACCCGAGGCGGAAAAGATTTCATTAAGCCACTTCTCAGAAGCCAGTTATGATGCCAAATTCTGGTCGTTGCTCCATCACCAATACGCCTGATGATGCCATGGTTCAATACATTTCTTCCATTTATAATAGCTCGCCAGACTTGCGATGGATGGGGGCCTAACTCCGCCTCCAATAAAGTCGTTACTGGATAGTAGACTGCCTTGAGAATGCGAGCACTTAGGGAGTCCGGTTCTTATAAAACACGCCAAGCCTGTCTTGACAGTAGTGCAACGTTGAAGATCTCAAGATCCCTAAAACCCAGCCCCCCTAGATCCTTCGGCCTTGTCATGACATCCCACGAGACCCAACATGGCTTCCTTCTTCCTTGTTTGCTGTCCCACCAGAACTGTCGTATAATGGATGTTACACTCTCGCAAACTCCTCTAGGAAGTCTAAAGCAAGACATTGAAAACACTGAGATCGCTTGTGCGACCGACTTGATGAGGACTTCCTTTCATCAGTTCGCTGTTAACGAGCGCCAACCCGTTATGGGCCTCTACTCTGGTCGCATTTTTCCGCCTCTGTGGTAACTTCAGCCTAATGGGCCTTTGCACCCTTCCTGGCCTGTAGCAGCATAAGTGCCTCCCTCCCCCTTCCCTTCCCTTCGCCTGACGACTCTCTCCAGATGCGACAGGACTGGGTGACGACCGATGCCGGGCTAGAGCAACAGATCCATGGCGACCATGCTGGTTCGGGCAGCGCCTCGGTGGGTGATGGGGCAAGGGGTCGGCTCGATTTACTTGATCCATTCGGTTGCACGACGCGGTTGGATGGTCTGTGGCGGCAAAAAGGCATGCGTCCTTTGATGTTCGATCGCCAATCCGACGATGGTTGATCGAGAGTTTAATCAGCCATTACTTCCAATCGATGCGCGGGCTGCTGGTTATTGCATGTCAGTTACAATTGGCGGTTCATATTTTTCATTGAATGTATGCACGCCCATATAATCCCAACCTTGCCGCTGCACGTTCCCCACTCTCCTCACTTCTTGGAATCATTCTCAAGCAATGATGGGTTATTCTTAGGTCTTCAATTCGTTCCACTTCTCCCTCTTCATGCATCTCCTCTTCCCCCAATTCTTCCTCCATCTTTGGAAATTTTGTTGTTTACTGATGCTATTCTTTGTGTCCAGGAAAAAATGCAGGTTCTGTACAGATGAATTCGAGCAACATACTGTTGGGTTTCTTACATTTTCCCTGCTGAATCTGTCGTATCCGATGGCTGACGGACAGGTTAGTATGAGTTTGCTCTTATGCCTCTCTTAACTAAATTTATGCCTAATCTTAATATTTGTGTGTTTGTACCTTTTATTTGTATGATATGATGTTACTCTCTATAGCTATTTAAAATAATTGCGTCCTATCTAGCAGCTTAATTAGCAAGTGAAAAATGCAAAAAAGAAATATACAAGGCGTTTATGCATCCACATCACATTGTGAATCAAATGAAAATACTGTGGGTCACTCTAAAGCTGTTGTTCCTTGCCATCGCACTGGTTTTTGCATGTGGTGTTCCTCTCCTTGCCATGCTAGGGACCATGGTGCTTGTTGCATCCTACTCACCTAGATCAGCACGTTTCCTGGTTGACTTCTGGATCAATTTGGAACTGGGATGTTAGGTTTCTTACTTTTCTCATGACAACTGTTTTTCAGTCAGGTGAGCATTTCACATTAGTTCCATGTGCCATCTGAGAGAGATAGGAAGATTTTAAAATTTTATGATGTTTTGGACCGTGTGAAGTGTGATGTTTTAATTGTTCCTACTCCTTTTGGCATAGATCAACCTTCCAGCTGAGATGAGATTATATTATCAGAGGGTGTCGAATTCAGAGGCCATATTCTTATTGTTTCCTTCAGATCTTGTATTTGCCAATAACCTGCCTGCGGCGAGATCAATCATGGATGGTTTCAGTCTATGCATCTTCACGACTGGGATCATGATAACCCCATTGTTAAACTATTAATCACACAGGAATTAGGAGAGATGGACAGGCTATCGTGCGAGCATAAGGAAAACTCAGCGGCCTTTTTGATGACAAATACAAACATACATAAAATGGTATTATTTATTTCTTAATTATTTATCCAGGTTTGAGAAAAATCAAAGTACTGATGGTACACGGTAGGTGTCCGGTTTGGTTCAAGCTCTAATTTATATGATAGGCATTGCATGGGAGAAGCTGAAAGATTGAGAATCTGTACGTAGCTTTGGCTGATGAAGCTGACTTGCACTCCCCAGTTGTTTACCAAATGCCATGCCATGTAGTCTAATTTTTTGTGGTGAGCATTACTCGGAATATACATCTAGTAAATATCTCTGAATATATATGAAGTAAATTATTTATGATGCGAGTTATTCTGAATATATAAGCTGTGAACATTTCTTAACATCCTTTGATTTTGCATTTATAATAGATAAATATCATGTAAACCAATAGGTGATTAGTTTTGTAATCCTACCGTGCCCTGGTTCTTCAAGAGGAGTTCATGTGTGCCATTAAGACAACATATTACAGATCTATAAGCTATTATTCCAAGCATATTTAAATAGGAAACTACTATAATGATTTACCTTTTACAAATTTGTGTCCATGCAGCTAGGGATAGGCCAGAGCACGTTGTGACATGTTTGTCCAATGAAGTATAACACACGTAGAGTTAAGTCTAAGAAAATAACGAGCATGTCACACATGAAAATGCTGGTGAAGGACTTCTACAGATCAGTTCTCCATTGATTGTCCATAAGGCTCGAACCAACTTCACATTGCATAGTTCATTTCATGCCAAATTGCAAATCTAACTTGCATGTTTCATGTCTCCACATATTTACAAAATATCCTATATAACTTGCAGGTTTTATGTCTTCGCGTTCTTGCAAAAATGCCTACCATTTTATAGCAAAAATGGACAGGCGCAACAACGCGTGGCGGCATGATCTGGTAAATAGTAAAGGTAAATAAAGAGGCAATTTTGTAGAAGCAAGTATTGATGGAGAACGGACCCGGGGGTCATAGGTTCGCCAGTGGTATCTCTCTCGAAAGCACACAATGGCATGGTAGACAAATTACTTTTGGGCAATTCACAGAAAAGCAACATTTATAACTATGATCATGCATGACATAATCATGTATATACATTCCGTTTGTGATAAGTAGACTGTTATACAATTGCATCTACTACTATTACTCCACCCTGAAACCGCTATTCAGCATGCGTCTCAAGGTATTAAGTTTACTACAAATAGAGCAACGCGATAAGCAAGATGATATAATGTAGACAGAAAGAAATCTGGCAATAAGATAAATCCCCCTCGTTTTATCCTTAGTAGCAACAAGACAAATACGTGTATTGTCCCCATTCTGCCATTGGGATATAGAACACCATGAGATTGAACCCACTACTATGCACCACTTCCTCCGAAGAAACTACCCATGTATCTTGGCCAGAGAAGACAAATAGATCGGAAAGCATACATAGCTACTAAATTATACATCAAAGAAACTTAAAAAAGATTCAAATATATTTAGTGAACAATCTGATGAACAATCCATAATTCAGTTGATCCCAACAAACACACCACAAGAATTACAACGGATTAATCCCAATCATACAAAGAAGAAGGGCAACAGGGAGGGGGAGAGGGGGAGGGGGAGGGGGAGGGGGAGAGGGGGAGGGAGGGACCTAAATATACGAAATGGTGATTTCTCTTTATAACATATCCTCCCAATATTAGGGAGCTATATTAAATATTTCTTTAATTTGGAATTCACCATAACACACTTGCAAATTATCCCAATGCCTTTGTTATCTTAATTCTTGGTCTCCAACCTTGCCATATATTTTTTCATCATATTCCGGAGCTCCACCAAAAATCCGAACATTTTTGGACCTCCCAAACCTCACTTCCTATTCAAATCTTTTGGATTTAATTTCAAATGAGTTTGAATTCAACTTCAACCGCGTGCCCACTTCTATTTTTCCGGGATCGAGCTCATTTTTGTGAGTCCGGGAAAATTAACCACCCGCGCAAATTCTATCCCTAACACTTCCTTTCTTCTCCTTTTCTTCTTTGATATTTTCTGTTCTGGGAAATATAAAGTAGATTATAAGAAGAGGAGAGAGAGAGATAGCAGCTGCTAGCCGGCCCTTCCACGCGGCCTCTCAAGGCCCAATCCATCCCCGCGGCCCACCTAGGCCCGGCCGGCCTCTAAGCCCGAAGCCCAGCCGGCGCCCCCACCAGTTCTAACCTAACCCTCTCCCCTTCCCGATCCACATCTCCTCGACCCCTTCCCTCGTCTCCCTCCTCGCGCCGCCAGGAGAGCTCTCGCTCGACCCCGCTCATAGCTGCTACCTCTTGAGCACTGCGTTGGTTTTCCCTTGAAGAGGAAAGGGTGATGCAGCAAAGTAGCGTAAGTATTTCCCTCAGTTTTTGAGAACCAAGGTATCAATCTAGTAGGAGGCTACGCGCGAGTCCCTCGCACCTACACAAAACAAATAAATCCTCGCAACCAACGCGATAAGGGGTTGTCAATCCCTACACGATCACTTACGAGAGTGAGATCTGATAGATATGATAAGATAATATTTTTGGTATTTTTATGATAAAGATGCAAAGTAAAATAAAAGGCAATGAAAATAACTAAGTGTTGGAAGATTAATATGATGGAAGATAGACCCGGGGGCCATAGGTTTCACTAGTGGCTTCTCTCGAGAGCATAGGTATTTTACGGTGGGTGAACAAATTACTGTTGAGCAATTGACAGAATTGAGCATAGTTATGAGAATATCTAGATATTATCATGTATATAGGCATCACGTCCGAGACAAGTAGACCGACTCCTGCCTGCATCTACTACTATTACTCCACACATCGACCGCTATCCAGCATGCATCTAGAGTATTAAGTTCATAAGAACAGAGTAACGCCTTAAGCAAGATGGCATGATGTAGAGGGGTAAATTCATGCAATATGATAAAAAACCATCTTGTTATCCTCGATGGCAACAATACAATACGTGCCTTGCTGCTCCTACTGTCACTGGGAAAGGACAACACAAGATTGAACCCAAAACTAAGCACTTCTCTCATTGCAAGAAAGATCAATCAAGTAGGCCAAACCAAACTGATAATTCAAAGAGACTTGCAAAGATAATCAATCATACATAAAAGAATTCAGAGAAGATTCAAATATTGTTCATAGATAAACTTGAACATAAACCCACAATTCATCGGTCTCAACAAACACACCGCAAAAGAAGATTGCATCGAATAGATCTCCACAAGAGAGGGGGAGAACATTGTATTGAGATCCAAAAAGAGAGAATAAGCCATCTAGCTAATAACTATGGACCCGAAGGTCTAAGGTAAACTACTCACACTTCATCCGAGAGGCTTGGTGTTGATGTAGAAGCCCTCCGTGATCGATGCCCCCTCCGGCGGAGCTCCGGAACAGGCCTCAAGATGGGATCTCGTGGATACAGAAAGTTACAGTGGTGGAATTAGGGTTTTGGCTCCGTATTTGATCATTTGGTGGTACGTAGGTATATATAGGAGGAAGGAGTACGTCGGTGGAGCAACAGGGGGCCCACGAGGGTGGAGGGCGCGCCTGGGGGGGGGCGCCCCCTACCTCATGGCTTCCCTGTTGGTTGCTTGACGTAGGGTCCAAGTCTCCTAGATCATGTTCGTTCCGAAAATCACATTCCCGAAGGTTTCATTCTGTTTGGACTCCGTTTGATATTCTTTTTCTGCGAAACTCTGAAATAGGCAAAAAACAGCAATTCTGGATGGGCCTCCGGTTAATAGGTTAGTCCCAAAAATAATATAAAAGTGAATAATAAAGCCCAATAATGTCCAAAACAGAAGATAATATAGCATGGAGTAATCAAAAATTATAGATACGTTAGAGACGTATCAAGCATCCCCAAGCTTAATTCCTGCTCGTCCTCGAGTAGGTAAATGATAAAAACAGAATTTTTGATGTGGTATGCTACTAGGCATAATTTCAATGTAATTCTTCTTAATTGTGGTATGAATATTCAGATCCGAAAGATTCAAGACAAAAGTTTAATATTGACATAAAAAATAATAATACTTCAAGCATACTAACTAAGCAATTATGTCTTCTCAAAATAACATGGCCAAAGAAAGTTATCCCTACAAAATCATATAGTCTGGCTATGCTCTATCTTCACCACACAAAGTATTTAAATCATGCACAACCCCGATGACAAGCCAAGCAATTGTTTCATACTTTTGACATTCTCAAACTTTTTCAATTTTCACGCAATACATGAGCGTGAGCCATGGACATAGCACTATATGTGAAATAGAAAGGTGGTTGTGGAGAAGACAAAAAGGGAGAAGATAGTCTCACATCAACTAGGCGTATCAACGGGCTATGGAGATGCCCATCAATAGATATCAATGTGAGTGAGTAGGGATTGCCATGCAACGGATGCACGAGAGCTATAAGTGTATGAAAGCTCAACAGAAGAAACTAGTGGGTGTGCATCTAACTTGCTTGCTCACGAAGACCTAGGGCATTTTGAGGAAGCCCATCATTGGAATATACAAGCCAAGTTCTATAATGTAAAATTTCCACTAGTATATGAAAGTGACAACATCGGAGACTCTCTATCATGAAGATCATGGTGCTACTTTGAAGCACAAGTGTGGTAAAAGGATAGTAGCATTGTCCCTTCTCTCTTGTTCTCTCATTTTTTATTTTTTTATTTGGGCCTTTTCTCCTTCTTTTTTATGGCCTCTTTTTTTCTCTTTTTTTCAGTCCAGAGTCTCATCCCGACTTGTGGGGGAATCATAGTCTCCATCATCCTTTCCTCACTGGGACAATGCTCTAATAATGATGATCATCACACTTTTATTTTCTTACAACTCAAGAATTACAACTCGATACTTAGAACAAGATATGACTCTATATGAATGCCTCCGGCGGTGTACCGGGATATGCAATGACTCATGAGTGACATGTATGAAAGAATTATGAACGATGGCTTTGCCACAAATACAATGTCAAGTACATGATCATGCAAAGCAATATGACAATGATGAAGTGTGTCATGATAAACGGAACGGTGGAAAGTTGCATGGCAATATATCTCAGGATGGCTATGGAAATGCCATGATAGGTAGGTATGGTGGCTGTTTTGAGAAAGATATATGGTGGGTGTATGATACCGGCGAAAGGTGCACGGTATTAGAGAGGCTAGCAATGGTGGAAGGGTGAGAGTGCGTATAATCCATGGGCTCAACATTAGTCATAAAGAACTCACATACTTATTGCAAAAATCTATTAGTTATCGAAGCAAAGTATTACACGCATGCTCCTAGGGGGATAGATTGGTAGGAAAAGACCATCGCTCATCCCCGACCGCCACTCATAAGGAGGACAATCAATAATGTAGCGACCAGACCTCAAACGGTCCAATCTCTGTGCTCAGGTGCCATCCCTGGATCAGTAATGCTGACACCACACAGTACTTGAAGGATTTATAACAGAGTAGCAATCACACACTTATTACATCGAGTGTTTCAAAAGATAATTTATTACAATAAATATGGCTTAAGGCCATCTAATAACGATAACAGCGGAAGGCTTGGAAGATAAGTGAGTCCATCAACTCCAACGACATCATCGAGTATAGAACCACGACCTAAAAGCACCTTAATCATTGTCTGAAAAGTCTGCAACATTAATGTTGCAGCTCGAAACGGGTCAGCACATGGAATATGCTGGCAAAGTAACACATAGAGAGTAATGGAATGAAATAGGCTATTCTATATGCATATTTGGCTGGTGGAAAGCTCTATGGTTACAGTTTTGCGTAAAGCCAATTTTTCCCTACTGTAAAGGAATAAATTTTATTTAACTATCATGGTAGTTGTTAAACATTGAGAATGGTTGACAGCATTCTCAATCCCAATTAAGCATCATCATTAAACAAAACCCAACAAAATTAATTTTAGAGTAACATGTTGAGATTCACATGATAATCCAGGTACTAGATACTCAAGATGTCCATAACCGGGGACACGGCTAATCATGATTAGTTTATACACTCTGCAGAGATTTGCGCACTTTTCCCCACAAGACTCGATCGCCTCCGTTTGGTTTCTCGCACAACATGGTGTTTGAGAGACGGATGACCGAGACATAGTTTTTCAGAAGCGCTAGCACCTTACAATCGGGTAGACCGTTACACCTACTTTCCCCTACATCTGCTAGTCTACCACTGTAAGAGTTCGCACAACTTAATCAACTATGCTAGAGCCCATAATAGCTTGTGGCTGCACACGGAAGTTTCTAGCATGAATAATCTCATGATCCCTTTGAGCCTGGGTGGCGGACCAAAAGAAAACACGCAATCGCTGGAATACCCAGGTGCCTCAATCCACCCAGATGTGTATTTAAGTTGCCACCTTAAATAAACCATTAATTAACAATCTCACATCTGTCATGGATACACTCACCCAATCCACGTCTACTAGCATAGCATGGCATATTAAGCAAACGTAGAAGTAACTACCAAAGGTTTGATAATAACAGGTAATAGGTACTACCTCAACTACTTCCCAAACCCACAATTTAATTAGATCCTAATCATGCAATGTGTGAGGATTGATCTAATGCAATAAAACTGGGTAGTGGGAAAGCATGATCAAAGTGTTACTTGCCTGGCTGATGATCCGGGAAACCTAGCGATTCGAAGTAGCAAGCGGCGCACTCTGGGTACTCTATCGCAAACAAACAAGCATACAATAATTACTCAACAAATGCATAGGTAAAACTCAAATAAGAGATCTAACCAGAAAATTCAACTTAAGAACTCCGGTTGGCAAAAAGAATCAAATCGAACGAAGCAACGAAAGACAAACGGCAAAAGAAACAGGCTTTGTTTACTATTCTGGATCTAGGGCAATTTTGACAGTGGCAAAAACTTGTTTGAGTTGGTTAAACGGAAAGAGGGTTTCGAGACGAAACTCCAGGCGCTTGAATCGCCCAATTCCGATAAACGAGCGAAAAATTAGACTAAAACGAAAATTGGATCAGGAATCGCGATCAGAAAAATCACGGATTTAATCCGAGAAAAAGGAAAAACGACGAACGTTCGTTAAAACGAACGAACGGGCGAACGTCCGTTAATTAAATAAACCGGGAAAACTGATCTATTTAAACAAACCGAAATTAAAACAAAACCGACGGAAAAACCGAACGTTTTTTTAAAAAAAACCGGCAGCGAGATCTACCTCCGCGGCGGCAGATCCGGCAGCGGTGGCGAGGCGGCGCGGCGAGCGGCGAGGCAGCGGCGGCGGCGCGGGCGGCGGCGCGCTAGGGCGGCGGCGACGACGCGGGCTAGGGGCGGCGGCGGCTAGGGTTTCGGTGGCTGGGGCGGCTGGCTGCGGCTCGGGCCCTCGCGGCTTTAAAGGCCGGCCGGGCCAAGTGTCCTAGTCGGACACGGGCCGGTTAGGTTGTTTCGTTTTTTTTAAATAATTACAACCGGGAAAAAAAACAAAAGGAATACTAAACGGACTCCAAAAATTTCGAAATAAATTTTCCACAGCTTCTAAAATCAAGCCACACAGGATGAACATTTATTTGGGGCCTAAATGCAATTTTGAAAAACGAGCATTTTTCCCTAATACAAATAAAAATAGCAAATAAAACCAAAAAAATCTTATTTGATTTTTTATTAAATCCTCAATATTTCTTTATTTTGGGAAAGTCATTTTATTCCCTCTCTCATATTTTTGTAATAGAAATAATTAAAGATAAAATAAATAAAATCAAATGATCCTGTTTTCAAAATTTGAGAAAACTCAAATATGAAAATAATGAAATCACCAACTCTCTCCAAGGGTCCTTGAGTTGCGTAGAATTTCTAGGATCAACCAGAATGCAACAAAATATGATATGCAAATGATGATCTAGTGTATAACATTCCAAATTGAAAATTTGGGATGTTACAAACCTACCCCTGTCGTGGTTCTAACTCTGACAGTGAGATAGGGGGGTATGTATGGAGAGGTTAGATCTCAGCTATGGAGAAGTTGTAAATACACCAGGATGTACGAGTTCAGGCCCTTCGCGGAGGAAGTAACAGCCCTACGTCTCGGTGCCCGGAGGCGGTCGATTGGATTATGTGTGTATGAATTACAGAGGTGCCAACCCCTGCTACTGAGGAGGGGGTGGCTTATATAGAGTTCGCCAGACCCCTCCGGTCCTCAGTAATGCAGGGTTAAAATACATTAAGACTGGGCGTTACTGGTAACGTCCCTATTAAAGTGCTATGATGACCATAAAGACTACTTAATGGCCGACCGTTTGCTTGCGGAGTGACTTTAGATCTCCTGTCAGTCGAGTGGTTGGCTTCGTAGTCGAGTGGTAGCTTCCTGGTCGAGTGTCTTGAATCCGTCGAGTGGGATACCTTCAAGTCGATTGAAAGGTGACTTCTTCCAGGGATGTCCTTGGGTAGGGCTCTTAGGACGGGTCCATGCCCCTACCCTAGGTACATAGCTTCATCATTAGCCCCCGAATGGATCGAGGTTCGAGTGGGGAAGGAGTTGGGGGTCCTTCCGACTGGTTCTTAGCATTATACGAATGTCTTGTACTGGATCAATCGTCACGGATGACGTTGTCAAGTTCTTTCGGTCACCTTGATCCATTCTTGGTCTCTCGTCGAGTGAATTTCCTTACTTGTGGAATACCGAGTGCCGGCACGAGCGGGCTCTTCAGTTTGATGAGTCATTCTGCAGCCCGTGGATTTTGCGGGATTTGAACTTCGGGAAGCGAGCGGGACGGGGGCGGCCGAAGTAATCGGTTGGGATAGGATGGAATCTCCTCGATCTCTGCGCCACCTTTTTCGCCACGTACCGCGCGCGCGCCTATTGCGGGATTTGACGGGATCGCCTGGGCCTACCGGTCAGCCACTCGGAAGCGGCTCCTTATAAGTTGCCGGCTCGGGGCTCCCCAACAGTGTGCTCCCGCCTTTCCTTCTCCCCCCGCAAGGTCCTCTGCCACCTCCGCTCCCACCCTAGCGCCGTAGGCCCGTTCGAGCCTCGCCGGCGACGATGGTGAAGGACAAGACGTCAGCTTTGGAGCGCGCGAAGAAGGCGGCGGTGCAGGGGAAGGGGAAGAAGTCCGCTCGGGGCGGATCTTCCTCGAGGACTGCTCTGCCCAGGGATTGGATCCAGGGCGACTGGATGCCCTTGGTGATTCGGCAGGAAGATCTTGACGACATGGTCGAGGGGGGAGTCATTCCCCATGAAGCTGCGCGTCTCCCGGGGGGAGAAGTCGAACCCCAACCTCGTGACGGTGAGTGCGTCCTCCTCGCCACCCATATCGATCGCGGATTTTCTCTACCTCCTCATCCTTTTTTCCGGAGCTTTTTGAACTTCTTCGGAGCACAGCTCCATCATTTCACTCCCAATTCCATCGTGTATCTTGCGGCTTTCGTTTCCTTGTGCGAAAGTTTCTTGGGTTGCCGCCCTCATTGGAGACTCTTTAAACACATCTTCACTTGCCGTTCCCAATCAGTAAAGAAAGCCAAGTCGAGGGACGAACGGACGCAAGTGATCCAGCTATGCGGGGGCCTGGCGATCCAGTTGAAGGGTAAAAGTTCTTTTCCGTCTATCACTTTTCCCGAGTCGGTCCGTGGTTGGCAGTCGACCTGGTTTTATTGCCAAGACCAGGTGACCCCAGGGCAGTCGACTGGTCTTCCCCCTTTCTCTCTAGACCGAGCTCAAAAGCCTGCCTCTCTGAAAGTGCTGCCGGAGGAAAAGGCACAAGTCAAGGTGCTGGTTGGTCGAGTGGTTCAGCTTGTCCGAGACGGCGTGACCGGCATGGACTTGCTGGAGGTCTTCCTTCGGAGGCGCATCCAACCGCTTCAGGCTCGTGACCACCCTATGTGGCTGTACTCGGGTCTCGATGACACCACTCTGGTTCACCCAGAGGAGGTCACCGACGAGATGCTAGAAGGGTGGCTGTCGAGCATCACAGGGAACAAAGGCAACCCCCGAGGAGCCAGGAGGGTTGTCCCGCTTGACAGTACATACGACGTGGACCAGGTCTGACCTTGTGTTCCCGACTGAGATCTTGCTTTCTTCATTTGCTCTCTTTGAATCGGTCGACTGACTTTCGACTTGTGTGCTATTCTCCAGGCAACTACAGAGATGTACTCGACACCCAACGGAGCACAGGGGCAGGCCGAGGAAGGGGAGGCGAGCGGAGGCGAAAGCGGAGACGAACAGGGGGAGTGGGAGTCTGACGGCGAAGGAGAGGGAGACGACGGTGTCGACTCCAGCGAAGAGGAGGAGGAGGAGGAAGCTGGACCTCCCCGCTCGGAAAGGCGATCCAAGCTTACACACGATCTTGCGCGGGAACGTGGTAAGGCGACTGCTCCCGTTGGGCAGTCGTCGAAGCGCCCTCGGACCTCTTCTCCAGCGCCGACTGAAAAAGCTCCCAAGCACCCCCGCGCGGCGCCGTCCAAGCCACCCAAGGCTCTGCCCAAGATGAGGATGACTGTCCCCACCATTTTTGGGTAATGATAGAACTTGTTCTCCTTTGTCGACCGTGGACGGATCCTTGGTCGATCCACTGAGCCGACTGACGGTCTTTCAAAATTTGCAGTGCTGCTACTTCTGAGATCTCCGCCAAGGACGATGATCAAGAGATGGAAGATGCGGTTACTTCCAACCCTGGTATGATTACTGATGTTCTGCCTTGAATCGACTGACGATTTCTTATAACTCTGGTCGATTGAATTTTTCTCGTAGCTCCTCCTCATGTTATTAGCCTTCCTGACGACGAAGACGAAGCGCCGCTGAGAGTGAGGCGGAACAAGAAAGCGTCGGCTGGCGAGACTCCACAATCCACTCCGGCGCCTGAGGCCGTAGCTCGAGACGGTGGCGATACCACCCGGGCTTCTGTGACTTTCGCCAATCCTCTGGTGAGTGCGCGGCCCTCGACATCGACCGTAAATCCGCCTTCGCTCTTCGCCACACACCACGTCCCTGAGGACCAAGTGGGTGCAGCTAAGGAAGCTATACGCCAGGCAGGCATCATGATGGAGCAGGTCAAGGTGGTTCGAGAAGCCAGCCAAGCGGCTTATGACGCGAGTTCAGCTCTTCAGAGTAACGTCCAGGTCAGTCGATTCACTGCTTGTTCTGTTAGGGTATGCTGTCTGAAGAATCTCTTTTCCGAAGATCTTTTAAATCTGTACACCCACTGGGTGTTTCTGTTAAGTTTTTTGGTCGAGTGGGGGCACGCTGAGTGCACCCACTGGGTGTAGTCCCCGAGACTATGGTGGACTGCTGGCAGTCGACTGTAGTCTTTATATTGTGTTGCTGTAGTTTTACTCCTTCACTCGGTCTGGCCAGGCCATGTCGAATGAAACTGTATCCGGTCGACTGCGTGCAGTCGATTTTTTTTAAAACCAGTGGGGGCACGCTGAGTGCACCCACTGGGTGTAGTCCCCGAGACTACTGTTGAATGTTTTTGATTCAGCTGTAGTCTTAGAAACGTCATCATTGTCTCTTGGTTACTCGGAAGCAACTTATCTTGGACCTCTGTCGACTGACTTTTGCAGAAATCCTGTGAACTTGTGGCTCTCTACACTGAGTTGGAGAACAAACAGATCCAGCTCGACCTTGACTTGAAGCTCGCTCAACAGAACCTGCAGAAGGCGTGAGATGAAGCAAAAGGTATGGCTGGCGAGGTTTCTCATTCTTAACGAGTGACTTCCCTTTCTTGCTCATTCTTGATGTTGAGTTCACTCGACGTTCTGTAGATGAACTGGAGGAAGCTCTGAAGAAGAAGGATCAAGATCTTGCCGAAGCACAGAAGGAGGCCTCGAGCAAAACGAAGCTTGCACAAGAGAAACTTGCTTCGGTCGGAACTCTTGAACATGAGAACTCCAGACTGAAAACTGCTCTCGAGACAGCTAATCGAGAGGTCAGCCGACTGAAGAAAGACAAGATGGTTCTGCACGACCAGGCGGGTGAGCTGGCGGGGAAGGTAAACGATCTGGAGGCTTATCTCGGTGGACTCGCCAAGAAGCTGTTCTTCATGCTCGAAGGTAATTATTCCGACCCGGCTGTCTTGCAGTTACCAAGCCCGCGTAAGGCCACTGTCTTATTCTTGAATCGTGTTTGCAGAATTCTTCCAGAGCTTCGAAGAGGAAACTAGTTGAGTGGAGCCAGGCTTGGATCCTGCCAATTCTCTCGTGAAGGACGAGGCTGCTATGAACGTGCTCCGACTGGAGTCTCGTGTTACCAGCGTTGTTGACTATCTTGCTCGGCTGAAGGTTGCGATGTCGCGGATCGACACATCACTCTGGCCTAGAACGATGCTTCAGAACGACCTCGAGTCCCTGATGGTTCGACTGGATGAAGTCCCGGGTCGAGTGGCGGAATGGAAGAATTCTTCTGCTAGATGTGGTGCTGATGTCGCTCTGTCTCTGGTCCGCGTCCATTGCAAGGAGGCGCGAGAAGAAAAGCTGGCCGCCATCCAAGTTGCCAATACCAGGAAGCACAACTTTTAAGACTTCATGGAGACTTTCATTGCTGCTGCTACTCGTATTGCAGACGGGATTGACTTGGACGAGTTCATCGCCCCTTCCAGTCCTCCGCTTGAGGAATGAAAAACTTTTACGCTTCACTTAAATTTGCCTCAGAATGCCGAGTGGATTCTGTAACCGTTAAACTCTATCGAGCCGAGGGCTCGAGTACTTTGATCTGAGGTCTTGGACCTTTGGGTTTTATCCGAACTTGATTTATCGTTGTATATCTTCAGGAATTATCTGCCGAGTGGAACTTGGCCTTCACTCGAAATAACTTCGTATTTGTGGTGCAGCTCCGAAGGAAAAGGTAACAGTCGATTCACATCTTGCCGTCCTTGTGGATTGGGACGTGTTCCGAACTTAGGCGAGCACTGGGCTGCAGCTAAGCCCCCGAGTGGGAGGTTTGCTTTCCACTCGGTGGGAATTTTGAACACTTAGGCGAGCACTGGGCTGCAGCTAAGCCTCCGAATGGGAGGTTTGCTCTCCACTCGGTAGGATTTTTATATACTTAGGCAAGTACTTGGACTGCAGCTAAGCCCCCGAGTGGGAGGTTTGCTCTCCACTCGGTAGGATTTTTATATACTTAGGCGAGTACTTGGACTACAGCTAAGCCCCCGAGTGGGAGGTTTGCTCTCCACTCGGTAGGATTTTTATATACTTAGGCGAGTACTTGGACTGCAGCTAAGCCCCCGAGTGGGAGGTTTGCTCTCCACTCGATAGGATTTTCAAACACTTAGGCGAGCACTGGGCTGCAGCTAAGCCTCCGAGTGGGAGTCTGGCTCACCACTCGGTAGGATTTTCAAATACTTAGGCGAGTACTTGGACTGCAGCTAAGCCCCCGAGTGGGAGGTTTGCTCTCCACTCGGTAGGATTTTTATATACTTAGGAGAGTACTTGGACTGCAGCTAAGCCCCCGAGTGGGAGGTTTGCTCTCCACTCGGTAGGATTTTCAAACACTTAGGCGAGTACTGGGCTGCAGCTAAGCCTCCGAGTGGGAGGTTTGCTCTTCACTCGGTAGGATTTTTATATACTTAGGCGAGTACTTGGACTGCAGCTAAGCCCCCGAGTGGGAGGTTTGCTCTCCACTCGGTAGGATTTTCAAACACTTAGGCGAGCACTGGGCTGCAGCTAAGCCTCCGAGTGGGAGCTTGGCTCACCACTCGGTAGGATTTTCAAATACTTAGGAGAGTACTTTGACTGCAGCTAAGCCCCCGAGTGGGAGGTTTGCTCTCCACTCGGTAGGATTTTCAAACACTTAGGCGAGCACTGGGCTGCAGCTAAGCCTCCGAGTGGGAGCTTGGCTCACCACTCGGTAGGATTTTCAAATACTTAGGAGAGTACTTTGACTGCAGCTAAGCCCCCGAGTGGGCGGTTTGCTCTCCACTCGGTAGGATTTTCAAACACTTAGGCGAGCACTGGGCTGCAGCTAAGCCTCTGAGTGGGAGTCTGGCTCACCACTCGGTAGGATTTTCAAATACTTAGGCGAGCACTGGGCTGCAGCTAAGCCCCTGAGTGGGAGGTTTGCTCTCCACTCGGTAGGATTTTCAAACACTTAGGCGAGCACTGGGCTGCAGCTAAGCCTCCGAGTGGGAGTCTGGCTCACCACTCGGTAGGATTTTCAAATACTTAGGCGAGCACTGGGCTGCAGCTAAGCCCCCGAGTGGGAGTCTGGCTCGCCACTCAGTAGGATTTTTTTTTGCAAACTTAGGCGAAATGGATTCGCAGCTAAGCCCCCGAGTGGGAGTCTGGCTCGCCACTCAGTAGGATTTTTTTTTGCAAACTTAGGCGAAATGGATTCGCAGCTAAGCTACCCACTGGGGGATTTCGTACGTAAACAAAAGTGACAGCAATTACAGGAAGAACTGGGACACTCTTGTCTTTGATAAAAAATAAACTATAGAAGTTTTTCTTATTACACCTCATCCGAGTGAGAATTCAAGTGTAAAATGGGCGGAGTAGTTCCGCATTCCAAGCTCGTGGCTCGTCGATCCGGCGATCAACGTTGTAGAGATGATATGCTCCATTGTGGAGGACTCTGGTGACGATGAAGGGGCCTTCCCAAGTAGGAGCAAGTTTGTGTGGTTTCTGTTGATCCACTCGGAGGACCAAATCTCCTTCTTGGAAGGCTCGGCTCTTCACATTTCTGGCATGGAATCGACGCAAGTCTTGCTGATAGATGGTCGATCTGATCATAGCCATTTCCCTCTCCTCCTCTAGGAGGTCGACTGCGTCTTGCCGGGCTTGCTCTACTTCGTCTTCGTTATAAAGCTCGACTCTGGGGGCGTTGTGAAGTAGATCACTCGGCAGGACGGCTTCGGCTCCGTAAACCAGAAAGAATGGCGTTCTTCCAGTCGACCGGTTCGGGGTGGTCCTCAGTCCCCACAAAACTGACGGAAGCTCGTCGACCCAAGCGCCTGCTGCGTGCTTGAGATCACGCATCAGTCGAGGCTTCAGTCCTTTGAGAATCAGACCATTTGCTCTTTCAGCTTGTCCATTCGACTGGGGATGCGCGACCGACGCGTAGTCGACTCGTGTGCCTTGAGAGGCGCAAAAAGCTCTGAACTTGTCTGAATCGAAGTTTGACCCATTGTCAGTGATGATGCTATGCGGGACCCCATATCTGAATATCAACTTTCTGATGAAACTGATAGCAGTGCTAGCATCAAGATTTTTGATAGGCTTGGCTTCAATCCATTTGGTGAACTTGTCGACTGCCACAAGCACATGTGTGAATCCGCTCCTGCCTGTTCTTAGTGGACCAACCATGTCCAGTCCCCAAACAGCGAAGGGCCAGACGAGTGGAATGGTCCTCATAGCTGATGCTGGCTTGTGCGACATGTTGGAGTAGAACTGGCAGCCTTCACACTTGTCGACTATCTCTTTCGCCATTTCGTTTGCCCTGGGCCAGTAAAACCCCGCTCGGTATGCTTTGGCCGCGATGGTCCAAGAGGACGCATGGTGACCGCAGGTCCCCGAGTGGATATCATCAAGGATTATCTGAGCTTCTTCTGGCGTTATGCACTTCTGACCGATTCCAGTTGCGCTTTCTCTATACAACTGTCCTTTTATGACTGTGAAAGCTTTAGATCGACGGACGATCTGTCGAGCCTCTTCTTCGTTCTCTGGAAGTTCTTTCCTCAAGATATACGCGATGTATGGTATCGTCCAGTCGGGAGTGATTGCCAAGACCTCCATGACTAGGTCGACCACAGCAGGAATTTCGACTTCAGTCGGATCTGTGGCACTTTTCGGTTGCGGGGCTTCTTCTGTAAAAGGATCCTCCTGGACTGACGGCGAGCGGATGTGCTCCAAAAACACATTGCTGGGAATGGCTTCTCTCTTGGAGCCTATCTTTGCCAGATCATCAGCTGCTTGATTTTTCAGTCGGGGGATGTGATGAAGCTCTAGCCCCTCGAATTTCTTTTCTAGCTTTCTTACTGCGTTGCAGTAGCCAGTCATAGCTGGGCTTCTGACGTAACCACCAAATCTGAGTCGCCATAGACCATGAGGCGCCGGACGCCGAGTGAAATGGCCATGCGCAACCCATACAAGAGTGCTTCATATTCTGCTTCATTATTGGAGGAATCGAAATGAATCTGGAGAACATATCTGAGCTTATCTCCTCGGGGGGAGACCAACACTACCCCAGCACCGGAACCATTCAGCATCTTAGATCCATCGAAGAACATGGTCCAGTGCTCCGAGTGAACTTGAGTCGGAAGCTGCTGTTCAATCCACTCGGCGACGAAATCTGCAATTGCTTGGGACTTGATAGCCTTCTTTGCTTCAAACTTGATATTTAGGGGAAGGAGTTCAATCGCCCACTTCGCCACTCGACCAGTTGCATCTCTGTTGTGCAAAATCTCTGACAGTGGAGCGTCACTGATGACTGTAATGGAATGGTCAGAGAAGTAGTGTGCAACCTTCTTCATGGTCATGTAAATCCCATATAGAAGCTTCTGGTAATGGGGATATCTTTGCTTCGAAGGGGTCAAAACTTCAGACACATAATATACTGGGCGCTGAACTCTGAAGGCCTTTCCTTCTTCTTCCCGCTCGACCGTAAGTACTATACTGACAACTTGTCCCGTGGCCGCAATGTAAAGCAGCAGAGGCTCTTTACTGATTGGGGCAGCAAGCACCGGCTGGGTGGAGAGCAGAGCTTTGAGCTCTGCAAACGCTGCATCAGCTTCTGGAGTCCACTCGAACTTGTCAGACTTCTTCATCAGTCGGTAAAGAGGCAACGCCTTTTCACCGAGACGAGAAATGAATCGACTTAGAGCGGCCAAGCAACCTGTAAGCTTCTGGACATCGTGTACACGCACAGGGCGCTTCATCCGGAATATGGTGCCAACTTTCTCGGGATTGGCGTCGATTCCTCGTTCGGAAACGAGAAAACCGAGTAACTTTCCACTTGGAACTCCGAATGTGCACTTTGATGGATTGAGCTTGATATCATATCTCCTGAGGTTAGCAAAGGTTTCGGCAAGGTCAGTCAGTAGGTCGGAACCTTTCCGTGACTTAACCACAATATCATCCATGTATGCTTCTACGTTCCGACTGATCTGAGTGAGCAAACACTTCTGAATCATCCTCATGAACGTGGCTCCAGCATTCTTGAGGCCGAAGGGCATGGTGACATAACAGAAGCACCCGAATGGGGTGATGAAAGCCGTTTTGATCTCGTCGGATCCATACAGACGGATCTGATGGTACCCTGAATAAGCATCTAGAAAAGACAAACGCTCACACCCCGCGGTCGAGTCGACTACCTGGTCGATGCGGGGGAGAGGGAAATGATCTTTCGGGCAGGCCCGATTGATATGTTTAAAGTCAATGCACATGCGAAGTGACTTGTCCTTCTTGGGGACCATGACAACATTGGCGAGCCACTCGGAGTGGTAAATCTCTCGGATGAACTCCACTGCTAAGAGCCGAGCCACCTCCTCGCCAATAGCTTTCCTCTTCTGGACGGCGGACCGTCGAAGATGTTCTTTCACAGGCTTGAACTTCGGGTCGACTCGTAGACGGTGCTCAGCCAGCCCCCTGGGAACTCCAGGCATGTTAGAAGGCTTCCATGCGAAGATGTCCCAGTTCTCACGGAGGAACTGGATGAGCGCTTCTTCCTATTTGGAGTCGAGCATCGTTGAGATGTGAGTCGGAGCAGCATTGGGGTCGGTCGGGTGAATGTGAACTGGCTTAGTTTCACCGGACGACTGAAAAGCTGATTCTGAAGCTGGCTTCTTGGCTCGCAGCAATTCACTCGGATCAGCAGTCTTCTGGTACTCTTGCAGCTCGACTACTGACATCTGAGCATCAGCGATCTTTGATCCTTTCTGAAAACACTCCTCTGCTTTCTTTCGATTGCCTGTAACGGTGATCACACCTCTAGGGCCAGGCATCTTCAACTTGAGATACACATAGCACGGTCGAGCCATGAAGCGTGCATAAGCTGGCCGGCCCAGAATAGCATGATAAGCACTTTGGAAGTCCACAACCTCAAATGTCAACTTTTCCTTGCAGTAATTCTTTGAATCACCGAAAACCACATCGAGAGCAATCTGGCCGAGTGACTCGGCTTTCTTTCCAGGAATGACTCCATGGAAACTCATGTTGCTGGCACTGAGCCTGGACATCGGAATGCCCATCCCTTTCAACGTTTCTGCATACAGTATGTTCAGGCCGCTGCCACCATCCATCAGGACTTTGGTCAGTCGAGTGCCTTCGACAATTGGATCGACCACCAGAGCTTGCCTCCCAGGGGTGGCAATGTGCGCAGGGTGATCGGACTGGTGGAACGTGATGGCAGTCTGAGACCACTTCAGGTAGCTGGATGTTGCCGGGGCAACCATATTCACTTCACGGTTAATGACTTTCAGTCGACTTTTGCTTTCGACATCAGCAAAAATCATCAAGGTGGAATTGACTTGGGGGTATCCATCGTCACTATCTTCTTTGTCCTCAACTCTGTCTGACTCTTTTTCCTTGTCTTTGGACTGCTTGCCCTGAAACTGCTGGATCAGGAGCCAGCACTGTCGAGTGGTATGCTTTGGGTAAATAAGATTACCCTCTTCATCTTTCTTGGTGTGGATGTGACATGGCAGATCCAAAACATCATTTCCATCTTGATCCTTGACTTTTTTGGGGTTCCAGGGCCCCTTGGGTTTTCCCTTGAATTTTCCCTGGGTTACGGCCAGGGCCTCCCCAGGAGCGGCTGGCTCGGCCTTCCGCTTCTGCTTCCGACTGGAATTGCCTCCGGTCTCCTGGGCGACTGCTTTCTGCTTGCCACTCCGGAGTCGATCTTCATCTTCTCCGTTAGCGTATTTGGTGGCAATTTCCATCATCCGATTCAGAGACATTTCTCTGGTCCGACCGAACTTCAGGTTCAACTCTCTGTTCTTGACGCCTTCTTTAAAGGCACAAACTGCTTGGTGATCTGGTACATTCTCAACTGTGTGATGCAAAGTGATCCACCTCTGGATGTAATCCCTCAGAGTTTCACTCGGTTTCTTCATGCAAGACCGCAATTCTGTAAGGCCTGCCGGTCGCTCACATGTTCCTTCAAAGGTCATGACAAACACTCGAGAGAGATCCTCCCAAGTGTAGATGCTGCTGGGTGCTAACTGATTCAGCCACGCTCTGGCCGAGCCCTCTAACAGGAGAGGCAAATGCTTCATAGCCACCTCATCATTGCCGCCACCAATCTGGACGGCCACTCGGTAGTCTTCGAGCCAAGTGTCAGGCTTAGACTCGCCGGTGAACTTGCTGACTCCAGTCGCCAACCGGAAGTTGGGAGGAATCACTGCGGCCCTGATGGCTCGACTGAAACACTCTGGCCCCGAAACACGTACTCTGCTGCTGGCAGGCGCATCCCTGTCGTGGCCTTCTCGGTGAGCTCTATTCCTGTCAACCAGACCCTGAACGAGGATGGATCTCGCATCAAAGCCTGGGTCCCTGGGGTCGATTGGAACTCTCCGCCCAACGCTATGAGGGTGTCTGTCATCCTGCTGTCGAGGCGCATACGACCCACTCCTTGGGGAGGGGTTGGCACTCGACGTCGATCGAACCGGTGATCATACTGCTCATTTCTTCTGTACTGATCGTGCCGGTCTCCGCGTCCCTCACGCCTCGGGGGCGATCTTGGGCTGTGAGCCGACTGGACCGTATCCGTTGCAACGGATTGACTGTGGATCCTATTCCGCGACTGAGAAACAGCGGAATTCTGGTTTCCCGCTGCCCGGAGCAACGCTCTGATTTGCAACAAGCCCCTGCCAGCCTCCGACTGGGAGGGCTGAATCGATTCTGCTATATGGGCCGCGGCTGCCAAATTCTGAACTGGGGTTCGATATACCCGCATAGGCGGGAAGAGCTGACGTCGACTGGACTCGGGAGCTCGCTGACGCGCTTGCTCGTCGAGTATTCGCTGGAGATTCTCCAGTCGAGTGCGCTCGGCTAAGTTAGCCAAGCGCGCGTCCTCCAAGGCCCGGGCCTCGGGGGTTTCTCCGATGATAGGAGTGTGGAGTGCATCCATGTTCCGGCGGCGAAGCTCCTCTCGCTGCAATGACGTGAGAGGTTCGGGGAGATACTCATCGTGGGGATGCGACGGGTCGCCTCCACCCGCGCCTCCATCGGTGCGAGGGAAACCGGGAGGACTATGTGTTCCATCGACCGCCAGAACCTCAGCCGCTGGGTCGCTGCTGCCGCACTCGGATGCGGTCTCCGCGGAGCCAGTCGACCGGTCGAACAGGCCGTAGAGGGATTCGTCGGGCTCGATTGCCGCGACTTGTGGGGCTGCCGACTGGCGGGCCACGGCATGCCTCACCCACCTCTGAAGTCTCGACCGGCCGAAGCGCTTGCGCCGGTGGGAGACAGGGCGGGAAGATGACACGGGAGCCGACCGATATTGGGTCGACGGCTGCCGCAGGAGGACGCCACGAACACATGCGCGGAAGTGCGTCGCACCGCGGACGGGGAGGGAGTTGATGTCGAGTGGAGCCTCCTGAAGCCAAGCGGAGTTGTCGGCGATGAACGTGAGTGCGCCGAGACGGATCTCGTGGCCCTCTACCAAATCTCTGCACGAAAACATGATCAAAGGGATCGGAAAAATCACAACTTCTCCAACTAGGCGCTAAGACTCCTGCCCCACAGTGGGCGCCAACTGTCGTGGTTCTAACTCTGACAGTGAGGTAGGGGGGTATGTATGTAGAGGCTAGATCTCAGCTATGGAGAAGTTGTAAATACACCAGGATGTACGAGTTCAGGCCCTTCGCGGAGGAAGTAACAGCCCTACATCTCGGTGCCCGGAGGCGGTCGATTGGATTATGTGTGTATGAATTACAGAGGTGCCAACCCCTGCTACTGAGGAGGGGGGGGTGGCTTATATAGAGTTCGCCAGACCCCTCCGGTCCTCAGTAATGCAGGGTTAAAATACATTAAGACTGGGCGTTACTGGTAACGTCCCTATTAAAGTGCTATGATGACCATAAAGACTACTTAAGCCGACCGTTTGCTTGCGGAGTGACTTTAGATCTCCTGTCAGTCGAGTGGTTGGCTTCGTAGTCGAGTGGTAGCTTCCTGGTCGAGTGTCTTGAATCCGTCGAGTGGGATACCTTCAAGTTCGATTGAAAGGTGACTTCTTCCAGGGATGTCCTTGGGTAGGGCTCTTAGGACGGGTCCATGCCCCTACCCTAGGTACATAGCTTCATCAACCCCCCTTAAGATGAATCTCGCCCTCGAGATTCGGGTTGGCTAGAAAATAGGTGAGGGTGGTCCTTCAGCAAATCTTCCTCTTGTTCCCAAGTGGCTTCATCCTCCGTGTGGTGGCTCTACTGAACCTTGCAAAACTTGATAACCTTGCTGCGGGTGACTCGACTGGCATACTCTAAAATCTTGACTAGTTTCTCCTCATAAGTCAAATCACTGTCCAACTGAATTGCTTCCAGTGGTACTGTATCTCTCAACGGTATATCAACCATATCTGCGTGGCACTTCTTCAACTGGGATACGTGGAACACGTCGTGAACTCCTGACAATCCTTAGGGCAATGCCAACTTATAGGCTACTTCTCCCATACGCTCCAAAACTTTGTATGGGCCTACAAAACGTGGCGCTAACTTTTCCTTAACTCCAAAGCGCTTAACTCCTCAAAGTGGTGATACTCGAAGATAAACTCGATCTCCGACTTCGTAAACTGTCTCCTTGCGTTTAGAATCTGCATAACTCTTCTGCCTGGATTGAGCTACCTTGAGCCTATCGCGAATCAATTTCACTCTTTGTTCAGACTCCTTTATCAGATCCGGTCCAAACAACTGGCGGTCTCCAACTTCATCCCAAGACAATGGGGTCCTGCACCTCCTTCCGTACAAGGCTTCGAAAGGGGCCATCTTCAAACTGGTTTGATAGCTGTTGTTGTAAGAGAACTCTGCATACGACAAATTCTCGTCCCAACTAGATCCGTAATCTAGTGCACAAGCTCTTAGCATATCCTCCAAAATCTAATTGACTCTCTCGGTCTGTCCATCTGTCTGCGGGTGGAAAGCTATGCTAAACTCCATTCTGGTACCCAAAGTTTCATGCAACTGATTCCAGAACTTTGAGGTAAATTGGGCTCCTCTATCTGATACTATGCTCCTTGGAACTCCATGCAGACAAACGATTCTAGTCATGTATATCTTTGCCAACTTTGCATTGATATAGGTAGTCTTCACTGGAATGAAATGAGCTACCTTTGTCAAACAATCGACTACAACCCATATCGAGTCATAGCCTGAACGTGTTCTGGGCAATCCTGTAATAAAATCCATGCCTAGCTTATCCCACTTCCATTCGGGTATCGGCAATGGCTGTAGCAATCCGGCTGGCTTCTGATGCTCTGCCTTTACTCTCTGACATACATCACAAACTGCTACATACTCCGCAATATCCTTCTTCATTCCGGTCCACCAGAAAATATCCTTCAAATCCAAATACATCTTGGTATTTCCTGGCTGAATCGAATACGGTGAATCATGGGCCTCTTGTAAAATTAACTTCCTGATCTCCGAATCATTTGGTACATAGACACGGTCTTCAAACCATAAGGTGTCGTGCTCATCCTCACGAAATCCCTTAGCTTTTCCTTTGCTCATTTTCTCCTTAATAGAAGCAATCTCCTTGTCAGTCTTTTGAGCTTCTCTGATCTTATCCATCAAAGTAGACTGAATCTTCATGCTGCTACATAGCCTCTTGGAACTATTTCCAAACATAGCTTTCGAAGATTTTCGGCTAACTCCCTTGGTAAATCTCCCATCATTAGGGTGTTGACATGGCTCTTACGGCTCAACGCGTCATCTACTACATTAGCCTTTCCGGGGTGATAATGCAATTTCATATCATAATCCTTGATGAGCTCCAACCATCTCCTTTGTTTGAGGTTCAACTCCTTCTGTGTGAAGATATACTTCAAACTCTTGTGATCCGTGTACACCTCACAATGGTTTCCAATCAGAAAATGTCTCCAAGTCTTCAATGCATGCACTACGGCTGCTAACTCCAAATCATGTGTAGCATAATTCAACTCATGGGGCTTAAGCTGTCATGAGGCATATGAAACAACTCTTCCTTCCTGCATAAGCACTGCTCCAAGTCCTCGACGTGAAGCGTCACAATACACCTCATAATCCTTGGTCTGATCTGGTAAAATCAACACTGGTGAGGTAACCAAACATTTCTTCAACTCCTGGAAACTAGTCTCACATTGCTCAGTCCATTTGAACTTGGTATCCTTCTTCAACAACTCCGTCATAGGCTTCGCAATCTTTGAGAAATTCTCAATAAACCTCCGGTAGTATCCTGCGAGTCCAAGAAAACTCCGGATCTCTCCAACTGTTGTTGGGGCTTTCCAATTGGTCACAATATCAACTTTAGTGGGATCTACTGCTATACCTTCTCCGGATATAACGTGTTCGAGAAATCCAACTTCTTTCAACCAAAACTCACATTTGCTAAATTTGGCATATAATTGATGTTCTCTGAGCTTTCCGAGTACCAAACGCAAATGCTCCTTATGCTCCTCTTCATTTTTCAAGTAAACCAGGATATCATCAATGAACACTACGACGAACTTATCCAAGAACTTCATAAACACTTTGTTCATCATGTTCATAAAATATGCAGGTGCGTTAGTCAGACCAAATGACATAACGGTATACTCGTACAGCCCATACCTGGTGGTAAAAGCCGTCTAAGGTATATCCTGTTCTCGAATCTTCAACTGATGGTATCCTGATCGCAGATCGATCTTGGAAAATACCTTAGCTCCTTGCAATCGATCAAACAGATCATTGATCATTGGTAGTGGGTACTTGTTCTTGATGGTTACTTCATTCAATCCTCAATAATCAACAACCATCCTTAGCGATCCATCCTTCTTCTCCACTAGAAGTACTGGCGATCCCCAAGGCGAAGAACTTGGGCGAATATATCCTTTATCCAGTAACTCCTTAATCTGCTTCTTAATCTCCACCAAATCCTTTGCGGGCATCCTATATGGTCTCCTTGATATTGGCCCTATGCTTGGCAAAAGCTCAATCAAAAACTCAATATCTCTATCCGGTGGTATGCCTGACAATTCTTCTGGAAATACATCAGGGAAATCTTTCACCACTGGTACTTCCTCCTGCACAACTCCTGTTAAACAATTTACTTGAGTCCTTTTCGGCACATGCCGGGATACATACTTGATCCTTCTCCCTTCTGGGGTGGTAAGCAAGATCAACTTACTGGCGCAATCGATGTTTCCTCCATACATCGACAACCAATCCATACCCAGAATTACATCCAAACCTTGTGATTCCAATATTATCAAATCTGAGGAAAACACATGCCTGCCTATACTTAATGGCACTTGAAAACATCCTTGGCTAGCCATATACTCCGCTCCTGGTGAGCTTACTAACATAGGTGTTCTAAGAACTTTGGTGGGCAGGTTATACTTATCCACAAATCCCCTTGATATGTATGAATGCGATGCACCAGTATCAAAAAGAATGAGTGCAGTAAATGACTTAACCAAAAACTTACCGATTACTGCATCCGGCTGCTCTTCAACCTCCTCCACGTTAACGTGGTTCACCTATCCCCTGTTGAAAGGGTTCGGCTTCTTCCCAGATCTTCCATTGCCATTACCATTCTATGATTCAGGACATTCATTGGCATAATGTCCGGTCTTCTGGCACTTAAAACAAGTGACTTGGCTCAGGTTTCTCTTGGCTGGGGTCGATGGGTTGGTGCGGTTCTGGCCGTTGCTTCCTCCATTCCCATTACCATTCTTGGTGCCATTATGATTGTGCGAGCTACCTCCTCCCTGGGTATGCTGAAAATGTTCTCTCGGTCTAGGGGTAAAACATGGCTTCTGCTGAGCTCCTGAATTGTGCTTCCCTTGTCCATACTTCCTCTTGCGATTCTCAATCTGCCGCTGCTTCCCTTTAATCATGAGAGCATGATCTACCAACTCCTGGTAATTGTTGAAGGTTGCTACCATCAACTGCATGCTCAACTCATCATTCAGTCCTTCCAGAAACTTATCCTGCTTAGCTGCATCCATAGCAACGTCATCTGGGGCATAACGTGCTAATTTACTAAAGTCCTCCACATACTGGCCAATTGTCCGCCCTCCTTGGCACAAGTTGCGAAAATCTCGCTTCTTCATGGCCACAGCTCTTGCTGAAACATGGGCAGTTCGAAAAGCCTGCTGAAACTGGTCCCACGTGACAGTGTCGACAGGGAAAGTGGCTGTGAAATTCTCCCACCATGATGCTGCGGGTCCTTCAAGCTGATGTGCGGCAAACTTCTCCTTTTCCGCATCCGTGCATCCCGTCATGGTCAACTCCCTAGCTGTCTTGCGGAGCCAATCATTTGCTACTATCGACTCGGTGCTACTGGAAAACACCGGCGGTTTCAGCCTAAGAAAACGGGCTAAGTGATCAACAGGTGGTGGTGGTGGTGGGTTGTTGTTGTTGTTCCCCTGATTCTTATTCTGGACTAGCAACTGCATCAATGTGTTCTGCTGCTGGATCAACTGGGTGAGCTCCGGTGGGAAGGTAAATCCGGGGTCATGTCTCGGAGGCATCTGAGGGTTTAGAAAAGATGATATTTAAGAATAGAGGGGGTCTAAAGGGAAAACACTACCCATATGCACATGAGGCAAAAGCAAACAATTCACTTCATTCAATCAATCAAACAAGGGCATACAATCGATCTAACTATCGCAAAAGTGCCCGGACTACTATATTTACATGGTGGACTACTACTACTGATTTGGTGGTCTACTAGAAATATTCTTTGGTTGCTGACTCCATGATATCTGCTCCAGCTTCATCAACATAGTCATCATCGCTATCGTCTGGATCCAAGTTGGTATCGTCGATGATGATGTAGTCTTCCGGGCGAATCTCCTTGGGTTCTTCGTCTTCTTCTACTGGTGTAGGGCCTCCCATAAATATTCCGATCTTCTTGATCAGATCGTCATTCTTCTCCACTAATACTTCGATTTCCTCTTCATAATCTTCACGTGTAGCCTTGAGTTCTTCCTCCAGTTCCTTGATTCTTGTCCTCGCCTTCTTTAGATCTATCATGTCGGCGCACATCTGGTTCTCCTGACGTCGAATGTGCTGGTTTAACTCCTGGATAAAAGCTACAACTGATCTATCCTTTCTGGTGCTGATCATCTCCCAGTGCTCATCTCGACGCCCACAAATCTGGTAGATAGTATCCTTGAGATCATTGCGGTAAACTTCTCCAATGCGTCCCATGGCGATGTGAGCTGCCATGCTCTTTCCTAGACTCCAAGTTGGTGCATCAAAAGAAAAATCTATGGGCTCAGTGACTGGCATGAACGTCCTTCCTGGAATTTGAACTTGAATCATCCAGCGCTCTTCTTCAGGTAAAGTGGCGTTGTAGGTTCCGGTGAAGCTTGGTACTCCTATGTTCAGGTATCTAGTGACTTCCTTCAAGTGACGTCCAAAGGGTGTATCTTCATCCGGTTGCGTGAACTTGTTCCTTGCATCCGCCATCCTAAAAGAGTAGAAAAGATGAGAAGTCAGAAAGAGAAGAGAGTGAGTAGTGATCTAGGTCTTTAGCTTAGTGGTCATGTCCTACAGTCAGCGTGTGCTCTGATACCATCTTGTAGTGACCAGACCTCAAACGGTTCAATCTCTGTGCTCAGGTGTCATCCCTGGATCAGTAATGCTCACACCACACAGTACTTGAAGGATTTATAACAGAGTAGCAATCACACACTTATTACATCGAGTGTCTCAAAAGAGAACTTATTACAATAAATATGGCTTAAGGCCATCTAATAACAATAACAACGGAAGGCTTGGAAGATAAGTGAGTCCATCAACTCCAACGGCATCACTGAGTATAGAACCACGACCTAAAAGCACCTTAACCATCGTCTGAAAAGTCTGCAACATTAACGTTGCAGCCCGAAACGGGTCAGCACATGGAATATGCTGACAAAGTAACACATAGAGAGTAATGGAATGAAATAGGCTATTCTATATGCATATTTGGCTGGTGGAAAGCTCTATGGTTACAGTTTTGCATAAAGCCAATTTTTCCCTACTGCAAAGGAATAAATTTTATTTAACTATCATGGTAGTTGTTAAACATTGAGAATGGTTGACAGCATTCTCAATCCCAATTAAGCATCATCATTAAATAAAACCCAACAAAATTAATTTTAGAGTAACATGTTGAGATTCACATGATAATCCAGGTACTAGATACTCAAGATGTCCATAACCGGGGACATGGCTAATCATGATTAGTTTATACACTCTGCAGAGGTTTGCGCACTTTTCCCCACAAGACTCGATCGCCTCCGTTTGGTTTCTCGCACTACATGGTGTTTGAGAAATGGATGACCGAGACATAGTCTTTCAAAAGCGCTAGCACCTTACGATCGGGTAGACCGTTACACCTACTTTCCCCTACATCTGCTAGTCTACCACTGTAAGAGTTCGCACAACTTAATCAACTATGCTAGAGCCCATAATAGCTTGTGGCTGCACACAGAAGTTTCTAGCATGAATAATCTCATGATTCCTTTGAGCCTGGGTGGCGGACCAAAAGAAAACAGGCAATCGCCGGAATACCTAGGTGTCTCAATCCACCAAGATGTGTATTTAAATTGCCACCTTAAATAAACCATTAATTAACAATCTCACATCTGTCATGGATACACTCACCCAATCCACGTCTACTAGCATAGCATGGCATATTAAGCAAACGTAGAAGTAACTCCTAAAGGTTTGATAATAACAGGTAATAGGTACTACCTCAACTACTTCCCAAACCCACAATTTAATTAGATCCTAATCATGCAATGTGTGAGGATTGATCTAATGCAATAAAACTAGGTAGTGGGAAAGCATGATCAAAGTGTTACTTGCCTGGCTGATGATCCGGGAAACCTAGCGATTTGAAGTAGCAAGCGGCGCACTCTGGATACTCTATCGCAAGCAAACAAGTATACAATAAGTACTCAACTAATGCACAGGTAAAACTCAAATAAGAGATCTAACCAGAAAGTTCAACTTAAGAACTCCGGTTAGCAAAAAGAATCAAATCGAACGAAGCAACGAAAGACAAACGGCAAAAGAAACAGGCTTCATTTACTATTCTGGATCTAGGGCAATTTTGACAGTGGCAAAAACTTGTTTGATTTGGTTAAACGGAAAGAGGGTTTCGAGACGAAACTCCAGGCGCTTGAATTGCCTGATTCCGATAAACGAGCGAAAAGTTAGATTAAAACGAAAATCAGATCAGGAATCGCGATCAGAAAAATCGCCGATTTAATCCGAGAAAAAGGAAAAACGACGAACGTTCGTTAAAACGAACGAACGGGCGAACGTTCGCTAATTAAATAAACCGGAAAACCGATCTATTTAAACAAACCGAAACTAAAACAAAACCGAACAAAACCGATGGAAAAACCAAACAGTTTTTTAAAAAAACCGGCGGCGAGATCTACCTCCGCGGCGGCGGATCCGGCGGCGCGGCTAGGTGGCGGGGCGGCGCGGCGAGGCAGCGGCGGCGACGCGGGCGGCGGCGCGGGCTAGGGGCGGCGGCGGCTAGGGTTTCGGGGGCTGGGGCGGCTGGCTGCGGCTCGAGCCCTCGCGGCTTTAAAGGTCGGCCGGGCCAAGTGTCCTTGTCGGACACGACCCGGTTAGGTCGGTTCGTTTTTTAAATAATTACGCTCGGGAAAAAACAAAAGGAATACTAAACGGACTCCGAAAATCCCGAAATAAATTTTCCCCGGCTTCTATAATCAAGCCGCACAGGATGAACATTTATTTGGGGCCTAAATGCAATTTTGAAAAACGCGCATTTTTCCCTAATACAAAAAATAGCAAATAAAACCAAAAAAATCGTATTTGATATTTTTATTAAATCCTCAATATTTCTTTATTTTGGGAAAGTCATTTTATTCCCTCTCTCATATTTTTGTAATAGAAATAATTGAAGATAAAATAAATAAAATCAAATGATCCTACTTTCAAAATTTGAGAAAACTCAAATATGAAAATAACGAAATCCCCAACTCTCTCCAAGGGTCCTTGAGTTGCGTAGAATTTCTCGGATCAACCAGAATGCAACAAAATATGATATGCAAATGATGATCTAGTGTATAACATTCCAAATTGAAAATTTGGGATGTTACAAATAAATACATCATGCTCCGACTTCATCACATAACGGTTCACCATACGTGCATGCTACGGGAATCACAAACTTTAACACAAGTATCTCTAAAATTCACAACTACTCAACTAGCATGACTCTAATATCACCATCTTTATATCTCAAAACAATCATCAAGCATCAAACTTCTCTTAGTATTCAACACTCATAAGAAAGTTTTTACTAATCTTGTATACCTAGCATATTAGGATTATTTAAGCAAATTACCATGCTATTTAAGACTCTCAAAATAATCTAAGTTAAGCATGAGATATCAATAGTTTCTATAAAACAAATCCACCACCGTGCTCTAAAAGATATAAGTGAAGTACTAGAGCAAAACTATATAACTCAAAAGATATAAGTGAAGCACATAGAGTAATCTAATAATTTTTGAATCATGTGTGTCTCTCTCGAAAGGTGTGTACAGCAAAGATGATTGTGGTAAACTAAAAAATAAAGACTCAAATAATACAAGACGCTCCAAGCAAAACACATATCATGTGGTGAATAAAAATATAGCTCCAAGTAAAGTTACCGATAGAAGTAGACGAAAGAGGGGGTGCCTTCCGGGGCATCCCCAAGCTTTGGCTTTTAGGTGTCCTTAGATTATTTTGGGGGTGCCATGGGCATCTCCAAGTTTAGGCTCTTGCCACTCCTTGTTCCATAATCCATCAAATCTTAACCCAAAACTTGAAAACTTCACAACACAAAACTTAAAGTAGAAAATCTCATGAGCTCCGTTAGCGAAAGAAAACAAAACACCACTTCAAGGTACTGTAATGAACTCATTCTTTATTTATATTGGTGTTAAACCTACTGTATTCCAACTTCTCTATGGTTTATAAACTATTTTACTAGCCATAGATTCATCAAAATAAGCAAACAACACATGAAAAACAGAATCTGTCAAAAATGGAAGCAGTTCTCGTGAGCGCTAAAGTTTCTATTTTTTAGAGCAAGATTAACAAGACTTTCCCCAAGTCTTCCCAACGGTTCTACTTGGCACAAACACTAATTAAACACAAAAAACACAACCAAAACAGAGTCTAGATAAATTATTTATTGAATAACAGCAAGGATAAATATTGGGTTGACTCCCAACAGGCGCTTTTCTTTAAGGCCTTATAGCTAGGCATAATATTTCAATGATGCTCACATGAAAGACAAGAATTGAAGCACAAAGAGAGCATCATAAAACATGTGACAAACACATTTAAGTCTAACATATTTCCTATGCATAGGCATCTTATAGGCAAATAAATTATCAAGGCAAGCAAAAACTAGCATATGCGAGGAAGCGGAAATAAACAATAGCAATCTCAACATAACGAGAGGTAATTTAGTAACATGAAAATTTCTACCACCATATTTTCCTCTCTCATAATAATTATATGTAGGATCATAAGCAAATTCAAAAAAATAGACATCACATGGAATATTTTCAACACGATCCACATGCATGCAAAGTTGACACTCTTCCAAAATAGTGGGATTAACATTAACTGAAGTCATGACCTCTCCAAACCCACCTTTATCAAAAAATTCATAAGATTGAACATTCTCCAAATATGTGGGATCTAAAGTTGACACTCTTCCAAACCCACTTTCAATAATATTGCAAACAATATTATCAATCTCATATTCATCATGGGGCTTAAATAAATTTTCAAGATCATAAGAAGAATCACCCCAATCATGATCATTGCAACAAGTAGAGGACATAGCAAAACTAGCATCCCCAAGCTTAGGGTTCTGCATATTGTAAGCACAATTGACATTAATAGAATCTATATTATCATCATTGCAATCATGCTTTCTATTCAAAGATCCATTGTGAATCACTCCATAAATTACTTCATCACAATTTTCAGATTCACGAATTTCAAGCAAAACTTCATAAAGATAATCTAGTGCACAAAACTCACTAGCAATTGGTTCATCATAATTGGATCTCTTAAAAAGATTAGCAAGCAGATGAGGATCCATAGATCTTAGGTTCTCTGTTTAGTAATAAATAAACAATTATTCCAACCAAACGAGCAAACGAGCCAAGTAAGACATCAAAGCAAAAGGAAAGACGAACAGAAGAAGGGCGAATAAAACGGCAAGGGTGAAGTGGGGGAGAGGAAAACGAGAGGCAAATGGCAAATAATGTAATGCGGGAGATAAGGGTTTGTGATGGGTACTTGGTATGTTGACTTTTGCATAGACTTCCCCAAAAACGGCACCAGAAATGGCTCATTGTTGGGAGTCAAATCTTGACTCAACTTGGCGTGAATCTCCCCGACAACGGCGCCGGAAATCCTTCTTGCTACCTCTTGAGCACTGCGTTGGTTTTCCCTTGAAGAGGAAAGGGTGATGCAGCAAAGTAGCGTAAGTATTTCCCTCAGTTTTTGAGAACCAATGTATCAATCCAGTAGGAGGCTACACGCGAGTCCCTCGCACCTACACAAAACAAATAAATCCTCGCAACCAACGCGATAAGGGGTTGTCAATCCCTACACGGTCACTTACGAGAGTGAGATCTGATAGATATGATAAGATAATATTTTTGTTATTTTTATGATAAAGATGCAAAGTAAAATAAAATGGAATGAAAATAACTAAGTGTTGGAAGATTAATATGATGGAAGATAGACCCGGGGGCCATAGGTTTCACTAGTGGCTTCTCTCGAGAGCATAGGTATTTTACGGTGGGTGAACAAATTACTGTTGAGCAATGATGTCTACTACAAAACCTTCTTCTTGTAGACGTTGTTGGGCCTCCAAGTGGAGAGGTTTGTAGGACAGTAGCAAATTTCCATCAAGTGGATGACCTAAGGTTTATCAATCCGTAGGAGGCGTAGGATGAAGATGGTCTCCCTCAAGCAACCCTGCAACCAAATAACAAAGAGTCTCTTGTGTCCCCAACACACCCAATACAATGGTAAATTGTATAGGTGCACTAGTTCGGCGAAGAGATGGTGATACAAGTGGTATATGGATAGTAGATAAAGGTTTTTGTAATCTGAAAATATAAAAAAACAGCAAGGTAACTAATGATAAAAGTGAGCGTAAACGGTATTGCAATGCATTGAAACAAGGCCTAGGGTTCATACTTTCGCTAGTGCAAGTCCTCTCAACAATAATATCATAATTGGATCACATAACTATCCCTCAACATGCAACAAAGAGTCACTCCAAAGTCAATAATAGCAGAGAACAAACGAAGAGATTATGGTAGGGTACGAAACCACCTCAAAGTTATTCTTTCCTATCAATCTGTTGGGCTATTCCTATAAGTGTCACAAACAGCCCTAGAGTTCGTACTAGAATAACACCTTAAGACACAAATCAACCAAAACCCTAATATCACCTAGATACTCCAATGTCACCTCAAGTATCCGTGGGTATGATTATACGATATGCATCACACAATCTCAGATTCATCTATTCAACCAACACATAGAACCTCAAAGAGTGCCCCAAAGTTTCTCCCGGAGAATCACGACGAAAACGTGTGCCAACCCCTATGCATAGGTTCATGGGCGGAACCCGCAAGTTGATCACCAAAACATACATCAAGTGAATCACGTGATATCCCATTGTCACCATAGATACGCACGGCAAGACATACATCAAGTGTTCTCAAATCTTTAAAGACTCAATCCGATAAGATAACTTCAAAGGGAAAACTCAATCCATTACAAGAGAGTAGATGGGGGAAGAAACATCATAGGATCCAAATATAATAGCAAAGCTCGTGATGCATCAAGATCGTATCACCTCAGGAACACGAGAGAGAGAGAGATCAAACACATAGCTACTGGTACATACCCTCAGCCCCGAGGGAGAACTACTCCCTCCTTGTCATGGAGAGCACCGGGATGATGAAGATGGCCACCGGAGAGGGATTTCCCCCTCCGGCAGGGTGCCGGAATGGGTCTAGATTGGCTTTCGGAGACTACAGAGGCTTCTGGCGGTGGAACTCCCGATCTATTGTGCTCCCTGATCGTTTTAGGGTATATGGATATATATAGGCGGAAGAAGTACGTCAGGGGGGCCACGAGGGGCCCATGAGGGTGGAGGGCGCGCCCAGGGGGGTAGGCGCGCCCCCTGCCTCGTGGCTTCCTCGTTGCTTCCCTTACGTGAACTCCAACTCTCCCGGGTTGCTTTCCTTCCAAAAATAAGTTCCGTGAAGTTTCAGGTCAATTGGACTCCGTTTGATTTTCCTTTTCTGCGATACTCTAAAACAAGGAAAAAACAGAAACTGGCACTGGGCTCTAGGTTAATAGGTTAGTGCCAAAAATGATATAAAAGTGTATAATAAATCCCATAAACATCCAAAACAGAAGATAATATAGCATGGAGCAATCAAAAATTATAGATACATTGGAGACGTATCAACATCCCCAAGCTTAATTCCTGCTCGTCCTCGAGTAGGTAAATGATAAAAACAGAATTTTTGATGCGGAGTGCTACTTGGCATAATTTCAATGTAATTCTTCTTAATTGTGGAATGAATATTCAGATTCGAAAGATTAAGAATAAAAGTTCATATTGACATAAAAATAATAATACTTCAAGCATACTAACTAAGCAATTATGTCCTCTCAAAATAACATGGCGAAAGAAAGTTCATCCCTACAAAATCATATAGTTTAGTCATGCTCCATTTTCATCACACAAGAATGCTCTCATCATGCACAACCCCGATGACAATCCAAGCAATTGTTTCATACTTTAGTAATCTCAAACTTTATAAACCTTCACGCAATACATGAGCGCGAGCCATGGATATAGCATTATGGGTGGAATAGAATATGATGATGGGGGTTATGTGGAGAAGACAAAAAGGAGAAAGTCTCACATCAACGAGGCTAATCAATGAGCTATGGAGATGCCCATCGATTGATGTTAATGCAAGGAGTAGGGATTGCCATGCAACAGATGCACTAGAGCTATAAATGTATGAAAGCTCAACAAAAAAACTAAGTGGGTGTGCATCCAACTTACTTGCTCACGAAGACCTAGGGCACTTGAGGAGGCCCATTGTTGGAATATACAAGCCAAGTTCTATAGTGAAAAATTCCCACTAGTATATGAAAGTGACAAAACAAAAGACTCTCTATCATGAAGATGATGGTGCTACTTTGAAGCACAAGTGTGGCAAAGGATAGTAGCATTGTCCCTTTTATTTTATTATTTTTATTTTTTTATTTGGTCTTTCTTTTTTTAGCCTTTCTTTTTTGGCCTTTTTTTTTCTTTTTTTGGAACAATACTCTATTAATGATGATCATCACACTTCTATTTATTTACAACTCAAAGATTACAACTCGATACTAGAACAAAGTATGACTCTATATGAATGCCTCTAGCGATATACCGGGATAGCAATGAATCAAGAGTGACATGTATGAAAGAATTATGAATGGTGGCTTTGCCACAAATATGATGTCAACTACATGATCATGCTAAGCAATATGACAATGATGAATATGTCATGATAAACGGAATGGTGGAAAGTTGCACGGCAATATATCTCGGAATGGCTATGGAAATGCCATAATAGGTAGGTATGGTGGCTGTTTTGAGGAAGATATAAGGAGGTTTATGTGTGAAAGAGCGTACCATATCACGGGCTTTGGATGCACCGGCGAAGTTTGCACCAACTCTCAATGTGAGAAAGGGCAATGCACGGTACGAAGAGGCTAGCAATGATGGAAGGGTGAGAGTGCGTATAATCCATGGACTCAACATTAGTCATAAAGAACTCACATACTTATTGCAAAAATCTACAAGTCATCAAAAACCAAGCACTACGCGCATGCTCCTATGGGGATAGATTGGTAGGAAAAGACATCGCTCGTCCCCGACCGCCACTCATAAGGAAGACAATCAAATAACACCTCATGTTTCAAATTTGTTACACAACGTTTACCATACGTGCATGCTACGGGACTTACAAACTTCAAAACAAGCATTTCTCAAATTCACAACTACTCAACTAGCACGACTTTGATATTATTACCTCCATATCTCAAAACGATCATCAAGCATCAAGCGTCTCTTAGTATTCAAAACACTCCTAGGAATTTTTTTTACTAATCTTGAATACCTAGAATATTAGGATTATTTAAGCAAATTACCATGTTATTTAAGACTCTCAAAATAATCTAAGTGAAGCATGAGAGATCAATAGTTTCTATAAAACAAATCCACCACCGTGCTCTAAAAAGATATAAGTGAAGCACTAGAGCAAATGACAAACCACTCCGAAAGATATAAGTGAAGATCAATGAGTAGTCGAATAATTATGCAACTATGTGAAGACTCTCTAACATTTAATAATTTCAGATCTTGGTATTTTATTCAAACAGCAAGCAAAACATAAGTAAGTAAAATTACGCTCCAAGCAAAACACATATCATGTGGCGAATAAAAATATAGCTCCAAGTAAAGTTACCGATGAACGAAGACGAAAGAGGGGATGCCTTCTAGGGCATCCCCAAGCTTAGGCTTTTGATTGTCCTTTAATATTACCTTGGGGTGCCTTGGGCATCCCCAAGCTTAGGCTTTTGCCACTCCTTATTCCATAGTCCATCGAATCTTTACCCAAAACTTGAAAACTTCACAAGACAAAACTTAACAGAAAACTCATAAGCTCCGTTAGCGAAAGAAAGCAAAACACCACTTCAAGGTACTGTAATGAACTCATTCTTTATTTATATTGGTGTTAAACCTACTGTATTCCAACTTCTCTATGGTTTATAAACTATTTTACTAGCCATAGATTCATCAAAATAAGCAAACAACACACGAAAAACAGAATCTGTCAAAAACAGAACAGTCTGTAGTAATCTGTAACTAACGCAAACTTATGGAACCCCAAAAATTCTAAAATAAATTGCTGGACCTGAGTAATTTATCTATTAATCATGTTCAAAAATAATTAACTAAATAGCACTTTCAAAATAAAAATGGAAGCAGTTCTCGTGAGCGCTAAAGTTTCTATTTTTTACAGCATGATCGCAAAGACTTTCCCCAAGTCTTCCCAAAGGTTCTACTTGGCACAAACACTAATTAAAAGCATAAAAACACATCTAAACAGAGGCCAGATGAATTATTTATTACTAAACAGGAACAAAAAGCAAGGAACTAAAATAAAATTGGGTTGCCTCCCAACAAGCGCTATCGTTTAACGCCCCTAGCTAGGCATGATGATTTCAATGATGCTCACATAAAAGATAAGAATTGTAACATAAAGAGAGCATCATGAAGAATATGACTAGCACATTTAAGTCTAACCCTATTCCTATGCATAGGGATTGTGTGAGCAAACAACTTGTGGGAACAAGAATCAACTTGCATAGGAAGGTAAAACAAGCATAACTTCAAAACTTTAAGCACATAGAGAGGAAACTTGACGTTATTGCCATTCCTACAAGCATATGTTCCTCCCACATAATAATTTTCAGTAGCATCATGAATGAATTCAACAATATGACTATCACATAAAGCACTATTTTCATGATGCACAAGCGTAGAATTTTTATTACTCTCCACATAAGCAAGATTCTTCTTATTCGGAATAGTGGGAGCAAACTCAACAAAATAATTATCATGTGAGGCATAATCCAATTGAAAACTAAAATAACAATGACAAGTTTCATGGATATCATTATTCTTTATAGCATACAAGTCATCACAATAATCATCATAGATAGCAACTTTGTTCTCATAATCAATTGGAACCTCTTTCGGAATAGTGGATTCATCACAAAATAAAGTCATGACCTCTCCGAATCCACTTTCATCAATATAATAATCATAAATAGGAGGCATGCTTTCATCATAATAAATTTTCTCATGAAAACTTGGGGGACAAAAAATATCATCTTCATCAAACATAGCATCCCCAAGCTTGTGGCTTGCATATCATTAGCATCATGGATATTCAAGGAATTCATACTAACAACATTGCAATAATGCTCATCATTCAAATATTTAGTGCCAAACATTTTAATGCATTCTTATTCTAAAACTTTGGCACAATTTTCCTTTCCATCATACTCACGAAAGATATTAAAAAGATGAAGCATAAGAGGTAAACTCAATTCCATTTTTTGTAGTTTTCTTTTATAAACTAAACTAGTGCTAAAACAAGAAACAAAAAGATTCGATTGCAAGATCTAAAGATATACCTTTCAAGCGCTAACCTCCCCGGCAATGGCGCCAGAAAAGAGTTGATGTCTACTATACAACCTTATTCTTGTAGACGTTGTTGGGCCTCCAAGTGCAGAGGTTTGTAGGACAGTAGCAAATTTCCCTCAAGTGGATGACCTAAGGTTTATCAATCCGTAGGAGGCGTAGGATGAAGATGGTCTCTCTCAAGCAACCCTGCAACTAAATAACAAAGAGTCTCTTATGTCCCCAACACACCCAATACAATGGTAAATTGTATAGGTGCACTAGTTCGGTGAAGAGATGGTGATACAAGTGGTATATGGATAGTAGATAAAGGTTTTTGTAATCTGAAAATATAAAAACAGCAAGGTAACTAATGATAAAAGTGAGCGTAAACGGTATTGCAATGCGTTGAAACAAGGCCTAGGGTTCATACTTTCGCTAGTGCAAGTCCTCTCAATAATAATAACATAATTGGATCACATAACTATACCTCAACATGCAACAAAGAGTTACTCCAAAGTCACTAATAGCGGAGAACAAACAAAGAGATTACGGTAGGGTACGAAACCACCTCAAAGTTATTCTTTCCAATCAATCCATTGGGCTATTCCTGTAAGTGTCACAAACAACCCTAGAGTTCATACTAGAATAACACCTTAAGACACAAATCAACCAAAACCCTAGTGTCACCTAGATACTCCAATGTCACCTCAAGTATCCATGGGTATGATTATACGATATGGATCACACAATCTCAGATTCATCTATTCAACCAACACATAGAACCTCAAAGAGTGCCCCAAAGTTTCTACCGGAGAATCACGACGAAAACATGTGCCAGCCCCTATGCATAGGTTCATGGGCGGAACCCGCAAGTTGATCACCAAAACATACATCAAGTGAATCACGTGATATCCCATTGTCTCCACAGATACGCACGACAAGACATACATCAAGTGATCTCAAATCTTTAAAGACTCAATCCGATAAGATAACTTCAAAGGGAAAACTCAATCCATTACAAGAGAGTAGAGGGGGGAAGAAACATCATAGGATCCAAATATAATAGCAAAGATCGCGATACATCAAGATCGTATCACCTCAAGAACACGAGAGAGAGAGATGAAACACATAGCTACTGGTACATACCCTCAGCCCCGAGGGAGAACTACTCCCTCCTCGTCATGGAGAGCACCGGGATGATGATGATGGCCACCGGAGAGGGATTGCACCCTCCGGCAGGGTGCCGGAACGGGTCTAGATTGGCTTTCGGAGGCTATAGAGGCTTCTGGCGGCGGAACTCCCGATCTATTATGCTCCCCGATCGTTTTAGGGTATATGGATACATATAGGCAGAAAAAGTATGTCAGGGGGCCCACGAGGGGCCCACGAGGGTGGAGGGCGCGCCCCCTGCCTCGTGGCTTCCTCGTTGCTCCCCTTACATGGACTCCAAGTCTCTCGGGTTGCTTTCCTTCCAAAAATAAGTTCCGTGAAGTTTCAGGTCAATTGGACTCCGTTTGATTTTCCTTTTCTGCGATACTCCAAAACAAGGAAAAAAACTGGCACTGGGCTCTGGCTTAATAGGTTAGTCCCCAAAATGATGTAAAAGTGTATAATAAAGCCCATAAACATCCAAAACAGAAGATAATATAGCATGGAGCAATCAGAAATTATAGATAGGTTGGAGACGTATCAAGCAATTGACAGAATTGAGCATAGTTATGAGAATATCTAGGTATGATCATGTATATAGGCATCACGTCCGAGACAAGTAGACCGACTCCTGCCTGCATGTACTACTATTACTCCACACATCGACCGCTATCCAGCATGCATCGAGAGTATTAAGTTCATAAGAACAGAGTAGCGCCTTAAGCAAGATGACATGATGTAGAGGGATAAATTCATGCAATATGGTAGAAACCCATCTTGTTATCCTCAATGGCAACAATACAATACGTGCCTTGCTGCCCCTAGTGTCACTGGGAAAGGACACCGCAAGATTGAACCCAAAGCTAAGCACTTCTCCCATTGAAAGAAAGATCAATCTAGTAGGCCAAACCAAACTGATAATTCGAAGAGACTTGCAAAGATAACCAATCATACATAAAAGAATTCAGAGAAGATTCAAATATTGTTCATAGATAAACTTGATCATAAACCCACAATTCATCGGTCTCAACAAACACACCGCAAAAGAAGATTACATCGAATAGATCTCCACAAGAGAGGGGGAGAACATTGTATTGAGATCCAAAAAGAAAGAATAAGCCATCTAGCTAATAATTATGGACCCGAAGGTCTAAGGTAAACTACTCATACTTCATCGGAGAGGCTAAGGTGTTGATGTAGAAGCCCTCCGTGATCGATGCCCCCTCCGGCGGAGCTCCGGAACAGGCCCCAAGATGGGATCCCGTGGATACAGAAAGTTACGGCGGTGGAATTAGCGTTTTGGCTCTGTATTTGATTGTTTGGGGTACGTAGTTATATATAGGAGGAAGGAGTACGTCGGTGGAGCAACAGGGGGCCACGAGGGTGGAGGGCGCGCCTAGGGGGGTAGGCACGCCCCCTACCTCGTGGCTTTCCTGTTGGTTGCTTGATGTAGGGTCCAAGTCTCCTGGATCATGTTCGTTCCAAAAATCACGTTCCCGAAGGTTTCATTCCATTTGGACTCCATTTATATTCTTTTTCTGCGAAACTCTGAAATAGGAAAGAAACAACAATTCTGGGCTGGGCCTCCGGTTAAGAGGTTAGTCCCAAAAATAATATAAAAGTGAATAATAAAGCCCAATAATGTCCAAAACAGAATATAATATAGCATGGAACAATAAAAAATTATAGATACGTTGGAGACGTATTAATAGCGCCCGCCATCCTCTCGTCGTCTCCCAAGCTAGGATTCCCTTGCCGCCGCAGGACCTCCCCGACCCGCCTTCTCCTGCCCGAGCTCGGGGATGCCCGGCCTACCTCCATTTCATCCCTGCTACCAAGCCCTTCGCCGTCTGCCCGCCATGGTCTCCTGCCATGGACCAGAGGAGCCGTGTCGCGCATCTCCGGCCTCGTCCCCGACCTTTGCTGCCCGGATCCCGCGCCGGCCCCTCCTTCCTCGCGCCTCCCTCTCCTACACCCCATCGCTGGATCGCCCCTGCCTCTGCCTCTGGCCGCCGCTAGCAAGAAGCTCCACCAGAGCCATGCCTACTTCACCGGACCGCCTCTGCCATGGCCTTCCTCCAGTCCCGAGTGCTGCTCCTCCTCCACGCCACAACCACCTCCTCTCCCGCTCCTCCTTCACTTGCCGCCACGCTGGCCATCAACTCCGGCGTGCGCTGCCTTCGCGTCCGAGCTGCTCTGCTCCGCCCCTCCCTTCTCCTCTTCGGGTTTGTTCCTAGCGCCACCTCGAGCCCCAAGCGTTGCCCCATCCTCCGCAGGCACCCGTGCCCGCAACCATCTTCAGCCGCTCCCCCTACAGCTTCTCTACTCCGCCCGTTCTATGCCCGCGTCCGCACAACTCTGCGTTCCCTGCTTCGCCAAGTCCAGTGACGACCGCGCCGTTGATTCCTGTGATGCCGCTGCTGCCGCTGTTTTTCCCTTGTCAAACGAACGAGGAGTGCCTTCGGGGTTTTTCGCCAAGTCTCCGCTCTGATGAACGTTCTGGAATCGCCAAGTCAAACTACAATGCGAAGATCATGTACACCTACTGATCCCGTGGATGTCACCAAGTACCTCTACCGACGACCTGAACATCTACGTAATGTGTACCACTACCGCCTATTCGGAATCGCTAAGAACGACAAGTACCTTGACGCCCGATGCATAGAACAACTGCCGTCGTCGACGACCCGGGTAGCAGAAATGCCAAGTACCCCTTCGAGTTGACGAGACCGGCAAGTTCGAAGACCCCAAGTACCTCTTCAAAATGACCGAGTACCACTACTTTTGACCCTCAAAGACCCCGTGGACGTCAAGTTCGTCGTTGTGACCCTGAACACCTACTGATTGTGTACAACTACGAAGCGAGAACGACTACTTCCACTACGAACGCCCTGAGAACGTCTACTTCCTCTACTTTGCATTGAACCCGAACCGCCCCGGAAATGCACGCTTCAAAGGTATAACCCCGAGACGACGCTGTGGATCGTATGCATGTGTGTTGTATGAGATGCTCGTGGTTGCACCATGTCCGAGATGTCGCTTCCATGTTCCTCCTCATTGCCATGCCGTCCATCCATGGGAACCCGGTAACCGGGATCACCCCACCATCTTTTGCACGCATCCGCACACTTCTCTTTTGCATCGGTATCTCAATCAAGTTACCGGAACTGGAACGTTGCCGTGGCACTGTTTTCATTATCGTCACCGTGGCACCCTTTCTTTCCACCACGGTGACAAATGCTTCATAATGCTCATGTCAACTTTTAACAAAAAATTCATAAAAACTTGCACATGTCATCCGCATCATGATAACAACATTTAAAATGTTTAAAATTGTTGTTTGCATTAAATTGCTAAATGCATATGGGGATTTACCAGAATTGTTGTTTGATGTTTCCGGCCCCATTTAAATTGTTTAGATTGTGTAGTTTACTTTTGCCTCACCTCTTTCCATGTTTCACAACATTTAATATTGTTGAGTAGCCTAACCGGGAGTGAACTAAATAATCGAATGTGGTGTTTCGTCAATATGCAACTTGTTACATATTAAGCTCCACTTAACTTGGTAGTTTTGTTTGTGCACTTTGCCATGCCATGCATATTTAAACCGGACATGCATCATACTTGATTGTGCATCATGCCATGTTTATGCTTGTTGGTTTACCATGTTGTTTGCTCCTTTCCGGTTGTGCTTCTTCCCGATAGTTCCGGTAACATCGCGTTTGTGAGGATTCGTTCGACTACGTCCGTTTGCCTTCTTCATGGACTCGTTCTTCTTCCTTGCGGGATCACAGGCAAGATGACCATACCCTCGAAATCACTTCTATCTTTAATTGCTAGTTGTTCGCTCTATCGCTATGTCGCGCTACCTATCACTTGTTATATCATGCCTCCCATATTGCCATGTCAATCCTCTAACCCACCTTCCTAGCAAACCGCTGTTTGGCTATGTTACCGCTTTTGCTCAGCCCCTCTTATAGCGTTGCTAGTTGTAGGTGAAGTTGAGGTTTGTTCCATGTTGGAACATGGATATGTTGGGATATCACAATATCTCTTATTTTAATTAATGCATCTATATACTTGGTAAAGGGTGGAAGGCTCGGCCTTATGCCTGGTGTTTTGTTCCACTCTTGCCGCCCTAGTTTCTGTCATACCGGTGTTATGTTCCTTGATTTTGCGTTCCTTACGCGGTTGGTGTTATGGAAACCCCTTGACAGTTCGCTTTGAATAAAACTCCTCCAGCAAGGCCCAACCTTGGTTTTAACAGTTGCCACCTAAGCCTTTTCCCCTTGGGTTCTGCAGACTCAAGGGTCATCTTTATTTTAAACCCCCGGGCCAGTGCTCCTCTCAGTGTTGGTCCAACCTGTCAACCGCCGGTGGGCACCAGGGGAAACTCTGGGCTGGCCTACCAGAAGTTTGGACAATCCGGTGTGCCGTGAGAACGAGATATGTGCAGCTCCTATCTGGATTTGTCGGCACAGTCGGGTGGTCTTGCTGGTCTTGTTTTACCTTTGTCGAAATGTCTTTAACCGGGATTCCGAGACTGATCGGGTCTTTCTGGGAGAAGGAATATCCTTCGTTGACCATGAGAGCTTGTGATGGGCTAATTTGGGACACCCCTGGAGGGTATAAACTTTCGAGAGCCATGCCCGCGGTTATGTGGCAGATGGGAATTTGTTAATGTCCGGTTGTAGAGAACTTGACTTAATTAAAATGCATCAACTGCGTGTGTAGCCATGATGGTCTCTTTTCATCGGAGTCCGGAAAGTGAACACGGTCTTGGGTTATGTTTGAATGTAAGTAGTTTCAGGATCACTTCTTGATCACTTCTAGCTTCTCGATCGTTGCGTTGCTTCTCTTCTCGCTCTTATTTGCGTATGTTAGCCACCATATATGCTTAGTGCTTGCTGCAGCTCCACCTCATTACCTCATCCTACCCATAAGCTTAAATAGTCTTGATCTCGCGGGTGTGAGATTGTTGAGTCCCCGTGACTCACAGATACTTCCAAACAGTTGCAGGTGCTGATGATACCAGTGCAGGTGAGGCAACCGAGCTCAAGTGGGAGCTCGATGGAGATCTAGGTCGTTACTATGTTTAGTTTCCTGTTGATCAGTAGTGGAGCCCAGTCGGGACGATTTGGGATCTAGCATTTGGGGTTGTCTTCTTTTATTTCGGTTCCGTAGTCGGACCTTGATTGTACTCTGGATGATGTATGTTTAACTTGTTATTTGTGTGGCGATTGTAAGCCAACTCTTTATCCCTTTCTTATTCAGTACATGGGATTGTGTGAAGATTACCCCACCTGCGACTAAACCAACATGCGGTTATGCCTCTAAGTCGTGCCTTGACACGTGGGAGATATAGCTGCATCGTGGGCTTACAAGTTGGTAATCAGAGCCATCCCCGACTTAGGAGCCCCCTGCTTGATCGAATCGCTGAGGTTGTTGAGTCTAGAACAAAATGTTTTGAGTCTTAGGATTATATATATCGGAGAGTAGGATTCTTTTTACTCCTCAGTCCTTTCGTCGCTCAGGTGAGGCCTCCTGACGTAGAAGTTTTGCCTTTCCTCTCTCAAATTTCACTAAATTTTTTTAGGATCACGCGGGTATGTTGGAATCGTTTCGATAGTCTTGGTGCCTCCTGACATTTAGGGGTTGTGGCAGTTTCCCGGGGAGTTGAGCTCCGAGGTGTTGTTGTCACAATTTTATCGTTGCAGTTCTGGAATACCTGAGTTCGCCGACATCAAAAATTTCTTTTATGCAGTTGTTGGTGAGATAACCTCGGCGCCACCCAGTACTGGGGCGGGAGTTCGGGAGTATTGCCATAAGTCGTATAACGGATGCTTTTCGAAGGTTGAGGTACACGATTTCCGAAGGTTTCTTGGTTATGTGTTGACGGATGGATACAGCTGGATGTAGGGATTGTTAGTTTGGGTGAGATATTATGCTTTCCCTATATTCCCAACACCTGATTGCATAACCAGAAAGTTTCGGGAGTTTATAAGTGGGAATTCAAGTATCTCGTAGGATATTTTCCAACAGACACATGATACGATATGGGGGCTATCATATGTTTGTTCCGGCTTATTCTGCAAGCCAAATCCTTTGTTTTTGTTTTGGTTTGTGGTATTCGAGTTGCTTCAATGTCAAGTGTTGATTCCATACCTTTCCTTAGAGGTGTTCTTATATTTTTATGTGAATGCTAATCCTTCTTGATCATCTAGATTGTTTTGTCAATCATTTTCAACCGACGTGCTTCCCTTCAAGTGGATCCGATCATTTCAACATCCGAAAGATCAATTATCAGTTCTTCTCAACAGTGTCTGTTTCATCCGTCCCAAGTTGTCTTTGTATTTCCTGCCCTCCCACCCTTTTTCGTCAGAGACTCAGACTTCTTAATCAAGTATCCTTTTATTGATGTGAAGTTTCTTCATTCTTTTCCTTCAAAGTTCTTACCCGGTAATTCTCATGAAGATGCTAAGGAAGCTTCAAGCTCATTATTCTTCATTGTTTTCTTCTCCGGTGGATCCAATTCAAGCTTTGTCGAGCATATCCTCTCCTCGTTTCAAATGCTTTCTTATGCCGGTGCACCTCTTAATTATTCACCTCTCATTTACCATTTGTTCCATTGTGCTGAAGATATCTCAGAAGATTAGTGCTTCTATCCTTAATCAATCCAAGCTATTTTTCGAGGTTGTTTTCTCATTCAAGCCATTTAATTCAACCAGAGCAATCTTCCTTTTAAATCATTCAACGGTGTATCTTTTGAGTGGGCCCTAACCCACAGGTCTTTTCCCAGGATCTTACCTGACTCTTCTAATTTTTTTGGAGTTATTTTCAAATTCATTTCAAAGTTTGACGTAAGAATGATTTGTCATCAGTCAAATGTCTTTCTCCAAGATCTTTCAAATTCTTTTCATCTTCGGTTTAACCTTTCTAATTTTCATCCTGGAGTATCTCAACAATTCATGGTTATCCATTCTCTCAGAGATGCGTAGTTCAAGCTTGCTGCCATCCTCTCATAATTGGTTTCGATTGTGAGAATTTTTTCACCCATCCGGAGCAATTCATGAGTCTTTTCAGTCTGATTCTCCGGAGCCCATCATCTCAGAATTATTCATTCTCAGCTTTCAGCTACTGTTCTCCAAATCTTACCAGTGCATCATTCGAATATTCTCTAATCAATTCATGATCTCTTAGATCTCTTGTATCTAAATTCTGTCAAGTATCTTTATTTCGTTTTCTAATTCTTCCCGGTAAATTGTGCCTTTGCTACTTTCATTTTCAATTCTTACAATGGTTCATTCAACATTCATATTCCTTTATTATCGTATCATTTCATTCATTCTTCCCAAGCCTACTGGTGGTTTGTTGAAGACCTTCTCAAGTTTGCGCTATATCTCTCTTAATCCTTTTTATGAGAATAAGTTGTATGCAATCCGTTGATTGTCATCAATTTAAATTGGTGAAGGATACACATAACATAATTCTTATTATTGTTCCATGCAAGTGATCTAGTTATTTCTCTCCGGAGTTGTTCATCATATCACATTCTCGGTTCGAGATGCTTCATCTTTTCTTTTCCGGAGTTTCAAGTTTTCTGCTTTATCTCGTCGGGAAGCTCCATCTAAATCATTGCAAGGCTTACCTTGTGTTTCCAACTTCTCTTTCTTTTGATCATCCTTTTATTACCGGAGTTCTTCATGGAGGCTCGACATGGTGGTTCGTCAAGGGTTTCTTTCATTCTTCAATTGTTCTTCAAGGTTTATCTCGAAGTTAAGATCCGCCAAGCTATACTCTAAAATAAACATGGTGTTCAACACATGTCTTGTTTTGAGGAGTTCAAGCATTCTTCATCTTGCATTCCGAAGTGCAATTCTTTCTACCTTATCATTTGAGTTGGTGTTATGTCACTCTTGACAATTTCCCTTCGTGTTTCTTGATTCACAAGTTGTCCGGAATGACATATTTTAAACCCATCATTTTCAATTCATTCATGAGATCCTTTGCAACCCATCAATCTCTTCATTGGAGTTATCTTGGGTTATATTTCACCTAAAGCTTTCCCTAAGGATTGTTGCTATTTATGGTGCTCATAAATGACCCAAGTTCTTCATTTATCCTCCCGGTGAAATAAGTTTCTCATCTCCTTGTTCATATAAATCCAATCTATTATTTCCATTAGTGGCAAAAATTCCACCTCATAATTTTGAGAAGGTTTCCATAAGCCCACTACAAGCTTATTCGTTTCGTTGTTGGTTTTACAACTACTCCGTTCTTACCTCCATGGAAGAGTGCTTTCCTAGTTCATTTGTGGCAGAAGTTGTCATTTTCTTCTTCATCCCTTTATCCCAATGATCTAGCTTCTATTCGTTCATTCCGGAGGCATTGCGATGTTGCACTCTTCGACCATCATTCCATTTTTTGTCAAATATCATGTTCTTTTCCTTGCTTATCCATTTAACATGAGTGTCATGTCCTTCATTCAAGTTCTCTCATCTTATCAAGTTTTGCCTCCCTTCTCAACCAGAGTGCCGTCTGAAATCTTTCTTACCCCTTGTGCCATTCTTTCAATAGTTCTGGAGGCAGTGTGTTGTTGATCTCATCAAGTATCCTCTCATCTTGTCAAGTTCATGTTGAATTCCTTCCATTTACAGTCGGAGTGCTGCGCAAATTATATCATTCTTATTCCTTCTCTATCTTATTTTAACCGGAGTGTTGTGTCTATCATTCCTCTTATAACCGGACTCTCATCCAAGTGCCTTCATTTTTCCAAGCTCATATTCTTTACCTTCCATTTCCAACCGGAGTGTTGTCGTAATTGATCTTTATCGTTCCTTGTACATCTCGTTTCAACCGGAGTGCTTGCATGTACTTCTTGTCCATTGCAACCCTTTCCTTACGTCTTTCAACCTACAAGGTTCTAGTAATGTTCCTTGTTCCTCTTTTCTAACAGAGTGTTTTCAACTTTGTTCATCTCCATTGTATTCTTTTCTCATAATTGTTTAACCTATCAAGGTTCGTGGTTTCACTCGTTTGTCAAAGAAGCAACTTTGTTTTACCTCTTCCTGTTCCATTTCTCCCCGGTGCCATCCTAGATCTCGGGACAAGATCCTCTCGTAGTGGTGGAGTGTTGTAACACCCCAAGACTGGTGCTCCAGATGTCTTCCATGGATTCTGAGATTTGTCGTGTGTTTTGTTTGGTTCGTTGCATTCATCTTTGCATCGTGTGCATTGCATCATGTCATCATGCACCTTTTTAAAAAAACTCACCTAAATATACAGCATGGATCTTCGATCCATTTAAATCGAGGGAGTTCACGTGGTGATTTCTATTTATAACATATCCTCCCAATATTAGGGAGCTATATTAAATATTTCTTTAATTTGGAATTCACCATAACACACATGCAAATTATCCCAATGCCTTTGTTATCTTAATTCTTGGTCTCCAACCTTGCCATATATCTTTTCATCATATTCCGGAGCTCCACCAAAAATCCGAACATCTTTGGACCTTCCCAAACCTCACTTCCTATTCAAATCTTTTGGATTTAATTTCCAATGAGTTTGAATTCAACTTCAACCGCGTGCCCACTTCTATTTTTCCAGGATCGAGCTCATTTTTGTGAGTCCGGGAAAATTAACCACCCGCGCAAATTCTATCCCAAACACTTCCTTTCTTCACCTTTTCTTCTTTGATATTTTTCTGTTCTGGGAAATATAAAGTAGATTATAAGAAGAGAAGAGAGAGAGAGAGATAGCAACTGCCAACCGGCCCTTCCCCGCGGCCTCTCTAGGCCCAATCCATCCCCGTGGCCCACCTAGGCCCTGCCGGCCTCTAAGCCCGAAGCCCAGCCGGAGCACCCACCAGTTCTAACCTAACCCTCTCCCCTGCCTGATCCACATCTCCTCGACCCCTTCCCTCGTCTCCCTCCTCGCACCGCCAGGAGAGCTCTCGCTCGATCCCGCTCACAGCGTCCGTCATCCTCTCGTCAGCGCCCAATCCATGACTCTCTCGCCGCCACAGGACCTCCCCGATGCGCTGATGTCTACTACACAACCTTCTTCTTGTAGACGTTGTTGGGCCTCCAAGTGCAGAGGTTTGTAGGACAGTAGCAAATTTCCCTCAAGTGGATGACCTAAGGTTTATCAATCCGTGGGAGGCATAGGATGAAGATGGTCTCTCTCAAGCAACCCTGCAACTAAATAACAAAGAGTCTCTTGTGTCCCCAACACACCCAATACAATGGTAAATTGTATAGGTGCACTAGTTCGGCGAAGAGATGGTGATACAAGTGCAATATGGATGGTAGATATAGGTTTTTGTAATCTGAAAATATAAAAACAGCAAGGCAACTAATGTTAAAAGTGAGCGAAAACGGTATTGCAATGCTAGGAAACAAGGCCTAGGGTTCATACTTTCACTAGTGCAAGTTCTCTCAACAATAATAACATAATTGGATCATATAACTATCCCTCAACATGCAATAAAGAGTCACTCCAAAGTCACTAATAGCATAGAACAAACGAAGAGATTATGGTAGGGTACGAAACCACCTCAAAGTTATCCTTTCTGATCGATCTATTCAAGAGTCCGTAGTAAAATAACATGAAGCTATTCTTTCCGTTCAATCTATCATAGAGTTCGTACTAGAATAACACCTTAAGACACAAATCAACCAAAACCCTAATGTCACCTAGATACTCCAATGTCACCTCAAGTATCCGTGGGTATGATTATACGATATGCATCACACAATCTCAGATTCATCTATTCAACCAACACAAAGAACTTCAAAGAGTGCCCCAAAGTTTCTATCAGAGAGTCAAGATGAAAACGTGTGCCAACCCCTATGCATAGGTTCTTGGGCGGAACCCGCAAGTTGATCACCAAAACATACATCAAGTGGATCACGTGATATCCCATTGTCACCACAGATAAGCATGGCAAGACATACATCAAGTGTTCTCAAATCCTTAAAGACTCAATCCGATAAGATAACTTCAAAGGGAAAACTCAATTCATCACAAGAGAGTAGAGGGGGAGAAACATCATAAGATCCAACTATAATAGTAAAGCTCGCGATACATCAAGATCGTGCCGACTCAAGAACACGAGAGAGAGAGATCAAACACATAGCTACTGGTACATGTCCTTAGCCCCGAGGGTGGACTACTCCCTCCTCGTCATGGAGAGCACCAGGATGATGAAGATGGCTACCGGAGAGGAATTCCCCCCTCCGGCAGGGTGCCAAAACGGGTCTAGATTGGTTTTTGGTGGCTACATAGGCTTCTGGCGGTGGAACTCCCGATCTATTCTGCTCCCCGAAGTTTTTAGGGTATATGGGTATATATAGGAGGAAGAAGTACATCGGTGGATCTCCGGCCTGTCCACGAGGTAGGGGGGCGCGCCCAGGGGGTGGGCGCGCCCCCACCCTCGTGGGTAGCCCGGGACTCTTCTGGTCCATCACCGATACTCCGTGGGCTTCTTCTGGTCCAAAAATAAGTTCCGTGAAGTTTCAGGTGAATTGGACTCCGTTTGATTTTCCTTTTCTGCGATACTCTAAAACAAGGACAAAACAAAAACTGGCACTGGGCTCTAGGTTAATAGGTTAGTCCCAAAAATCATATAAAATAGCATATAAATGCATATAAAACATCCCAGGTTGATAATATAATAACATGGAACAATCAAAAATTATAGATACATTGGAGACGTATCAGCATCCCTGAGCTTAATTCCTGCTTGTCCTCGAGTAGGTAAATGATAAAAACAGAATTTTTGATGTGGAATGCTACCTCACATATTTATCCATGTAATTATTTATTGTGGCAAGAATATTCAGATCCATAAGATTCAAGACAAATGTTTAATATTGACATAAAAATAATAATACTTCAAGCATACTAACAAAGTAATCATGTCTTCTCAAAATAACGTGGCCAAAGAAAGTTATCCCTACAAAATCATATAGTCTGGCTAAGCTCCATCTTCACCACACAAAATATTTAAATCATGCACAACCCCAATGATAAGCCAAGCAATTGTTTCATACTTTTGATGTTCTCAAACCTTTTCAATCTTCACGCAATACATGAGCGTGAGCCATGGATATAGCACTATATGTGGAATAGAAGGCTGGTTGTGGAGAAGACAAAAAGGAGAAGATAGTCTCGCATCAACTAGGCGTACCAATGGGCTATGGAGATGCCCATCAACAGATATCAATGTGAGTGAGTAGCGATTGCCAGGCAACGGATACACTAGAGCTATAAGTGTATGAAAGCTAAGTGGGTGTGCATCCAACTCGCTTGCTCACGAAGACCTAGGGCATTTTGAGGAAGCCCATCATTGGAATATACAAGCTAAGTTCTATAATGAAAATTTCCCACTAGTATATGAAAGTGACAACATAAGAGACTCTCTATCATGAAGATCTTGGTGCTACTTTGAAGCACAAGTGTGGTAAAAGGATAGTAGCATTGCCCCTTCTATCCTTTTCTCTCATTTTTTGGGCCTTTTCTTTTTTATGGCCTCTTTTTATATATATATTTTTTCGTCTGGAGTCTCATCCCGACTTGTGGGGGAATTATAGTCTCCATCATCCTTTCCTCACTGGGACAATGCTCTAATAATGATGATCATCACACTTTTATTTACTTACAACTCAAGAATTACAACTCGATACTTAGAACAAAATATGACTCTATCTGAATGCCTCCGGCGGTATACCAGGATGTGCAATGATGCATGAGTGCAATGTTGGGGATATCGCTTATCGGGAACTTATCGGCCAACCCATGATAAGGGGTAAATCGGTTAATTTATCGACATATTGGTGGATTTATCGCCATATCGGCTGATTTATCGACTGATTTATCTTATCGGTCAGACAATGGTAAGCGATAAATCGACCGATTTATTGGAATTTCGGAAGATATCTTGAACAGTGCATGAGTGACATGTATGAAATTATGAACGGTGGATTTGCCAAAATATGATGTCAACTACATGATCAAGCAAGCAATATGACAATGATGAAGTGTGTCATAATAAACAGAATGATGGAAAGTTGCATGGCAATATATCTCAGAATGGCTATGGAAATGCCATAATAGGTAGGTATGGTGGCTGTTTTGAGGAAGATATATGGTGGGTTTATGATACCGGCGAAAGGTGCGCGGTATTAGAGAGGCTAGCAATGGTGGAAGGGCGAGAGTGCGTATAATCCATGGACTCAACATTAGTCATAAAGAACTCACATACTTATTACAAAAATCTATTAGTTATCGAAACAAAGTACCACGCTCATGCTCCTAGGGGGATAGATTGGTAGGAAAAGACCATCGCTCGTCCCTGACCGCCACTCATAAGGAAGACAATCAATAAATAAATCATGCTCCGACTTCATCACATAACGGTTCACCATACGTGCATGCTACGGGAATCACAAACTTTAACACAAGTATTTCTCAAATTCACAACTACTAAACTAGCATAACTCTAATATCACCATCTCTATATCTAAAAACAATCATCAAGTATCAAACTTCTCTTAGTACTCAATGCACTTTATATGAAAGTTTTTACTATACCCCTCTTGGATGCCCATCATATTAGGACTAGTTTCATAACCAAAGCAAACTACCATGCTGTTGTAAAGACTCTCAAAATAATATAAGTGAAGCACGAGAGTTCATATATTTCTTCAAAATAAAACCACCGCCGTGCTCTAAAAGGATATAAGTGAAGCACTAGAGCAAATGACAAACTACTCCAAAAGATATAAGTGAAGATCAATGAGTAGTCGAATAATTATGCAACTATATGAAGACTCTCTAACATTTAATAATTTTAGATCTTGGTATTTTATTCAAACAGCAAGCAAAACAAAATAAAATGACACTTCAAGCAAAACACATATTATGTGGTGAATAAAAATATAGTTCCAAGTAAAGTTACCAATGAACGAAGACGAAAGAGGGGATGCCTTACGGGGAATCCCCAAGCTTAGGCTCTTGGTTGTCCTTGAATATTACCTTGGAATGCCTTGTGCATCCCCAAGCTTAGGCTCTTGCCACTCCTTATTCCATAGTCCATCGAATCTTTACCCAAAACTTGAAAACTTCACAACACAAAACTTAACAGAAAACTCGTTAGCTCCGTTAGTATAAGAAAATAAATCACCACTTAATTACTGTTGTGTACTCATTATAAATTCATATTGGTGTAATATATACTTCATTCCAACTCATCTATGGTTCATACCCTCCGATACTACTCATAGATTCATCAAAATAAGCAAACAACACATAGAAAACAGAATCTGTCAAAAACAGAACATTATGTAGTAATCTGTATCAAACGTATACTTCTGTAACTTATAAAATTATCAAATAAATTTGTGTACCTGAGGAATTTGTCTATTAATCCTCTGCAAAAAGAATCAACTTAATAGCACTCTCCAGTAAAAAATGGCAGCTAATATCGTGAGCACTAAAGTTTCTGTTTTTACAGCAAGATCACATAGACTTCACCCAAGTCTTCCCAAAGGTTCTACTTGGCACAAACACTAATTAAACATAAAAAAACACAACAAAAACAGAGGCTAGATAAATTATTTATTACTAAACATTAACAAAAAGCAAGGAACAAAAATAAACTTGGGTTGCCTCCCAACAAGCGCTATCGTTTAACGCCCCTAGCTAGGCATGATGATTTCAATGATGCTCACATAAAAGATAAGAATTGAAACATAAAGAGAGCATCATGAAGAATATGTATAGCACATTTAAGTCTAAACCACTTCCTTTGCATAGGGATTTTGTGAGCAAACAACTTATATGAACAATAATCAACTAGCATCGGAAGGCAAAACAAGCATAACTTCAAAACTTTAAGCACATAGAAAGGAAACTTGATATTATTGCAATTCCTACAAGCATATGTTCCTCCATCATAATAATTTTCAGTAGAATCATGAATGAATTTAACAATATAACTATCACATAAAGCATTCTTTTCATGATCTACAAGCATAGAAATTTTATTACCCTCAACATTAGCAAAATTCTTCTCATTCATAATAGTGGGAGAAAACTCAACAAAATAACTATCATGTGAGGCATAATCCAATTGAAAACTAAAATCATGATGACAAGTTTCATGGTTATCATTATTCTTTATACCATACAAGTCATCACAATAATCATCATAGATAGCAACTTTGTTCTCATAATCAATTGGAAACTCTTCCGAAATAGTGGATTCATCACCAAATAAAGTCATGACATCTCCAAATCCACTTTCATCAATATAATCATCATAAACAGGAGGCATGCTTTCATCATAATAAATTTTCTCATGACAACTTTGGGGACAAAAAATATCATCTTCATCAAACATAGCTTCCCTAAGCTTGTGGCTTTGCATATCATTAGCATCATGGATATTCAAGGAATTCATACTAACAACATTGCAATCATGCTCATCATTCAAATATTTAGTGCCAAACATTCTAATGCATTCTTCTTCTAACACTTTGGCACAATTTTCCTTTCCATCATACTCATGAAAGATATTAAAAAGATGAAGCGTATGAGGCAAACTCAATTCCATATTTTTTTGTAGTTTTCTTTTATAAACTAAACTGGTGCTAAAACAAGAAACGAAAAGATTCGATTGCAAGATCTAATTAAAGACATACCTTCAAGCGCTAACCTCCCTGGCAACGGCGCCAAAAAAGAGCTTGATGTATACTACACAACCTTCTTCTTGTAGACGTTGTTGGGCCTCCAAGTGTAGAGGTTTGTAGGACAGTAGCAAATTTCCCTCAAGTGGATGACCTAAGGTTTATCAATCCGTGGGAGACATAGGATGAAGATGGTCTCTCTCAAGGAACCCTGTAATCAAATAACAAAGAGTCTCTTGTGTCCCCAACACACCCAATACAATGGTAAATTGTATAGGTGCACTAGTTCGGCGAAGAGATGGTGATACAAGTGCAATATGGATGGTAGATATAGGTTTTTGTAATCTGAAAATATAAAAACAGCAAGGCAACTAATGATAAAAGTGAGCGAAAACGGTATTGCAATGCTAGGAAACAAGGCCTAGGGTTCATACTTTCACTAGTGCAAGTTCTCTCAACAATAATAACATAATTGGATCATATAACTATCCCTCAACATGCAACAGAGTCACTCCAAAGTCACTAATAGCAGAGAACAAACGAAGAGATTATGGTAGGGTACGAAACCACCTCAAAGTTATCCTTTCTGATCGATCTATTCAAGAGTCCGTAGTAAAATAACATGAAGCTATTCTTTCCGTTCAATCTATCATAGAGTTCGTACTAGAATAACACCTTAAGACACAAATCAACCAAAACCCTAATGTCACCTAGATACTCCAATGTCACCTCAAGTATCCGTGGGTATGATTATATGATATGCATCACACAATCTCAGATTCATCTATTCAACCAACACAAAGAACTTCAAAGAGTGCCCCAAAGTTTCTATCAGAGAGTCAAGACGAAAACGTGTGCCAACCCCTATGCATAGGTTCTTGGGCGGAACCCGCAAGTTGATCACCAAACATACATCAAGTGGATCACGTGATATCCCATTGTCACCACAGATAAGCACGACAAGACATACATCAAGTGTTCTCAAATCCTTAAAGACTCAATCCGATAAGATAACTTCAAAGGGAAAACTCAATTCATCACAAGAGAGTAGAGGGGGAGAAACATCATAAGATCCAACTATAATAGTAAAGCTCGCGATACATCAAGATCGTGCCGACTCAAGAACACGAGAGAGAGAGAGAGGGAGATCAAACACATAGCTACTGGTACATATCCTCAGCCCCGAGGGTGGACTACTCCCTCCTCGTCATGGAGAGCACCGGGATGATGAAGATGGCCACCGGAGAGGGATTCCCCCGGAAGGGTGCCAGAATGGGTCTAGATTGGTTTTCGGTCGCTACGGAGGCTTTTGGCGGCGGAACTCCCGATCTATTCTGCTTCCCGAAGTTTTTAGGGTATATAGGTATATATAGGAGGAAGAAGTACGTAGGTGGATCTCTGGGCTGTCCACGAGGTAGGGGGGCGCGCCCAGGGGGGTGGGCGCGCCCCCCACCCTCGTGGGCAGCCCGGGACTCTTCTGGTCCATCTCCGATACTCCGTGGGCTTCTTCTGGTCCAAAAATAAGTCCCGTGAAGTTTCAGGTCAATTGGACTCCGTTTGATTTTCCTTTTCTGCGATACTCTAAAACAAGGAAAAACTGAAACTCGCACTGGGCTCTAGGTTAATAGGTTAGTCCCAGAAATCATATAAAATAGCACATAAATGCATATAAAATATCCAAGGTTGATAATATAATACATGGAACAATAAAAAATTATAGATACGTTGGAGACGTATCACCCGCCTTCTCCTGTCCGAGCTCGTGGATGCCCGGCCTCCCTCCATTTCGTCCCTGCTGCCAAACTCTTCGCCGTCTGCCCGCCATAGCCTCCTACCATGGACCAGAGGAGCCGCGTCGCGCATCTCCGGCCTCGTCCACGACCTCTGCTTCCCGGATCCCACGTCGGCCCCTCTTTCCTCATGCCTCCCTCTCCTGCACCCCATCGCTGCCTCACCCCCGCCTCTGCCTTTGTCCGTTGCAAGTAGGCAGCTCCGCTAGAGCCATGCCTACTTCACCGGACTGCCTCTACCATGGCCTTCCTCCAGTCCCGAGTGCTGCTTCTCCTCCACGCAACAGCCACCTCCTCTCCCGCTCCTCCTTCACTTGTCGCCACGCTGGCTATCAACTCTGGCGTGCGCTGCCTTCGCGTCCGAGCTGCTTTGCTCCGCCCTCCCTTCTCCTCTTCGGGTTCGTTCCCAGCACCACCTCGAGCCCCAAGCATCGCCCCATCCTCTGTGAGCACCCGTGCCCGCAACCATCTTCAGCCGCTCCCCCTGCAGCTCCTCTGCTCCGCCCGTTCTGTGCCCGCGTCCGTGCAACTCCTTCCTTGCTTCGCCAAGTCCAGCGACGACCGCGCCGTTGCCTCCTGCGATGCCGCTGCTGCCACCGCTTTTCCCCTATCAAATGAATGACCAGCGCCTTCGGGGTTTTTCGCCAAGTCCTTGTTCCGATGAACGTTTTGGAATCGCCAGGTCAAACTACAACACGAAGACCATGTACACCTACTGATTCCGTGGATGTCACCAAGTACCTCTAGCGACGACCTGAACATCTACGTAACGTGTACCACTACCGCTGTCTTCGGAATCGCTAAGAACGACAAGTACCTTGATGCCCGATGCATAGAACAACTACCGTCGCCGACGACCCGGGTAGCAGAAATGCCAAGTACCCCTTCGATTTGATGAGACCGGCAAGTTCGAAGACCCCAAGTACCTCTTCGAAACAACCGAGTACCACTATCGTTGACCCTCGAAGACCCCGTGGACGTCAAGTTCCTCGTTGTGACCCCGAACACCTACGGAGTGTGTACAACTACGAAGTGAGAACGACTACTTCCACTAGGAACGCCCCGAGAATGTCTACTTCCTCTAGTTTGCATCGAACCCGAACCACCCCGGAAATGCATGCTTTGAAGGTATAACCCCGAGACGACGCCTCAGACCGTATGCATGTGTGTTGTATGAGATGCTCGTGTTTGCACCGTGTCCGAGATGTCACTTCCATGTTCCTCCTCATTGCCATGCCGTCCATCTGTGGGAAACCGGTAACCGGGATCACCCCACCATCTTTTGCACGCATCCGCACACTTCTCTTTTGCATCGGTATCTCAATCAAGTTACCGGAACCGAAACGTTGCCGTGGCACCGTTTTCGTTATCCTCGCCATGGCACCCTTTCTTTCCACCACGGTGACAAATGCTTCATAATGCTCATGTCAACTTTTAACAAAACTTGCATATGTCATCCGCATCATGATAACAACATTTAAAATGTTTGAAATTGTTGCTTGCATTAAATTGCTTAATGCATATGGGGATTTACCGGAATTTTTGTTTGATGTTTCCGACCCCATTTAAATTGTTTAGATTATGTAGTTTACTTTTGCCTCACCTCTTGCCATGTTTAACAGCATTTAATATTGTTGAGTAGCCTAACCAGGAGTGAACTAAATAATCGAATGTGGTGTTTCGTCAATATCCAACTTGTTACATATTGAGCTCCACTTAACTTGGTAGTTTTGTTTGTGCACTTTGCCATGCCATGCATACTTAAACCGGACATGCATCATACTTGATTGTGCATCATGCCATGTTTATGCTTGTTGGTTTACCATGTTGTTTGCTCCTTTCTGGTTGTGCTTCTTCTCGATAGTTCCGGTAACGTCGCATTTGTGAGGATTCATTCGACTATGTCCGTTTGCCTTCTTCATGGACTCGTTCTTCTTCCTTGCGGTGTCACAGGCAAGATGACCATACCTCGAAATCACTTCTATCTTTGCTTGCTAGTTGTTCACTCTATTGCTATGTCACGCTACCTACCACTTGTTATATCATGCCTCCCATATTGCCATGTCAAGCCTCTAACCCACCTTCCTAGCAAACCGTTGTCTGGCTATGTTACTGCTTTTGCTCAGCCCTCTTATAGCGTTGCTAGTTGCAGGTGAAGTTGAAGTTTGTTCCATGTTGGAACATGGATATGTTGGGATATCACAATATCTCTTATTTTAATTAATGCATCTATATACTTGGTAAAGGGTGGAAGGCTCAGCCTTATGCCTGGTGTTTTGTTCCACTCTTGCCGCCCTAGTTTCCGTCATACCGGTGTTATGATCCTTGATTTTGCGTTCCTTACGCGATTGGGTGTTATGGGAACCCCTTGACAGTTCGCTTTGAATAAAACTCCTCTAGCAAGGCCCAACCTTGGTTTTAACATATGCCACCTAAGCCTTTTTCCCTTGGGTTCTGCAGACTCAAGGGCCATCTTTATTTTAAACCCCCGGGCCAGTGCTCCTCTGAGTGTTGGTCCAACCTGTCAACTACCGGTGGCCACCAGGGGCAACTCTGGGCTGTCCTACCGGAAGTTTGGACAATCCGGTGTGCCCCGAGAACGAGATATGTGCAGCTCCTATCGGGATTTGTCAGCACAGTCGGGTGGTCTTGCTGGTCTTGTTTTACCATTGTCGAAATGTCTTGTAATCGGGATTCCGAGACTGATCGGGTCTTTCTGGGAGAAGGAATATCCTTCGTTGACCGTGAGAGCTTGTGATGGGCTAAGTTGGGACACCCCTGCAGGGTATAAACTTTCGAAAGCCGTGCCCGCGGTTATGTGGCAAATGGGAATTTGTTAATGTCCGGTTGTAGAGAACTTGACACTTGACTTAATTAAAATGCATCAACCACATGTGTAGCCATGATGGTCTCTTTTCGACAGAGTCTGGAAAGTGAACATGGTCTTGGGTTATGTTTGAACGTAAGTGGTTTCAGGATCACTTCTAGCTTATCGATCATTGCGTTGCTTCTCTTCTCGCTCTTATTTGCGTATGTTAGCCACCATATATGCTTAGTGCTTGCTGCAGCTCCACCTCATTACCTTATCCTACCCATAAGCTTAAATAGTCTTGATCTCGCGGGTGTGAGATTGTTGAGTCCTCATGACTCATGGATACTTCCAAACAGTTGTAGGTGCCGATGCTACCAGTGCAGGTGACGCAACCGAGCTCAAGTGGGAGCTCGATGAAGATCTGGGTCGTTAGTATGTTTAGTTTCCTGTTGATCAGTAGTGGAGCCTAGTCGGGACGATCGAGGATCTAGAATTTGGGGTTGTCTTCTTTTATTTTGGTTCTGTAGTCGGACCTTGATTGTACTCTGGATGATGTATGTTTAACTTGTTATTTGTGTGAAGTGGCGATTGTAAGCCAACTCTTTATCCCTTTCTTATTCAGTACATGGGATTGTGTGAAGATTACCCCACTTGCGACTAAACCACCATGCGGTTATGCCTCTAAGTCGTGCCTCGACACGTGGGAGATATAGCTGCATCGTGGGCGTTATAGAGAGAGAGAGAGATGGCTTCTTCCTCCGGCAGAACTCCAGAACAGGGTTGCAGATGGGACCTCTTAGGAATAGAGGCTTGCGGCTCCATAAATACTAAAAAATTAGGACGTGACAGAAAATTTGTAATGCGATACTGTGTAAAAAAATCCAGCAATTTATCACGATCCAGTATAGAACAAAAATTAAAACACTAGACGCGAAAGTTTCTTTTTCTGCAGATAACCTAACAAACATGCATTCACAACATCCTAAACGCTCAACTTGGCACAAAAATAAAATAAAAGATATAAACATAATTACTATAGTAGCAATAATTATGTAAACTCACTAAACATTTGAGTTGTCTCCCGGAAGCTCTTTCTTTATAGCCATTAAGATAGGCTTGAGATTTTAATGATGCTCACATAAAAATTAAGAACTAAAACACAGAAGGGACCATCATAAAGCATCTAATAAGCACATTTTAGTCTAACCCACTTCCTATGCATAGGTACTTTATAAGTAAGCAAATTGTTAAGCACTACCTAGCATAAGCAAGTAGGAATAATGAAACATGAATAATCTTAACACCAAGAGAGGTAACTTAGTAATATGAAAATTTCTATAACCATGCTTGCCTCTCTCATAACAATTACATGTATGATAAAAATCAAATTCAAAAATATAGCTATCATATAAAACATTCTATTCATGATCCATATGCATATATATATATACATATATATATTTTATAATCTTCCAAGATAGTGGGATTAACATCAACTGAAGTCATGACCTCTCCAAACCCACTTTTATCAAAAATTTCGTAAGATTGAATATTCTCTAAAGTAGTGCGATTCTTTTTACCTAAAGTTGACACTCTTTCAAACCCACTTTCAATAGTATTACAAAGTTTATTATCAATAATTAATTCATTATGGGGCTCAAATAAATTTTCGAGATCAGAAGAAGCATCATTGTTATCTCCCCAATCATGATCATAATAATAATTAAGAGGCATAACAATATCATCATCAATAGTGCTTAGAGTGATAGTGTCATTATAAAAAAGCAATATTTTCATCAAGTGTCTCATCTTCGACTATCATGTTTATCGCAATCATACTTTTCATCCAATGTGTATATTCCAATAGCATTTTCTTTTATAACCTCTTCATTAATAGGGGGAGAAAAAAGACCATTTTCATTAAATATGTCATCCACAAGCTTATAAATTTGCATATCATTAGCATAACTAATATTCATGGAATACATATTAACAAAAGTGAACTCATGCCTATCATCAAGGAACTCTCATCAACCACTTTATAATATTATTGTTCTAACACTTGATCACCATATTCAGATTCACGATTTCAAGAAAAACTTCAGTCATCTTTATCTTTTCTTTCAAAGAACTTACCCCCAATAGCATTTTCTTCATCATTAGCTATTGGTTTACCATAATTAGAATTTTTGAAAGTATAGCTAGTGGAGAAGGATCCATAATAAATATATTTTTAATTTTTAGTTTCTATTTAGTGAGTCAACGATAAAGATAACATAACTAGGTAAGACAGAAAACAAGTAAAATAAGGGGTTTGTGCGTAGGCACCTGATTTGGTAGACTCCACGACAATGGCACCAGAAATTCCTTTGCTACTCCCACATGAGTTGTTGGGTTTCCATAAAGAGGAAGGGTAATGTAGCACAAAAGCAAAGTATTTCCCTCAGTTAAGAACCAAGATTTAATTGAACCAGTATGAGTCAACAAGCTAACAAGATAAGCAGCACATGCACACAAACAAATAAAATACTCACACCCAACGCGGCAAGTCGGTTGTCAAAATCCTTGTCTTGCTAGTTACAAGGTTAAAAGCAAATTGATGTATAAATAGTACTATAATGAAATGACAAATAGTAAAAGCAAATGAAAAGGCAATTTTATAGAAGAAAGTATTAATGGAGAATGGACCAGGAGGGCATAGGTTCACATATCTCTTGAAAGCACGCAATTGGCATGGTAACAAACTACAATTGGACAATTGACAAGAATAACAATCTTTATGACTATGGTCATTTATGGCATAATCTCATATAGGCATTACATCTGTGATAAGTAGACTGTTAAACTTACTAACGTCTACAACTAATACTCCACCCAAAGACCGTTATGCAGCATGCATCTCAAGATATTGAAGTTTACAAGAAACAGAGTATTGTAATAAGCAAGACGACATAATGTAGACAGAAAGAAATCTAGCAATAAGATTAAACCTCGTTGTTTTATCCTTAGTGGCAACAATACAAATATGTGTCTTGTCCCCATTCTGTCAATCAGATATGTAGCACCGCAAGAGAGGACAAATAGATCAGAAAGCATACATAGCTATTCAATTATACATCAAAGAAACTTCAAAAGATTAAGTACTGCTCAATGCACAATCTGATCATAAACTCACAATTCATCAGATCCCAAAAAATGCACTAAAGCATTGCATCAGATTGATCCCAATCAAACAAGGAAGAAGAGGAACATGGTATTGAAGATCCAAAAGGAAATAAAGAACCATCTAGCTACTACTATGGACCCATAGGTCCTAAAGGAACTACTCACACTTGGTCATGGAGGCAGAAAGGTTGATGTAGAGCCCTTCGGCAATGGCTTCACCCTCCAACACAACTCCAGAACAGGACTCCAAATGGGATATCTTTGGAACAGGGGCTTGCAGCGGCGATGAAATTCTTCTGGGGTACGACGGATAGTTTATCTATTTATAGGAATTTATGGCATGAAACAATAAAAAATTATAGATACATTTGAGACGTATCACATGTGCACCGAACACTACATAATATACCGTTATGGTTTAGACGGGGGAGGGTGAACAAACACTTAGAAATACATTCCAATTTTAGTTCACAAGTTTTAACCTTTTTCTACCAAGTTTCCTGAAGGAACCTAAACATGCAAGTGTATAACAAAATAGAGTGTGGGAGCAAAACTTGCAAGTAAGTAGGAGTAATGGAAAATATATTGCGACACAACAAACCCGGTGATGTTTTCCCGAGGTTCGAACTACTGACATAATCCTACTCCTCCCCGATGAAGGTTCAGACACAAAATCTTAAGGCCACCAAGGCGTCGACAAGGTCGACCACTAAATTCCCACAAAGTCTCTTACCCACCTATGCCACTGTAGCTTGGAACCATAAAAGGTCAAAGCCACACTCGGGTTTATATGTATCCAACATATTCATAATTTTTGTATATTTCATGCCTACTATACATCATTTTTGCAATGTTTTTATAATTTATCTGGACTAATCTATTAATCCAGTTTCATTTTTGTGATATTTTAATATTTGGGGAAATGAAATACTACATAATCAAGAAAAAATTGGAGAACTTCAGAGGTCCATAAAACATAAGTGGAGGCACTATGCCATAGCCAGGACACCTGGGGAGGCCCTGGGGCAGGCACCCACTCCAGGTGCCTAGAATTCGAGAGCACCTGGTCCCACCAGGCCCCAGGTCCCCTACCTTTGTATTAGTCATGTATATACCCCCTAACCTCTATCATATTTATCGAGCATTTGTCTGTGATCTTTGTTTTTCAGCCCTGATCGGGTACCCTACCAAAGGGGGAATTCATCGCCATCCTCATCAACATCAATCATTGCTAATCCTATATGAGTTGTGATTATTCCACCCCCTGGACTATGGGTTCGTGGCAGTAGCCAATATGTAACCCCATATTGTAAAATACAATGCCACATGAACTACCTATCATAATTTTGGTCCATCTCATGTAAATCTAGCACTGATGCTCATCATGTGATGAATTATCATTTTATGTTTAGATTATGTTGATGAATATGTTTGAGTTATAGATGCTTATCTGTATCTGATTATTTATCTTCTCTTGGTCAATTTAGATGCGTAATCAGTAGAGGTAGTGGTGTGCATTAGCTGGGTTAAATCTTGAAAGTAAGCCGCCATGGTGACATTAAATGGAAAAGGCTTCCATTGTATTATTATCACTAAATAAAATTGTGCAATCAATACTATGTCATCTTTCTTAAGGCAATTATTCATTTTATACTTAATACTAGGATGTTGTAGATATAATCTCGATCAAAGATCGAATTAATTGCAATAGATGCAAAGAGGATATCAGTCTATAGATTTATGGACATACTACCTTAATAAGATCAACACATTAGACACAATATACATGTATACGATCAACACATTAGGCACAATCTACCCTGAGGTTATTCCATCGCCCACCCCGACCATGCTCATAGATGGCCCTATATGCAACACACTTTGGAGGATACAAAACTATTGATGCATTTTTTTATAGAAATGCTTGTTTAGTGGTTATCTTTTCAGCCTTTCATACAAAGTCTTGCTAGCAGTGCACTAGAAATGATCTTGTTATGTTGAGTCTTATTTATATGTAAATAAATGTTTTGCTTAATTTCAGCGATTGTTACCAACCTCACTATTCGAATGCAATGCACTATAGTGATTTTTCCAGAACAAGATAAAGAATGTTAATGTAATTGGTTTCAATATTGCCTTTCTCTGTATTGGTGTAGTTGGGCCAAATATCGGCTTCAACAGATCTGTGATCTTATCTCCTCATAATCAGTGATCACCGATAAATGGCCTAAACTGCCTCAATATAGAGGGGGTTGCTGATGGGGTCACCTACTACTGGTAGCACTGGTACGCGTCGGTCCTATACAAACAGTTTTTAACCCCTTTCCACGATGGCATTTGGAACCGTCGCCTAGTGAGTGTGGGCGATAGGGGGGGGGTCCTTCCCCACATGACCCAGGAACCGTCGGGGATATGCCCTCCTGGCACACACGCTCGGCAAAATGAGGTCGTGTGCGACTGGAGAGCGCTCAAATACAGAAATACGTACAGTAGAGCTAGAAAATACAATTATATGGCGAAATTGTTTCCGGTCGCAAGTACATCCTACACTGTCAGTCCCCGCTAAATGTTTTGGTTTGTACGTACATCCCACACATTTGTTCCAAGGAAAACGTTTCTGTTCACAGGTACATCACACACAATTTTTCCCGTTAAATCGTTTGCGTTATTGAATGCATCACACACGGTTCGTAGAAGAAACTGTGTGGCAAAGGCTGTCCATCACACACAGTTTTATGTGGTAAATGTTTGCGCAAGGTGGCCTAACGCAAATAATTTTCAAGAGAAAGTTGTATGTGATTGTTCATTGATCCAACACGGTTTTCCTAGAAACTGTGTGCATTGCCTGAGGTCATCGCCCACGGTATTTTTTCAACAACCATTTGCAATAGTAAAACCCAATTAGCAAGCTAATTATCTGATTATTCATAATTCAATTATTAATCTAATTGACATTTCATATTAATCGCACAATATATTTCATTTTCATAATTGAAATACATCAGAGTACAACATCATATAGCTTCAGCACTCAGCTACCCCATTACACAACTACACCATGACCAAGTTTCACATGCAACATCTATAACCTTTCGAAATTAGCATGATAGACGATACATAGACAGATGTATCTCATCTAGAAAACTGTTGAAGCAGAAGGCGAATATTGAGCCTTCTTTGATGTTGAAGGTCTTTGTAACTTTAGGCCAGTGCTTGTGGATGATTGACCATCCATCCTTCGTCCTCTTCAGGAACACTTCAATATTGGACCGTGGGTGTTGTATGAATACCTTCCTCGCCTCCTAACCATACAGGTGGTTTGAGAGGTAATCATCAGTGAACTGCTTTGGAAAGGCCTGAAAACAAGGATGTGCATAAATATCTTCTCTATATTGGAAATGGGGAAAAGGAATAAAAAAGGCAAGGTATAATAGTTAGTACCATCCTGTAGTGAACTAATGTCTTCTTCATTGTGCAGACAAAGATCTTGTTGTTTTTTGTCGCTAATTTATATATCCTAACAATCTTTCTGAGTTTCTTGACTTGACTGATATTCATGGACAACTCATTTCCCCATATGCAACAAGGGTCAAACAGTGGGTGAAAACCTCTGACAACAGAACCTACATGTGCAAGACCAAATTGTTAAAAACCTAAATATTAGAATGGTTCCTGCAATTGCCCAATAATGTGCTATTAGACAACGGACCATGCACGTGCTAACCTCGATTGTAAACCTCAGTGCTTCCCATTGTTTCCCTGCAACACATATAAGGTAGTTAGTCATCAGGTTAAGTAAGAGTTCGCATGCTATTAGTAAAATATGTTGATCAAAAATAAGCACATTGCAGATTCATCAAATTAATTCAAGCCACATGGAAAACTCATTTATCCAAACCAAGCATGATTAAGAACTAGGAAATATAGCACTTGTATATGTTTCTCATGTATTAAGTGCAGCCAAATTCGATTTATTCCTCACATGCACAACAATACAAAATTGAACCAAACAGCCAACCGCGTCGCATCGTCGGCGCGCGAGGCGCGTCGACGGTGGCCTCGATGGTGAGGTGCTCCTCCAAGACATGGGGGTCGACACGAATGGCAGCCATCACGACCACATCCGCACGTGCAGCCGCGATTTGCTTCTCCGCTGCCAAATGGTCCTTGGGATCCTGGCTATATTGCGCGCACCATGGCTTAGGGTGGCGCTTATTTGGTGGAGGGGTCGGTGATTTGGGTGGAAGGTGTCGCGCCGACGGTCGGGGCATGTGGGATGTGGAAGGAGAAGGAGGATGGGGGTCGAGTGTGGATTACCTGCCTGGATAGGCGAGGCCGAGCAGCATGGAGGAGGGTCGCCAGCGAGGAGCCGGCCCTGCAAACAAGGAGTGAAGGTTTCAACTTGGAAAGGAAGGCGGAAACAGGGGAAATGTGGCTTTTGGTAAGGGGGAGAGGGCAGGGAGGTAGATATTTCTACGGAAGCCGAAAATTTGGAATCGCTTCAGTGAAAAAATTGGCGCAAAGTGTCATCAGACACGGTCCCTTATTCAGAACTGTGTACGATATGCGAACATCACAAACGATTCAGATAGCTTAACCCGTGTGTGTTGAGTTTGAACGTCAAAAATTTTGGTTTGAATTTCCCTGGTTACAGTGGTCATCCATGTTATTGCATAATTTGGATACACAAAAGAGACTAACTTCTTAATCGAGCAAGTTCAGGAATTAAACAAAGCTAGCTGACGTAAACATTACTATAAAAAATTAAAGACCGGCTCTCTTAATTAAACAAAACAAAGAGTACTACTATGGCTGGTGCTCGTCGATCTCCGCCGCCACCTCCATGTCTAGCTTGCGCCCGATGGTCTCCTGGGGAAGGGGCTCCATGGCATCAATTGCACCATACTAGGCAAGCATCTCGCCATCCGCGTCCGCCATATCTTTGGAATAGGCCGCCATGAGTTGGGCGTGGGCGGCCGTGATCTGGGCTCCGGCAGGCTCCGGCGTGGCAAGGTATGCCGTGCAGGAATGGACGACTGCTCGAACTCTCTTGGCAATTGCCAACTCTTCGGCCGTGGGTTGCCGACCATTGTCGGAGAAGCTTCGTTCGATTTGTGCGGTGACCGCCACGAGCTGGGCGTGGACGGCCTAGACATGGTAGTGGGCGGCCTCCATCAGGGCTAAGGCCGCTGCTGCAGAATGGACAGCTGCTGTGCCGCTCTCGCCAGTTGCTATCCTCGAGGCAGATGTTGCTGCCACCGCCTGAGAAGCAGCAACGACTGTTTGGGCTTCCTTGGCCGCCCGGACGCAGACTACAGTCGCCCTCATGAAGCTTGTTAGCACGCGCCTGGCGGCTGCGGCCGCGCTCTCGCCGGAGTGGGCCACCGAAGTTTCCCTCATGACGTGGGTCCACATCCCCATCTTTCACCGGTGACGAATGAACAGTGAAATGATATTTGGGGAGTGAGCTAGTGTGCTTGACACGCCGGCTGTGGACTGTAGCAGACGCACCTTCTCGCGTAAGCCATAGGCGTACAATACATCGACGGTTGTATAGTCCCGTTCCGCAGTGGCTATGATGCAATGCTCGGGCGAACCGCATTTGCGAGATTCAATGCGGTACCGCATTATGCATACCTCAAGCTCAAGATGCCAGGACCTCGGGTAACCCAACTGCGCCATTAATTACGGCGCTTGGTGGATAAGCGAGTTTTACCAGGCTAGTGGGGGCGCATAGTTTAGTCTGCCCTTATAAAGGGATAAGATCTCACCTTTTTCTACCCACGCCTTCTTCCTCCCTGCTCATCCATTCTTGCGCACTCGAGCTCTAGCACCCAAGTCCGCATCCTCCTTCTCAACTCTCTCCAAGGCATGTCCGGAGCGGGAGGCAAGTGGATGGCCTCCTCCGTCACGGAGGGGCACATCAAAAAGTTATGTGGAGCCGGATACTTAGCCGCGGACATCGCGCACCGGCTGCCATCCGCGGGGCAGGTCATCCCTACCCTAGAACCTCACGAGAGGGTGGTCTTCCTCCACCACTTCGTCTGCGGACTGGGGTTTCCCCTCCATCCATTTGTCCGCGGCCTCATGTTCTACTACGGGCTGGACTTTCATGATCTGGCCCTGAACTTCATCCTCAACATCTCGGCGTTCATCATCGTGTGCGAGGCCTTCCTCCGCATCTGGCCCCACTTCGGCCTATGGCTGAAGACCTTCAATATCAAGCCGAAGGTGGTGGGCGGCCAACAAGCGGAATGCGGCGGAGCCATGGTGGGCAAGATGCCCAACGTTACATGGCTCAAGGGCTCCTTCGTGGAGACCATAAAGGGGTGGCAATCGGGGTGGTTCTACATCACCGAGCCGCGCGACACCAACTGGATGGCGGCCCCCGAGTTTCGATCCGGAATCCCCATGCGGCTCACTTCCTGGAAGGAGAAGGGCCTGTCCTGGGGTTCATCGATGGAGCTGGACGGACTCCAGAAGTGTATCCGGAACATGACAAGCAAGAAACTTAAGCTTGTCAACATAGTCCAGGTCATGCTCTTCCGTCGGATCCTCCCGTGTCACTAACGGGATTTTAACTTATGGGAGTTCAACTCGGCCCGGCACCAGACTCTAAGCGAGCTCTTCGACACTACACACAAAGACGTCTGAGGGTGCTGTTCAAGGGCGCCGAGGTCCCTCCCTCTCTCACCGAGGACCGCAGGCTAAGCGCGAAGCGCCCTGCGAATCCGGTAAGTTCTGTACGTCTGGTAGGATATTTATTTCCTATAGCTTAACCATGTGCGGGGTCTGAGCTCCCATGCCTTTAACAGGACTGGGTAGAGGCATCGGAGCAGATTGACTGTCCGGCCCCCCTGCCCGAAGACACCGTGGACGCTCTCCTGACGGAGATGCTGACTCCGGCTCCTTATAAGGTGCCGGAGAAGACCAAGAAGAAGGCCAAGGGAACCCGAAAGAGTTCCCGGCGCCAGGTGGTATCGGACTCATCGTCCGATAACTCCGCGGCGCACTCCTCCCATGAAGATGAGGAGGTGGAAGATGAAGATGCTCCCCCTCTAGCCAGGGGAGACAAGAAAAGGAAGGCCGCCCCAACCGGGGAGGCCGAAGGGTCCAAGAAAGGAAGGACTCTCCTTCTGGACTGCTCCACCACCGCCGCCGAAGGCGAAGACGAGTGGCCGCTCAGGGGCAAGCCCCTGGCGAAGTCGTAAGTATTCGGATACCAGAGTAAATCATAGCATACCTTTGTCGCACTGCTTCTCCTAACGCCGAATATGATTATGCAGACCGCCCCAAGCCCGTATCGATGTGTCCTCGTCGGAGGGCTCCTTGGATCCGTCGGATATGGATAGCGATCCACTTCCGACCGCCTCCTCCCCTTTCCCTACGGACAATGCTGAGGTATTGTCTCAAGGGGCACCGAGCCGGGGGGAGACAGTCCCAGAGGCGCCTCAAGGCGACCTTCCAGACTCCAGGAGCAAAGGGAGCAAGGCTCCCGGGGGCTCCAAGTTCGGCTCTCAGCCGAACACCGTGCCGGAACCTCCAGTGGTTCTAGACTCGGGCAGGCGGCCCCCTTCCAAAAGGGGTAAGACGCCCGTGCCGGTGACCTCTGTCCATCCAGAGGCACCGGACAACCTGCTGGGAGCGCTTCGCGGCGCTTCCATCAACGAAGAGCACCGCACTATTATGAGTGCGGTGATCAAGAAGGTTCAGTCCGCCAAGAGCGGACTGACTGAAGCATGTGCCAGCCTTCTAACAGGCTTTGAGGTAAGTATTTAAAATATAGGGAAAATATTACCGCATAGACAGTAGCCCCTGATGCTCTGTTTGGTGTTCACAAAGAAAAGCCGAATAGAGTATCAAATAATATCTGCAGGAGTCTAATATGAGTATGTCTATATGCGTATGCAGGCTTCGCCGCTGGCCTCTGCCGCACTGACTGCGGAGGTCGCCGCACTGAAGCAGGACCCCGAGGGGTCCGAGAAAGAGCTCGGCCTTGCCAAGAGGCAGCTCGAGGAGAACAAAGGTAAGTAATACCTTGTCTATATATATATACAAGAAAAGATGCGATTGCAAAATGACAGGATCATTATGAATTTGCCAGGGGCCACGACCGAAGTGGCGACCCTGAAGCAAGCGCTGTCCGAGGCTGAAAACAAAGTGGCCCAGGAGCGCATCGAGCGGGAAAAGCAAGAGGCACGGGTGGGCGAGGTGCAGCAAGAGCTCCAAGCTCTCGTGACGAAGCACGAGGCGTTGGAGCTTGACTCGAAGACGCGAGAGTCTGAGCTTGCCGCGGCCCTTGAGAGCGCAAAGAGTGCCAAGGCTAAAGCCCAGAAGGCCCTCCAGGAGATTGAGGCGATGAGGGAGATAGCGACGGGTAAGGCATTCAATATGCAAAGCAAGCATGTGAAAGTAAATTACTTGTTACTTACCCGAGTCCGGAGCTCTCCAGGAGCATTCGCAGATTTGCCCCGCAGCGTGTCGGATGCCGCAAAGTTTTACCAGGCCGAGGAGGGAAGCTCGACGGAGAAGCTGTTCTGGTCTCAGTATACTGGGACCGAACACCCGATGCCTATGAGCGACCAGCTGAAGCAACTGGTCGAGCTGCACAAGGCGGCCGAACAGGCCATGAAGGGCTTTATAGTCCGGATGTGGCCTGGCGACGCCCTTCCCAATAGCTACTTTGGCCTGGTGAGGCGGCTTGTGGATGCCTGCCCACGGCTGGAAGTCATCAAGCGGTCCGTCTGCATCGAGGGTGCACGCCAGGCTTTCGCCGGTGCGAAGGTGCACTGGGCCAAGATGGACACCGAGAAGCTGGTCAAGGAGGGGCTGCCGCAGGGCAAGGAGCATCGCCACCCCGAGATGTATTATGAGGGTGTCCTGAAGGGTTCCCGTCTTGTAGCGGACGAGTGTGCGAAAGATGTAATATTTGAATGAACTTGCTCGTGTGATCCCGTGGTATGAAAACTTGCTCATATGTGCTATGCAACGCTTGTTTGAATTTAAAATATTACCTTCTGTTCGGCTGTTTATCAAATCTGAGAGATGGCTAGTCGTCGGCTTCTGCCCCCTTGCCACGAGTGCTGGGGTGTTCGGGATAAACCTGAGCACTCTTCTTCCCATTTTTGGGTCCTTCGAGGGAGGTGCTCAGCGCAACGAACAAGGCAATCTGACTATAATGCTTTATCACTCTCACTTAGCCATAGAATTCTATAATTTTCAATTTTGGCGAAGCCCCTAGTATTCGGAAGGCCGAATTTGGGGCGCTATACACGCCTTAAGCCGGACAAAGCCGACTCCTCGCTCTAAGCGGCATATGTCTTTAGGGACTCGAAACCTCTCGAACAGCGACCAGTCTCTCGCCTTATCATGACAGTCAGTTTTAGCTTTCTCTACTGAGGTACTTAGCCCAGCTGAACCGGGGCACAATCGCAGTAGTTCTCCCAGTGCTACCTTAGCCGATATAGCGGAACGTAAGGTACCAAAACATGGGAGCCAGGCAAACCCAACTATTGACCCTAGACATGATTCGGAGATGATGCATATAATGCTATAAGTTCGGGGTGCCGCACTGTCTAAAGTGTTCGGACTTCTCACGCCGTATTATGGGGTATGCCTAAGCCCCTAGCATATTAGCCGTACCAGAGTGTACGTGTGCTGGATGTCATGAAATGAACATATATATATAAAGGAAGAATAAAGAATGAGATAATAGTCTAGTGCTATGCATTGTTTATTCAAAAGGGTGTGTTAAAGCAAAATGATACAATTAGTGCGATAAGCAAAAAGTAGGACTATTTGACATGTCCCCTCCAAGGGCAAGCTGAGGAATGGCATTAAAGCAAGTATTTCACTCGTTATCGCAATCCACCTGGGAGTTCCGTGGTGTGACGTAGCTTTCTGCCTCCTTTGTTGCTGCATCATGTGTTCGGCAATCATACTACCGGACAGGGTTTCCAGAGATTAAAGTCCTGAAAGAGAGAAAAATAACAAAGCGGGAAGCCCCTAGTGCAGTTGAGCCGTGTCTAGGGCGTGCCGTAGTCGTGCCCCCCTCCCCACCTATGCCCATGGTATTTTCAATGCGTAATTATGTACGCGCGACACGGATTTTGCCATTTGGCTGGGACTGGGGTGGGGGCCGCATTGCTATGCAAGCTCAGAACGTGCCAGGCGGTCTTGTTGCCGATTACTCTGGGCGCGCTTGAAGGTGTCCGGGTCCTTAATCACCGAACTAGTGGATTGCCTTAAGAGGCTGCTTTGTGCTTCTGCTGCGAGGGTCGCAGTGTGCTCCTCCGTGCGGAGAGAGTGCTTTGTGTTTCCATTAACTGTGATGACCCCCCGAGGTCCTGGCATCTTGAGGTTGAGGTATGCATAATGCGGTACCGCATTGAATCTCGCAAATGCGGTTCACCCGAGCAGTGCATGATAGCCACTGCGGAACGAGACTATATCGAAGATTAACTCCTCGCTTTGGAAGTTATCCGGGGATCCGAAGACCACTTCCAGTGTGACTGAGCCTGTGCAATGGGCCTCTACACCTGGTATGACGCCTTTGAAGGTCGTTTTTGTGGGTTTGATCCTTGAGGGGTATATACCCATTTTGCGCACTGTGTCCTGGTAAAGCAGGTTCAGGAAGCTGCCTCCATCCATAAGGACTCGAGTGAGGTGAAATCCGTCAATGATTGGGTCTAGAACCAGTGCAGCAAATCCGCCATGACGGATACTAGTGGGGTAGTCCCTGTGATCGAAGATGATCGGGCAAGAGGACCATGGGTTGAACTTTGGGGCGACTGGCTCCAACGCATATACGTCCCTTAGCGCACGCTTCCGCTCCCTCTTGGGGATGTGGATTGCGTATATCATGTTCACCGTCCGCACTTGTGGGGGGAACCTCTTCTGTCCTCCGATGTTCGGCTGCCGGGGCTCCTCCTCGTCATCGCTATGCGACCCCTTATCTTTGTTTTCATCATTTAACTTGCCGGCCCGCTTGAACACCCAATAATCCCTGTTGGTGTGGTTGGCTGGCTTGTCGGGGGTGCCGTGCATTTGACATGAGCGATCGAGTATACGGTCCAGACTGGACGGGCACGGAGTGCTTCTTTTAAATGGCTTTTTCCGCTGACCGGGTTTAGAGCCTTTGAATCCGGCATTGACTGCGGTATCCTCAGTATTGTCACTGTTAATGCGTCGCCTGTGTTTGTTGCAACGTGACCTGCCATTGCCATCCTTGGTATCCGAAGTACCATGGTTCTTTGATATGTTATTGCTACGAGCCAGCCAACTGTCTTCTCCCGCACAAAAGAGGGTCATGAGTGTCGTGAGGGCTGCCATAGATTTCGGCTTTTCCTGACCAAGGTGCCGGGTGAGCCACTCATTGCGGATGTTATGCTTAAAAGATGCTAGGGCCTCTCCATCCGGACAGTCGACAATTTGATTCTTCTTTCTTAGGAACCGTGTCCAGAATTGCCTGGCCGATTCCTCTGGCTGCTGAATTATGTGGCTCAAGTCATCGGCATCTGGCGGTCGCACATAAGTGCCCTAGAAGTTGTCGAGGAATGCGGCTTCCAGATCTTCCCAACAGCCAGTGGACTCTATTGGTAAGCTGCTGAGCCAATGCCGATCTGGTCCTTTGAGCTTAAGTGGGAGGTATTTGATGGCATGTAGGTCATCACCGCGGGCCATGTGGATGTGCAGGAGGAAATCCTCGATCCATACCGCAGGATCTGTTGTGCCATCATATGATTTGATATTTACGGGTTTGAAACCTTCTGGGATTTGGTGATCCATTACTTCGTCTGTCAAGCATAGGGGGTGTGCGGCGCCTCTGTACTGGGCTATATCGCGACACAGCTCAAATGAGTCTTACCCGCCGTGTTCGGCCCTGCCGGACTTACTTTTACTGTATCCGGCGTGATGGTTATCGTCTGACATAGTGGCACACCCTCGTGATCCATAGATCGATCTTGCATGTTTTGCTTTGTCCTCCAATACGTCTCGTAGGTCTGGCGTATTTCCCCATGCCTTGACATTTTTATTTGAGTGGCGTCGGAGTGCGGGCTGAGCTTTTGGCTGAAATGCCTCTCTATCACGGCCATGAGGTGGCCGGTCAGCCGCATCATATGCTGGAGATGTAGGTTTGAGTGCTTCCTCCTCCAGTCAGGGTAGCAACCTATGCTTTGGGTAACTCTTGGAGGGGCGTTCGAGTTTATATTCCTCGGCCGCAAGGACTTCGGTCCATCTGTCAGCTAGCAAATCTTGATCAGCTTGAAGCTGCTGTTGCTTTTTCTTAAGGCTATTTTTCGTGGCTATAAGCCGGCGCTTGAAGCGCTCTTGTTCGATGGGATCCTCAAGCACGACGAATTCGTCATCATCGAGGCTTGCCTCGTCTTCGGAGGGAGGCATGTAATTATCATCCTCCGCCTCTCCATCTGCCGCTCTCTCTGGAGGGCTGGCTTCTCCATCCTCCCGCCCTAGATCTTGCTGGAGGGGATTGTTGTCGTCTTTGGCACTATCCGGAGTGCTATTATCTCCTGTGCCGGGGTCACCGATTTTGCTTTGGCGAGACTTAGAGCGGCACCGCTAACGCCGGCACTTGGGTTGCTTCCTGGAGGGGTCATCCTCCGTTGTCTCGTCGCCATTGCCTTCTTTGGGTGTGTCCACCATGTATATATCATATGATGAGGTGGCTGTCCTGTGCCCGGTGGCAGTGGTTCCTCTTCGCCTCCCGCATCATCGTCCATGCCGTCGATGTCTTCGGAGTCGAAGTCGAGCATGTCGGTTAAGTCGTTGACAGTGGCTACTAAGTGGGTGGTGGGCGGCGGATTTCTTCGTCATCCGCATCGCAATCCTGCCGGACATAGTTCGGCCAGGACTCTCCTGACAAGGAGAGAGACCTTAATGAGTTCAGTATGTCGCCGAAGGGCGAGTGCTGAAAGATATCTAAGGAGGTAAACTCCATGATTGGCGCCCAATCGGATTCGATTGGCACGGGCGCATGCGGTTGGGAGTCCGTGGCCGGGGAGGAATCCGGTAGTTCGGCATCATGACTCTCGTGAAGGGTAAGGTCCATAATTGGCTCGATCGCCGATGAGAGTGCAGCTTCCGTGGCGGGGTCTATCCAGCCGTCCATGGATGATGCAGCTGGCTCCGAATTGAGGGTCAGAGCGGTTGCCGGCACGATCTCCTAGACACTGTCCGATGGCAGAGCTAAATCATGCTCATCGTGGCCATGTGGCGCACTAGGCAGGGCCTCGAATCTGTTGAAGATCAAGTCTCCGCGGATATCGGCCGTGTAGTTTAAGCTTCCAAACCTGACCTGATGGCCAGGGGCATAACTCTCGATCTGCTCCAGATGGCCAAGCGAGCTGGCCCGCAGTGCGAAGCCGCCGAATACAAAGATCTGTCCGAGGAGAAAAGTCTCACCCTGGACTGCATCACTATCGATGATCGAAGGAGCCATCAAGCCTAACGGCGACGACACAGAGGAACTCTCAATGAAAGCACCAATGTCGGTGTCAAAACCGGCGGATCTCGGGTAGGGGGTCCCGAACTATGCGTCTAAGGCGGATGGTAACAGGAGGCTGGGGACACGATGTTTTACCCAGGTTCGGTCCCTCTTGATGGAGGTAAAACCCTACGTCCTGCTTGATTATTCTTGATAATGTGAGTAGTACAAGAGTTGATCTACCACGAGATCGGAGAGGCTAAACCATAGAAGCTAGCCTATGGTATGATTGTATGTTGTCCTACGGACTAAAACCCTCCGGTTCATATAGACACCGGAGGGGGCTAGGGTTACACAAGGTCGGTTACAAAGGAGGAGATATACATATCCGTATTGCCTAGCTTGCCTTCCACGCCAAGTAGGGTCCCATCCGGACACGGGACGAAGTCTTCAATCTTGTATCTTCATAGTCCAACAGTCCAGCCAAAGGATATAGTCCAGCTGTCCGGAGACCCCCTAATCCAGGACACCTCAACGGTGCTCCAAGATATTTTGTGTTGCATCTCACACGATTGGTGATAATAAACTGTGTGCGATCTACTTGATTTATCATCTTGATTTGAATTACGTAATGGGGTCACAACTACAAAGGATGGTGTTTGAATTTCTAGAACTTTTATCTGCAGTGAACATGCAACTATAGGTGTGTCGTAAAAAAATGGAATTATTCAGGGTTCGTTTGGACGTTTTTATACATTAACTTGGTTTTGTAGGCATTTCAGGTGCATAATTCTAATCTGAAATACATGCACATGCTCTAGTGCATATAAACGGGTTGAAAAATGAAATATGTGTCCTTGGTTGCATGCTTAGGTCCCATGCAGGAAATGGGAATGAATGTCGCACACCCTGCCACCGTCACTCGGCCGCAAACATTAAGATTACTGGTTTTTAAATTCTAGTAAATACAAATCTCGTTTGAAATTCATGAAACTTGGCATGCTATCATGGAGCGGCATCAACATGATATGGTAAATTTTTTGTCCCATTTGGGGCAGGTTTGGGTATAGGCTTCTCACAAACCAGAGCTTCTCACAACAAGCGTGATGGTTTCGTTAGGGAACGTGCCACCTTTGGGGATGAAACGATATCCGTTTCCTCTTATTGCTTTCAAAATTTTTCGAGTGTCAACATAGAACAACAGGAGCGTTGTGTTTAATTTTGGAATTTTCGGGGTTCGTTTGGACATTTTTATACATTAACTAGGTTTCCCAGGCATTTTATGTGCATATTTCAAATTTGAACTACATGCACATTCTCCAGTGCATATAAACTAGTTGAAAAAATCAAATATATGTCCTTGGTTGCATTCTTAGGTCCCATGCAAGAAAAGGGAATGAATTTCAAACACCCTGCTGATATGTCTCCAACGTATCTATAATTTTTGATTGTTCCATGCTATTATATTATCTGTTTTGGATATTAATAGGCTTTATTTTACACTTTTATATTATTTTTGGGACTAACCTATTAACCCAAGGCCTAGTGCAGATTGCTGTTTTCTTGCCTATTTCAGTGTTTCGAATAAAAGGAATATCAAACAGAGTCCAAACGGAATGCAACATTCGGGAAAGTTATTTTTGGAACCGAAGCAATCCAGAAGACTTGGAGTAGACGCCAGGGAAGCTTCGAGGAAACCATGAGGTAGGAAGGCATGCACTACCCCCTGGGCGCGCCCCCACCCTCGTGGGCCGCTCGTGGCTCCCTTGACCGACTTCTTTCACCTATATATATATATATATCAATATACCCTAAAAACATCGGGGAACTGAATAGATCGGGAGTTCCGCCGCCACAAGCCTCCGTAGCCACCGAAAACCAATCTAGACCCGTTCCGGCACCTTGCCGGAGGGGGGGGGGAATCCCTCTCCGGTGGCCATCTTCATCATCCTGGCGGTCTTGAGTTGGCACGGGTCCACCCTCGGGGCTGAGGGTATGTAGCAGTAGCTATGTGTTTGATCTCTCTCTCTCTCTCTCTCTCTCTATCTCTCGTGTTCTTGAGTTGGCACGGTCTTGATGTATCACGCGCTTTGCTATTATAGTTGGATCTTATGATGTTTCTCCCCCTCTACTCTATTGTGATGAATTGAGTTTTCCCTTGGAAGTTATCTTATCGGATTGAGTCTTTAAGGATTTGAGAACACTTGATGTATGTCTTGCATGTGCTTATCTGTGGTGACAATGGGATATCACGTGATCCACTTGATGTATGTTTTGGTGATCAACTTGTGAGTTCCGTGACCTCATGAACTTATGCATAGGGGTTGGCACATGTTTTCGTCTTGACTCTCCAGTAGAAACTTTGGGGCACTCTTTGAAGTTCTTTGTGTTGGCTGAATAGATGAATCTGAGATTGTGTGATGCATATCGTATAATCATACCCATGGATACTTGAGGTGACATTGGAGTATCTAGGTGACATTAGGGTTTTGGTTGATTTGTGTCTTAAGGTGTTATTCTAGTATGAACTCTATGATAGATTGAAAGGAAAGATAGCTTCATGTTATTTTACCACGGACTCTTGAATAGATCGATCAGAAAGGATAACTTTGAGGTGGTTTCGTACCCTACCATAATCTCTTCGTTTGTTCTCCGCTATTAGTGACTTTGGAATGACTCTTTGTTGCGTGTTGAGGGATAGTTATATGATCCAATTATGTTATTATTGTTGAGAGAACTTGCACTAGTGAAAGTATGAACCCTAGGCCTTGTTTCCTAGCATTGCAATACTGTTTGTGCTCACTTTTATCATTAGTTACCTTGCTGTTTTTATATTTTCATATTACAAAAACCTTTATCTACCATCCATATTGCACTTGTATCACCATCTCTTCGCCGAACTAGTGCACCTATACAATTTACCATTGTATTGGGTGTGTTGGGGACACAAGAGACTCTTTGTTATTTGGTTGTAGGGTTTCTTGTGAGAGACCATCTTCATCCTACGCCTCCCACGGATTGATAAACCTTAGGTCATCCACTTGAGGGAAATTTGCTACTTTCCTACAAACCTCTGCACTTGGAGGCCCAACAACGTCTACAAGAAGAAGGTTGTGTAGTAGACATCAAGCTATTTTCTGGCGCCGTTGCCGGGGAGGTTAGCGCTTGAAGGTATATCTTTAGATCTTGCAATCGAATCTTTTAGTTTCTTGTTTTAGCACTAGTTTAGTTTATAAAAGAAAATTAAAAAAAGGAATTGAGTTTGCCTCATACGCTTCATCTTTTTAATATTTTTCGTGAGAATGATTGCCAGTGTCAAAACCGGCGGATCTCGGATAGGGGGTCCCGAACTGTGCGTCTAGGCTGGATGGTAACAGGAGGCAGGGGACACAATGTTTTACCCAGGTTTGGGCCCTCTTGATGGAGGTAAAACCCTATGTCCTGCTTGATTAATATTGATGATATGGGTAGTACAAGAGTAGATCTACCACGAGATTAGAGAGGCTAAACCCTAGAAGCTAGCCTATGGTTTGATTGTATGTTGTGGTTGTTGTGTCCTACGGACCAAAACCCTTCGGTTTATATAGACACCGGAGAGGGTTAGGGTTACACAAGGTCGGTTACAAAGGAGGAGATATCCATATCCGTATTGCCTAGCTTGCCTTCCACGCCAAGTAGAGTCCCATCCAGACACGAGACGATTTCTTCAATCTTGTATCTTCATAGTCCAACAGTCCGGCCAAGGGATATAGTCCGGCTGTCCGGAGACCCCCTTATCCAGGACTCCCTCAGTAGCCCCTGAACCAGGCTTCAATGACGATGAGTCCAGTGCAGTATTGTCTTCGGCATTGCAAGGCGGGTTCCTCCTCTGAATACACCACGGTAGAATTTGAATACAAGGATAGTGTCCGACCCTGCAAAATAAGTTCCACATACCACCGTAGAGAGAATAATATTTTCGCAAATCTAATTTGCTGACTTGTTTTAGCAACAGGACATTACGTCATGGCCCGGTGATTATTCGAACCGTTTCCTTTAACTAGCCCCGCACATAAGGCGAGGCGGTTTTTTGACATGCCTTGTTAAAGCAGAGATCGTGTCCCCTTATCACGGGGTTCTCATCAATACGGGCGTGGGTAACCCAACCGCGCCATCGATTACGGCGCTTGTGGGATAAGCGAGTTTTACCAGGCTAGTGGGGGGCGCATAGTTTCGTCCGCCCATATAAAGGGAATAGGATTCACCTTTTCATCCACGCCTTCTTCCTCCCTTGCTCATCCGTTTTCGCACACTCGAGCTCTAGAGCCCAAGTCCGCACTTCCCACCTCAACCTTCTCCAACCATGTCCAGAGCGGGAGGCAGGTGGATGGTCTCCTCCATCATGGGTGGAGACATCAAGAAGCTGAGGAGAGACGGATACCTGCCCGACGACATCACGCACCGGCTCCCAGATGAGGGGCAACTCATCCCCACCCCCGGGCCCCATGAGAGGGTAGTGTTCCTCACCCATTTCCTCCGCAGACTGGGATTCCCTCTCCACCCATTCATCCGGGGGCTCATGTTCTATTACGGCCTGGATTTCCACGATCTGGCCCCGAACTTCATCCTCAACATCTCGGCGTTTATCGTTGTGTGCGAGGCCTTCCTCCGCATCAAGCCCCACTTCCGTTTATGGCTGAAGACCTTCAATGTCAAGCCGAAGGTTGTGGGCAGTCGCCAGGCAGAGTGCGGAGGCGCCATGGTGGGCAAGATGCCCAACGTTACATGGCTCGAGGGCTCCTTTGTGGAAACCATAAAGGGGTGGCAATCGGGGTGGTTCTACATCACCGAGCCGCGTGACCCTGCATGGGCAGCGGCCCCCGAGTTCCGATCTGGCATCCCCATGCGTCTCACCTCCTGGAAAGGGAAGGGCCTGTCCTGGGGTAGTTTGGGAGAGTTGACCGGACTCCAAACATGTATTCAAAACATGGTGAGCAAGAAGCTCAAACTTCTCAACATAGTCCAGGTCATGCTCCACCGCCGGATCCTCCCGTGCCAACAACGGGACTTCAACTTGTGGGAGTTCGACCCCGCGTAGCACCGAACTCTGAACAGGCTCTTCGACACAACTCACGAAGATGGCTAGAGGGTGCTGTTCAAAAGCGCCGAGGTCCCTCCTCCCATTACCGAGGATCGCGGATTCAGCGCGAAGCGCCAAGCCAGTGCGGTAAGCTGCTTTACCTTTCACAGGATACTTATCTTTTATAGATTGACTCCATGCGGGATCTAAACTCCCGTACCTTTGACAGGACTGGCAGGAGACGGCCGGACAGATCGACTGTCCAGCTCCTTTGCCCGAAGGCCCAGCGAACGCTCTTCTGGCGAAGATGCTGACTCTGGCTCCTTATACGGTACCGGAGAAGACCAAGAAGGCCAAGGGAACCCAAAAGAGTTCCCGACACCAGGCGTCGTTGGACTCTCCGTCCAATGACTCTGCGGCGCACTCCTCCCCCGAAGACGAGGAAGAAAAAGAAGATGCTCCCCCTCCAGCTGGGGAGATAAGAAAAGGAAGGCCGCCCCAACTGGGGGGGGGGCGAAGGGTCCAATAAGGGATGGACTCTCCTTCCGGACAGTTCCACCGCCACCGACGAAGGCGAAGACGAGTGGTTGCCCAGGGCCAGGCCCCTGGGGAGATCATAAGTATTCGAATACCAGAGTAACTCGTAGTATTCCTTTGTCGCACTGCTTTCCCTAACGCCGAACATGATTATGCAGGCCGCCACGAGCTAGTATCGATGTATCATCGGACGGCTCCCTGGACTCGTCGGACATGGATAGAGATCCAATTCCGACCGCCACCTCCCCTCATCCTGCTGACGATACCGAGGTGCTGTCTCAAGAGGCACCGGGTCGAGGGGAGACAGTCCCAGAGGTGCCTCAAGGCGACCGTCCAGACTCCGGGAGCCGAGGGGAGAAGGCCCCTGAGGGCTCCGAGTTCGGCCCTCAGCCGGACACCGCGCCGGAACCTCCAGTGGTTCCGGGCTCGGGCAGGCGGCTTCCTTCTAAGAGGGGCAAGACGCCTGTGCCGGTGACCTCTGTCCATCTAGAGGCGCCGGACAATCTGCTGGAAGCGCTTCGTAGCGCTTCCATCGACGAGGAGCACCGTACTATTATGAGTGCGGTAGTCTAGAAGGTTCAGTCCGCCAAGAGCGGATTGACTGAAGCTTGTGCCAGCCTTCTAGCAGGCTTTGAGGTAAGTGTTTTAAAATATAGGAAAAATATTACCGCATAGACACTAGCCCCTGATGCTTTGTTCGGTGTTTCACAAAGAAAAGCCGAACAGAGGATCAAATAATATCGCAAGAGTCTAATATAAGTATGTCAATATGCGTATGCAGGCCTTGCTGCTGGCATCCGCCACACTGACTGCGGAGGTTTCCGTACTGAAGCAGGACCTCGAGGGGTCCAAGAAAGAGCTCGGCCTTGCCAAGAGGCAGCTCGAGGAGAACAAGGGTAAGTAATACCCTGTCTATAGATATGTATAAAAAGAATGCGATTGCAAAATGACAGGATTATCATGAGTTTGCCAGGGGCCACGACCGAGGTGGCGACCCTGAAGCAAGCGCTAACCAAGGCCGAAGATAAAGCGGCCAAGGAGCGCACCGAGTGGGAAAAACAAGAGGCTCGGGTGGGCGAGGTGCAACAAGAGCTCCAGGCTCTCGTGACGAAGTACGAGGCATTGGAGCTTGACTCGAAGACGCGAGAGTCTGAGCTTGCCGCGGCCCTCGAGGGCGCAAAAAGTGCCAAGGCCGAAGCCCAAAAGGCCCTCCAGGAGATCGATGCAATGAAGAAGATAACGGCGGGTAAGGCATTCTATATGCGGAGCAAGCATGTAAAAGTAAATTACCGATTACTTACCCGGATTCGGAGCTCTCCAGGAGCATTCGCAGATTTGCCCCGCAGCGTGTCGGATGCCTCACAATTTTACCAGGCCGAGGAGGGAAGCTCAACGGAGAAGCTATTCTGGTCTCTGTATACTGGGACCGAACACCCGATGCCTCTGAGCGACCAGCTAAAGTAGCTGGTCGAGCTGCACAAGGCGGCCGAACAGGCCATGAAGGGCCTTATAGTCCGGCTATGGCCTGGTGATGCCCTTCCAAACAGCTACTTCAGCCTAGTGAGGCGGCTTGTAGATGCCTGCCCACGGCTGGAGGTCGTCAAGCGGTCCGTCTGCATCGAAGGTGCCCGCCGGGCTTTCGCCCGTGTGAAGGTGCAGTGGGCCAAACTAGACGCCGTGAAGCTGTTCAAGGAAGGGCCGCCGCAGGGCAAGGAGCATCGCACCCCCGAAATTTATTATGAGGGTGTCCTGAAGGGTGCCTGTCTTGTGGCGGACGAATGTTCAAAGGATGTAATACTTGAGTAAACTTGCTTGTGTGATCCTGTATGATGAAAACTTGTTTCATATGCGCTATGCAACGCTTGTGTGAATTTAAAATATTACCTTCTGTTTGGCGTTTATCCAATCTGAGAGATGGCTAGTCCTCAGCTTCTACCCCCATGCCACGAGTGTTGGGGTGTTCGGGATAAACCTGAGCACTCTTGTTCCCATGTTTGGGTCCTTCGAGGGAGGTGCTCAGCACAACGAACAAGGCAACCGGACTAATAATGCTTTATCACTCTCACTTAGCCATAGAATTCTATAATTTTAAAATTCGGCGAAGCCCGTGGTATTCGGAAGACTGAATTCGGGGCGCGATACACGCCTTTAAGCCGGACAGGGCCGGCCCCTCGCTCTAAGCGGCATAAGTCTTTAGGGACTCGAAAACCTCGCCGAACAGCGACCAATCTCTCGCCTTATCATGACAATCAGTTTTAGCTTTCTCTACTGAGGTGCTAATCCCGGAAGAACCGGGGCACAATCGCAGTAGTTCTCCTAGCTCTACCTTAGCCGATAGAGCGGAACGTAAGGTACCAAAACATAGGAGCCGGGCAAACCCAACATTTGACCAAAGACATGATTCGGAGCTGATGCATATAATGCTATAAGTTCGGGGTGCCGCACTTGTGAAAGTGTTTGGTCTTTTCACACCATATTGTGGGGTGCTTGAGCCCCTGGCGTATGGACCGTACCAAAGTGTACGGGTGCTAAATGTCATAACTGAACATATGTATTGAAAAAGAAATGAATAGAGAATGCAATAATAAGCTGAAGCTAAGCATTGTTTATTCAAAAAGGTGCGTTAAAGCAGAATGATACAGATAGTGCGAGAAGCAAAGAGTAGGACTATGTCCCTTCCAAGGGCAAGCTGAGGAATGATATTAAATCGAATATTTCACTCGTTACTATAATCCACCTAGGAATTCTGTGGTATGACGTAGCTGTCTTCCTCCTTGGTTGCTGCATCATGTGTTCGGCAATAGTGCTGCAGGACAGTGTTTCCAGAGATTAAGGTCCTGAAAAAAGAGAAAAATAACCAAACGGGAAGCCCCTAGTGCGGTTTAAGCCGCGTCTTGGGGCGTGCCGCAGTTGTGCCCCCTCCCCACCTGTGCCCATGGTATTTTTAATGCGTAATTATGTACGCGTGGCACGAGTTTCCCCATCGGGCTGGGATTGGGGTGGGCGCCGTATTGCTACGCGAGCTCAGATCGCGCCAGGCGGTCTATCTGCCGATTGCTTCGAGCGCGCTTGAAGGTGTCCGGGCTTTGAAGCGCCGAACTGGTTGATTGCCTTGAGAGGATGTTTTGCGCTTCTGCTGCGAGGGCTGCGGTGTGCTCCTCTGTTCGGAGAGAGCGCTCTGTGTTTCCATTGACTGTAATAACTCCGCGAGGTCCTGGCATCTTGAGCTTGAGGTATGCATAATGCGGTACCGCATTGAATCTAGCAAATGCGGTTCGCCCAAGCAGCGCGTGATAACCACTGCGGAACGGGACTATATCGAAGATTAACTCTTCGCTTCGGAAGTTATCCAGGGATCCGAAGACCACTTCCAGTGTAATTGAGCCTGTGCAATGGGCCTCTACACCTGGAATGACGCCTTTAAAGGTCGTTTTTGTGGGTTTGATCCTTGAGGGGTCTATACCCATTTTGCGCATTGTGTCCTGATAAAGCAGGTTCAGGCTGCTGCCGCCATCCATAAGGACTCGAGTGAGGTGAAATCCGTCAGTGATTGGGTCTAGGACCAGTGCGACGAATCCGCCAGGACGGATACTAGTGGGGTGGTCCCTGCGATCGAAGGTGATCGGACAGGAGGACCAAGGGTTGAACTTTGGGGCGACTGGCTCCAATGCATATACGTCCCTGAGCGCACGCATCCGCTCCCTCTTGGGGATGTGGGTTGCGTATATCATGTTCACCGTCCGCACTTGTGGGGGAAACCTCTTCTGTCCTCCGGTGTGTGGCTACCAGGATTCCCCCTCGTCATCGCTATGCGGCCCCTTGTCCTTGTTTTCGGCAATTAACTTGCCAGCCTGCTTGAACACCCAACAATCCCTGTTGGTGTGATTTGCTAGCTTGTCTGGGGTGCCGTGTATTTGACACGAGCGATCGAGTATACGGTCCAGGCTGGACGGACCCGGCGTACTTTGTTTGAATGGCTTTTTCCGCTGACCGGGTTTAGAGCGTTTGAATCTGGCATTGACTGCCGTATCCTCGGTATTTTCGCTGTTAATGCGGCGCTTATGTTTGTTGCGGCATGACCTGCTATTGCCATCCTTGGTATCCGAGGTACCATGGTTCTTTGATATGTTATTACTGCGAGCCAGCCAGCTGTCTTCTCCCGCACAAAAGCGGGTCATGAGCGTCGTGAGAGCTGCCATAGATTTCGGCTTTTCCTGACCAAGGTGCCGGGCTAGCCACTCATCTCAGATGTTGTGTTTGAAAGCCGCTAAGGCCTCTGCATCCGGACATTCGACAATTTGATTTTTCTTTGTAAGGAACCGAGTCCAGAATTGTCTGGCCGACTCTTCTGGCTGCTGAATTATGTGGCTCAAGTCATCGGCGTCTGGTGGTCGCACATAAGTGCCCTGAAAGTTGTCGAGGAATGCGGCTTCCAGGTCTTCCCAACAGCTAATGGAGTCTGCTGGCAAGCTGTTAAGCCAATGTCGCGCTGGTCCTTTGAGCTTTAGTGGGAGGTATTTGATGGCGTGTAAGTCATCACCGCGGGCCATGTGGATGTGAAGGAGGAAATCCTCGATCCATACCGCAGGATCTGTAGTGCCGTCGTATGATTCAATATTTATAGGTTTGAAACCTTCTGGGATTTGATGATCCATTACTTCGTCTGTGAAGCATAAATGGTGTGCGGCGCCTCTGTATTGGGCTATATCATGACGCAACTCGAATGGGTCTTGCCCACTGTGTTCGGCCCGGCCGGATTTACTTTTACTGTATCCGGCGTGACGTTTATCGTCTCACATGGTGGCACGCCCTCGTGATCCGTAGATCGATCTTGTGTGCTTTTCTTTGTCCTCTAATATGTCTCGCAGGTCTGGCGTATCTTCTCATGCCTTTTTATTTGAATGGCGTCAGAGTGCGGGCTGAGTTTTTGGCTGGAATGCCTCTCTATCGCGGCCACGAGGTGGCCGATCAGCCGCGTCATACGCTTCTTCCTCAAGTCGGGGTGGCAACCTGCATTTTGGGTAACTCTTGGAGGGGCGCTCGAGTTTATATTCCTCGGCCGCGAGGACTTCAGTCCATCTGTCAGCTAGCAGATCTTGATCAGCTTGAAGCTGCTACTGCTTTTTCTTCAGGCTATTTGCCGTGGCCATAAGCCGGCGTTTGAAGCGCTCTTGTACGACGGGATCCTCTGGCACAGAAAATTCGTCATCGCCGAGGCTTGCCTCGTCTTCGGAGGGGGGCATGTAATTATCATCCTCCTCTTCTCCATCCGCCGCTCTCTCAGGAGGGCTAGCTCCTCCATCCTCCTGCTCTAAATCTTGCTGGAGGGGATTGTTGTTGTCTTCGGCACTATCCGGAGTATTATTATCTCCTATGTCGGTATCACCACTTTTACTTTGGCGGGACATAGAGCGGCGCCGCTGACGTTGGCGCTTGGGTTGCTTCTTGGAGGGGTCATCCTCCGCTATCTCGTCGCCATTGTCTTCTTTGGGTGTATCCACCATGTATATGTCATATGACGAGGTGGCTGTCCAGTGCCCCGTAGGCAGTGGTTCCTCTTCGTCTCCCGCATCGTCGTCCATACCGTCGATGTCTTCGGAGTCAAAGTCGAGCATGTCGGTTAAGTCATCGACAGTGGCTACTAAGTGGGTGGTGGGTGGGTCGTGAATTTCTTCGTCGTCCGCATCCCAGTCCTGCCGGACATAGTTCGGCCAGGATCCTCCTGACAAGGAGAGAGAGACCTTAATGAGTTCAGTATGTCGCCAAAGGGCGAGTGCTGAAAAATATACGTGGAGGTAAACTCCATGATCGGCGCCCAATCGGATTCGATAGGAACGAGCGTAGGCGGTTCGGAGTCCATGGCCGGAGAAGGATCCGACAGTTTATCAACACGGCTCTTGTGCAAGGTAAGGTCGATGTTCGGCTTGATCGATGCTGAGGGTAAGGCCTCCGTGGCGGGGTCCATCCACCCGTTCGCGGAAGGCACAATTGGCTCCGAATCGAGGGTCGGAGCGGCTACTGGTGCGATCTCCTGAACACTGTCCGATGGTAGACCTAAATCGCACTCATCATGACCACGTGACGCACAAGGCAGAGGCTCGAATCCGTCGAAGATCAAGTCTCCGCGGACATCGGCTGTGTAGTTTAAGCTTCCAAACCTGACCTGGTGGCCAGGGGCGTAACTTTCGATCTGCTCTAGATGGCCAAGCGAATTGGCCCGCAGTGCAAAGCCGCCGAACACGAAGATCTGTCCGGGGAGAAAAGTCTCACCCTGGACTGCATCGCTATCAATGATAGTAGGAGCCATCAAGCCCAATGGCGACGACACAGAGGAACTCTCAATGAAAGCACCAATGTCGGTGTCAAAACTGGCAGATCTTGGGTAGGGGGTCCCGAACTGTGCGTCTAGACCGGATGGTAACATGAGGCAGGGGACACAATGTTTTACCCAGGTTCGGGCCCTCTTGATGGAGGTAAAACCCTATGTCCTGCTTGATTAATATTGATGATATGGGTAGTACAAGAGTAGATCTACCACGAGATCAGAGAGGCTAAACCCTAGAAGCTAGCCTATGGTATGATTGTATGTTGTGGTTGTTGTGTCCTACGGACCAAAACCCTCCAGTTTATATAGACATCGGAGAGGGTTAGGGTTACATAAGGTCGGTTACAAAGGAGGAGATATCCATATCCGTATTGCCTAGTTTGCCTTCCATGCCAAGTAGAGTCCCATCCGGACACGAGACGAAGTCTTCAATCTTGTATCTTCATAGTCCAACAGTCCGGCCAAGGGATATAGTCTGGCTGTCCGGAGACCCCCTAATCCAGGACTCCCTCAATGATGGAAAGGAAAATTGTGCTCAAGTGCTAGAAGAAGAAGTCTATAAAATGTTTGGCACTAAATCTTTGAATGATGAGCATGATTGCAATGTTGTTAGTATGAACTCCTTGAATATACATAGTACTAACGATGATTGCACTAGTCATAATGAAAATGTCTCTTATAAGCATGTCGATTTTTGTGGAGTGCATAGAGTTTGCAAGTACACACCAAATAGGAAAGATAGATTTTGCAAGAGGCATAAGTATTTGGAAACTAAATGGTTGCAAGAAAGGCTAGATGTTTGTGCTGAAAATTTAAAATTTCTTCACCATACTTGTGAACTTTGCAATGAACATGGTCATTTAAATCTCAAATGCAAACTGTTTCATGATCGCATCCTGTCCAAAAATTGTGATGATTTGATTTCCCTTGCACATCATAATGAACTTAGTTTGCTTTTGGGTTATGAAGAAATGAAACGTATAACTAAGCATATTCTAGAATATAACCTTGAGAAATTCCTCGATATTGATCTTTAAGAAATTCTTATGTATTGTGCGGTGAATTGCATTGAAAATCCTTATATTGCCAATTACATAAAGAAAAGAAAACAAATAGAGGATGAAGAGAATACTAATGAAAGGGAAGAGGCTTCCCAATATCCTCCTATTATTTCTTATGATGAATCTGGTAACGAGGAGGAGCCTTCTATTCAACCAATCTCATCAATAAGGAGCTTCGAAAAGAGGATTAAAACCACACATGATGTGAAGAAGAAAAGGAAAATACGGAGAAGCAAAGGTAAGAATTTATCCCTCCCAAATGATGTTGCTCCCATTACTCATTGTGATGATGATAATTGTTATACTATTGGTGCTATCCATACTATTAATGATGAGATTGAGTATGCTTATGATATGAAAAGGCCCAAGCTTGGGGATGCTATGTTTGATGAGAATGACATGTTTGAGAATGTATTTGCTGCAATTAATGTTAGTCCCAAGCTTGGGGATGCTATGTTTAATGAAGATGATATTTGTAGTCTCCCAAGTTTTGATATGCAAATTTATTATGATGATAGCATGCCTCCTACTTATGATGATTATATTGATGAAAGTGGGTTTGGAAGAGTGTCAACTTTATGAAGTAATGATCCCACTATCTTGGAAGAGGTTTCAATTGATTATGATGAGAACAAAATTGCTACCTATGATGATTATTGTGATGACACTTATGCTATAAAAAGTAGTGATGATTATATTCATAAAACTTGTCATGATTATGATTACCCTTTTTCTGAACATTACTCCTTTAATGTGGAAACAACTTATAGTATTCGAGTTTCTTATGATACTCCCACTATTCCGAACGAGAAGAATTTTGCTTATGTGGAGAGTGATAAAATCTCTATGCTTGTACATCATGAAAAGAATGCTTTATGTGATAGTTATATGGTTGAATTCATTCATGATGCTACTGAAAATTATTATGAGGGAAGAACATATGCTTGTAGGAATTGCAATAATATCAAGTTTCCTCTCTATGTGCTTAAAGTTTTGAAGTTATGCTTGTTTTGCCTTCCTATGCTAGTTGATTATTGTTCCCATAAATTGTTTACTCACAAAATCCCTATGCATAGGAAGTGGGTTAGACTTAAATGTGCCAGTAATATTATTCATGATGCTCTATTTATGTTTCAATTCTTATCTTTTATATGAGCATCATTGAAATCATCATGCCTAGCTAAGGGCGTTAAACGATAACGCTTGTTGGGAGGCAACCCAACTTTATTTTTATTCCTTGATTTTTCCTCCTGTTTAGTAATAAATAATTTATCTAGCCTCTGTTTTTTTTGTGTTTTTTGTGTTTAATTAATGTTTGTGCCAAGTAGAACTGTTGGGAAGACTTGGAGGAAGTCTTTTTGATCCTGCTGTAAAAAACAGAAACTTTAGCACTCGCGAGAATTGCTGCCATGTTTTACTGGAGAGTGATATTTAGTTAATTATTTTTGAAGCTGATTAATAGATAAATTACTCAAGTCCAGAAATTTATTTTAAAATTTTTGGGGTTCCATAAGTGGTCGAAACCTACAGATTACTACAGACTGTTCTGTTTTTGACAGATTCTGTTTTTCGTGTGTTGTTTGCTTATTTTGATGAATCTATGGCTAGTAATTGATTTTATGAACCATAGAGAAGTTGGAATACAGTAGGTTTAACACCAATATAAATAAATAATGTGTTAATTACAGTACCTTGAAGTGGTGGTTTGTTTTCTTTTACTAATGGAGCTCACGAAGATTTTCTTTTAAGTTTTGTGTTGTGAAGTTTTCAAGTTTTTGGTACGGATTTGATGGATTATGGAACAAGGAGTGGAAAGAGCATGAGCTTGGGGATGCCCAAGGCACCCCAAGGTAAAATCCAAGGACACCAAAAAGCCTAAGCTTGGGGATGCCCCGGAAGGCATCCCCTCTTTCGTCTTCGTCTATCGGTAACTTTACTCGGAGCTATATTTTTATTCGCTACATGATATGTGTTTTGCTTGGAGCATCTTGTATGATTTGAGCCTTTGCTTTCTAGTTTACCACAATCATCCTTGCTGTACACACCTTTTGGGAGAGACACACATGAATTGGAATTTATTAGAATACTCTATGTGCTTCACTTATATCTTTTGAGCTATATAGTTTTTGCTCTAGTGCTTCGTTTATATCTTTTAGAGCATGGCGGTGGTTCTATTTTATAGAAATAATTGGTCTATCATGCTTCACTTATATCATTTTGAGAGTCCTTTAGAACAGCATGGTAATTCACTTTGGTTATAAATTTTAAATGCTAAGAGAAGTTGGATGCTTGATAGATGGTTTTGAGGTATAAAGGCGGTAATATTAGAAGTGTGCTAGTTGAGTAATTGTGAAATTGATGAATACTTGTGTTGAAGCTGGCAAGTCCCGTAGCATGCACGCATGGTGAATATTATGTGAAATTTTTGAAGCATGGGGTGTTCTTTGATTTCTTTCCTTATGAGTGGCGGTCGGGGACGAGCGATGGTCTTTTCCTACCAATCTATCCCCCTAGGAGCATGCGCGTAGTGCTTGGTTTTGATGACTTGTAGATTTTTGCAATAAGTATGTGAGTTATTTATGACTAATGTTGAGTCCATGGATTATACGCACTCTCACCCTTCCACCATTGCTAGCCTCTTCGGTACAGTGCATTGCCCTTTCTCACCTTGAGAGTTGGTGCAAACTCCGCCAGTGCATCCAAACCCCGTGATATGATATGCTCTATCACACATAAGCCTCCTTATATCTTCCTCAAAACAGCCACCATACCTACCTATTATGGCATTTCCATAGCCATTCTGAGATATATTGCCATGCAATTTTCCACTGTTCCATTTATTATGACACACATCATCATTGTCATATTGCTTTGCATGATCATGTAGTTGACATCGTATTTGTGGCAAAGCCACCATTCATAATTTTTTCATACATGTCACTCTTGATTTATCGCAATCCCGGTGCACCGCCGGAGGCATTCACATAGAGTCATATTTTGTTCTAAGTATCGAGTTGTAATTCTTGAGTTGTAAGAAAATAAAAGTGTGATGATCATCATTAGAGCATTATCCACTATGAGGAAAGGATGATGGAGACTATGATTCCCCCACAAGTCGGGATGAGACTCCGGACGAAAAAAAGAAAGAAAAGAGGCCAAAAAAAGAAAGAAGGCCCAAATAAAAAAGGAAATAATAATAATAAATAAATGAGAGAAAAAGAGAGAAGGGACAATGTTACTATCCTTTTTCCACACTTGTGCTTCAAAGTAGCACCATGATCTTCATGATAGAGAGTCTCTTATTTTGTCACTTTCATATACTAGTGGGAATTTTTCATTATAGAACTTGGCTTGTATATTCCAATGATGGGCTTCCTCAAATGCCCTAGGTCTTCGTGAGCAAGCGAGTTGGATACACACCCACTTAGTTTCTTTGATGAGCTTTCATATATTTACAGCTCTAGTGCATCCGTTGCATGGCAATCCCTACTCCTTGCATTGACATCAATCGGTGGGCATCTCCATAGCCCATTGATTATCCGCGTCAATGTGAGACTTTCTCCCTTTTTGTCTTCTCACACAACCTCAATCATCATATTCTATTCCATCCATAGTGCTATGTCCATGGCTCGCGCTCATATATTGCGTAAAAGTATGAAACAATTGCTTGGCTTGTCATCGGGGTTGTGCATGATGAGAGCATTTTGTGTGACGAAAATGAAGCATGGCCAAACTATATGACTTTGTAGGGATAAGTTTCCTTTGGCTATGGTATTTTGATAAGATATAATTCCTTGATTAGCATACTTGGAGTATTACTATTTTTACGTCAACAATAAACTTTTATCTTGAATCTTTCGGATCTGAACATTCATGCCACAATAGAGAAAAATACATTGAAGAATATTCTAGAAAGCATTCCACATCAAAAATTCTATTTTTATCATTTACCTACTCGAGGACGAGTAGGAATTAAGCTTTGGGATGCTGATACGTCTCCAACGTATCTATAATTTTTAATTGTTCCATGCTATTATATTATCTGTTTTGGATGTTAATGGGCTTTATTTTACACTTTTATATTATTTTTGGGACTAACCTATTAACCCAAGGCCCAGTGCAGATTGTTGTTTTCTTGCCTATTTCAGTGTTTCGAAGAAAAGGAATATCAAACGGAGTCCAAATGGAATGAAACCTTCGGGAGAGTTATTTTTGGAACGGAAGCAATCCAGGAGACTTGGAGTAGACGTCAGGGAAGCTTCGAGGAAGCCATGAGGCAGGGAGGCGCGCCAACAACGTCTACAAGAAGAAGGTTGTGTAGTAGACATCAAGCTCTTTTCTGGCGCCGTTGCCGGGGTGGTTAGCGCTTGAAGGTATATCTTTAGATCTTGCAATCGAATCTTTTAGTTTCTTGTTTTAGCACTAGTTTAGTTTATAAAAGAAAATTAAAAAAAGGAATTGAGTTTGCCTCATACGCTTCATCTTTTTAATATTTTTTGTGAGAATGATGGAAAGGAAAATTGTGCTCAAGTGCTAGAAGAGGAAGTCTATAAAATATTTGGCACTAAATCTTTGAATGATGAGCATGATTGCAATGTTGTTAGTATGAACTCCTTGAATATCCATCGTACTAATGATGATTGCACTAGTCAACATGCCGTGGTAAAAGTTTTGTCCCATTTGGGGCAGGTTTTGGTATAAGCTTCTCACAAACCTTAGCTTCTCACAACAGGCGTGATGGTTTCGGTAGGGAACGTGCCACCTTTGGGGATGAAACGATATACGTTGCCTCTTATTGCTTTCAATTTTTTTCTTGTGTCAACATAGAACAATAGGAGTGTTGTGTTTTCTTTTGGAATTTTTCGGGGTTCGTTCGGACATTTTTATACATTAACTGGGTTTTCTAGGCATTTCATGTGCATAATTCATATTTGAACTACATGCACAAGCTCTAGTGCATATAAATTGGTTGAAAAATCAAATCTGTGTCCTTCGGGGCATGCTTAGGTCCCATGCAAGAAATGGGAATAAATTTCAAACACCAGGGCACTGTTGATTGCCGGCAAAACATTGAGATACTTTGTTTTTAAATTCTAGTAAATCCAAAACTCGTCTGAAATTCATGGAACTTGGCATGCTATAATGGAGTGGCACCCGACATGGTGTGGTATTTTTCGTGTCCATTTTGAGAGAAGGCGCACTCGAATAACAGCCAACAAAGGCATTTTGAAACAAATAGCTACCACTGTAACATCTCAAACATTTTGTATAATTTAAATTATGTGCGTTCTGTTAACCATTCACGTGACGCCACGACTCTCTCTTTTAATGGCTAGGAGGTGCCATGCGGACAGGTGCTTGAGTGCTTGACTAAACGGAAGGCGTGCCGACAGCTTCCCCAGGAAGCCAAGAGAAAATGTGCCGAGCAGGATTTCTGCAGCTCTTGATCACAAATGTTTTAGATAGAACACCTGTATGCAAAGTGAGAGCTATGGTCTTCCCCCTTGAGTCGAGTGACAATCCGCAGCACAGGATTTGTGCATCCCTTCAACGCAAATGGTTGTTTTGGATGACCCGTGTGCAACCATGTACAAACAATTTGGTAAGATTTGCATCTGCCATATTGGGTATGTTGCCATTTGTCAAACTGGAAAGATTTACATTTGTTGATCTAGTAACGTTGCCATTTCTCAATCCTTGTAACACTGCGATTTGTCAAAATATGCAGCTAGAAATCACTAGCACTCTCTAATTTTTGCAACTAAAATTCAGTAATTAAGCATAGATTCCATTCAAAGATTAAGAAGTCGTTCTTAATTTATACAAACAGTTCAACTCGACAGCTGAACCGACCAAACTTTTCCCCAATTGTTGCCAACCACGTACTGAAATAGCTAGTTCAACTATATATACTAGCTAATTTTAAGTACGTTTTACAGTTCGACCACACATCTATAGTCACATGAGCTGATCAAAATAGCCCCTAAATACTACTACCACGGAGGGGCTTTGTGCTACTTCCGACAGCCTATCCTCTGCCGAGCGTGCTTAGTAAGAGGCAAAGGAGGAGGAGGAGCCTACCGACGAGCTGGAGAAATGTAATACGGTGCTTGCCGCTGCTGCACGTTCAGCGACGCTCGCCAGCTTGAACGCCCACTGCCGCTCCAGACGATCCCTCTCGAAGCGGCCGGACTGCTCATAGATCTCCTGATTCCTCGGCTCTGCATCGGCGTGTGCTGCGGCTACGGTTGCGGTAAGGCTCTTTGCGTGCTCGACGAGACGCTCCTCCTCCTCCCATAGGCACTCGATGTAGCGCGCATGGTCGCTGACGCACGTGCGGGCCTCCACCTCTGCCTCCCTCCTTCAGGCGGCAGTTGCGGAGTGGGTGGTGATCCCGGCGGTCGACGGTGGGCTAGCGGCCACGGCAGCCGACGATGGGGTGGCGGCCACGACCACCACCTCCCGCCTTCAGACCACGATGGCGGAGTGGGTGATGGCCACGGTGGCCGGCAGTGGGGTGGCGTCCACGACGGCCACCTCCCGCCTTCGGGCCGCGGTGGCGGAGCGGGAGATGGCCCTGGCTTTCGACGTTGGTGTGGCGGCAACAGCGGCCGACAACAGCTGCCGATGGGCAGCGGCCTTGGAGCGTGTGGTGGGTGTTCCGTGCACACCCAAGAGGGACGCCACACGCACTACACTACGCCGGGGACTGTGCCGCCGCCGCAGTGTAGCCTCCCAGCTGGAGCTGTCCTCTGATGATGGTGGAGTGGCTGAGCGACGATGGCGGACCGGTGCAATTGGTGATTATGGGAGAAGCACATGAGATAAGCTACAGGGAGGGAGGGGAAAATGCGACGTAGGACTCGTTGGCCGTGAGGGTTTTTATAGCAGGCCAGTAAGCATTGTGATTTTGGGGGATTTCACCGAGTTGGGCGGGAAGCTTGCGCGGGAACCTGCGAGGTTGCACGGGAATGGGCTCACTGACTATTCATTGGCCCCACCATTTGGCGAAAAGAACGCCCCCGCGCGCTGCGCAAGCTTGCGCTGTAAGCCGTCTGCGGCAGCGGGGTGACAAGACGTGCGAGAGGAGGACGAAAGGACACGTACACATACGGTTAATACAAAAAACGTTTGCAATTAAATTACCTACTATACCCCCATCCTGGTTTATAAGTAGGATTTAACTAATAAAATACGAATGCATGTCGCCAAAGATTATATAGTTGGAGTCGTATTTGAACATAGTTTCCAGCTACACAATTTTTGTAACAGGCATTAACACTTTTTTGATTAAATTTAAGGTTATATGCCAGCAAGCGTTTGCCCGAACACACACGGCTTATTCCATCACAAACAGCTCGGATGGATCAACTGTATGCCGCATATCGCACACACAACTCTAATCTGATTCGTGCTTGATGTCTCCTTCGTCGCTCGCACTGTTCGTCTTATTTGCCTCGTATCACTGTGCCGGCCTCTCGTCGCGTCCCTTGGCAAGCTCTGCTCGCCGTTAGGCGCCGCAGCGCGCTGTGCTCGCCGTTAGGCGCCGTGGTGCGCTCTGCTCGCGTCCGTCGGCGCGCTCGGCTTGTGGACAATTTTTACTTCCGGCATAGATCAGAAGGTTGCTGATACGTCTCCAACGTATCTATAATTTTTGATTGCTCCATGCTATGTTATCTACTGTTTTAGACAATATTGGGCTTTATTATCCACTTTTATATTATTTTTTGGGACTAACCTATTAACCGGAGGCCCAGCCCAGAATTGCTGTTTTTTGCCTATTTCAGTGTTTCAAAGAAAAGGAATATCAAACAGAGTCGAAACGGAACGAAATCAACTAGAGAAGTTATTTTTTGTAGGAAAGCTACCAGAAAAGCTTGGATTGCACGTCAGGAAAGAAGGGAGGTGCCCACAAGGGTGGGTGGCGCGCCCACCCCCCTAGGGCGCGCCCCCCTGCCTCGTGGCCCCCCTTCGGTCCACCGACGTGCTTCTTTCACCCATATATACCTACGTATCCTAAAACTTCCAGAAGACACAATAGATCGGGAGTTCCGCCGCCAGAACCCTCCGTAGCCACCAAAAACCAATCTAGACCCGTTCCGGCACCCTGCCGGAGGGGGCAATCCTTCCCCGGTGGCCATCTTCATCATCTCGGTGCTCTCCATGACGAGGAGGGAGTAGTTCTCCCTCGGGGCTGAGGGTATGTACCAGTAGCTATGTGTTTGATCTCTCCCTCTCTCGTGTTCTTGAGGTTATACGATCTTGATGTATCGCGAGCTTTGCTATTATAGTTGGATCCTATGATGTTTCTTCCCCCCTCTACTCTCTTGTAATGAATTGAGTTTCCCCTTTAAAGTTATCTTATCGGATTGAGTCTTTAAAGATTTGAGAACACTTGATGTATGTCTTGCCGTGCGTATCTGTGGGGACAATGGGATACCACGTGATTCACTTGATGTATGTTTTGGTGATCAACTTGCGGGTTCCACCCATGAACCTATGCATAGGGGTTGGCACACGTTTTCGTCGTGATTCTCCGGTAGAAACTTTGGGGCACTCTTTGAGGTTCTATGTGTTGGTTGAATAGATGAATCTGAGATTGTGTGACGCATATCGTATAATCATACCCACGGATACTTGAGGTGACATTGGAGTATCTAGGTGACATTAGGGTTTTGGTTGATTTGTGTCTTAAGGTGTTATTCTAGTACGAACTCTAGGGCTGTTTGTGATACTTATAGAAATATCCCAACAGATTGATTGGAAATAATAACTTTGAGGTGGTTTCGTACCCTACCATAATCTCTTTGTTTGTTCTCTGCTATTAGTGACTTTGGAGTGACTCTTTGTTGCATGTTGAGGGATAGCTATGTGATCCAATTATGTTATTATTGTTGAGAGGACTTTCACTAGCGAAAGTATGAACCCTAGGCCTTGATTCAACGCATTGCAACACCATTTAAGCTCACTTTTACTATTAGTTACCTTGCTGTTTTTATAATTTCAGATTACAAATACCTTTATCTGCCATCCATATACCACTTGTATCACCATCTCTTCGCCGAACTAGTGCACCTATACAATTTACCATTGTATTGGGTGTGTTGGGGACACAAGAGTCTCTTTGTTATTTGGTTGAAGGGTTGCCTGAGAGAGACCATCTTCATCCTACGCCTCCCACGGATTGATAAACCTTAGGTCATCCACTTGAGGGAAATTTGCTACTGTCCTACAAACCTCTACACTTGGAGGCCCAACAACGTCTACAAGAAGAAGGTTGTGTAGTAGACATCAAGCTCTTTTCTGGCGCCGTTGCCGGGGAGGTGAGTGCTTGAAGGTATATCTTTAGATCTTGCAATCGAGTCTTTTAGTTTCTTGTTTTATCACTAGATTAGTTTATAAAAGAAAACTACAAAAAAAATATGGAATTGAGTTTGCCTCATACGCTTCATCTTTTTAATATCTTTCATGAGTATGATGGAAAGGATAATTGTGCTCAAGTGCTAGAAGAAGAAATCTATAAAATGTTTGGCACTAAATATTTGAATGATGAGCATGATTGCAATGTTGTTAGTATGAATTCCTTGAATATCCATGATGCTAATGATATGCAAAGCCACAAGCTTGGGGAAGCTATGTTTGATGAAGATGATATTTTTTGTCCCCCAAGTTTTGATGAGCAAATTTATTATGCTGAAAGCATGCCTACTATCTATGATGATTATTGTGATGACACGTATGCTTTAAACAATAATAATAACAATGAAACTTGTCATCTTGATTTCAATTTTCAATCCCATGATAGTTACTTTGTTGAGTTTGCTCCCACTACTATTAATGAGAGGAATTTTGCTTGTGTGGAGAGTAATAAAATTGCTATGCTTGTATATCATGAAAAGAATGCTTTAGGTGCTGGTTATATTGTTTAATTCATTCATGATGCTACTGAAAATTATTATGAGGGAGGAATATATGCTTCTAGGAATTGCAATAATATCAAGTTTCCTCTCTATGTGCTGAAAATCTTGAAGTTATGCTTGTTTTGCTTTCCTATGCTAGTTGATTATTGTTCCCATAAATTGTTTGCTCACAAAATCCCTATGCATAGGAAGTGGGTTAGGCTTAAATGTGCTAGTCATATTCTTCATGATGCCCTCTTTATGTTACAATTCTTATCCTTTATGTGAGCATCATTGAAATCGTCATGCCTAGCTAGGGGCGTTAAACGATAACGCTTGTTGGGAGGCAACCCAATTTTATTTTTGTTCCTTGATTTTTGTTCCTGTTTAGTAATAAATAATTTATCTAGCCTCTGTTATGATTGAGTTTTTATGCTTTTAATTAGTGTTTGTTCCAAGTAGAACCTTTGGGAAGACTTGGGGAAAGTCTTGTTGATCATGCTGTAAAAAACAGAAACTTTAGCGCTCACGAGAATTGCTGCCATTTTTATTTGGAAAGTTATATTTAGTTAATTCTTTTTGAAGATTATTAATAGATAAATTCCTCAGATCCAGCAATTTATTTAAGAATTTTATGAGTTCCATAAGTATACGTTTGATCCAGATTACTACAGACTTTTCTGTTTTTGACAGATTCTGTTTTTCATGTGTTGTTTACTTATTTTGATGAATCTATGGCTAGTGAAATAGTTTATAAACCATAGAGAAGTTGGAATACAGTAGGTTTAACACCAATATAAATAAAGAAATGAGTTCATTACAGTACCTTGAAGTGGTGTTTTGTTTTCTTATACTAACAGAGCTTACGAGTTTTCTGTTAAGTTTTGTGTTGTGAAGTTTTCAAGTTTTGGGTAAGGATTCGATGGACTATGGAATAAGGAGTGGAAAGAGCCTAAGCTTGGGGATGCCCAAGGCACCCCAAGGTAATATTCAAGGATAGCCAAGAGCCTAAGCTTGGGGATGCCCCGGAAGGCATCCCCTCTTTCGTCTTCGTTCATCGGTAACCTTACTTGGAGCTATATTTTTATTCGCCACATGATATGTGTTTTGCCTGGAGCGTCAATTTATTTTGTTAGGATTTTCTTGATTTTATTTAGAACAATGTTTTGCATCTTGTATTTCAATAAAAGTGGCATTGATAGCCTTTACTATGCCTATGTTACAAGTATACATGTTGCTGTTTGAAAACAGAAAGTTTACCGCTGTTGCAATAATTCCCTAGAAAAGTCAGAATGTGATAAAATGTTGAAACCTTTTGAATATTAAGATCTGATAAATTTACTACAGTGTGAATTTTCTTTCATAGTTTTTGGAGCTAGCAAAGTATTGATGTTGCAGCATTCTTTACAGACTATCCTGTTTAGGCAGATTGCTGTTATGTTTGCATTGTTTGCATATGTTTGCTTCTTTAATGATTCTATTTCAGGATAGGACTATTAAATATGCAGAGGCATTTAGTATGCAATGTTGAATAATAATTTTAGTGATTTGCTACAGTAGAGTATGATAAGGTTTTTGCAATGATTTATACTAACTTATCTCACGAGTCCTTGTTGAGTTTTGTGTGGATGAAGCTTTTGAGATTTAGGGAGACCGTGATATGAGAGGAATTAAGGAGACACAAAATCTCAAGCTTGGGGATTCCGAAGGCATCCTAAGATAATATTTTAAGAAGTCTCAAGAATCTAAGCTTGGGGATGCCCTGGTTGGCATCCCACCTTTCTTCTTCAACAACTATCGGTTAGTATCGGTTGATCCTAAGTTTTTGCTTCTTCACATGATGTTTGCTATTCTTAGAATGTCATTTTATTTTGCTTTGCTTGCTTTTTGAATAGAATACCAAGATCTGAAATTATTAAATGTTAGAGAGTCTTCACATAGTTGCATAATTATTCGACTACTCATTGATCTTCACTTATATCTTTCGGAGTAGTTTGTCATTTCCTCTAGTGCTTCACTTATATCTTTTAGAGCATGGTGGTAGTTTTATTTTGAAGAAACAGATGAACTCTCATGCTTCACTTAGATTATTTTGAGAGTCTTAAATAGCATGGTAATTTTCTTAAAATCCTAATATGCTAGGTATTCAAGAATAATAAAACTTTCTTATGAGTGTGTTGAATACTAATAGAAGTTTGATGCTTGATGGTTGTTTTGAGATATGGGGGTAATAATATCAAAGTCGTGCTAGTTGAGTAGTTGTGAATTTGAGAAATACTTGTGTTGAAGCTTGCAAGTCCCGTAGCATGCACGTATGGTAAACGTTGTGTAACAAATTTGAAACATGAGGTGTTATTTGATTGTCCTCCTTATGAGTGGCGGTCGGGGACGAGCGATGGTCTTTTCCTACCAATCTATCCCCCTAGGAGCATGCGCGTAGTGTCGAGGTTTTTGATGACTTGTAGATTCTTGCAATAAGTATGTGAGTTCTTTATGACTAATGTTGAGTCCATGGATTATACGCACTCTCACCCTTCCATCCTTGCTCGCCTCTTCGGTACCATGCATTTCCCTTTCTCACATTGAGAGTTGGCACAAACTTCGCTGGTGCATCCAAACCCCATGATATGATACACTCTTTCACACATAAACCTCATTATATCTTTCTCAAAACAGCCACCATACCTACCTATTATGGCATTTCCATAGCCATTCCGAGATATATTTCCATGCAACTTTCCATCATTCTGTTCATCATGTCACATTCATCATTGTCATATTGCTTAGCATGATCATGTAGTTGACATAGTATTTGTGGCAAAGCCACCATTCATAATCTCATGAATAATAGTGGGAGCAAACTCAACAAAATAATTATCATGTGAGGCATAATCCAATTGAAACCTAAAATCATGATGACAAGTTTCATGGATATCATTATTCTTTATAGCATACAAGTCATCACAATAATCATCATAGATAGCAACTTTGTTCTCATAATCAATTGGAACCTCTTCCGAAATAGTGGATTCATCACAAAATAAAGTCATGACCTCTCCAAATCCACTTTCATGAATATAATCATCATAAATAGGAGGCATGCTTTCATCATAATAAATTTGCTCATCAAAATATGGGGGACAAAAAATATCATCTTCATCAAACATAGCTTCCCCAAGCTTGTGGCTTTGCATATCATTACCATCATGGATATTCAAGGAATTCATACTAACAACATTGCAATCATGCTCATCATTCAAATATTTAGTGCCAAACACTCTAATGCATTCTTCTTCTAGCACTTGCGCACAATTATCGGAATTCTTATTCTCATGAAAGACATTAAAAAGATGAAGCATATGAGGCATCCATAATTCCATTTTTTTCGTAGTTTTCTTTTATAAACTAAACTAGTGATGAAACAAGAAACTAAAAGACTCGATTGCAAGATCTAAAGATATACCTTCAAGCGCTAACCTCCCCGGCAATGGCGCCAGAAAAGAGCTTGATGTCTACTACACAACCTTCTTCTTGTAGACGTTGTTGGGCCTCCAAGTGCAGAGGTTTGTAGGACAGTAGCAAATTTCCCTCAAGTGGATGACCTAAGGTTTATCAATCCATAGGAGGCGTAGGATGAAGATGGTCTCTCTCAATAAACCCTGCAACCAAATAACAAAGAGTCTCTTGTGTCCCCAACACACCCAATACAATGGTAAATTGTATAGGTGCAGTAGTTCGGCGAAGAGATGGTGATACAAGTGGTATATGGATAGTAGATAATGGTTTTTGTAATCTGAAAATATAAAACAGCAAGGTAACTAATGATAAAAGTGGGCGTAAATGATATTGCAATGCGTGGAAATAAGGCCTAGGGTTCATACTTTCGCTAGTGTAAGTTCCCTCAACAATACTAACATAATTGGATCACATAACTATCCCTCAACATGCAACAAAGAGTCACTCTAAAGTCAGTAATAGTGGAGAACGAACAAAGAGATTATGGTAGGGTACGAAACCACCTCAAAGTTATTCTTTCCAATCGATCCGTTGGGCTATTCCTATAAGTGTCACAAACAGCCCTAGAGTTCGTACTAGAATAACACCTTAAGACAAAAATCAACCAAAACCCTAATGTCACCTAGATACTCCAATGTCACCTCAAGTATCCGTGGGTATGATTATATGATATGCATCACACAATCTCAGATTCATCTATTCAACCAACACATAGAACCTCAAATATTGCCCCAAAGTTCCTACTGGAGAATCACGACGAAAACATGTGCCAACCCCTATGCATAGGTTCATGGCAGAACCCGCAAGTTGATCACCAAAACATACATCAAGTGAATCACGTGGTATCCCATTGTCACCATAGATACGCACGACAAGACATACATCAAGTGTTCTCAAATCTTTAAAGACTCAATCCGATAAGATAACTCCAAAGGGAAAACTCAATTTATTACAAGAGAGTAGGGGGGGGAGAAAACATCATAGGATCCAACTATAATAGCAAAGCTCGCGATACATCAAGATCGTACCACCTCAAGAACACGAGAGAGAGATCAAACACATAGCTACTGGTACATACCCTCAACACCGAGGGATAACTACTCCCTCCTCGTCATGGAGAGCACCGGGATGATGAATATGGCCAGCGGAGAGGGATTGCCCCCTCCGGAAGGGTGCCGGAATGGGTCTAGATTGGTTTTTGGTGGCTACAGAGGCTTCTGGCGGCGGAACTCCCGATCTATTTGTTGTTCTGGAAGTTTTAGGGTACGTGAGTATATATGGGTGCAGGAAGTACGTCGGTGGAGCTTCGGGGGGCCCACGAGGCAGGGGGCGCGCCCTAGGGGGGGGCCCACCCTCATGGGCACCTCCCTTCTCTCCTGACGTGGGGTCCAAGTCCATTCGGTAGCTTTCCTTCCAAAAATAACTTCTCTAGTTGATTTCGTTCCGTTTCGACTCCGTTTGATATTCCTTTTCTTCGAAACACTGAAATAGGCAAAAAAAACATCAATTCTGGGCTGGGCCTCCGGTTAATAGGTTAGTCCCAAAAATAATATAAAAGTGGATAATAAAGCCCAATATTGCCCAAAACAGTAGATAACATAGCATGGAGCAATCAAAAATTATAGATACGTTGGAGACGTATCAAATAGGCATAAGTATTGTGACATAACGTGTAATGACAGCCCATAATGCAATAAATATCGATATAAAAGCATGATGCAAAATGGACGTATCAACTCCCCAAAGCTTAGACCTCGCTTGTCCTGAAGCGAAAGTCGATACCGAAAAATATGTCCACATGTTTAGAGATAGAGGTGTCGATAAAATAAAATACAGACATGAGGGCATCATGATCATTCTTTTAACATCAATATATATATATTGTCATATGATCTCTTATGCTAAAGTAACAATTCAATCACAATTTCAAGTATGAATCATAAACTTCATTGAAAACTAACAAACTACAATCTCAGTCATTGAAGCAACTGCAATTTATCATGACATCAGAAAGAGTCAATATAAGAGCTTTTCAGCAAGTCCACATACTCAACTATCATTTAGTCTTTCACAATTGCTAACACTCATGCAATATTTATGGGTATGAAGTTTTAGCTGGACACAGAGAAAGATAGGGGCTTATAGTTTTTCCTCCCAACATTTTACCTCAAGGGTGATGTCAACAATAATAGCTCATGAAAACTTACATCCAACTAGCTATATATATCAGGATCTTTCCAACACATTGTGCTTGCCAAAGGATAAAATGTAAAAGGGAAGGGTGAAGATCACCGTGACTCTTGAATGAAGTATAAGACATGAATAAAATATAGGCCCTCCGTAGAGGGAAGCAGAGGTTGTCATGCACTTTTATGGTTGGATGCGCAAAATCTTAATGCAAAAGAATGTCACTTTATATTGCCACTTGTGATATGGACCTTTATTATGCAGTCCGTCGCTTTTATTTCTTCTACATCACAAGACCGTATAAAGCTTATTTTCTCCACATTAATAGATCATACATATTTATAGAGCAATTTTTATTGCGTGCACCGATGACAACTTACTTGAAGGATCTTACTCAATCCATAGGTAGGTATGGTGGACTCTCATGGCAAAAACGGGTTTATGGATATTTGGAAGCACAAGTAGTATCTCTACTTGGTACAAATAATTTGGATAGCATGAGAGGGAAAGGCAAGCTCAACATGTTGGATGATCCATGACAATATAATTTACTTCAGATGTAAGAAAGCATAACCCATTACGTTGTCTTCCTTGTCCAACTTCAACTCTTTAGCATGTCATATTTTAATGAGTGCTCACAATCATAAAAGATGTCCAATATAGTATATTTATATGTGAAAACCTCTCTTTCTTTAGTACTTCCTATTAATTGCAATGATGACCAAAACTATGTTTGTCAACTTTCAACAACTTTTATTCATCATACTTTTTATATGTGAAGTCATTACTCTCCATAAGATCCGTATGATCTCTTTATTTATTTTTATTTCTGTTCTCTTATTTTATACCCTCAAAATCATAGCAAAATAATCAAGCCCTTGACTCAACACTAATCTTTATTATATATAGCTCACAGACTCGATTACACAGGAACATCATCAAGCAAAACTCACAACTAGATCATACTAAAACTTTATTCTACTAGATCAAGATATTATCAAAAGGATCGAACTAAGAAAAACAGTAAAGATAAAAGTGATGGTGATACGATACCAGGGCACTCCCCCGAGCTTGGCAGTTGCCAAGGGGAATGCCCATACCCATGTGATTATGTCTCTTTCTTCGAGGGTGGTGATGTGATATTCTTGGCTATGATACCCCTCAGGATACGATTCTCCTCTTCGAGCTTGTTGACTTGCCACTTAAGATTCATTATTTCCTTACAGAGCTTACCCGTGACGGTTAAAGCTCCTTGCACCCATGGATGCTGCATAGCTGCGGGGGAACAAGTAACACTCCTTTTCATATTTTCATAAGAGAGAAATTTAACATTGGAGGGGATGACCGAGTTTGGGATAGCTGAGCTCTGAAGTTCCCCCATCATGAACCCTACCTGGAAACGAGAAGTAACTTCTTGATCCTCATCCATGGCATCTATCCTTTTCAAGTCAGCTTCCATCTCTTCCTCCGTTGAGGGCCCAAAGTGATAGGCATCGCTGTTTGCCCCTGGACCTGGTGTCAGATGAGACACCCGACTCTCCCCGACTGACTCTTGAGAAGACATCTTGCTCTAATATGCGACAAAAACAACTCGAAACAAGAACAGAGGATAATTGCGAGATACAGAGGTCAAAACCTTCGGGATTATATAATGAATTTTTACCGACTAAAAGAAGTATCGTGCAAGAAAACGGAGTCCGGAGAGCGCACGAGGTGCCCACGAGGCAGGGGCGCACCCTCCTCCCTCTTGGACGCCTCGTGTCCTTCTTGGACTACTTCTTATTTTCCTATTTTCTTAAATATTCCAAACAGAGAAAAAATGCTATTAGAACTGTTTTGGAGTCGGTTTACTTACCATACCACATACCTATTCCTTTTCAGAGTCTGAAACATTCTGGAAAGTGTCTCTTATGTATTCCTCCGGGGTTACGATTTCAATAACATTGGTTTCAACATTTATAGGATTACCTAAGATATAATGTTTGATTCTTTGACTGTTCACCACCTTCGGCTTTGTGCCTTCAAAGTTGTTGATTTTTATGGCACCGAAACGATAGACATCCTCGATAACGTAAGGACCTTCCCATTTAGAGAGAAGTTTGCCTGCAAAAAAAATCTTAAACGAGAGTTGAATAGCAACACATAATCACCTACATTAAACTCACGCTCTTGTATCCTTTTATCATGCCATCTTTTAACTTTTTCTTTAAACAACTTGGCATTTTCATAGGCCTGGGTTCTCCATTCATCAAGTGAGCTAATGTCAAAAAGCCTCTTCTCACCGGCAAGTTTGAAATCATAATTGAGCTCTTTAATGGCCCAATATGCCTTATGTTCTAGTTCAAGAGGTAAGTGACATGCTTTACCATAAACCATTTTATACGGAGACATACCCATAGGATTTTTGTATGCAGTTCTATAAGCCCATAATGCATCATCAAGTTTCTTGGACCAATTATTTCTAGATCTATTAACAGTCTTTTGCAAAATTAATTTAAGCTCTCTATTGCTAAGTTCTACTTGACCACTAGATTGTGGATGATAAGGAGATGCAATTCTATGATTAACATCATACTTAGCAAACATTTTATGGAAGGCACCATGAATAAAATGTGAACCACCATCAGTCATTAAATATCTAGGGACTCCAAACCTCGGAAAAATAACTTCTTTAAGCATCTTAATAGAGGTGTTATGATCAGCACTACTAGTTGGAATAGCTTCTACCCACTTAGTAACGTAATCAACAGCAACTAAAATATGTGTATACCCTTTAGCGGAAGGAAACGGTCCCATATAATCGAAGCCCCAAACATCATATGGTTCAGTAACGAGTGAGTAATTCATAGGCATTTCTTGACGTCTACTAATATTACCAATTCTTTGACATTCATCACAAGGTAAGACAAACTTACAGGCATCCTTGAAGAGAGTAGGCCAATAAAAACCGGATTGCAATACCTTATGTGCAGTTCTATCTCCAGCATGGTATCCTCCATAAGCTTCGAAGTGACACTTGCATAGGATCTGTTCCTGTTCGTGCTCAGGTATACAATGTCTAATAACACCATCTACTCCTTCTTTATAAAGGTGTGGGTCATCCCAAAAGTAATGTCTTAAATCATAGAAAAACTTTTTCTTTTGCTGGTATGTGAAACTAGGTGGTATAAATTTAGCAAAAATGTAATTAGCATAATCAGCATACCATGGAGCAGTGCGAGAAGCATTTATGACAGCTAATTGCTCATCAGAAAAGCTATCATCAATTGGTAGTGGGTCATCAAGAACATTCTCTAACCTAGACAAGTTTTCAGAATTGGGATTCTCAGCTCCCTTTCTATCAATAATATGCAAATCAAATTCTTGTAGCAGGAGAGCCCATCTAATAAGTCTAGGTTTAGCATCTTTCTTTTCCATAAGATATTTAATAGTAGCATGATCAGTGTGAATAGTTACTTTAGAATCAACAATATAAGGCCTGAACTTATCACAAGCAAATACAACTGCTAAGAATTCCTTTTTGGTAGTAGCATAATTTCTCTAGGCGTCGTCTAGAGTTTTACTAGCATATTGAATAACATTTAATTTTTTATCAACTCTTTGTCCTAGAACAACACCTATAGCATAGTCACTAGCATCACACATGATTTCAAAGGGTAAATTACAATCAGGTGGCTGAACAATAGGTGCAAAAATCAAGGCTTTCTTAAGTATTTCAAATGCTTCTACACAATCATCATCAAAGACAAAAGGAATATCTTTTTGTAATAGGTTAGTCAGAGGCCGAGAAATTTTTGAGAAGTCCTTAATGAACCTCCTATAAAAACCGGCCTAAGCAAGGAAACTTCTTATACCTTTGAGGTCCTTGGGACACAGCATCTTTTCAATAGCATCAACTTTATCTTTGTCAACTTCAATACCTCTTTCAGAAATTTTATGCCCCAAGACAATACCTTCATTAACCATAAAGTGGCACTTCTCCCAATTCAAAACAAGGTTAGTTTCTTCACATCTCTGCAAAACTCGATCAAGGTTGCTCAAGCAATCATCAAAATAGGATACGTAAACAGAGAAATCATCCATGAAGACTTCACAAATCTTTTCACAAAAGTCAGAGAATATAGCCATCATGCATCTTTGAAAGGTAGCAGGTGCATTACATAAACCAAAAGGCATACGTCTATAAGCAAAGGTACCGAAAGGGCAAGTAAAAGTAGTCTTTTCTTGATCATCAGCTCACACAGGTATTTGAGAGAAACGAGAGTAACCATCTAGAAAGCAAAAATTTGTATGTTTGGATAATCTTTCTAGCATTTGATCAATGAAAGGCAAAGGGTAATGATCCTTTTAGTAGCTTTATTTAATTTGCGGAAATCAATCACCATCCTATAACTTGTAATAATTCTTTGCGGAATCAATTCATCTTTATCATTAGGAACAACAATAATACCTCCCTTCTTAGGGACACAATGGACAGGACTTACCCACTGACTATCAGCAACGGGATAAATTACACCTGCTTCAAGGAGCTTTAATATTTCCTTTCTTACCACTTCTTTCATCTTAGGATTTAGCCGTCGTTGGTGATCAATAACTGGTTTGGCGTCTTTCTCCAAATTTATTTTGTGTTGACATGGAGTGTGACTAATGCCCTTAAGATCATCAAGAGTATATCCAATAGCAGCACGGTGCTTCTTCAGAGTTTTCAATAATTTCTCTTCTTCATGCTCTGCAAGGTTAGCACTAATAATAACAAGATATATCTTCTTTTCATCAAGATAAGCATATTTAAGAGTATCAGGTAATGGTTTAAGCTCAAACACGGGATCACCCTTGGGTGGAGGAGGATCCCTAGGATTTCAACAGGCAAGTTGTGTTTTAGAATAGGTCCCTATTTAAAGAATACTTCATCTATTTCCCTTCTTTCATTCATATACGTATCATTTTCATGGTCTAGCAAATATTGTTCTAAAGGATCACTAGGAGGCATGACAATAGAAGCAAGACCAATAATTTCATCTTTACTAGGCAATTCCTCATCATGGGGTTGTCTACTAAATTTAGCAAAATTAAACTCATGAGACATATCACCCAAACCAATAGTAACAACATCCTTTTCGCAGTCTATCCTAGCATTAACAGTGTTCAAGAAGGGTCTACCAAATATAATGGGACAAAAGCTATCTTGTGGGGAACCAAGAATAAGAAAATCAGCAGGATTTAACCTTCCCACACAAGACTTCAACATCTCTAACAATCCCAACCGGTGAAATAGTATCTCTATTGGCAAGTTTAATGGTAACATCGATATCTTCTATCTCAGCAAGTGCAATATCATGCATAATTTCTTCGTATAAGGAATGAGGTATTGCACTTGCACTAGCAACCATATCACATAAGCCATGATAACAATGATCTCCTATTTTGACGGAAATAACAGGCATGCCTACAACGGGTCTATGTTTATTTTTAGCATCAGGTCTAGCAATTCTAGCAGCTTCATTGCAGAAGTAAATAACATGCCCATCAATATTATCGGCTAAGAGATCTTTAATCATAGGAATTTTAGGTTCAACTTTAACTTGCTCAGGGGGTTTGTGTGTCCTAATATTACTTTTGTTGACTACAGTTGAAGCTTTAGCATGATCCTTTATTCTAACAGGGAAAGGTGGCTTTTCAATATAAGCAGCAGGAACAACAGGATCATCATAAGTGATAGTCTTTTCTTCAACTTTAATAGGAGAAACTACTTTTACCTCAGTGGGAGGATTATATTTAAACCACTTCTCCTTTGGGGGATCAACATGAGTAGCAAAGGATTCACAGAAAGAAGCTACTATCTCAGAGTCAAGTCCATATTTAGTGCTAAATTCACGGAAAACATCGGTGTCCATAAAAGATTTAACACAATCAAACTTAGGTGTTATACCTGACTCCTTACCTTCGTCGAGGTCCCAATCTTCAGAGTTGCATTTAATTCTTTTCAATAAATCCCATTTGAATTCAGTAGTCTTCATCATAAAAGATCCAGTACAAGAAGTATCGAGCATGAAGCGATTATTGAGAGAAAGCCGAGCATAATTTTTTTAATAATCATTTCTCTTGAGATCTCATGATTGGGGCATGAATGTAACATTGACTTAAGCCTCCCCCAAGCTTGAGCGATGCTTTCTCCTTCGCGAGGCCAAAAATTATATATATAATTACGATCATGATGAACAAGATGCATAGGATAAAACTTCTGATGAAATTCCAATTTCAATCGTTTGTAGTTCCATGATCCCATATCATCACATAGCCTATACCATGTCAATGCCTCTCCCTTCAAAGATAAAGGGAAGACCTTCTTCTTGATAACATCATCAGGCATACCTACAAGCTTAAATAATCCACAAACTTCATCCACATAGATTAAGTGTAAATCGGGATGCAATGTTCCATCTCCTACAAAAGGATTAGCTAGCAGTTTCTCTCTCATACCCGAAGGAATTTCAAAGTAAACATTTTCAGTAGGTTCAGTAGGTTGAGGAGCAACTCTTTGCTCTACTGGTCGGGGTGAAGATACCCCGAACAAGCCCCTCAAAGGATTATGTTCCATAGTAACAAGTGACAGTAAATTTCACCACACTATATAAATTTTTCCTTACCAAATTCCACCTACCAAAGGCGCTTCACTCCCTGGCAACGGCGCCAGAAAAGAGAAGAGTCTTGATGACCCACAAGTGTAGGGGATCTATCATAGCCTTTTTGATAAGTAAGAGTGTCGAACCCAACGAGGAGCAGAAGGAAATGATAAGTAGTTTTCAGTAAGGTATTCTCTGCAAGCACTGAAATTATTGGTAACATATAGTTTTGTGATCAGGTAATTTGTAATGAGTCGCAAGTAATAAAAGTAAATAAGGTGCAACAAGATGGCCCAATCCTTTTTGTAGCAAAGGACAAGCCTGGACAAACTCTTATATGAAGGAAAGCGCTCCCGAGGACACATGGGAATTATCGTCAAGCTAGTTTTCATCACGTTCATATGATTCGCATTCGGTACTTTGATAATTTGATATGTGGGTGTACCGGTGCTTGGGTATTGTCCTTACTTGGACAAGCATCCCACTTACGATTAACCCCCATTGCAAGCATCCACAACTACAACAGAAGTATTAAGGTAAACCTAACCATAGCATGAAACATATGGATCCAAATCATCCCCTTACAAAGCAATGCATAAACTAGGGTTTAAGCTTCTGTCACTCTAGCAACCCATCATATACTTACTACTTCCCAATGCCTCCCTCTAGGCCTGGTGAAGTGTCATGTAGTCGACGTTCACATGACTACTAGAGGGATGACAACATACATCTCATTAAAATATCCAACGAATACCAAATTCACATGACTACTTGTAGCACGACTTCTCCCATGTCCTCATGAACAAACGTAACTATTCACAAAGCATATTCATGTTCATAATCAGAGGGGTATTAATATGCATAATGGATCTGAACATATGATCTTCCACCAAGTAAACCAACTAGCATCAACTACAAGGAGTAATCAACACTACTAGCAACCCACAGGTACCAATCTGAGGTTTGGATACAAAGATTGGATACAAGAGATGAACAAGGATTTGAGATGAGATGGTGCTGGTGAAGATGTTGATGGATATTGACCCCCTCCCGATGAGAGGATCGTTGGTGATGACAATGGTGATGATTTCCCCCTCCCTGAGGGAAGTTTCCCCGACAGAACAGCTCTGCGTGAGCCCTACATTGGTTCCGCCAAAGTTCCGCCTCGTGGCGGCGGAGTTTCTTCCCGAAAGCTTGCTTATGATTTTTTCTTGAACGAAAGACTTCATATAGCAGAAGATGGGCATCGGAGGCCTGCCAGGGGGCCCACGAGGCAGGGGGCGCGCCCAGGGGGGTAGGGCGCGCCCCCACCCTCGTGGCCAGGGTATGGGCCCCCTCTGGGTGATTCTTTCTCTAGTATTTCTTTATTAATTCCAAAAATAAGTTCCGTGAAGTTTCAGGACTTTTGGAGCTGTGTAGAATAGGTCTCTAATATTTGCTCCTTTTCCAGCCCAGAATTACAGCTGCCGGCATTCTCCCTCTTCATGTAAACCTTGTAAAATAATGCTCTGTTTGGATGTTGATATTCAAGGCCTTGGAATTGAATTGGCCCCAATATCAAATCCTCCCGACTTTGATATTGACATTGCACCCGAATTCTGGTGTTTGTATGTTCACAGAATTGACATCTGGAATTTGCATGAGAGGCTCAATTGCAAAGCGTTTTTGGATGGCCAATGTGTACATTGGAATTGGTTATATATTGTCATAGGATGCACATTGTACTTCTATGTAAATTTTTAGTTAAATTCTATGCATTATGTGAATATATTTTTTAATGTTTAAATTTAAAGAATACAACCACAGCACGCATATAATGGCAGCACTTGCAAAAAAAGCATTACTTGCACAAAAAAGGGCATCACTACTTATACAACAACAACTTTTTCTTCCACAGCCAAATACAGTACAACTATCCCGAGCTACTCTTTGTGAGATAAGGTATGCCATCCCAACAACTACACAATAATTAATTAATTATGCATCAATTTGTACAACATATATCAATCAATCAAGATAATGTATGTTCAGTCAAGCATCGAAAGGACTGGAAGCAAAATTTGTATCAACATCACACGTTTATAACATACCAATATCACACACAAACCACACCATGTACTTTGGATCTGCCTGCTAGGGAACAAAGCTCAAATCGATTGACCTGCAGAAGACAATTGTTTTTCAGAACATCAGCACATAGTGTGGGGGTTTGAAGGGATCATGGGACGGATGCACGAGGAGGGAGGACAGGCTCGCAAGGAGGGAGACAGGCGCGCGGGGAGAGAGGTAGGCACACAGGGGAGGAGCGGATCCGCCAGAGAGATGGGAGAAGGAGGAGGACGGTGGAGTGGGGCCGACCAGGGCCGCCGGGACCTCCCTCGTCGCGCTTCCGTTCATCTTCTGTAGCACACGTTTGGCCTGTTTCTTTTCGCCTGAGAGCGGGCGAAGCGGTAAGTCGAACGAGCAATCCCGAATATCTCACAAAGTCGAGCTCTTGTGCTCTGAATTCGGGAACAACCAGGCAGGCTAGGGGAGTAGGCTAGCGAATATCGCAGGCCAATTCAGCGAGTCAATTCTGTGACCATCTGAACAATGGCATTCGGGTTGCCCAATGCCAATATCAATTTTTAGGCCCCAATATCAACATCCAAACGAGGTGTAAGAGAGAATAGGCATAGGTATTGTGACATAACGTGTAATGACAGCCCATAATGCAATAAATATCGATATAAAAGCATGATGCAAAATGGACGTATGAGTATGCTAATGGAGAAGAGGAGGGCCGATTGAGGAGCAGTAAAGGCTGGTCTAGGGATGCAAATCAGTCAGGCAATAACACCGGCAAGAAGTAGAAACGGAAGGCCGAGGCGGTTGAAAACACCGAGGCTACGGCCCTGGCCGGCCAAAGCAAAGGCAAAGGTCAGCCGAAGTAGGAAAAGGAATGGGCAGGCAAGAAGAAAGTTGCACCAAAGAGTGACATCCTCGACCAGCCCTGCCAGATCCACATGAAAAAAGATGAACATAGCAACCTGATTCTGCCGAAGCATACCACTCAGGAGTGTCAGCTTCTGAAGCAAGAGATGTGGCAAGACCCCTTAGAGGGCAAGGATGAGGATGATGAAAATGACGGGGGCAAAGGCACGTCCGGGTACCCCAATGTCGAGAAGGTCCTGATGATCTTTGCCGATGTTGAAAGCAAGAGCAGACTAAAGGTTATTAGCCAAGAAGTTAATATGGTAGTTCCATTGTCATGAAATACCTTGACTGGGCCAATACGCCCGTCACCTTCAATCAATCGGATAACCCAGCCCGCATACTGACCCCAGAGCGGCAGGCTTTGGTGGTCGACCTAGCCATAGGAGGAGTCAGACTGCGCAAGGTCCTCATGGATAGCGACAGCGGGCTGAATACCATTTACGCCGTTACCTTGGAGGCAACGGGCTTCTTCAAACGCCTCCAACATATATATAACTTTGCTTGTTCCATGCTGTTATATTATCATTCTTGGATGTTATATATTCATTTTATAGCAACTTTATATCATTTTTTGGGACTAACCTATTAACATAGTGCCTAGTGTGAGTTGTTATTATTGCTTGTTTTTTATTCCGCAGAATATCAGTACCAAACAGAGTCCAAACACAATGAAACTTTTTGGAGATTTTTTCTGGACCAGAACACACCTTGAGGACCAAGAAAGAACCTGGGGGAGGCCCGTGGGGACCACAACCCACCAAGGTGTGCCCAGGAGCCCATGCGCGCCTAGGGGGGTTGTGGGGCCCACGGGGGTCTCCTCCATCACCTCTTCACCCTATAAATTCCCAAATATTCCAGAAACCCTAGGGGAGTCGATGAAACACAATTCCAGCCGCCGCAAGTTCTAGAATGACGAGATCCAATCTAACACAATCACAGAGGGGTTCATCATGCTCATTGGTGCCTCTCCGATGATGCGTGAGTAGTCCACCATAGACCTAAGGGTCCATAGGTAGTAGCTAGATGGCTTCTTCTCTCTCTTTGATTCTCAATACAATGGTCTCTTAGAGATCTATTTGATGTAACTCTTTTTGGGGTGTGTTTGTTGAGATCCGATGAACTTTGAGTTTATGATCAGATCTATATCCATGGATATTATTTGAGTCTTCTTTGATCTCTTATATGCATGATAATTTATAGCCTCATATTTCTTCTTCGCTTTGAGTTTATGATCAGATCTATATCCATGGATATTATTTAAGTCTTCTTTGATCTCTTATATGCATGATTATTTATAGCCTCGTATTTCTTCTTCGAATCTTTGGTTTAGTTAGGCCAACTAGATTGATTTTTCTTGTCATGGGAAGAGGTACTTTGTGATGGGTTCGATCTTACGGTGTTCTTTCCTAGTGACAGAAGGGGCAGCAAGATATGCATGTATCGTTGCTATTAAGGATAACAAGATGGGGGATATTCCTACATGAATAGATTTTGTCTACATCATGTCATCGTTCTTATTGCATTACTATGTTTCTCCATGAACTTAATACATTAGATGCATGTTGGATAGCGGTCGATGTGTGGAGTAATAGTAGTACATGCAGGCAGGAGTCGGTCTACTAATCTTGGACATGATGCCTATATATTGATCATTGCCTTGGATATTGTCATAATTATTCGATCTTCTATAGATTGCCCAATAGTAATTTTTTTACCCATCGTGTGCTATTTCTCGAGAGAAGCCACTAGTGAAATCTACGACCCCCGGGTCCATCTTTTATCATATTTGTTTTCCAATCTATTATTTGCCACTTTTATTTTCAAATCTATTATTCTAAATACCCCAAAATACCTTGTTGTACTTTTTATTACTTACTTATTTCACGTTTTATCAAGATCCATTTATCCAATCTACCACAAATTTATCTATCTTTTTACCATGGAGGGATTGACAGCCCCTCTTACGCGTCGGGTTGCAAGTATTTGTTCTTTGTGTGCAGGTACCGTCTACATAGTGTTGCCTGGTTCTCCTACTGGATTGATACCTTGGTTTCACAACTGACGGAAATACCAACCGTAGTTGTACTGCATCATCCCTTCCTCTTTGGGGAAATACCGACGCAGTTTCAAGCGACATCAAAAGGAATTTCTGGCGCCGTTGCCGGGGAGACATCATCAACATCTATCAGGTTCCTGACCACAATCTCATCTCCTTGCAATTTACATTATTTGCCATTTGCCTCTCGTTTTGATCTCCCCCACTTCACAAAATTTGCCGTTTTGTTTGCCTTCTTTTTCGTTTGCCTTTTTCTCGTAAGATCTGTTTTTGTTTGCAATCTTGTTTGCGTACTCATGATGTCTCAAGAAAACACCAAGTTGTGTTATTTTTCCAATACGAATAATAATGATTTTATTAGCACTCCGATTGCTCCTCCCGCCACTAGTGCGGAATCTTGTGATATTAATGTTGCTTTGTTGAGTCTTGTTATGAAAGATCCATTTTCCGGTACTCCTAATGAGGATGACGCGTCCCATCTAAATACATTCGTAGAATTGTGTGACATGCAAAAGAAAAAAAAGATGTGGACAATGGTATTGTGAAGTTGAAATTATTTCTCTTCTCTTTGAGGGATCGTGCAAAAATTTGGTTTTCTTCTTTGCCTCACAATAGTATCGATTCTTGGGATAAGTGTAACGATGCTTTTATTACTAATTATTTTCCGCCCTTAAAAATTATTTCCCTTAGAACTCAAATCATGAATTTTAAGCAACTTGAGCATGAACATGTTGCGCAATCTTGGGAAAGAATGAAATTGATGCTAAGAAATTGTCCTACTCATGGTTTAAATCTTTGGATCACTATACAACAAATTTATGCAGAATTGAATTTTGTTCCTAGAATTCTTTTAGATTCCGCCGTGGGTGGTACTTTTATGGAAATTACTTTGGGTGAAGCTACTAAATTTCTAGATAATATCATGGCAAATTATTCACAATGGCATACTGAAAGAGCACTTACTAGTAAAAAAGTTAATTCAGTTGAAGAAATTAGTACTTTGGGTGAAAAAGTTGATGGTCTTATGAAATTGGTTGCTAATAAAAGTGCTCCTATTGATCATAATGATGTGCCTTTGTCTACTTTGATTGAGCAAAATAGTGATCTCGTAGATGTGAATTTGGTCTCGCAAAACAATTTTAATAACAATGCTTATAAAGGTAATTTTAATACTAGACCTTTTCCTCGAAATTTCTCTAATAATTATGGCAATTACTATGGTAATTCTTCTTACAATAATAATAGGAACCCCTCTGATCTTGAGAGCAATATTAAATAATTTATCAATGCTCAAAAAGTTTTCAACACTACGATAGAAGAAAAGTTGAATCAGATTGATGATATGTCTAGAAGCATTGATAGAATTTCCCATGATGTAGAAAATCTGAAGATTAAATTTTTCCACCAAAGGTTGATATTAATGAATCAATTAAATCTTGATATGTTTCTATGGATGAAAGTAAGAAAAGAACCTCTATGCTTAGGGCTAAAAGAGAGTTTTTAGAACGAGTGTTTTCTAGTGATTGCTTTTATAAAGATGATGAAGATCTTAAAGTGATTGGTGTTTCTTCTATTGATTCCTTGTTTAGTAAAATCAAAATTGATGATAAAGGGACTAAAGAAGAGTCAACTTTAGTTAGAGGGCGCCGCGATAATTTGGAGGGTGAAAATCTTGATGAGAAAATTGATAAAAGTGGGTTTGGACAGGTCAAAACTTTAACTAGTGATGTGCCCACTCTTTTGGATTACAAAGACTTTAATTATGATAATTTTTCTTTGATTGAATTTATTTATTTGGTGCTACCCATGATAAATTCACCCCATGCTTATGAACAAAATAAAGCTTTTATTAAACATATCTAGATGCCATGATGAAAGCTTTAGAAGAAAAAATGGAGTTAGAGATTTAAATTGCTAGAAAAATACATGATGAATGGGAACCTATCATCAAAGTCAAGATTCAAAACTAGGAGTGTTTTTCTTTATGTGATTTGGGTGCTAGTTTCCACAATTCCGAAATCTTTATCTGATGTGCTTGGTCTTACCGATATTGAACAATGTTCTCTTAATTTGCACTTGGCTAATTCTACTATTAAAAAGCCCTTGGAAAGAATTAATGATGTTCTTATTCTTGCAAATAGGAACTATGTGCCCATAGATTTTATTGTTCTTGATATTTATTGCATTCCGTATTGTCCAATTATACTTGGTAGGCCGTTTTTACGCACTATAGGTGCCGTGATTGATATGAAAGAAGGCAATATTAAATTTAAATTTCCACTAAGAAAGGGTATGGAACACTTCCCTAGGACAAGAATTAATTCACCATATGGATCAATCATGAGGGCATCTTATGGATCTAAAACCAAAGATGACAATACTTGAATCTATGAATTATGCCTAGCAAGGGGCATAAAACAATAGCGCTTATTGGGAGGCAACCCAATGAATACAATTTATTTTTTGCCTTTTTATTTTTGTTCTTAGGTGTTTTCACAATTATTATACTGTTATGATTGTGTTTTTATGTTTTAATTAGTGTTTGTGCCAAGTAAAGCCTTTGGGATCATGTTTGGTGATACTTGATTTGATCTTGTTGAAAAACAGAAACTTTTGCATCTAGTCGCAAAATTTTGTAAAATCACAGAAGCGACGAAAAGTTCTGAAGTTTTTAGACAAGATTTATATAAATATTAACTATGTTGTCGTATTTTTTCAGAATTTTTGGAGTTACATAAGTATGGACAATGTCCAGATTGCTATAGACTGTTCTGTTTTTGACAGATTCTGTCTTCATTGCATTTTGTGCTTATTTTGATGAATCTATGGATTGTATTGGGGGGGTATAAGACATGGAAAAGTTGGAATATAGTAGATATAATGCAATAATAAAATATGAATGTGTTGCAACAATACTTAGAGTAGTGATTTGCTTTATTATACTAACGGATCTCACGATGGTTTTGTTAAGTTGTGTGATATTGAAGTTTTCATGTTTTGGGTGAGATCACGATGGATGGAGGAATAAGGATTCAAAAGAGCCTAAGAGTGGGATCCTCATGGCACCCCAAGTTAATATTCAAGGAGAACCAAGCAACTAAGCTTGGGGATGCCCGGGAAGGCATCCCCTCTTTCTTCTAACAACCATCGGTAATTTACTTGGATCTATATTTTTATTCATCACATATCATGAGTTTTTCTTGGAGCGTCTTGTATTATATGAGTATTTGCTTGTTTTGCTTTTTAGTTTGTCCCAACTATCCTTGCTGGACACACCTATTTGAGAGAGCCAAAATTATGATATGATTTTTTAGAATTGCTCTATACGCTTTACTTATATCTCTTTTAGCACGGTTTGCTTTATTATTTTTTGAAGAAATACACTCAGGCTTCACTTAGATTTATTTGAGAGTTATTAATTTTTTTGAAGAAATTCTCTCATGCTTCACTTATATTGTTTTGAGAGATGAAAATTTTATGCTCATGTTCTTCACTTAAATTTGTTTGAGCTATTCAAAAGCAATTGCAATATATGAAATTAGTCCCAAAGTGATAGATATTCAAGAGGGATATAATAAAAACTTTCATGAAGATCATTGGACAAAATAAACTTGATTCTTTGTAATAGTTTTGAGATATGATGATAGTGATATGTGGGGCATGTTGGTGAGTAATTATGCTTTTGTAAGAATATTGGTGTTAAGGTTTGTGATTCTCTATGCAAGCACGAAAATCAATAATTACGCAATGAAATTACATGCTACTTGTGGTCCATTATTCAGTGTTAGTTATGCTTAATGCTCGCTTATGTGAATTTTTTGTTTCTTGGTTGGCTGCTTCTCAGTCTATTTGCTAGCCTCCACTTGTACTAAGTAGAAATACTACTCATGCATCCAAAATCCTTAACCTAGTTTTGCCATATGATTCCACCATGCCTACCTATATGCGGTATTTCCGTGCTGTTCTAAGTAAATTTGTATGTGCCATCTCTAATTCAAAATGAATTTCCTTTTTGTGTGCTCGTACCGCTCATGATGCGCCACGAGCTGGCCAATATTTTCCATGCTAGATGTGTTGTTCTCAAGATGAGTATTTATTCACTTGTCATTGCACGAGAGTACGATGGTAATAGGGATGCCCAGTCCTGAAATGAAAAAGAAATTTAGTTTATGTTGTCAAATAATAAATTCCTTGGAAAGTGTTGGTATGGAAGGCACCCGTGGATACGGCTAGCCATGGATTGTGAAAGAATGGTGGAAAAAGGAATAAACTTTATTTTATGTTTGGGAACCGCCTATGATATATCTGGCATGGAAAGTGTTGGGAATTACTCGGTCGTTTTCGTTGACAGGAAAAGTATGCCTCTCAAAAACTTTTATCTCTCAATTTAAGCTTTGAGCTCTGGCACCTCTACAAATTCCTACTTCCCTCTGTGAAGGGGCTATCTATTTACTTTGTGCAATTTTTATATTTATTTGAGTCTCCATCTTCTCTTATAAAGCACGACCAAGGGAGCACTATGATCATACTTGAGCATTGGATGTAGCTAATATGCGAGTGTGTTTCATGAATGGATCAATGATTGAGCATGATGGGCTGGGGATAAATTTCTTTAGTGTTGATATTTTGAAAGGCATGGTTGCTTGTTGATATGCTTGAGTATTTAAATCTTTATGTCAAAACTAGACTACTGCTTTGAACCATGTGAAAGTACAAATGTCCATGCTACAAAAGAAAAGAATATGTGATGAACATGTTAGGCAGCATTCCATATCAAAAACTCTATTTTTATCATTTACCTACTCGAGGATGAGTAGGAAATAAGCTTGGGGATGCTGATATGTCTCTTATGTATCTATAATTTTTGCTTGTTTCATGTTGTTATATTATCATTCTTGGTTGTTTTATATTCATTTCATAGTGTATTTATATCATTTTTTGGGACTAACCTATTGACATGGTGCCCAGTGCCAGTTGCAGTTTTTTTTTGCTTGTTTTCTACTTCGCAGAATATCAGTACAAAATGGAGTCCAAACGCAACGAAACTTTTTGGAGATTTTTTTTGGACTAGAAGACACCTTGAGGAGCAAGAAAGAACCTGGGGGAGGCCTGTGGGGACCACAACCCAACCAGGGCGCGCCCAGGTGGGTTGTGGGGCCCAAATGTGTTGACGAAACACAATTCCAGCCGCCGCAAGTTCTAGAACGATGATATCCAATCTAACTCCATCACAGAGGGGTTCATCATCCTCATTGGTTCCTCTCCGATGATGTGTGAGTAGTCCACCATAGACATAAGTGTCTGTAGGCAGTAGCTAGATGGCTTCTTCTCTCTTTTTTATTCTCAATACAATGGTCTCCTGGAGATCTATTTGATGTAACTCTTTTTGAGGTGTGTTTGTTGAGATCCGATGAACTTTGAGTTTATGATCAGATCTATCTCTTATATGCATGATTATTTATAGCCTCGTATTTCTTCTTTGAATCTTTGGTTTAGTTAGGCCAACTAGATCGAGTTTTCTTGCCATGGGAAGAGGTGCTTTGTGATGGGTTCGATCTTGCGGTGTTCTTTCCCAGTGACAGAAGGGGCAGCAAGACACGCATGTATCGCTGCTATTATGGATAACAAGATGCGCGCTATTCCTACATGAATAGATCTCATATACATCATGTCATCGTTCTTATTGCATTACTCTATTTCTCCATGAAATTAATAACTAGATGCATGCTGGATAGCGGTCGATGTGTCGAGTAATAGTAGTACATGCAGGCAGGAGTTGGTCTACTAATCTTGGACGCGATGCCTATATATTGATCATTGCCTTGGATATCGCCATAATGATTCGATCTTCTATCAATTTCCCAACGGTAATTTGTTTACCCACCGTGTGCTATTTCTCGAGAGAAGCCACTAGTGAAATCTACGGCCCACGGGTCTATCTTTTATCATATTTGCTTTCCGATCTATTATTTTCAGATATATTATTACAAAACCCAAAAATACCTTACTGTACTTTTTTATTACTTATTTTGTTTCGCGTTTTATCGAGAGCCATTTCTCCAATCTACCACAAATTTATCTATCTTTTTACCTTGGAGGGATTGACAAGCCCTCGTACGCGTCGAGTTTTAAGTATTTGTTCTTTATGTGCATGTAGGTACTGTTTACATAGTGTTCTTGGTTCTCCTACTTGATTGATACCTCGGTTTCACAACTAAGTGAAATACCTACCATACCTGTACTGCATCATCCCTTCCTATTTGGGGAAATACCAACGCAGTTTCAAGCACATCACATCCTGATGTCCCGACTGAGCAAGAGCAGCATGCAGTTCCATGGGGTCATCCCCGGGAACAATGCTAAGTCACTTGGCCAAACTGCCCTCGATGTCGTATCCGTTGACGAGAAAAACTTCAGAAAGGAGAGATTGACCTTTGAGGTGGTGGACTTTGGGAGTGCCTACCCTGCCATCCTGGGTAGGTTTGCCTACACATGGTTCATGGCAAGACCGTGTTACGTGTATATTAAGCTTAAAATGCCAGGGCCGAATGGTGTGATCACTGTCACAGGGAACCGGAAGCTGTGCGAAGAGTGCCTGAAGAAAGGCTCCCAGATTGCCAACAAGCATAGGGCGATGGCGAAGTGGGACGAGTACAAGAAGGTCGTGGATTCGAGTGATGTGCTGAAGTCCAAGAAGCCGACTGTGGAATCCACTTTCCAGTCGCCCGGTGAATCAAAGTAGGTTCGTGTCCATGCTGAGGACCCAAATGCTGCCTCGACCAACATTTCTATCATTCTTAATAGCAAATAGCAAGGTGAGCTCATCCAGTTCCCCCGTGAGAACTAGGACATTTTCACATGGAAGCCCGCTGACATGCCGGGTGTTCCCAGGGAACTGCCTGAGCATCGACTCCGCGTCGACCCAAAGATGAAGACTATCAAAGCGCACCTCCGACACTCTTCCACTAAGAAGCGCAAGTCAATTGGCGAGGAGATTGCACGGCTCATAGCCGCCGAGTTCATCCGAGAGGTGTACCACTCCGAGTGGCTCACCAATGTCGTCATGGTGCCAAAGAAGAATAACTCCCTCCGAATGTGCATCGACTTCAAGCACATCAATTGGGCATGTCCGAAGGACCATTTTCGTCTCCCCCGCATAGATCAGATATTAGACTCTACTGCGAGGTGTCAGCGATTATCTTTTTGGATGCGTACTCCCGGTACCACCAAATCCGAATGTATGGCCCAGATGAAATAAAAACGACATTCATCACCCCATTCGGGTGTTTTTGTTATATCACGATGCCATTTGGACCGAAAAATGCCGGAGCGACTTTCCAGCATATGATCCAGAAGTTCTTGCAAAGGTAGATCAGTCGAAACATGGAGGCCTAGATGGATAACATCGTGGTCAAGTCCAACAAAGGTTCCGACCTCCTGACCGACCTTGCCGAGACAATCGCGAACCTGTCCCAGTTCGGAATAAAACTCAATCCATCCTAGTGCACTTTCGGGGTTCTTGCTGGCAAGTTACTCGGTTTCCTCATTTCCAAATGAGGGATCGATGCTAAACCTGAGAAGATCGGCGCTATAGTCCGAATGAAACAACCCGAGTGTCTACATGACGTACAAAAAACTCACGGCTATCTAGCAGCCCTCAGAAGATTCATTGACAACTTGATGAAAAAGACCTGCTGCTTTCCCGACTCTTGAAGAAATCTGACAAGTTCGAGTGGACACTTGAAGCGCAGGGCGCGTTCCAAGAACTCAAAGCCCTGCTCTCCACCCAGTCGGTGCTTGATGCTCCGTGCAACCAAGAGCCTTTACTCTTGTACATCATGGCCACAAGCCAAGTGGTTAGCACCTTGCTCACTGTGGAGCGCAAGGAGCAAGGAAAATCCTTCAAGACTCAATGACCAGTCTACTATATTTGAGAGGTCTTGAATCCCTCCAGGAAAATATACCCACACTACCAGAAGTTGGTGTACGGGATGTATCTCATTGCGAGAAGGTGGCTCATTACTTCCACGAGCACTCGGTCACGGTGATCAGCGACGCTCCCTTGTCAAAGATCATGAATAACAGAGATGTCACCGACCGAGTGGCCAGATGGGCCATTGAGCTACTCCCCCTGGACATCAAGTTTCAAGCCAAGAAGGCCATCAAGTCGCAAGCCCTAGTGTATTTCCAAGCCGAGTGGATCGAGCAGGAGCAGCCTCCTCCAAGTCACCGTGAGCACTGGACAATGTTCTTCGATGACTCCAAGATGCTCAATGGCTCGGCAGCTGGAGTGGTCCTAGTGTCCCCTAAGGGCGACCGACTCAGCTACGTGCTTCAGATTCGCTTTGATCCCTCCAACAATGAGGCGGAGTATGAGGCTCTCCTTTATGGGTTGCGCATGGCGATCTCTCTTGGCATCCGCTGACTGATGGTCTACGGTGACTCGAACCTGGTGGCGAACCAAGTGATGAAAGAGTGGGATATCCAGTCCAGCAACGAAAAGCTACTACAGTGTCGTCAGAATGTTGGAGAGGAACTTTGAAGGACTGGAGTTGCACCACGTCCCGCAACTCAAAAACTAGGCAGCCGATGACTTGGCCAAGATTGGCTCCACTCGGAAAGCAGTTCTGAAGAATGTGTTCCTGGAGCACCTACACTCGCCCACGATCAAGGAAGATCCATTCGTGGAAGAGCCCCCACAATAAGTTGGTCCATCTAATCCGACTGAAGTTGACATTCCCGTAGTGATCTAATTGGTTCAGGAAATACTGGTAATCACTCCCGAGTGGACCAAGCCCTATATTGCGTATCTGCTTAGGTAGGAGCTCCCTGAAGATGAAGTGGGTGCTCGCCAGATCATCCACCGATCAAAGGCCTTCACTGTTATGGAGGATCAACTCTACAAGAAGAGCACGACATCACACAACGTTGCATCTCGCCAGAGAAAGGGCAACAAATTCTACAAGAGATTCACTCGGGAACCTGTGAGCATCACGCATCCTCTCAGATGCTGGTCACCAAGGCGTTTCGGGCAGGCTTTTACTGGCCTAGAGCCAGCGAGGTGGCCCGAGACATAGTGGACCAATGCGTCGGTTGCCAATTCTACGTGAACCAGTCGCGCAAGCCAGCGTCCGCGCTGAAGACGATCCCACTCACATGGCTATTCGCCATTTGGGAACTCGACATGATCAGCCCACTCCAGACCAAGGGCAGTGGATTCACTCATTTGCTGGTGGTAGTGGACACGTTTACCAAGTGGATTGATGTGAAACCCATAAAGAAGCTGGACTCGCCGACTACCATCAAGTTCATTAAATAAATAATCTTCTGATTTGGAGTCCTGCATTGAATTATCATAGAAAATGGGTCAAACTTTGACTCAAACGACTGGGATGATACTCCAAGGGCTGAACCCGCGCCTCATGCGTGACCTAAAATATAATGCTGGAGCCTGGGTTACCGAGCCGTCGTTGGTCATTTGGGGCTTGCAGACAACCCCGGATCGTTCCACAGATCGTACTCCTTACTTCATGGTGTACGGCTTGGAGGCCACTCTGCAAAGTGACTTGCTCCACAAGTCCCCCCTAGTAGACCTGTATTTGGAAGCAGAAGCTGAAGAAGCACATCAAGATGGCCTCGACCTCCTTGATGAAGAGCGCGTGCTAGCACTCATCAGGTCGACTGCATACCAGCAGGATTTGCACCGTTATCACGACAGGCACGTCAGAGAGCGGGCCTTCCAGGAAGGTGACCTGGTTCTCTGAATGGATCGGTAGAAGCCTCATAAGTTGGCGCCTCCGTGGCAAGTACCCTTTGCGATATCAAAGGTCCTGAATAATGGGGCCTATCGGCTCTACAACTTTAGCAAAAACATAGAAGAACCCCGAGCTTGGAATGCGGATCTGCTTCACAAGTTTTTCACTTAGAATAAGTTTTTCATTTTATAGCTTCCCAAGTGGAATTAGATGAATAAAAGTCTTATTTTTCTTGTATATCATCTAATTTGGCCCAGTGCCATGTGACCACTCTGGTGACTAACAACATTCAGAACCTAACAAACTCCCAATAGGTGAACTAACTTAGCTGCGAACAAGATTTCACCTAAGTTAAGTACTATCCGAGTGCGAACATACTCTACACTCGGGGGCTTAACTGCGCAGACTTCGCCTAAGTCAAAAATATCCGAGTGCAGACATGCTCCACACATGGGGGCTTAGCTGCAAACTAGATTTCGCTTAAGTTCAAAACTATCCGAGTGTGGACATGCTCCACACTCGGGGGCTTAGCTGCAAAGCAGGCTTTTCCTAAGTTAAAAACTATCCAAGTGCGGAAATGCTCCACACTCGGGAGCTTAGCGGCAAACCGGATTTTGCCTAAGTTCAAAACTATCCAAGTGCGGACATGCTCCACACTCGGGGGCTTAGCTGTGAACTAGTCTTCACCTTAGTTCAAAACTATCTGGGTGTGGGCATGCTCCACACTTGGGGGCTTAGCCATGAACCATATTTCATCAAAGTTAAACACTATCTGAGTGCGGACATGCTCCACACTCGGGGGCTTAGTCACGAACCAGATTTCTCCTAAGTTGAAAGCACGTCAGCAAATAAATATTCAGACTTCTAATTGAGAACTTTGATTTGTTCAAGTGTTCAAAAGCAAACGCAAAATATATGAACTCGAAGCTCGTCCGAGTTTAATGGTTACATAAACCACCCGTCATTCCCAGGAAAATTCATTCAAAGAAGTTTTTCACGCATGATCACGCGGGCTAGCCGACTCGTCGAAGGTGTCTAGATCAATGCCATCAGCGAACCTCATGGCAGCTTTGACGAACGTCTCCATGAAATCCCCGAACTTGAACTTTTGTTGTTAACAACTCAGAGGCCTTTAGCCTCTCCTCGTCCACATCCTTGCAGTGGACGCGAACAAGTGACAAGGCCACATTGGCGCCACACCGAGTTACTGACTTCTTCCGAGACTGCACTCGACAAGGTATCTCGTACAGGCGGGTCATCAAAGCCTCCAGATCGCTCTGGAGAGTCTCGTCCGGCTATAGATCTTTGTCAACCTTCACCATCGTGTCCCTCAGGCAGATGACGTAGCCCAAGGAATTGTCCAGATGGTCTTCCAGTTGAAGGAGGGCCAGTGCGGCTTGGTTTTTGACAAGAGACTTCTCCTTCTTGAGCTTGCGTTGGTTTTCCCTTGAAGAGGAAAGGGTGATGCAGCAAAGTAGAGATAAGTATTTCCCTCAGTTTGAGAACCAAGGCATCAATCTAGTAGGAGACAACGCACAAGTCACCGAATACCTGCACAAACAATCAAACAACTTGCACCCAACGCGATAAAGGGGTTGTCAATCCCTTCATGGTTAGTTGCAAAAGTGAGATCTGATAGAGATAGATAAACTATAAAGTAAATATTTTTGGTTTATAGAACGGAAAGTAAAAGATTACAAAATAGTAGGTCGGAAACTTATATGATGGAAAATAGAAACTTATATGATGGAAATAGACCTGGGGGCCATAGGTTTCACTAGAGGCTTCTCTCAAGATAGTAAATAATTCGGTGGGTGAACAAATTACTGTCGAGCAATTGATAGAAAAGCGCAAAGTTATGACGATATCTAAGGCAATGATCATGAATATAGGCATCATGTCCGTGTCAAGTAGACCAAAACGATTCTGCATCTGCTACTATTACTCCACACATCGACCGCTATCCAACATGCATCTATAGTATTAAGTTCATAAAGAATGGAGTAAGCATTAAGCAAGATGACATGATGTAGAGGAATCAACTCAAGAAATATGATACAAACCCCATCTTTTTATCCTCGATGGCAACAATACAATACGTGACTTGGTGCCCCTACTATCACTGGGAAAGGACACTTCAAGATTGAACCCAAAGCTAAGCACTTCTCCCATTGCAATAAAAACCAATCTAGTTGGCCTAACCAAACCGATAGTTTGAAGAGAATTACAAAGATATCAAATCATGCATATAAGAATTCAGAGAAGATTCAAATAATATTCATAGATAGGCTGATCATAAATCCACAATTCATCAGATCTCGGCAAACACACCACAAAAAAGTATTACATCGAATAGATCTCCAAGAACATCGAGGAGAACATGGTATTAAGAATCAAAGAGAGAGAAGAAGCCATCTAGCTACTAGCTATGGATCCGTAGGTCTGTGATAAACTACTCACGCTTCATTGAAAGGGCAATAGAGTAGATGTAGATGCCCTCCGTGATCGAATCCCCCTCCGGCAGGGTGCCGGAAAAGGTCCCTAGATGGGATCTCATGGGTACAGAAGGTTGCGGCGGTGGAAAAGTGTTTTCGTGGATGTCCATGTTGGTTTAGGGATATATGGGGGGCGCGCCGTGATGTCTACTACGCAACTTTATTCTTGTAGACACGTGTTGGACCTCCAAGCGTAGAGTTTTGTAGGACAGTAGCAATTTTCCCTCAAGTGGATGACCTAAGGTTTATCAATACGTGAGAGGTGTAGGATGAAGATGGTCTCCCTCAAACGACCCTACAACCAAATACAAGAAATCTCTTGTGTCCCCAACACACCCAATACAATGGAAAATTGTATAGGTGCACTAGTTCGGCAAAGAGATGGTGATAAAAGTGTAATATGATGATAAAAATATATTTTTATAATCTGAATAAATAAAATCAGCAAGGTAGTAGGTAGTAAACGGGCACAAAACGGTATTGCAATGATTAAAAACAAGGCCTAGGGTCTGTACTTTCGCTAGTGCAACCTCTCAACAATGCTAACATAGTTGGATCATATGATTATCTCTCAAAGTGTAACGAAGAATCACTCCTGAGTTCCTATTAGCGGAGAACAAAAGATAGGAATTGTTTGTAGGGTACTAAACCACCTCAAGCTATTATTTCCGTTCGATCTATTCAAGAGTCCGTACTAAAATAACACAAAGCTATTTTTTACGTTCGATCTATCCTAGAGTCCATACTAAGATAACACCAATGCAACTTCATATTCTTCATAATACTTAATCCACACAAAGAACTATGAAGAGACCACAAAGTTTCCGTTGTAGAAGATAATAAAAATGTGCATCAACCCCTATGCATAGATTACCCCAATATCACCGCAGGAATCCGCAAGTTGAATGCCATAACATATATCAAGTGAATCAATAAGATACCCCAATTGTCACCTCAAGTATTCATACTGCAAGACATATATCATGTGTTCTCATCTCTGAATATTCGATCCGACAAGACAAAACTTCGAAGGGTAAAGACTCAATTCATCACAACAAGAGTATAGAGGGGAGAAACATCATATGATCCGACTATATTAACAAAGCCCATGATATAGATCACGAGAGAGAGAGATTTATCACATAGCTACTGGTACAAAACCTCAGCCCCGAGGGTGGACTACTCCCTCCTCTTCATGGTGGCCGCCGGTGTGATGAAGATGGCCACCGGATATGATTCCCCCCTCCGGCAGGGTGCCGGAACGGGTCTAGATTGGTTTTCGGTGACTACGGAGCCCTGCGGCGGCGGAACTTCTGATCTAGGTTAACCCCGATGGGTTTCAGAATATTTGGGAATTTATAGTGCAAAGAGGGGGTGCGGGAGGCCACCGAGGTGGGCACAGCCCACCTGGGCGCGCCAGGGGGCCCTAGCGCACCCTGGTGGGTTGTGCCCCCTTGGGGTACCCCCCCAGGTGCAGCTCTGGCCCATTGGGTTCCTTTTGGTCCAAAAAAATCTCCGTAAAGTTTTGCAGTGTTTGGACTCCGTTTGATATTGATTTCATGTGATGTAAAAAACAAGCAAAAAACAACAACTGTCACTTGGCACTGGGTCAATAGGTTAGTCCCAAAAAATGATATAAAGTTTCTATAAAATGATTGTAAAACACCCAAGAATGATAGAATAACAGCATGGATACTTCATAAATTATAGATACGTTGGAGACGTATCACGCCGTACCCCCTTGGGTGCTCCCTCCATCCTCGTGGCCGCCTCGTGGCTCCTCCGACTTCATCTCCAAGTCTCCTGGTTATCTTCTGGTCCAAGAAAAATCATCATGAAGGTTTTATTCCGTTTGGTATTCCTTTTCTACGAAACTCAAAAACAGGGAAAAAACAGGAACTGGCACTGGGCTCTAGGTTAATAGGTTAGACCCAAAAATAATATAAAATAGCATATTAATGCATATAAAACATCCAAAATAGATAATATAATAGCATGGAAGAATAAAAAATTATAGATACATTGGAGATGTATCAAGCATCCCCAAGATTAATTCTCGCTCGTCCTCGAGTAGGTAAATGGTAAAAACAAATTTTTTTGATGTGGAATGCTACCTAACATATCTATCCATGTAATTTGTTTTTCGTGGCATGAATGTTCAGATCCGTATGATTCAAAACAAGAGTTTAATATTGACATTAAAACAATAATACTTCAAGCATGCTAACAAGGCAATTATGTCTTCTCAAAATAACATGGCCAAAGAAAGCTCATACCTACAAAATCATATAGTCTGGCTATGCTCCATCTTCATCACACAAAAATACTTAAATCATGCCCAACCCAGACGACAAGCCAAGCAATTGTTTCATACTTTTGATGTTCTCAAATTTTTTCAACTTTCACGTAATACATGAGCGTGAGCCATGGACATAGCACTAGAGGTGGAATAAAAGGTGGTTGTGGAGAAGACAAAAAGAAGGAGATAGTCTCACATCAACTAGGCATATCAACGGGCTATGGAGATGCCCATCAATGGATATCAATGTGAGTGAGTAGGGATTGCCGTGCAATGGATGCACTAGAGCTACACTACAAAAAAGACACATCCATGACATTTTGGGCTGAACGAAATTTTTTCTGTCATACTTTTGACACTTTTATGATGATAATTGTGACAAAACCTAGTGTCATCATAGATGTGGTGGGGTCCTACTTCTATACAAAAAATCATGACATAAAATGGGTTTTTCGTCCTGGGCGGACCGGAGACGCAGCTGCATGACATTCTTCGGGCCGTCCATGACGGAAAAAACCGTGGTAGAAGCAAGGGTGAGGAAAATATCGGGGAGTTACCAGTTACGGTGGGTGGTAGGGGGCCAAGTGATGCGCGTTTCTCTCATATGTACACGCGTGTGTGCGAGGCGTTGGGCTCTAACTGAACCCGAGTGATTGCACTGCAGGCTACGCGTTACTGAACCCGAGTGATCGATCAATCCCTTGCCTTGCTGTTAACTGAACCCCAGTGATTCCTTTGCTACTATTGCTAACTGAAGCCGATCGAACATTGCTGCCTCCTTCCCTTGATGAACAGTGAGCGTTGTTGGGGGGTTTGGATGAACTGTTCCCGGTGGGGGGTTGGATGAACAGGACCCCGTCATAGTAGAGGCCGTTACCGCTGGATGAACAGTACCCCGATCGATCAAGCCGGTGGATAAACTGGACCCCGTGGTGGGCTGGATGAATAGGGCGAGCTCGTGGAGGGCTGGATGAATCGTAGCCGGTGGATGGCTGGATGAACAGTAGGTCGTGGAGGGGTGGTTGAACAGGACCCCGTGGAGAGGGCTGGTTGAACAATGCCCAGTGGAGGAGCGCGCGGTGGAGGCTAGATGAACATGAGCCCATGGATGAACAGTCGCAGGTGGAGGCTGGAGAGGGTCGACGATGGATGAACAGGAGCCTGTGGAGGCTGGAAGAGGTCGACGGTGGAGATGAACAGTATCCCATGGAGTCCCGTTTTGTGGTATGCCACACCCCTCCCGATGAACAGGACCCCCGTTTCTACCGTAGCGCTCCAACACAAGTCCGTTTCCTCCATTTTGCGGTACGCCACACCCCCCGATCAACAGGACCCCGTTTTGACCGTATGAGGTTCGTTTCCTCCGTTTTGCACTACGCCAGACCCCTCTCGATGAACAGGATCCCGTTTCGACCGTGGCCGGTCGAACACAAGGCCGTTTCCTCCGTTCTGCGGTACGCAAGGCCTTGTTTCCATCGGCTATTCCGTCCAAGCCGGTTGGTTCCCGATGAACACGACGACGTATTCTGTTCCAACCCAGCCGGTTGCCTCCCCATGAACACGACGACGACGGAGCTTCTCCGTTCCGACCCAGCCATGTACACGAGCCTTGGCCGTACGTATGCGCGGGTAGGCGTTCGAGACCCCGCCCGTATGTACATACGTGGCCGTATTTTCTTTCTTGCACCCTGGCCGCTATACGTACGTGTACATGCTACGTGTGCGCCTCTACTACGACACGTGCGCGCCTCTACATCAACCAGTATGTACGCACAAGTTCACGACCAGAATGGCAACACTACGTACGTGTCGACCAGGTGGGTCCCGTCTGTCAGCCACTTCCTTGCGTGCGAAGATATAGCTGGTGGGTCCCAGCAGTCAGGGGGCGAATCATTTCCCCCCCGTAATATGGACGCACTTCCTTGCGTGCGAAGATGTAGCTAGTGTGTCGCAGTAGTCAGGGGGAAATGTTTTTTCACGAAATTCGGTGGCCCGTCCGGTGGGTCCCTGCTATCAGGTGGAGGAATCATTATTGTCCTTGTAATAAGGAGGCACTTCCTTGTTACGGCCGTGGACCCAGCTGTCAGCCTCTCCACGTACAGTAATCTTCCGATGGAAGTCGGTCATGGACCAAATTGACCACGCCGCGCCGGGAGCACCAAGGCGGTGGATGATGGCGAGGCCTAGGAAGGGGATGACGCAAAGCCGAGGAAGACACGGCAGTGGATGCCCACGCAGAGGGGAGTACGTGGGTTGACTGCTACGGCTGCGGTGTGAGGCCGCCGTCGCCGGAGAATAACAAGAGGTGTGGGTGAGTATAGAGGGATGGCATGGCCAGCGGTGGCAGCACGACCGGACATGGGAGGCAGGAGCAGGCGGCACGCCCGACGCTTGTTTGGGCGGCTGGAGCAAGAAGACTAGAGGTTGAAGAAGCACTATGGCGTTGGATGGACATCGTAAGGTCACTTGAGCTAGAATCGTTCATATTGACTAAGTTGACAAAGCCCTCCGTCCCCGTCAACTTAGTAGGCCCACAAGTTAGCCTCCCACTATGTTGGGTCCCAGCTAGCAGGGGAGTATTCACTTTTTTGTGCGTAATAAGGAGGCATTTCCTTGCGTGCGAAGATATAGCTGGTGGGTCCGACCTGTCAGCAGGGGGAACATTTTTTTGGCGAAATGCAGAGGCCCTTCCGGTGGGTCTGATGTCAGGTGGAGGAATCATTATTTTGCGCGTAATAAGGAGGCATTTCCTTGTGTGCGGCCATGGACCCAGCTGTCAGCCTCTCGACGTACAGTCCACGTCCGATGGATGTCCTTTGTTGACCACGTTGACCACCCCGCGCTGAGAGCACCAGGGCGGTGGACGACGGCAAGGCCTAGGAAGGGGACGACGCGGAGCCGAGGAAGACGCGGCAGTGGATGCCCACGCGGAGAGGAGTATGAGGGTTCACTGGTTCGGCTGCGGTGTGAGGCTGCCGCCGCCGCAGAATAACAAGGGGTGTGGGTGAGTAGAGTGATGGCCTGGCCAGCGGTGGGAGTAGTAGGGGCGGTGAGGCCTCTGCGGCAGCACAACCGGCCACGGGAGGCAGGAGCAGGCGGCATGACCGGTGCTGCTTTGGGCGGCTGGAGCAAGAAGACTAGAGGTTGAAGAAGCACGGTGGGCATTGGATGGGCATCGTACGGTCACTACAGCTAGAATCATTTATAATGACTAAGTTGACAAGGCCCTTGGTACGTGTCAGCTTAGTAGGCCCACAGGTCAGCCTCCAAAACGGTGCGCCCCAGATGTCAGGGGGAGGAATCATTTTTTGGGCGGCTGAAGCTAGAATATCCGAGATTGAAGAAGAAGCATGACATCCGTTGGATGGACATCCAACGGCCACTGCTGCTAGAACCGTGTGTTGACTATAAGTTGACAAAGCCTTGCATACGCGTCAAATTACTTTTTTTAGGGGACGTGTCAACTTAGTAGGCCCATAAGTGTGTGGCGGAGAACTTATAGCCCATTTGTGATTTGTAAGAATGTACAACCCATTTTTGAATTCTAATGTAATTTACTACAACCCATTTACAGTTTGTTAAAAGTATAGCCCATTTTCTAGCAAGGACAACGATTAATAATTTCAACCAGTCGTTCAAAACAGAATTCAAAAAAGTTCCCACATTTTGATGGGATCCGAAATATTATTATCCAAAAATTTCTAGTCAGATTAAATAAAATTTCAATATAAATTTGTATTACGTAAAAATCCAACGAAACATTGCGCGTGCAAACATTAATGAAATTAAAATTTTCAAAATCCAAAAATAATATTTTATAAACTAATTACGTGTTTGGTGCATTTTTTATAGTTACTACCTAGTTTTTATAATTACATCCCATTTAATATTTATTAAAGCCCATTTTCCTGTTAAGCCTAATGCATCCCTCCTAGGAAAGATTTGCAGCCCAGCAGGGCGGAGAATAACAAGTTGACCTTGCCTGGGTATTCCTAAAAAAAGTATAGCTGGGCTAGCCATTTTCAGCTTAAAAAAAATTAATATCTGGGCTAGATATCTGGCCTGGGCTAGATGGGCCACAACTCATCCAGTTAACACCCTGCTCTCCTCTGAACAACAACAAAAACATTGCTCAAGAAAAACTCTGCAGTGCTCACACCTCAAAAACACAAATACTGCTCGAGCTGCTTGGTCCCAGTTGTCAACCGCTCCTTGTGCAATTCTCTTGTTTATTGACTACATAGGTTGACAATGGTGTGGGACCATGATGTCAGGAAACCAGAAGGAAGCAAAAAAATAGTTGTACATAATAAGGAGGCACTTGCGTACGTACGGCTATGGCCCTAGTGGGTTCCTACTGTCATCCAGTGAAAATAAAGTCATCTCCCGAATCCTCATGTTCGTTGACCATGTTGACAATGCTCGGCGCCACGGCGAGCGCAACAACTCGAAGGTCGACGGAGAGGGCCTCGCGAGCCCTATGGATGGTCTGATACAGCGTCTGTTGCTCATTCAGGAAGCCAGGATCATCGAACACCTATGAGCACCTTCGAGAGACTGAGACGGAATGAAACGGTAAGGCCATGCTTGGGAGATCTGGTTTATTTCACACCTGTATTAAGATACAAGTGTAATTTACTCGTCATCGGAAACAACGCGTAAAATACAAGCATAATGAAACTGAGGGCCCGAGGTTTGTAAGTAAAACCGGCAGGTTACGCGTGTAATTTGAGAGACCAGTGTATATTTTACTTGTTTAAATCGATGAACCAAGCACTTCGCCCGAGACCATCTGCTTTTATTTGCAAGCGTCAGTTTTACAAGCGGTTTTGGTTGGAAAACGACGATCCAATCACGGCCTAAGGTGATGAGTTGGTCGGAAGATCATATGGTTTCACCTCTAACCTACCCGAGTTGTCGTATAGGCTATGAATGAAACATAAGACAATGAACTTCTTAAGCACAGAAACAACAAAAATAGGATGATCTTCTTAACATGCAAATCACGGGCATTAGATCAACATGCAAAACAATATGAAGCATTATTCTCAGGAGACACGTTGAACAACTCGTGATGCCGCATGCCACAACATGCCAAGCTCAACTTTGCAATCAAACTCACAAGGCCTGGCATTACATAGAAAACATTGAGAACAAACTCTTAAAATACCTTACATAAGTCAACATTCAAGTGACTATGCATCTCAGCAAAGTAAATATTTACTTCTGAACTGAAGACAGGAATAGGAAAAAATGATCGACGTTGCTCACAGCAAAGGGCGTCCCACTCAAAAATATCAAATTCATGTCTTCTGGCTAAGATCAATGAGCAAAAATTGACAAGGTTTTCCAATTCCAATATATTAAACTAATGTCTTCTTGCTAACATCAATGAACAAACTTTGACAAGCTTTTCCCATTCAAAATATGTAATGCCTATGATTGTGGAACGGGCAGGGTTTGTCATCATTTTGTCATCTGATAGTCCGGTGGCTCAAGGTGACGACGAGTGATTAGAGAACCATTTGATGTATTGTGCATGATGAAGTATTATGGAGGACCCGAACCATCTGAACATTTTGTGCAGTGATGTCTACTACACAACCTTCTTCTTGTAGACGTTATTGGGCCTCCAAGTGCAGAGGTTTGTAGGACAGTAGCAATTTTCCCTCAAGTGGATGACCTAAGGTTTATCAATCCGTAGGAGGCGTAGGATGAAGATGGTCTCTCTCAAGCAACCCTGCAACCAAATAACAAAGAGTTTCTTGTGTCCCCAACACACCCAATACAATGGTAAATTGTATAGGTGCACTAGTTCGGCGAAGAGATGGTGATACAAGTGGTATATGGATAGTAGATAATAGTATTTGTAATCTGAAATTATAAAAACAGCATGGTAACAAGTGATAAAAGTGAGCGTAAACGGTATTGCAATGTGTGGAAATAAGGCCTAGGGTTCATACTTTCAGTAGTGTAAGTCCTCTCAACAATACTAACATAATTCGATCACATAACTATCCCTCAACATGCAACAAAGAGTCACTCCAAAGTCACTAATAGCGGAGAACGAACGAAGAGATTATGGTAGGGTACGAAACCACCTCAAAGTTATTCTTTCCAATCAATCCGTTGGGCTATTCCTATAAGTGTCACAAACAGCCCTAGAGTTTGTACTATAATAACACCTTAAGATACAAATCAACCAAAACCCCAATGTCACCTAGATACTCCAATGTCACCTCAAGTATCCGTGGGCATGATTATACGATATGCATCACACAATCTCAGATTCATCTATTCAACCAACACAAAGGACCTCAAGGAGTGCCCCAAAGTTCCTACCGGAGAATCACGATGAAAACATGTGCCAACCCCTATGCATAGGTTCATGGGCGGAACCCGCAAGTTGGTCACCAAAACATACATCAAGTGGCACGCGGTATCCCATTGTCACCACAGATATCCACAGCAAGACATACATCAAGTGTTCACAAATCTTTAAAGACTCAGTCCGATAAGATTACTTCGAAGGGGAAACTCGATTCATTACAAGAGAGAAGATGGGGAGGAGAAACATAGGATCCAACTATAATAGCAAAGCTCGCGATACATCAAGATCGTATCATCTCAAGAACACGAGAGAGAGAGAGAGATCAAACACATAGCTACTGGTACATACCCTCAGCCCCGAGGGAGAACTACTCCCTCCTCGTTATGGAGAGCACCGGGATGATGAAGATGGCCACCGATGAGGGTTCCCCCCTCCGGCAGGGTGCCGGAACAGGGTCCCGGTTGACTTTTGGTGGCTACGGAGGCTTCTGGCGGCGGAACTCCCGATCTATGTTCTGGAAGTTTTAGGTCACGTGGGTATATATGGGTGTAGGAGGCACGTCAGGGGAGCCACGAGGGTCCCACGAGACAGGGGGCGTGCCCTAGGGGGGCGCCCCCCACCCTCGTGCGCACCTCGTTCCTTCCTTGAGGTAGGGTCCAAGTCCATCGGGTGTGTTTCCTTCCAAAAATAACTTCTCCAGTTGATTTTGTTCCGTTTCGACCCCGTCTGATATTCCTTTTCTTCAAAACACTGAAATAGGCATAAGACAGCTAATCTGGGTTGGGCCTCCGGTTAATAGGTTAGTCCCAAAAGTAATATAAAAGTGGATAATAAAGCCCAATATTGCCCAAAACAGTAGATAATATAGCATGGAGCAATCAAAAATTATAGATACGTTGGAGACGTATCAAGCATCCCCAATCTTAATTCCTGCTCGTCCTCGAGTAGGTAAATGATAAAAAAGAATTTTTGATGCGGAGTGCTACTTGGCATAATTTCAATGTAATTCTTCTTACTTGTGATATGAATATTCAGATCCATAAGATTCAAGACAAAAGTTTAATATTGACATAAAAATAATAATACTTCAAGCATACTAATAAAGCAATCATGTCTTCTCAAAATAACATGGCCAAAGAAAGTTATCCCTACAAAATCATATAGTCTGGCTATGTTCCATCTTCACCACACAACATATTTAAATCATGCACAACCCCGATGACAGGCCAAGCAATTGTTTCATACTTTTGATGTTCTCAAACTTTTTCAATCTTCACGCAATACATGAGCGTGAGCCATGAACATAGCACTATAGGTGGAATAGAATAGTGGTTGTGGAGAAGACAAAAAGGAGAAGATGGTCTCACATCAACTAGGCGTATCAACGGGCTATGGAGATGCCCATCAATAGATATCAATGTGAGTGAGTAGGGATTGCCATGCAACGGATGCACTAGAGCTATAAGTGTATGAAAGCTCAACAAAAGAAACTAATGGGTGTGCATCCAACTTGCTTGCTCACGAAGACCTAGGGCAATTTGAGGAAGCCCATAATTGGAATATAGAAGCCAAGTTCTATAATGTAAAATTCCCACTAGTATATGAAAGTGACAACATATGAGACTCTCTATATGAAGAACATGGTGCTACTTTGAAGCACAATATATGACACTTGCTATATCATGGTGCTACTTTGAAGCACAAGTGTGGTAAAAGGATAGTAGCATTGCCCCTTTTTATTTATTTTCTTTTTTTGGGGGCCTTTCTTTTTTTATTTGGCCTTTCTCCTTTTTTTGCCTTTGTTTTTTTATTTGGCCTTTCTCTTTTTTTAGGACAATGCTCTATTAATGATGATCATCACACTTCTATTTATTTACAACTCAATGATTACAACTCGATACTAGAACAAAGTATGACTTTATATGAATGCCTCCGGCGGTGTACCGGGATGTGCAATGATGCATGAGTGACATGTATGAAATAATTATGAACGGTGGCTTTGCCACAAATACAATGTCAACTACATGATCATGCTAAGCAATATGACAATGATGAAACGTGTCATAATAAACCGAACAGTGGAAAGTTGCATGGCAATATATCTCGGAATGGCTATGGAAATACCATAATAGGTAGGTATGGTGGCTGTTTTGAGGAAGGTATATGGTGGGTTTATGGTACCGGCGAAAGTTGCGCGGTACTAGAGAGGCTAGCAAAGGTGGAAGGGTGAGAGTGCGTATAATCCATGGACTCAACATTAGTCATAAAGAACTCACATACTTATTGCAAAAATCTATTAGTTATCGAAATAAAGTACTAAGCGCATGCTCCTAGGGGGATATATTGGTAGGAAAAGACCATCGCTCGTCCCCGACCGCCACTCATAAGGAAGACAATCAATAAATAAATCATGCTCCGACTTCGTTACATAACGGTTCACCATACGTGCATGCTATGGGAATCACAAACTCTAGCACAAGTATTTCTCAAATTCACAACTACTCAACTAGCATGACTCTAATATCACCATTTCCATATCTCAAAACAATTATCAAATATCAAACTTCTCCTAGTATTCAACACACTCATAATAGAATTGTATTATTAATCTAGAATACCAAGCATGTTAGGATTTTAGTAAATTACCATGCTATTAAGACTCTCAAAATAATGTAAGTGAAGCATGAGAGATCATCTATTTCTTGAAAATAAAACTACCATCATGCTCTAAAAGATATAAGTGAAGCACTAGAGCAAAAGACAAACTACTCCAAAAGATATAAGTGAAGATCAATGAGTAGTTGAATAATTATGCAACTATGTGAAGACTCTCTAACATTAAATAATTTCATATCTTGGTATTTTATTCAAAGAGCAAGCAAAGCAAAAGAAAATGACATGACGCTCCAAGCAAAACACATATCATGTGGCGAATAAAAATATAGCTCCAAGTAAAGTTACCGATGAACGAAGACGAAAGAGGGGATGCCACCCGGGGCATCCCCAAGCTTAGACGCTTGGTTATCCTTTAATATTACCTTGGGGTGCCTTGGGCATCCCCAAGCTTAGGCGCTTGCCACTCCTTATTCCATAGTCCATCGAATCCTTACCCAAAACTTGAAAACTTCACAACACAAAACTTAACAGAAAACTTGTAAGCTCCGTTAGTATAAGAAAGTAAATCACCACTTCAAGGAACTGTAATGAACTCATTCTTTATTTATATTGGTGTTAAACCTACTGTATTCTAACTTCTCTATGGTTTATAAACTATTTTACTAGCCATAGATTCATCAAAATAAGTAAACAACACATGAAAAACAGAATCTGTCAAAAACAGAACAGTCTGTAGTAATATGGATAAAACGTATACTTATGGAACTCATAAAATTCTCAAATAAATTTCTGGACCTGAGGAATTTATCTATTAATAATCTCAAAAAATAATTAACTAAATATCACTCTCCAAATAAAAATTTCATCAATTCTCGTGAGCGCTAAAGTTTCTGTTTTTGACAGCATGATCAACAAGACTTTCCCCAAGTCTTCCCAAAGGTTCTACTTGGCACAAACACTAATTAAAAGCATAAAACCACATATGAACAGAGGATATATGAATTATTTATTACTAAACAGGAACAAAAATCAAGGAACTAAAATAAAATTGGGTTGCCTCCCAACAAGCGTTATCGTTTAACGCCCCTAGCTAGGCATGATAATGACAATGATGCTCACATAAAGGGTAAGAATTGTAACATAAAGAGAGCATCATGAAGAGTATGACTAGCACATTTAAGTCTAACATGCTTCCTATGCATAGGGATTTTGTGAGCAAACAACTTGTGGGAACAATAATCAACTTGCATAGGACGGTAAAACAAGCATAACTTCAAAACTTTAAGCACATAGACAGGAAACTTGATATTATTGCAATTCCTACAAGCATAAGTTCCTCCCTCATAATAATTTTCAGTAGCATAATGAATGAATTCAAAAATATAACCAGCACCTAAAACATTCTTTTCATTATCTACAAGCATAGAAAATTTACTACTCTCCACATAAGCAAAATTCTTCTCATTCAGGATAGTGGGAGTATCATAAGAGACTTGAATATTATAAATTGTTTCCACATTAAAAGAGTAATGTTCAGAAAAAGGGTAATCATAATCATGACAAGTTTTATAAATATAATCATCACTACTTTTTATATCATAAGTTTCATCACAATAATCATCATAAGTAGCAACTTTGTTCTCATCATAATCACTTTGCATATCAAAACTTGGGAGACTAAAAATATAATCTTCATTAAGCGTAGCGTCCCCAAGCTTGGGACAAACATTAATTGCAGGAAATATATTCTCAAATATGTCATCCTCATCAAACATAACTTCCCCAAGCTTGGGCCTTTTCATATCATAAGCATAATCACTCTCATCATTAATAGCATGGATAGCACCAATAGTATAGCAATTATTATATTCTTCCAAGCAAGTGCCAAAAAGATTTTCAAGATCATAAGAAGTATCATTATCTTCCACAATTATATTTTCATGTGGCACAATAGTAATAGGAGCAGCATTATTTGGGAGAGATATCTTTTTACCTCTCTTCCTTTTTCTTTTCTTCTTCTTCTTCACCACATCATGCGTGGGTTCAATTCTCTTTTTGGAGCTCCTTATTAATGAGATTGGTTGAATAGGAGGCTCCTCCTCGTTACCTGATTCATCATAAGAAATAATAGGAGGATATTAGGAAGTCTCTTCCCTTTCATTAGTATTCTCTTCATCCTCTATTTGTTTTCTTTTCTTTATGTAATTGGCAATATGAGGATTTTCAATACAATTCACGGCACAATACATATAAATTTCTTCTAGATCAAAATCAAGAACTTTATCAAGGGCAAATTTTGGAATATCCTTAGTTATACGTTTAATTTCTCCATAACCCAAGAGCAAACTAAGTTCATTATGATGTACAAGGGAAATCAAGTCATCACAATTTTTGGACACGATACGATCATGAAACAATTTGCATTGGAGATTTAATTGACCATGTTCATTGCAAAGTTCACAAGGGGCACGAAAAATATTGAATCTTTCAGCACATTCATCTAGCTCTTCTTGCAACAATTTGGTTTCTAAGTACTTATGCCTCTTGCAATATCTATCTTCCATATTTGGTGTGTACTTGCAAACCCAATCTACTCCACAAAAATTGACATGTTTATAGGAGGCATTTTCATCATAATTAGTGCAATCATCATTAGCATCATGGATATTCAAAGAATTCGTACTAACAACATTGCAATCATGCTCATCATTCAAATATTTAGTCCCCAACATTTTAGAGATCTCTTCTTCTAGCACTTGAGCACAATTATCCTTTCCATCATACTCACGAAAGATATTAAAAAGGTGAAGCGTATGAGACAAACTCAATTCCATTTTTTAGTATTCTTTTATAAACTAAACTAGTGATAAAACAAGAAACTAAAAGACTCGATTGCAAGATCTAAATATATACCTTCAAGCACTCACCTCCCCGGCAACGGCGCCAGAAAAGAGCTTAGTTGATGGGGTGTTAGTGCTGCTTTCCTCGCCTCCTCGGCAATGGCGCCAGAAAAGAGCTTGATGTCTACTACACAACCTTCTTCTTGTAGACGTTGTTGGGTCTCCAAGTGCAGAGGTTTGTAGGACAGTAGCAAATTTCCCTCAAGTGGATGACCTAAGGTTTATCAATCCGTAGGAGGTGTAGGATGAAGATGGTCTCTCTCAAGCAACCCGGCAACCAAATAACAAAGAGTCTCCTGTATCCCCAACACACCCAATACAATGGTAAATTGTATAGGTGCACTAGTTCGGCGAAGAGATGGTGATACAAGTGGTATATGGATAGTAGATAATAGTATTTGTAATCTGAAATTATAAAAACAGGAAGGTAACAAGTGATAAAAGTGAGCGTAAGCAGTATTGCAATGTGTGGAAATAAGGCCTAGGGTTCATACTTTCACTAGTGTAAGTCCTCTCAACAATACTAACATAATTGGATCACATAACTATCCCTCAACATGCAACAAAGAGTCACTCCAAAGTCACTAATAGCGGAGAACGAACGAAGAGATTATGGTAGGGTACGAAACCACCTCAAAGTTATTCTTTCCAATCAATCCGTTGGGCTATTCCTATAAGTGTCACAAACAGCCCTAGAGTTCGTACTAGAATAACACCTTAAGATACAAATCAACCAAAACCCTAATGTCACGTAGATACTCCAATGTCACCTCAAGTATCCGTGGGCATGATTATACGATATGCATCACACAATCTCAGATTCATCTATTCAACCAACACAAAGGACCTTAAGGAGTGCCCCAAAGTTCCTACCGGAGAATCACGATGAAAACGTGTGCCAACCCCTATGCATAGGTACATGGGCGGAACCCGCAAGTTGGTCACCAAAACATACATCAAGTGGCACGCGGTATCCCATTGTCACCACAGATATCCATGGCAAGACATACATCAAGTGTTCTCAAATCTTTAAACACTCAATCCGATAAGATTACTTCAAAGGGGAAACTCGATTCATTACAAGAGAGAAGAGGGGGAGGAGAAACATAGGATCCAACTATAATAGCAAAGCTCGCGATACATCAAGATCGTTACATCTCATGAACACGAGAGAGAGAGAGATCAAACACATAGCTACTGGTACATACCCTCAGCCCCGAGGGAGAACTACTCCCTCCTCGTCATGGAGAGCGCCGGGATGATGAAGATGGCCACCGGTGAGGGTTACCCCCTCCGGCAGGGTGCCGGAACAGGGTCCCGATTGACTTTTGGTGGCTACGGAGGCTTCTGGCTGCGGAACTCCCGTTCTATGTTGCGTTCTGGAAGTTTTAGGTCACGTGGGTATATATGGGTGCAGGAGGTACCTCAGGGGAGCCACGAGGGTCCCACGAGACAGGGGGGCGCGCCCTAGGGGGGGGGCGCCCCCCACCCTCGTGAGCACCTCGTTCCTTCCTTGACGTAGGGTCCAAGTCCATCTGGTGTGTTTCCTTCCAAAAATAACTTCTCAAGTTGATTTCGTTCCGTTTTGACTCCGTCTGATATTCCTTTTCTTCAAAACACTAAAATTGGCATAGAACAACAAATCTGGGCTCAGCCTCCGGTTAATAAGTTAGTCCCAAAAGTAATATAAAAGTGGATAATAAAGCCCAATATTGCCCAAAACAGTAGATAATATAGCATGGAGCAATCAAAAATTATAGATACGTTGGAGACGTGTCATGCAGTTCCACTAAAATCAAGCTGAGCATCCCTATGGATATCGTATTTATATGCTGCCAGAAAACAAAGACACATCAGCACACACATGAATATTGGCCCAGTGTCAACCCACCAATCGGTGGACTAACAAACTGAAAGTACGGTAAACAGATTACCATACCCAGATGCCCCATCATTGTTGCTTAGAGTGACATTGACAGACTTGGAGTCCTGTCCTGGCTTCTTGGCACTTGTTTGGGCACTTGTTTGCCCAGTGTTCCTCCGAACCACAAGTAAATCAGCCATCTCTCTTTTTGTCTTTCTTCTTACACTTCTTAATGGCCGATGCTGGCAGCTCCATTCAAACATATAGTCTGGTGGCTCAAGGTGACGACGAATGATTAGAGAACCATTTGATGTATTGTGCATGATGAAGTATTATGGAGGACACAAACCATCTGGACATTTTGTGAAGTTCCACTAAAATCAAGATAAGCATCCCTGTGGATTTCGTATTTATATGCTGCAAAACAGAGACACATCAGCACACACATGAATATTGGCCCAGTGTCAACCCACCAATCGGTGGACTAACAAACTGAAAGTATGGTAAACAGATTACCATACCCAGATGCCCCATCATTGTTGCTTAGAATGACATTGACATATTTGGAGTCCTGTCCTGGCTTCTTGTACTTGTTTGGGCACTTATTGCCCAGTCCACTCCACGTGTTGTAGAGTTTCCGATGCACTCTACAGACTAGTCATGTCACCAGCGTCTACTAATACTCTGTAAAGCTTCTCGATCATTCATTGTGTAATGTGGCACAAACAGTGACTGCTTCTTTCTGCAAAGTGGTAAGACCAACTAGACCCACTAATGCAGCAGTTTGCCTTAGACACATTGGCTCCTTTTGTGCAGTTCAACTAAAATCAAAGACGTAATAAAACTGAGCTTTAATTTTGATATCCCTGTAAGCAAAAATAGGTATAAGGGAAACAATTACTGAGAAATAACGGTTGATGACTTGTACTCCCAGAAGAAAAACATCCACTGAACTACCTTATCTTAATGGGAAACAAAGCAGGAGAGTAGCAATTCTCAATCAGTGTGATTCATTCATATTAACTGAGACATTATCTTAACAATGCCTTGTTTCAACATGTATAAAGAACGACAAAGCAGAAAAGTACCATTCCTAAAACAATGCGACTGATTCATTTTAATATAGATGTTATCTTAACAATACCTTGGTTAAACATGTAGAAAGAACTACAAAGCAGGATACACCATTTGTAAAACACTGTAACTGATATATAATAACAGAGACATTATCCGAACAATACATTTCTTAAACATGTACTCCGGACGATCTCTAACAGAGATGGTACTCCCACTGATCCCTAACAAGTGTTGAAGTTTTGAACTAAGATTCAGTAGTTAATTCTGAGGAAAGTCGGTACTGACCTTTCAAGACCAAGATTTGAAACAACTCATGAGGAAGACCTGAGAGAGATCTCAACACATATATGGAAATCCGGTCTCATTTTGTGCAGTTCCACCAAAATTAAGTGAAGAAAAATGTCGTAATAGTAACAAGTTGAATAGATATCCCTATTTTAACAGAGGCAAAAAAGGAAGCAATTACTGGCCAATAAAGGAGGATGAAACATGCGGCCTCAAAAATGGTAATCCCGCCAATCCTTAGCAAGTGTTGCAGTTTTGAACTAAGACTCAATAGTTAATTCTGAGAGTGGCATTGCTTAACTTTACCAGCGGCATTAGATTAATAAAAAGCATAAACAGTTCCAGGGGAGAGTGGGCGCAACAACAATATGTGCTTCCATCCACTTATAAAGGGGGTGATGCAGAGTATCTTGCAACAAAGCAACAAGCACCTTGTCTGGGTTGGTCCCATTATTGTTCACTGCTTAATGGGAAAAGACAACAATACAGTAGCTTCAATTCAACATTTATTTAAAACAGTACCAATACAAGTAGCACAACATCTCAAAGCACACTGTACAATCATGTGGATGAAGGCCTGTACTGACCTTTCATGAGACGACAAACATAAAATGCGAATCTGCCAACACGAATAGGAAATCCAATCTTGTTTTGTGCAGTTGCACTGAAATCAAGCAAAGTCACAGGTGTGACATTTAAGTTCACTATGGCAACAAGTTGAATAGATATCCCTGTTTTAACAGAGGCAAAAAATGAAACAATTATTGGCCAATAAAGGAGGATGAAACATGCGGCCACAAAAAGAAGCATCTGCCTTATCTTGATGGAAAACAAAGTATAGGACAGTAGCATTTTTAAACGGTTGCATTGATTCATATTAACATAGAAATTCTCTTAAAACAGTTCAGTAGTTAATTCTGAGAGTGGCATTGCTTAATTTAGCAGTGGCATTAGATTAAGAAAAAGCATAAACAGTTCCAGGGGAGAGTGGGCGCAACAACACCATGTGCTTCCATATACTTATAAAGGGGTTGATGCAGAGTTTGTTGTAACAAAGCAACAAGCATCATGTCTGGGTTGGAACAATTTTTTCCCACTTAATGGTAAAAGATAGCAGTTCAATAGCTTCAATTCAACATTTATCCAAAACAGTACCAATACAAGTAGCACAACAACTCAAAGCACACTGCACAATCATATGGATGAAGGCATGTACTGACCTTTCATGAGACAGACAAGATAAAATACGAATCTACCAACACGAATAGGAAATCCAATCTCGTTTTGTGCAGTTGCATTGAAATCAAGCAAAGTCTCCAGTGTGACATTTAAGTTCGATATAGCAACAAGTTGAATAGATATCCCTGTTTTAACAGAGGCAAAAATGCAACAATTACTGGCCAATAAAGGAGGATGAAACATGCGGCCTCAAAAAGAAGCATCTACCTTATCTTGACGGAAAACAAAGTATAGGACAGTAGCATTTCTAAAACGGTTGCATTCATATTAACAGAGAAATTCTCTTAAAATAGTTTAGTAGTTAATTCTGAGAGTGGCATTGCTTAATTTTACCAGCGGCATTAGATTAAGAAAAAGCATAAACAGTTCCAGGGGAGAGTGGGCGCAACAACATCATGTGCTTCCATCTACTTATAAAGGGGGTGATGCAGAGTTTGTTGTAACAAAGCAACAAGCATCATGTTTGTGTTGGTACCATTTTTGTTCACTACTTAATGGGAAAAGAGAGCAATACAATAGCTTCAATTCAACATTTATTTAAAACAGTACTAATACAAGTAGCACGGCATCTCAAAACACACTGCACGATCATGCTACATACTCTGCATCAACAAAGAGATCGGTTCCTTACAGACGTGTGTACTGGGTTATCCCCTTTTCTCCCTTTTCGACTAACAAAGCGGCTGGATAGCCAGTCTATACTACTTTCCCTCCCTCCTTTCCTCATTGAACCACGTCCTAGATTCATGCTCCACCCCACTGCACCCTTATTTCCTCTTTGAACCAAGACCTAGATTCGACTATAGAATCGAAAAAGATTCGCATGAAGCTAGAGCAATGACGGTTTCAAAGAAACTTATACCTTAGGGTCATCGGGATGTGGCAAGGTGTGCGGCGGGAGGCCGGATCTGCCCACACTACGTACAGCAGCGAGGAAGAAGGAGTCAGTGGCCCTCCCACACAGGCGGTGGGTGAAAGAGAATAGCGCAGCCGGAAGTGGATTGCCTACCTCGCTGAAGGCGATAGAGTGAATGTTGCACCTCCTCCCCTTCCTGGTGCGACGGGATCCGGACGCCTCCTTCACCAGCTGTGAGGGGGCAGAGAGAGACAGAGGCCACAACGCAGTCTTGTTTAGATCTGGTGAAGAGGGTGAGAGACTGTGAATATAGCAAACCCTAGCAAAGGAACGTTGAGCCTCCAGCGTGTATATATATATGTAGTGCGGCGAGAGTCTGGAGAGTGCAAACCCTAGCGAACAGCGCTGTGGCTCCAGCTTATATAGTGTACTACATATATACTGTATTATGGACTGAGCTCCGGTGCCTTAACTGCACCTGCCTTTGGCTGTTTGACAGGTGGGCCAGCCACACTTTGGGCCCACCTGTCATACACCCAAAGGCAGGTGCACTAAGTCAATGAAGTTGCATCCATATAGCACTCGTGTATACTACTAATATATAGCGGAGTGGTTTTCTTATTCTCTCCATAACAATCATTTTAAATTGTGTAAGTACGAAACGAAACTTTATTTAACGTACCAGTGAATAAAACAACTACTCCTACTTCCGATGAACTAACGATCCCGCGTCCTGGTCGCACTTCATGTCCTTCACGTGCGGTACACTACCCTCCCTTAAGTGAACAACCACACATGCACCAAATTATCGGAAACGTGTGAGAGTGTGTACAAATAAAGAATTTTAATTTCAATTATCGGAAAGGTTTGAGAGTATGTACGGTTTTCCCTCTCTCAATAATTATGGTTTGTTGTGTTTGGCCTAAACTTGGTCAAACATTACAAAGTTTGACTTCAGTAAAATCTAATATGCAGAGTAAATAAAAATAGAGGGCTACTACGTCCATCCGGGTTTTTAGTCCACACCATTTTTTAATCAAAGTTGATAGCTGGACAAATAAAATTATAGGGGAGCTGAAGACAAAGTTGTGAGAAGGCTTAAAAATCAATACAAAACTTATGCTCTTAGTACCAACGTCGATCCTTCTTCGAGGAAACATTTGGTTCATGGCCAACTTTGTGATAAAATTGCACCAACGTGAAAGACGAATGCGTCTCCAACGCAACCAAGCAAAGATCACTGATGGAAGACAGCTTGTTTTTCATCGAAAATCGACCTGCTTCACCAGCCGACGCAACCCTGAGGCACAACCATGAGCATCGATAGGTCATCGTGGTGATGCATCATCCATTTGGCATCAAGTTTGGGTGAGGCAACTATGAAGTTCGACAAATCCTCACTGTGGTCCGTTTCTTCTCATTAATCAAGCTCGAGGAAGGACGGACCACGTGGTAGAGGACAGTGAGGCGGAACAACAATGGCCATCCAATTTTGTGCAGTTCCACTAAAATTGAGGAAGACATGCCCGGGTATGGAGATATGCATCGCTGTTTGCAAAAATATAAAAAAAGGGATATAGTGTTGTTACTTTGTTTTGGCAGTGGTACAAGATTGATAATGACATCTGAATTGTCAATAAGAATTAACGAAAAGTACACCAACAGACAGAAGCATCATGATTATCTTGATGAGAACTAAACCAGGATACCCGAGAAAAAAACATTTCTTCACTTTAACCAGTGATAGTATTAGATTAGCAGCAGCAATAGGAGCATATGGACAATGACCACACAACCACCATGTACTTTTTGTCGAAACAACATGTATACCTCCACCAAGGCATAAATTAGGACAACTTTTCGAGTGGCATTTCCTCTATAATAGTAGGTGATGTTGGACCAGCTGACGAACCCTAGATACTACACATGGGGAGCTGGGGAGTAGTCGCATAGAAGAAAACCCGCATGCAGCGACCTGGGGAGCTGGACCAGCACAAGAAGTTATACCTCATGTGGGAAGGATGTCGCTTAGGCAGGCGGGCGGGATCAGCCCACACGACGACAGGGAACAAGGGCGCGGGGGACCTTCGTCCGTGCCAGCGCTGGCTCCGAGAGGATGGTGTGCATCGGCTTCCTCCATCGCCGACGGCGACAACGTCAATGCTGCAGCTCCTCACCTCCCACAGCGGACGGGATTCGGCCAGATCTGTGACCACCGGTGAGGAGAGAGATAGAGTGGACACTGTCATCTTATTTTGATATGGAGAGGGTGAGAGAGCGAGACGCGAGAAACCCTATCAAACAAGAGGCTATATATACAAGGGAGTAAAAAATTCTCTTCATAGCAATGGTTTTAAATAGAATACGCGCGTTCCTGGAAAAAAAGAAATGAAAATTGACCAAGAAAGAAAACTCAATCAAAAACACGCCCCCGCTTCCAGGTTGCGAGAGTCGTCGCGCACACACACATAGACATAGACATGCATATCCGTGTTTACGTAAAATTCCGTCTCCATCTCCATCTCCAATCATATTTTTCCAACTAGCACATTATTTACGTTGTTAATTATATACGCAGCAATATTAAGGTACACCATCTCTTGTTTGCGGGCGTCTAAACCGCTGCCACGCCCGCTCCTGACCAACTGAACCCTCTTCATCACCCATGTGTGCTTCCCGCTCAAAACGGTCAGTGCCGCATTCATGCCCGACCAAAGCGGATGCGACCTCTCACTGGTGCCGGCATTGAAGCGGTGCACCAGTTGAGAGAGTGTCGCCCGCGCCGCTTCCCGGTGCACACGACTGCTCCGTGTTCAAAGGTCGCTATAGCCGGCCACAACATGCAAGTAAAAAGTTCTTGGGAGTCCATGCTACAGCCAGTTGTCCTCCCCCAACTCGTCAATGTCTTCCAGTAGTGCTAGTACTCCATGGCGCAATCCATCGACAAGTAGGCGGGAAAGTTATCGTATACTCAGTTTGCGGTGAGTGCCATGCCGAGCGACCGTGTGGGGTGGAGCCTTGGAGGAGGGTGAGACACGAACGCAACAGACATGATTTAAACGTTGGTTTTGCTCGATGGCGCGATCCAACAAAATGAAACATTGGTTTCTCTCTGTTTCCATTTTTTCTTCGGAAAAACGGAAACTTTCCTCTCCATTTTCATTCCTACTCCAAGGTTGCCCCGTTACAACATTCCGTCAAATACAAAGGAAAACTAACACGCATGCTGATGCATCTCAATGATTCACAGATCATAACCAATTTTTACTTCACAACTAAAGACAAAAGTTGTGAGAGCGTGTACAAAAGAAAAACTACTGATGGTGTCACTATGACTTAAACCCTAAACCCTAAACAGGATTTAATTTCCTAGCTAGGTAGAACCTGTCGAAGGAAAGACGGCTAGCACTCTCGAATCATACGATGCTTTTGTGCAATTCCACTAAAATCGAGCTGAGCATCCCTGATGGCAAAAATATTGAAGAAGTGTGATTAGAATAATAGTATTGGCACTAGTTCGTGAGACATAAACTCATCACAAATAGAAGCCGGTAGAAGTAGAGAATGTTTGACATCGAGATGGAGCTACGTGGGGAGCTGCGACAGTGGATCAAGCCGGCTCCAAAAGGAAGATGTACTACTACCTGGGATGTCGGGCTGTAGCTAGAAGGGCGGTTGGGACGCACCGACTGTGGGTTTTCTCCCTTGCCGATGTCGACCGCGTCTATGCAGAACATTGTTCCCTTCCCCTAGCGGCGGGATCAGGCCGGATATGTGACCAGCGGTGTGGCCACCGTCGTTCTATGCTTGTGAAGAGAGCAAGCCAAGCAAGCAGGCTTGTAGCTTAGGCTCCTGCTAGTGTATATATAGTGGTTTTCTTTTTCTCTCCATATAAACCATTTTATATTGCGTACATGTCATTGAAGAGTGGAATGATGGTTGCTTCTTCCGACTAACTTACTGTGTGATTTGACTACTCCTTAGTGGCCCCTACACGTACTCCCCCTACGTGTATAACCTTTCCAGAGTCTCACTTGTACTTATCTCTATTTTCTTGCATGACATGTATATAGGATGCCCATAGAGGAACTTTACTACACATTGTTACGTAGTACTGTACTACTAGTACCTACTCCCTCCTTCCGGTTCACTACTGGGACTCCCTCCGTCCTGGCTTATTGGTCCCCTTTGTACTCAATTCATGGGCTCGTTTTCCTCAAGAAATTGTCTTTACGAACGTATTAATATCGGGAATGCATGCGTGAACAACGAATGATTAAACCTTGCATGCAACGTTTTGCCAAAGCATTGACTTATGAACATGTGAATGTGATGGACTACAACCTCATGCATGCATGCAACAGTTACCTGTAGACATGGACGCAAAAATGTGCACGACGCCCTAATGCATGCATGTACGAGCACACAGCGGAACATACACAGTCACGCTCAAGTGCTCAACCTACACGTGCATGTACACACATACTCAACCAGGGTGAGCTAGTGACCGTATAAACACCGAAATATATATATATATATATATTGAGTGCAATGAGCATATTATGAAATGCACTGACCGTATTGTTACAAATATACAGTCATAGACAATGTATTTATCTCGTTTGAAATTAAGCCATATTAACCGAAAAGGAGGCAGTATGGACTAGCATTACTTTGTTGTGTCCCGTCAACTTGCTGAATGAGGAGAAGCTTGCAGGATGGGAGAAGCTTGCGCGCGGTGGCTCGTAGGACAACGAGAAACTTTTGACTAATACAAGCTCTCCCTCGCTCAGGCGGTGGACGTGCAATAGTTAACTCGGTGTCAGATTGGCAGAAGCATACACTATACTAGTACTATTATTGTTCGACTTCCCGAAGAGGCGAACAGCCAAGCGCAAAGTTTACTAGTACTAGTACTACTACTATAGAGGTATGTACTATACTACTAGGAACCGGATGGAGGAGCGTCTGCACTGTTATTATATTTTAAAATGTGATAAAGCAATCTTCAACACATTTGGTTCTCTTCGAGGGTTCTCGCATGTGATAATGGAAGTTAATTGCATGGAACACTCGCCACAATTCTCTCTTAATTCTGGCTCATATGCTTTTACAAATAGGAGCGCTCGGTAATATTTCCTCTTTTTTGTTATTCAGCATGTAAACAGGACATCAAACCTTACGGCACATCTTTGTGCGAACCGTGCTTGCTGCACTTTGAATGTGGCCGAGAGCTGGCTTGATAAAACACCTCACTTTCTTCTTCTTTTTTTGCGGGGTACCACGCTTCCTAGTGACCAGTCTCTTGGTTGATCGTCCTAAGAATGCTTATATATGAATAAATCTCTCTCATTTACCCGCAAAATAGATTAGGCCATATTAACCGGAAAGGAGGGAGTATGGACTAGCACTACTTTTTGGTGTGTCCCATCAACTCACAGAATGAGGAGAAGCTTGCAGGACAAGGTGAAGCTCGCATACGCCTTTTGACTAATGCAACCTACCCTCGCCTAGGCGGTGGACATGCATCAGTTCACTCGGTGTCGGATTGCCAGAGGCATACACTATAGTACCCAACATGCAGAGTACCTGAAGGAAATATGCCCTAGAGGCAATAATAAAGTTATTATTTATTTCCTTGTATCATGATAAAAGTTTATTATTCATGCTAGAATTGTATTAACCAGAAACATAATACATGTGTGAATACATAGACAAACAGAGTGTCACTAGTATGCCTCTACTTGACTAGCTCGTTAATCAAAGATGGTTATGTTTCCTAACCATGGACAAAGAGTTGTTATTTGATTAACAGGATCACATCATTAGTTGAATGATCTGATTGACATGACCCATTCCATTAGCTTAGCACCCGATCGTTTAGTATGTTGCTATTGCTTTCTTCATGACTTATACATGTTCCTATGACTATGAGATTATGCAACTCCCGTTTGCCAGAGGAACACTTTGTGTGCTACCAAACATCAGAACGTAACTGGGTGATTATAAAGGAGCTCTACAGGTGTCTCCAAAGGTACATGTTGGGTTGGCGTATTTCGAGATTAGGATTTGTCACTCCGATTGTCGGAGAGGTATCTCTGGGCCCTCTCGGTAATGCACATCACATAAGCCTTGCAAGCATTGCAACTAATGAGTTAGTTGCGAGATGATGTATTACAGAACGAGTAAAGAGACTTGCCGGTAACGAGATTGAACTAGGTATTGGATACCGACGATCGAATCTCGGGCAAGTAACATACCGATGACAAAGGGAACAACATATGTTGTTATGCGGTCTGACCGATAAAAGATCTTCGTAGAATATGTAGTAACCAATATGGGCATCCAGGTCCCGCTATTGGTTATTGACCGGAGACGTGTCTCGGTCATGTCTACATTGTTCTCGAACCCGTAGGGTCCGCACACTTAAGGTTTCGAATACAGTTATATTATGAGTTTATGCGTTTTGATGTACCGAAGGTTGTTCGGAGTCCCGATGTGATCACAGACATGACGAGGAGTCTCGAAATGGTCGTGACATAAAGATTGATATATTGGAACCCTATGTTTGGATATCGAAAGTGTTCCGGGTGAAATCGGGATTTTACCGGAGTACCGGGAGGTTACCGGAACCCCCGGGAGGTATATGGGCCTTAGTAGGCCTTAGTGGAAGAGAGGAGAGGTGGCCAGAGATGGGCCGCGCGCCGCTCCCCCCCTTGGTCCGAATTGGACAAGGAGAGGGGGACGGCCCCCCTTCCTCCTCTCTCTCCTCTTCCCCCCTCCACGAATCCTATTCCAACTAGGAAAGGGGGGAGTCCTACTCCCAGAAGGAGTAGGACTCCTCCTGGCGCGCCACACCTTGGCCGGCCGGCCCCCCTCCCTTGAACCTTATATACGGAGGCAGGGGCAACCCTAGAGACACAAGTTGATCCACGTGATCATATTCTTAGCCTGTGCGGTGCCCCCTTCCACCATAATACTCGTTAATATTGTAGCGGTGCTTAGGCGAAGCCCTGCGACGGTAGTACATCAAGATCGTGACCACGCCATCGTGCTGACGGAAATCTTCCCCGACACTTTGCTGGATCGGAGTCCGGGGATCGTCATCGAGCTGAACGTGTGCTAGAACTCGGAGGTGCCGTAGTTTCGGTGCTTGATCGGTCGGGCCGTGGAGACGTACGACTACATCAACCAACCGCTTCCGTTGTCGATCTACAAGGGTACGTAGATCACACTCTCCCCTCTCGTTGCTATGCATCACCATGATCTTGCGTGTGCGTAGGAATTTTTTTGAAATTACTACCCCAACAGTGGCATCCGAGCCTAGGTTTTATGTTGATGTTATATGCACGAGTAGAACACAAGTGAGTTGTGGGCGATATAAGTCATACTGCTTACCAGCATGTCATACTTTGGTTCGGCGGTATTGTTGGACGAAGCGGCCCGGACCGACATTACGCGTACGCTTACGCGAGACCGGTTCTCCCGACGATGCTTTGCACATAGGTGGCTTGCGGGTGACAGTTTCTCCAACTTTAGTTGAACCGAGTGTGGCTACGCCCGGTCCTTGCGGAAGGTTAAAACAACACCAACTTGACAAACTATCGTTGTGGTTTTGATGCGTAGGTAAGATTGGTTCTTGCTTAAGCCCGTAGCAGCCACGTAAAACATGCAACAACAAAGTAGAGGACGTCTAACTTGTTTTTGCAGGGCATGTTGTGATGTGATATGGTCAAGACATGATGCTAAATTTTATTGTATGAGATGATCATGTTTTGTAACCAAGTTATCGGCAACTGGCAGGAGCCATATGGTTGTCGCTTTATTGTATGCAATGCAATCGCGCTGTAATGCTTTACTTTATCACTAAGCGGTAGCGATAGTCCGTGGAAGCATAAGATTGGCGAGACGACAACGATGCTACGATGGAGATCAAGGTGTCACGCCGGTGACGATGGTGATCATGACGGTGCTTCGGAGATGGAGATCACAAGCACAAGATGATGATGGCCATATCATATCACTTATATTGATTGCATGTGATGTTTATCTTTTATGCATCTTATCTTGCTTTGATTGACGGTAGCATTATAAGATGATCTCTCACTAAATTATCAAGAAGTGTTCTCCCTGAGTATGCACCATTGCGAAAGTTCTTCGTGCTGAGTCACCACGTGATGATCGGGTGTGATAGGCTCTACGTTCAAATACAACGCGTGCAAAACAGTTGCACACGCGGAATACTCAGGTTATACTTGACGAGCCAATCATATACAGATATGGCCTCGGAACACGGAGACCGAAAGGTCGAGCGTGAATCATATAGTAGATATGATCAACATAGTGATGTTCACCAATGAAACTACTCCATCTCACGTGATGATCGGACATGGTTTAGTTGATTTGGATCACGTAATCACTTAGATGATTAGAGGGATGTCTATCTAAGTGGGAGTTCTTTAAGTAATATGATTAACTGAACCTAAATTTATCATGAACTTAGTACCTGATAGTATCTTGCTTGTTTATGTATGATTGTAGATAAATGGCCCGTGCTGTTGTTCCGTTGAATTTTAATGCGTTCCTTGAGAAAGCAAAGTTGAAAGATGATGGTAGCAATTACATAGACTGGGTCCGTAACTTGAGGATTATCCTCATTGCTGCACAGAAGAATTATGTCCTGGAAGCACCGCTGGGTGCCAGGCCTGCTGCTGGAGCAACACCAGATGTTGTGAATGTCTGGCAGAGCAAAGCTGATGACTACTCGATAGTTCAGTGTGCCATGCTTTACGGCTTAGAACCGAGACTTCAACGACGTTTTGAACGTCATGGAGCATATGAGATGTTCCAGGAGTTGAAGTTAATATTTGAAGCAAATGCCCGGATTGAGAGATATGAAGTCTCTAATAAGTTCTATAGCTGCAAAATGGAGGAGAACAGTTCTGTCAGTGAGCATATACTCAAAATGTCTGGGTATAATAATCACTTGATTCAAATGGGAGTTAATCTTCCAGATGATTGCGTCATTGACAGAATTCTCCAATCACTGCCACCAAGCTACAAGAGCTTCGTGATGAACTATAATATGCAAGGGATGAATAAGACTATTCCCGAGCTCTTCGCAATGCTGAAAGCTGCGGAGGTAGAAATCAAAAAGGAGCATCAAGTGTTGATGGTCAACAAGACCACTAGTTTCAAGAAAAAGGGCGAAGGGAAGAAGAAGGGGAACTTCAAGAAGAACAGCAAGCAAGTTGCTGCTCAAGAGAAGAAACCCAAGTCTGGACCTAAGCCTAAAACTGAGTGCTTCTACTGCAAGCAGACTAGTCACTGGAAGCGGAACTGCCCCAAGTATTTGGTGGATAAGAAGGATGGCAAGGTGAACAAAGGTATATGTGATATACATGTTATTGATGTGTACCTTACTAATGCTCGCAGTAGCACCTGGGTATTTGATACTGGTTCTGTTGCTAATATTTGCAACTCGAAACAGGGACTACGGATTAAGCGAAGATTGGCTAAGGACGAGGTGACGATGCGCGTGGGAAACGGTTCCAAAGTCGATGTGATCGCGGTCGACACGCTACCTCTACATCTACCTTCGGGATTAATATTAGACCTAAATAATTGTTATTTGGTGCCAGCGTTAAGCATGAACATTATATCTGGATCTTGTTTGATGCGAGACGGTTATTCATTTAAATCAGAGAATAATGGTTGTTCTATTTATATGAGTAATATCTTTTATGGTCATGCACCCCTGAAGAGTGGTCTATTCTTATTGAATCTCGATAGTAATAACACACATATTCATAATGTTGAAACCAAAAGATGCAGAGTTGATAATGATAGTGCAACTTATTTGTGGCACTGTCGTTTAGGTCATATCGGTGTAAAGCGCATGAAGAAACTCCATACTGATGGACTTTTGGAACCACTTGATTATGAATCGCTTGGTACTTGCAAACCGTGCCTCATGGGCAAGATGACTAAAACGCCGTTCTCCGGTACTATGGAGAGAGCAACAGATTTGTTGGAAATCATACATACAGATGTATGTGGTCCGATGAATATTGAGGCTCGTGGCGGATATCGTTATTTTCTCACCTTCACAGATGATTTAAGCAGATATGGGTATATCTACTTAATGAAACATAAGTTTGAAACATTTGAAAAGTTCAAAGAATTTCAGAGTGAAGTTGAAAATCATCGTAACAAGAAAATAAAGTTTCTACGATCTGATCGTGGAGGAGAATATTTGAGTTACGAGTTTGGTGTACATTTGAAACAATGCGGAATAGTTTCGCAACTCACGCCACCCGGAACACCACAGCGTAATGGTGTGTCCGAACGTCGTAATCGTATTTTACTAGATATGGTGCGATCTATGATGTCTCTTACTGATTTACCGCTATCGTTTTGGGGTTATGCTTTGGAGACGGCCGCATTCACGTTAAATAGGGCACCATCAAAATCCGTTGAGACGACGCCTTATGAACTATGGTTTGTCAAGAAACCAAAGTTGTCGTTTCTAAAAGTTTGGGGCTGCGATGCTTATGTGAAAAAGCTTCAACCTGATAAGCTCGAACCCAAATCGGAGAAATGTGTCTTCATAGGATATCCAAAGGAGACTATTGGATACACCTTCTATCACAGATCCGAAGGCAAGACTTTTGATGCTAAGTTCGGAAACTTTCTGGAGAAGGAGTTTCTCTCGAAAGAAGTGAGTGGGAGGAAAGTAGAACTTGACGAGGTAACTGTACCTGCTCCCTTATTGGAAAGTAGTGCATCACAGAAAACTGTTTCTGTGACACCTACACCAATTAGTGAGGAAGCTAATGATAATGATCATGAAACTTCAGAACAAGATACTACTGAACCTCGTAGATCAACCAGAGTGAGATCCGCACCAGAGTGGTACGGTAATCCTGTTCTAGAAGTCATGCTACTAGATCATGATGAACCTACGAACTATGAAGAAGTGATGGTGAGCCCAGATTCCACAAAATGGCTTGAAGCCATGAAATCTGAGATGGGATCCATGTATGAGAACAAAGTATGGACTTTGGTTAACTTGCCCAATGATCGGCAAGAAATTGAGAATAAATGGATCTTCAAGAAGAAGACTGACGCCGACGGTAATATTACTGTCTACAAAGCTCGACTTGTCGCAAAAGGGTTTCGGCAAGTTCAAGGGATTGACTACGATGAGACCTTCTCACCTGTAGCGATGCTTAAGTCTGTCCGAATCATGTTAGCAATTACCGCATTTTATGATTATGAAATTTGGCAGATGGATGTCAAAACTGCATTCCTGAATGGATTTCTGGAAGAAGAGTTGTATATGATGCAACCGGAAGGTTTTGTCGATCCAAAGGGAGCTAACAAAGTGTGCAAGCTCCAGCGATCCATTGATGGACTGGTGCAAGCCTCTCGGAGTTGGAATAAACGCTTTGATAGTGTGATCAAAGCATTTGGTTTTATACAGACTTTTGGAGAAGCCTGTATTTACAAGAAAGTGAGTGGGAGCTCTGTAGCATTTCTGATATTATGTGTGGATGACATATTACTGATTGGAAATGATATAGAATTTCTGGATAGCATGAAGGGATACTTGAATAAGAGTTTTTCAATGAAAGACCTCGGTGAAGCTGCTTACATATTAGGCATAAAGATCTATAGAGATAGATCAAGACGTTTAATTGGACTTTCACAAAGCACATACCTTGACAAGATTTTGAAGAAGTTCAAAATGGATCAAGCAAAGAAAGGGTTCTTGCCTGTGTTACAAGGTGTGAAGTTGAGTCGGACTCAATGCCCGACCACTGCAGAAGATAGAGAGAAGATGAAAGATGTTCCCTATGCTTCAGCCATAGGCTCTATCATGTATGCAATGCTGTGTACCAGACCTGATGTGTGCCTTGCTATAAGTCTAGCAGGGAGGTACCAAAGTAATCCAGGAGTGGATCACTGGACAGCGGTCAAGAACATCCTGAAGTACCTGAAAAGGACTAAGGATATGTTTCTCATATATGGAGGTGACAAAGAGCTCATCGTAAACGGTTACATTGATGAAAGCTTTGACACTGATCCGGACGATTCTAAATCGCAAACCGGATACGTGTTTACATTAAACGGTGGAGCTGTCAGTTGGTGCAGTTCTAAACAGAGCGTCGTGGCGGGATCTATGTGTGAAGCGGAATACATAGCTGCTTCGGAAGTAGCGAATGAAGGAGTCTGGATGAAGGAGTTCATATCCGATCTAGGTGTCATACTAGTGCATCGGGTCCAATGAAAATCTTTTTGACAATACTGGTGCAATTGCCTTGGCGAAGGAATCCAGATTTCACAAGAGAACCAAGCACATCAAGACACGCTTCAATTCCATCCGGGATCTAGTCCAGCTGGGAGACATAGAGATTTGCAAGATACATACGGATCTGAATGTTGCAGACCCGTTGACTAAGCCTCTTCCACGAGCAAAACATGATCAGCACCAAGGCTCCATGGGTGTTAGAATCATTACTGTGTAATCTAGATTATTGACTCTAGTGCAAGTGGGAGACTGAAGGAAATATGCCCTAGAGCCAATAATAAAGTTATAATTTATTTCCTTAATCATGATTAAAGTTTATTATTCATCCTAGAATTGTATTAACCGGAAACATAATACATGTGTGAATACATAGACAAACAGAGTGTCACTAGTATGCCTCTACTTGACTAGCTCGTTAATCAAAGATGGTTATGTTTCCTAACCATGGACAAAGAGTTGTTATTTGATTAGCGGGATCACATCATTAGTTGAATGATCTGATTGACATGACCCATTCCATTAGCTTAGCACCCGATCGTTTAGTATGTTGCTATTGCTTTCTTCATGACTTATACATGTTCCTATGACTATGAGATTATGCAACTCCCGTTTGCCAGAGGAACACTTTGTGTGCTACCAAACATCAGAACATAACTGGGTGATTATAAAGGAGCTCTACAGGTGTCTCCAAAGGTACATGTTGGGTTGGCGTATTTCGAGATTAGGATTTGTCACTCCGATTGTCGGAGAGGTATCTCTGGGCCCTCTCAGTAATGCACATCACTTAAGCCTTGCAAGCATTGCAACTAATGAGTTAGTTGCGGGATGATGTATTACAGAACGAGTAAAGAGACTTGCCGGTAACGAGATTGAACTAGGTATAGGATACCGACGATCGAATCTCGGGCAAGTAACATACCGATGACAAAGGGAACAACGTATGTTGTTATGCGGTCTGACCGATAAAAGATCTTCGTAGAATATGTAGGAGCCAATATGAGCATCCAGGTTCCGCTATTGGTTATTGACCAGAGACGTGTCTCGTTCATGTCTACATTGTTCTCGAACCCGTAGGGTCCGCACGCTTAAGGTTACGATGAAAGTTATATTATGAGTTTATGCATTTTGATGTACCGAAGGTTGTTCGGAGTCCCGGATGTGATCACGGACATGACGAGGAGTCTCGAAATGGTTGAGACATAAAGATTGATATATTGGAAGCCTACGTTTGGATATCGGAAGTGTTTCGGGTGAAATCGGGATTTTACCGGAGTACCGGGAGGTTACCGGAACCCCCCGGGAGGTATATGGGCCTTAGTGGGCCTTAGTGGAAGAGAGGAGGAGAGGAGATGTGGCCAGAGATGGGCCGCGCGCCCCTCCCCCCCTTGGTCCGAATTGGACAAGGAGAGGGGACCGGCCCCCCTTCCTCCTCTCTCTCCTCTTTTCCCCCCTCCACGAATCCTATTCCACCTAGGAAAGGGGGGGAGTCCTACTCCCAGAAAGGAGTAGGACTCCTCCTGCGCCCACCTTGGCCGGCCGGCCCCCCTCCCTTGAAACTTTATATACGGGGCAGGGGCACCCTAGGAGACAAGTTGATCCACGTTGATCATATTCTTAGCCGGTGCGGTGCCCCCTTCCACCATAGTCCTCGATAATATTGTAGCGGTGCTTAGGCGAAGCCCTGCGACGGTAGTACATCAAGATCGTCACCACGCCGTCGTGCTGACGGAACTCTTCCCCGACACTTTGCTGGGATCGGAGTCCGGGGATCGTCATCGAGCTGAACGTGTGCTAGAACTCGGAGGTGCCGTAGTTTCGGTGCTTGATCGGTCGGGCCGTGGAGACGTACGACTACATCAACCAAACACTTCCGTTGTTGATCTACAAGGGTACGTAGATCATACTCTCCCCTCTCGTTGCTATGCATCACCATGATCTTGCGTGAGCGTAGGAATTTTTTTGAAATTACTACGAAACCCAACAGTACAACAGTACCATCATTGTTCGACTTCACAAAGAGGCGAAGAGCCAAGCATAAGGTTTAGTAGTACAAGTAGTACTACTACTGGAACTGCATGCTGGAGCGTCTGTACTCTTATTTTATTTTAATCTCTAATAAAGTACACATTTATTCAGGAGAAGGGCGGAAAATGGCAGCCCAATAGTATAGTATTAAAAAACATCAAACATGTAATGATGATATCGATCAACCATACTCGAATATATCTTGGCCTCCGTGCGAGCCCGTCTGTGTTTCTCGCTCCTCGTCTCTCTCAAGGAACATCGGGTAGGCCGTTTTGCCGTCAATTGAGATTGGTTTGCTCAAACTCCAGACCCACATGTTAGTGATATGCCAAGAGGAGGTGCGTTGACCGACTGGCCATACACGTACTTGGTTTTGCACCTTCATACTACTCCTCCCTCCAGCATAGTTTACAGGGCACACTTCATTCTGATGCATTTCTTTCAATGCATTTACACCACTAGAGAGACTTTAGACGTGTTTAGTTTAATGCTCAATTAATTAGGGCGTGATAACCGCAATCAAGTCCACAGTTTTCGCTCGATGTACTCCCTCTGTTCCTAAATATAAGTCCTTTTAGAGATTCAAATGGACTACAACATACGAATGTATGTAGACATATTTCAAAGTGTAGATTCACTCATTTTAAAGTGTAGTCACTTGTTGGAATATCTAAAAAGACTTATATTTGGAAACGGAGGGAGTACTAGGGAGTGGAGTAAGTGCATGCATGTGTGTACTCGGGGTGGAAGCACTGCATGCATAAGTGTACGCATTATTTCCTCTAGTAATAGACGCCGTACTATAACTACCAATGCTATTTTTCAGGCCAATCACTAGTCGCCTTGGTCCCAGAGATTTTTTTTGAAGCGCACTCTATAAACAGTGACGGATGGAGTAGTATGAGCGGATTCAAAGAAGAGCGTATTGATGGTTGCTTCTTCCGAGCAACTTACAGTGGGAAAGGTGGGGCTTATGATGTGACACCTCATTACTCACTATTAATGCGGCGCAACGACCGGGCTGAGTCTCCCATGCGGTTGTGCACTACTCCCTCGGTTCTTTAATATACTCTGGAGTATTTGTCTTTCTAGAGATTTCAACGAGTGACTACATACAAAGCAAAATGAGTGAATCTACACTCTAAAATATGCCCATTTGAAATTTGTAAAAAGACAAATATTTAGGAATGGAGGAGTATAATTTTGTGAATGGCACATGGACCTCGATGCTGAAGAGGCTTCTGGCAACGCTATCAAGCTTCCAGCATTTTGTTTACATAATTGACGTACTATACAAATAATTTTCCAGCGACATGAAATTGTACATTGCTCTGAGCTTTTAGCTTTTGTTTCGTGTGTCTTGCCATCGATGCTCTTTTAGAAACAATAAAAAACTAACTTCCTTGCTAATGCATCTCAATGATTAGCAGATCAGAGCTAATATTTACATCACAACTGAAGACAAAGTTGTGAGAAGGTGTTAAATTAAAATTGATCCTGCTTTCATTGGCAGCAATGTCCCCCCAGCTCTGTCTAAATCAACAAGGCATGTTGGGAAAAAAGTAGCTGTCCGGAGCATGCAACATTCCGATCATTTTGTGCAGTTCCACTAAAATAGAGCTGAGCGTCCCTGGTCCAAAGATATTAAGTGTGATTACGCTAATACAGGACTGCTGATGAAACAATAAAAAGACAAATAGAAGCCGGCCACCTTGCAGTCTATCTTAAGACTAACTAGTTGGAGAAGATTAAGCAAATAGTTGGAGAAGATTAGGCACGAAGTTGGATGAGGAGGGTAGAGCAAAACCAATCTCCCTTTGTGCAGTCGCACTGAAATGTAGAGACGTTGCCCGTGTGACATTTTAGTACAACTGCACAAAACACTCTTAAGAAAAAAGTGATTTGTGCAGTTCACCAAAAGGTCACAATAGCAATGAGGTGAAATGGATAGCCCTATTTGCAAAAGAGGTAGAAAGGGAACAATTACTGGCCAATAATAGTTGATGACACATACGACGACAAAAAAGAAGCATATTCCTTGTCCTAAGGGAAGATAACAACATGGTTGTGTTTGTCTAAAACAGTGTGAGGATGATATTGCAATACAGAAAGTATGCCAGACGAGCTACGTTTTGGGCAAAGAACTATGGAAGATCCACATGCAAGATTTTCCACATGCAGCGACGTGGGAAGACGGGCAGTGGAGCAAGGCTGGAGGGGATACCTGGGGGTCATCGGGATGTAACTAGGTGAGCGACGGCAAGCGGGGTCTGCCCATACTGCGATAGCGAGCAGGTGGCATAGGCCCTACCGCGCCGGAGCTTGGTCAGAGAGAACGGCGGGTACCGCAGATCGGGACGTGCTGCGTCGGCACCGTCGAATGGAGAAACATGCACATCCTCACTTTCCGCCGGCGGACGGGATGCGGCCGGATCAGTGACCAACGGTGGGAGAGAGAGGCCATCGCCGCCTTGTGTGAGATACTCTGAAGAGATAAACGCCCATGTAGGCATGCTCCATTGTATATAGTGGAGCGGACTAACTTTTTTCCAGAAAAATCGTTTTTTATTATGTGTACGTGTCATTGAGCGATATAACTTTATTTAAAAATAATGCGCCAACGCATCAAGTCGAACTTTGTTTTGTGCACGCGTGGTACAAGACCTCAGTAGGTAAACAACCACTACACGTGTTCAAATTAGCATGCGGGCTGCCATTTTCGTACAGAAATGAGCTCCATTGTGTACCCGCGCGGGTGTGGCTGGGCACGAAGTGTGAGTACGTGCACCTATTCTCGTTATGTACGTACACCACCTATGTGGGGTTGTGTGAGAGAGATACAAACGTAGATAGATATAGAGTGTGGGTCCGTGAGTGTTTTTTTTGGGGGGGAGGGTCAATCGAAAAATGTAACATATGCAATGTGTGTGAAATAGAGTCCTGGATATATCATATATATATAGAGCGGGCGATCCACGAGAAGAGAGTGGAGGTATCATCGGCTTGAGGTATCCATAGAATCGAAGAGAGGGATGATGTGTGTGTGTGCACACACGCGTGATCGATAAAGAGTGCCATCGAATTTGTGTGTGCCCACGTCAAAGATATAGAGTGGCTGGCATACTGGAACATGAGAGGGGACATGTGAAATTTGTCTCTGTGGCATGGATACCTACCTGCAGCGCTCGACTATCGGTGTGTGGTGGGGGAAGGCCTAATTAATTATAGAGGTACAATGGCTGGTATATGTGTGGAGGAGGAGAGAGGCCTACCTTATGTATTAAGGGAGATCGATTGACATCCATGCATATGTGTAGGAGAGGAATAAGGTTGGGAGAGAGACAGAGCTAGAGTGTTGGAGGGGGTGGTAGTGGAGTGTTGCTTCTAACAAATGGTGGGAGTCTGGGAGAGGCTTTCTAGACAAACAGAGGGCACGCCTGCAATATCAATAAGAGAGGGGATGGCTGCCCTGTCTGTGCACGTGCGTGCGAGAGACGGGTCAGGAGGCATGCATGAATGATGAGGGGGACGATATAGCTATGGTAAGCAGACGTAACTACATAGTAAGATCAGTCATCCTTTATCAGAGAAAGGAGAGACATAACTTGTCAGGTACGTCGATCGATGGGTGGGGGGAAATAGTTAAAGTCAACATAGGTATATGTGGGGAGATCAATCGGTATACATGCATGTATGTGTTAGAAGCAAATAAGGCCCGACGAGAAGGATAGTGTTGACGCCAGATTTTGGCATGGTAAAAAACACAATTAAAATGGCCTCAAATAAAAAGTGTTCAAAATGAGAAAGTTATGTTTCTTCAGAAGGAGAAACTTTGATATTTGGGCCATAGCCATCCGATCTCATCTCTAAGGGTGAAGTTGTGTTCAAAGTACTGAGATTTTGTATTCAGAACACTATTCGGCTGATTACGCCCCCAAGATGGCCTCAAATGGAAAAATGATCTACACAAATTGTCTTCATCTCGTCGAGATGATCGATTTTGATTTAAAAATTGTCCCTATCTGAGTTCGTATGCAACTGTTAGAGGCAATACTTCGCGAGCTGGCCCTGAGTGAAAAAGTGACGCGAGGGACCAGAAACCCACCTAGGTGGTGTCTGATGGGTCGCGTGAGTTGTTTGGCCTTTGCCGACTGAATGAAGACCTTGCCGGGGTGGAAACCTTGCTGGGGTAGAAGCTTTCCGGGGTAGAAACCTTGCTGGGGTGAAAACCTTGCCGGGGTGAAAACCTTGCCGGTGTGAAAGCTTGCCGGGGTAGAAAGCTTGCCGGGGTGGAAAGCTTGCCGGGGTCAATCCGACCGGAAGTTGGAGATGGGCTCGAAAGGTTATATAGATAACCTCTTATAGAAAAGTGTTCTACACGGAAGTTGTGTGTATTGTCGAAATGGTCAACTTTGCTTTTGGAGTCATCATCATCTGAGATAGTATACAGCCTGTAGAGTTACTGAAAGACTCAGACAGCCAAGAAAACTACATGACCAAATCCGACTGGAAGTTAAATATGACCTCGTAAAGTATTGAAGATGACCTTATTTGGAAAATGATCAAAAGGAGAGTTGTTCATCTCTTCGAGGCGCATAAATTTGGTATTTTGATCTTCTCAATCAGAGGTCATATGCAAATTCCACGGCCTGTACATGGAACAAGACAGAAGTTTGGGCCAGATTCAGGTTGAATCCGAGTTGGATTGGAATTAGAACAGGAGGACGTGAATTGATGTGATTTTCTTGTAAGGAAAGCCTAGATGAATCCTTTGCTTGTACAGGAAGTCCAGTCGCCTCTTATATATGTTGGGGGTGACGGCCGATTAAAACAACACACAATCGAACAAATCAATATACTACTTTTTCAGTCTACGTTTTATCTCTCCACCGTTTTTCTCTCTCATTATTCGTTGTTCTTCGTGTTTGAGAGCTGTGAATCTCGAGGCTCTAGGGGCGAGCAAATCGACCTAGGGCAGCCCATAGCCACCGCACTCCCTAACAGGGTCCCTCCTCGGGGTGTGGGGTTTTTGGGTCTGCAAAAGCGCCCGTCGATTGTCTTGCTTATCGCACTGTTGGTCAGGTCTCCTTCAACGTGAGCTGCGGTGCATCACCCCCGGCATCGAGGGTACACATGACGTGTTCGTGTTTCAACACACTTTTTGGTGACTCCGCTGGGGACTGAAGATCAATCGTCATCATCCACCATGTCCGATCTTCCCAAGCCATCTGAGGTAGACGCCGATAACATCATCAAGCCCGGCCTTGATGAGATATCGGCCGATCATCGCCAAGTCTATGAGGAGAACAAGAAGGCGCGCGAGGAGAAGGACTTGCAGGAGTTCCTTGCAAAGTTCAAGAATGATCGCCAAGGCAACATCACTCTGATTGAAGAAATCAAGTTCCCTCCTCTTTAAGCTGAGCAGGCTAAACCCTCTGTGAGTACTACCTTTTCTCCTAAGCAGTGGGCTGAGATTGAGAGTCATATTGCTGATGGTAACAATCTAGTCTATCAAACTTTCACTTAAAATACTAATGCTCAGAAGAATATATTTCAATCATCTAGCGGTAATGATGGTGTAGCTGCCAGTGTGCAAAACCCTAATCTGGCTTTACCCATCTCATCGGCGCCTCCCATGCCGATGACTTATTATCCTACCCAAACAAACCAGATTGTGGCTGGACCCATTAATCCTATTATGAGCATGACCGGTTCGGTGGCAACGCCGAACCAAACCCTACCTACAACTACATCCACTCGACCACTACCAAATTATGGGTCGACGTACATGCCACAATTCCTACCTACAGCTAGTAACCCTACTCCTTCTATATGCCACTGCCACAAGCTGCATCATCCACTATGGATGATGGTCTAGCTAATCTTAAAGAGGAGATGGCTAAGATGCTTCGAGAGAGTTTTGGAGTTGAGCTACCTCGGAATCGGATTTACCAAAAGCCATACCCCAAGTACTTTGATGCCATCCAGTGCCCTCCAGGATATAAAATTCCAGATTTTGTTAAGTTTAATGGAGAAGGCACAAAACCCACATGGGAGCATGTTAGTCAATATTTAGCACAATTGGGTGAGGCAGGCTCATTAAATGAGTTGAAAGTGCATTTATTTCCTTTATCATTAACTGGTACCACATTTTCATAGTTTTCTTCTTTACCACATGGTTCTATTCGAGTTTGGTCGCATCTAGAGCAGAAATTTCATGATCACTTTTACAGCGGCGATAATGAACTCAAGTTGTCACATCTAACATCAGTTAAACAGAAGCATGATGAATCGGTCTCCGATTACGTCAAGAGATTCAGATAAACAAAAAACCAGTGTTTTAGTTTGGTGATTACCGAGAGGGACTTAGCGGACCTAGTGCTGAGTGGTTTGAGAACTCCCATTAGAGAAAAGCTAGAAGGTTATGAGTTCTTAAATATCAACCAAGTCTTACAAAGGGCTTTGGCCCAGGAAAGCCGAAGCAATGATCTCAAAGAAATACATAGATACAAAGCCGATCGTCCAAAGATGAATATGGTTGAATATGATAGTGATCACTCGGACGATGAGGGTGATGTTTTTGCTACTGAACTTTTTTGGCCATCTAAGGCCAAACCCTTTACTTACAATGATCTGAAACTGATTCATAAGAATCGTGATGATGAGATGAAGTTTACTTTTAACATTTCTAAGTGTGATAGAATATTTGATGCTTTGCTGCAAGCTAAAATTATTAGGATATCTCATACTTTACCGCCGTTTGAAGAGCTGAAATGGCATGCTTATTGCAAGTATCATAATTCTTTTTCTCATGCCACTAGCGATTGCAATGTTTTTTGACGACAGATACAATCGGCCATTAATTATGGATGATTGACCTTTTCTGAGATGCAAGTTGATAAACATCCTTTTCCAATGAATACCATGGATTTGGAAGGGAAGAAGCTACTCATTCAGCTGGAGGTAGCCGAATCTGCTAATAAAGCTAATATCATTGTTGGTGAGCCCACGAAAGACAAGGAAGGCAACAAGGTCTTGGGGAGACTAGTCGTGCTTGACAAGCAACCTGGTGGCAAGGAAATAATCAAGATCACCATCAAGAATCTGACACTCAGGGGACAACCACAAGTGCAAGAGAACACTCATGTAAAATTTGTTAAGACCAAGAGTCCAGAGGTTGGTAAGTGGAAGACGAATGAAGCTAAAGTGCAGCGCAAGAAAATCAAGCCAACTTTTGATATGTTGTTGTCCAAGTATGCCAATCATGCCGCCGGTTCTAGCTCTAACCGGTCATCAAATTTTAAGCACTCAAGGTCACCTCCTTGGGAAGAATTTCAGCATCATGCAAGGCCATATGGGTCGTGGGCGCCGGGACCATGGATGCCGCCACCCCCTATGTCCCATACTACATGGGAGACTTCAATGGAGGATGGTGGCAGCCCCCAATGGCCCCTTATGATTTTCATCTGGGTTGGGCAGAACCAAGGAGGCCCGTTCATGAGAGACTTCCTTATCCTACACGAGGCCGTTTGAACAATGGTGTCAATCGGCCAGTGCAAGATAATCAAAAAAGGGTCAGCAAGCAAGAATGGCGTGTTTAGTTGCCAAGTGCTGCAATGGTCGAGTCAAGAAAAGGCAAGGAAAAAATCGATGTCGACTCACTCATCTTGGGCAGCGAAACATTCACCATACAGCAGCTGATTATGCATAGCAATCCGACTGAGCTGATACTTGCTATCGCACCAAAGCACTCGGCAAATGACCATGAAGCAAGCACCAGCCAAGTAAAGACGAGAGATCCTAAATACACTCAGCCAAAGTGGTGTCCTCCATGTCGGATTTCGGGTTCCGGCAAAACCCTTGAGGTTTGAACACTGGGGTGTGCACGAAGATCTCCCCCCTCTCTAGCTCGCACACTCAATGATCTCACGGCCTAGCTTGACGGACCCAAAGAACATGAGACACAAGATTTATACTGGTTCAGGCCACCGTTGTGGTGTAATACCCTACTCTAGTGTGGTGTGGTGGATTGCCTCTTGGGCTGAGGATGAACAATTACAGGGGAAGAACAACCTCCTGAGGAGAGGTGCTCTTGTGCTTGGTGAACTTGTGTGAGTCTAAGGATGGAATGGCTCTGATCCAAGATCTGATCGATCCGCCCCCCTAGCTATGGTGATGGCTAGTCCTGTTTATAGAGGCCCTGGTCCTCTTCCCAAATATTGAGTGGGAAGGGATCCCACAACGGCCAATTTGAAGGGGGAAAACTAGTACAAGCTATCCTGACGAAAGTAGTCTTCGCCTGCCAAAGGCTCTGGTGGTCATGCCGTCTTGGGGTGCACGGTGACCTCCGTCCTACCGTCCTGCTGGTCTTGGTCTTGTTGCACTGATATGGAAACCTTTGTCTGATGCCTTGGAACTCCTCGCCTGCGCTTGCCTCCTTAACACCAAAGAGGAAACGAGGACACTCTGCACGCTGGCACCCGCCTAGTCTTGATCATCATGGCTTGCGTCATTGGAACATCGCGAGGTTCACCTTGCCTTGATCTCTCTGCCCCTCGCGAGCCAGCCTGGTGAGGCCACCCCTGAGGAGGTCTTGCGTCATCCGCCTCGCGAGGCTTGGCCCCTCGCGAGGGTCTTGAATGTTTGTTGGTGAAGATGGGCCATACAGGGCCGCTGGAGGAGCCACGTTGCGGGCGGCAGGTAGGCAAGTCTGGGTACCCCCGTTCCCAGAACGCAGACAGTAGCCCCCGGGCCCAAGGCGCACTCGGGCTTGGCTTCGAGGCAAAGCCGAAGGGCAAGTGCGGAGTGCCGCGGGCCCCAACAACATGCGGCCTTGGTCGACGCGTAGCGATAGATTAGATGTGGGCATCTCCGCTTCCCCATGCAGCCTCGACAACTGCCTGACTTGATGGGTCCCTGCTGCATGCAGGAAAAAAATCATTATTAGCTTAGATCATGGAGGTCGGCGGTTGGCCTCCCCTTGGCTATAAATGGGAAGTGGGGGCGGAGCCCTCACCACCCATCTCTTCCTTGCTTCTCCCGCGTCTTCTTCCTTGCCCCACTGCTCGCTGGTGCGTTCATGGCGCCGATACAGAGGTTCTCGGCCGCGGAGAAGGGCAAGACTCCCCTCAATGAGCCCGAGCTGCTCCGGCCGAAGAAGAGGAGGTCCCATTGTCGCGAGACGGTCGTGAGGCTAGTGATGGCGCGGCCGTGGTGTGAGAGGCCACCTCCTGGGTACCCGTTGCCCTTGCACGCTCGTGGTTGCCGTGCCATGGTGCCATACGCCGTTGCCCCAGGAGTCCACGCCGCGGACTCCTCGCGTGAATTTGTGCTGTGGGCGGCGATGCCTCCAAGCACTTGGATTCGCTTCCCGCAGTTCTTCGCCGCCGAGATGCCGCCGAGGGGCCCCCTTGAGCTTTGGCTGCAGCACGCCGTCTGCGACGCCTCGGCGACTGGAGCGGAAGTTAAAGCCATCGCCTCCGGGAGGATCTTCATGACTCGAGGCTGGGGCGACGTCGTCCAAGCTTGCCGTGCGAATGGCGCCCTCGCCATCCACTTCGAGTATGACGGCGCCTCCACGCTGTTCTTCAAGGTCTTCGACAAGGAAGGCCGCCGCTTGGAGTGCTGTCCTGAAGGGGGTCGCCAGGACGGCGCAGCGGCGGGCGTCGGGCCTGCCGCTGGCCTCGACCGCAGCTCCTCCAGCGACAGTTGTGACTCCTGGTGGTCCAGCGACTCTCCCGAGCTCGTGAAGTCTCCGGAGATGAGCGACGATAGTTACGTGCCCCCGAGCTCTCGTTGGGCCCGGAGCAAGGTCGCCGCGTCTGGCCGCCACCGCCGTTGATCTGGATGGGGTTGGCGCCAGCCTTCCATAGCCCATTGTTGATGATGGCATCGGCGACGTCCGGCGCATGTAGATAGAGCTCCTAGGAATTCCCTTCCTTTTTGTTCCCTCCGAGGAATCAAAATGGACCCTGTGAGGGTGTGTAACGCGTCTGTAATGCCTTTTGTTGATATTATCCTTATTATGAAATTTTTGCGAGCACATGCGCTGGTGCGGTCATGGCGCCGATACGGAGGTTCTCGGCCGCAGAGAAGGGCAAGACTCCCCTCAACGAGCCCGAGCTGCTCCCGCCGAAGAAGAGGAGGTCCCATCGTCGCGAGACGGTCGTGAGGCTAGTGGTGTCGCGGCCGTGGTATGAGAGGCCACCTCCTAGGTACCCGTTGCCCTTGCATGCTCGTGTCGAGGGCCCCGGAGGAAGGAGCAATGAGCGTCGCCACCCGCTCCAGGGTCGTGGTTGCCGTGCCATGGTGCCATACATCGTTGCCCCAGGAGTCCATGTCGCGGACTCCTCGCACGAATTTGTGCTGTGGGCGGCGATGCCTCCAAGAACTTGGATTCGCTTCCCGCAGTTCTTCGCCGCCGAGATGCCGCCGAGGGGCCCCCTTGAGCTTTGGCTGCAGCACGCCGTCTGCGACGCCTCGGCGACTGGAGCGGAAGTTAAAGCCGTCGCCTCCGGGAGGATCTTCACGACTTGAAGCTGGGGCGAGGTCGCCCGAGCCTGCCGCGTGAACGGCACCCTCGCCATCCACTTCGAGTATGAAGGCGCCTCCACGCTGTTCTTCAAGGTCTTCGACGAGGAAGGCCGCCACTTGGAGTGCTATCCTGAAGGGGGTCGCCAGGACGGCGCAGCGCCGGGCACCAGGCCTGCCGTTGGCCTCGCCCGTAGCTCCTCTAGCGATAGTGGTGACTCCTGGTGGTCCAGCGACTCTCCCGAGCTCGTGGAGTCTCCGGAGACGAGCGGCGACAGCTACGTGCCCCCGAGCTCTCGTCGGGCCCAGAGCAAGGTCGCTGCGTCTGGCCTCCGCCGCCATTGATTTGGATGGGGTTGGCGCCAGCCTTCCGTGGCCCACTGTTGATGATGGCGTCGGCGACATCCGGCGCATGTAGATAGAGCTCCTAGGAATTCCCTTCCTTTTGTTCCCTGCGAGGAATCCAAACGGACCCCGCGGGGGTGTGTAAAGCATCTATAATGCCTTTTGTTGATATTATCCTTATTACGAAAATTTTGCGAACACATGTCCTGCTGAGGCTCGGTCTCCCCCTTTCCAATCCCGCAGCAGCTTGGTGCTCTACGCTAACAGGTCCCGGTCCCCCGGCAGGCTGCAGCCGTCGCTGGTATGCCAGGTCGCGATGTCGTGGTCAAGGCCAGGAGGTGAGCGGCCCAAGGTCCAGTAAGAGCTCCTGAGGCGCGATGCACGAGAGGTCCCCTTTAGCGCGCAAGCAGCTACCTAAGGATGGGAAAGGGAGGCGATGTTGCCGCAGCAGGGCAGCGAAAAGGCGAGAATCTTATGTCGCAGTGCTGGGTTGGTCCAGGTACAAGACTTATCTTGGCATTCTGGAGTCTGCTTCCCGTGCCACACCAGACCTGGGTGTCGGTCGCTGCTGGGTAGCTAGGTTAGGCCCGTGCGGGCCTCCCTCTCTTCTCCATGTTCTTCCTGGTGCTCTATGTCCTCGGGTCTCGGCCGTCGAGTGAGCTCAGCCGCCGCTGGTATGCCAGGTCGCGATGCCATGGTCAAGGCTAGGGGTGAGGGATGGAGAGCCAGTAAGAGCTCCTTAGTCGCGATGCTCAGGAGCCCTCCTTTTAACGCGCAAGCGAATTGCATGGGAGAAGAGATAGAGTCCGCGGTACCGCCCGCTGTAGTCCTCAGGAAGTTCCTGCAAGTCAGCGCAAGGAGGGGAACAAATCGCCGCGGTGATCGCCCGTCCGTTGCCAACTTGTGTGAGGGGACTCCCTACTGCGGAGAGCCCCCGGGGCGTGTATAGCCCCGCCCTGGAACATGGCTTGCACGGCAGGGTTAGGCGAGGTGTATCTGGACGCTCGTGAGCCAGCGCGGGACTCATGAGGCCCTACCTCAAGGCGGGTTGCGCCTGGTCTTGATTCTTGTTGGCTGTGGCGGTCCTGCGAGATGGTTAGACAACCCGCGCCGAAAGGATTTCCTGAGGCTATCGCACAAGAAGGCCAAGCACCAATGGCCCCAGGAGGTGACGTGAACGGGGCAGGCCCGCTAGACAGAGCTCAGCCGTTGGATTTATCGACGCTGCAGCGACGGACCCGAGCGCAGACGCCGTGCCTAGCCTTCTTATGCAAAGGATCCTGAAGAAAGACAATCGGCGCGGGGCTCCCTTGGTGGGCGACAAACAAGCAGGTGATAACCATTGATAGATTATGCATGAGAAGCAAACTGGCTCGGGTAAACGCAGGAACGATACATGCCACTGGGTCAGACCCGAGCGGCTTGGGGATGATACAGCCCGAGGGGCGCCCCCAGCAAGGTGAACTGAAGATGCAAGTAGATACATGCCACAGGGACGGACCCACGCGGCCTGGGGATGATGCAGCCCAAGGGGCGCTCCCAGCTAAATGAACTTGGCAAGATGTCACCTCGTTTGGTTGCCGAAGGAGTGTTGGGGTAGCTAAAGACGCGTAGTGAAGAAGTCGCCCCTCATGAGCCGCCGGGGCCCTGAGCCTCGGGAGGCTCTGGAGGCTCGGACGGCCTCTGGAGGACTGTCTCCATTTCCGCGAGGACTGCGTGATGCCTCTCCTCCTGACCCGCCATGAAGCTCCGTGGGTTGCGCTGGAAGGCAGCAGCCACGCTCGGCAGGCCGAACGGCATGCAAACGTAGCTGTGAGGTGGACCTTCACAGCGTCCAACACGCAAAGGCCGGAAGCGCTCCTGAGATGCGGCCCGGTTGAGCCCTGGGATGTCAATGCAGACGCGCAGCTCACCACCCTCGCCTGGGTGGGGAGCAACGCCAGGTGGGCGACGGTCGCCGCGTATTGCCCTTGCTACCTGAAGCTCCTGAGATGCCTTGTCGATGAACTCCTAAGCGCCAGGCGCTCTTTGCTTGGCGCCCTCCCGAGGGAAACATGTCGCGAAGCATGCCTCCACATGGTGCCTGAGCGCCTCCCTCGTGATGCTGGCCAGGTCTGAGGTCCTCCAGAAGAGAGCCCCCGAGCCTTGCCCGAGGACGGCGCCGGGCGCACCTCCCTATGCGAGGGAGAGAGGCGTCCCAAGCGCGGGCGTAGATCTTGAAGTGGTGCCGTTGGAGGTGCCGCTCCCTTGAGGCCCCGTGTGGAGCAGCTGCTTCTTCTTCTTGGGGTTGTCCTCAAGAGGGTACTACGCTGCGTTGCTATCGGGGTATTCGAGTGATGCGGCTTGGAAGGCACGCTCAAGGGAGCACACCACGTCTCTTTCTTCGCAGGGGATGGTGATGATTCCGCCGCTTCCGGGAATCTTGAGGACGTTGTAGCCATGGTGGGCGACTGCCATGAATTTGGTCGGTGCTGGGTACCCGAGGATGGCATTGTACGACAGACGGATGTGGGCGACGTCGAAGTCGATGAGCTCGGTGTGGTAGTTATCGCATTGACAGAAGGTGACAGGGAGACGAACTTGCCCTATCGGGGTGGTAGAGCCGCCAGTCACTCCTGAGAAAGGCTTGGTAGGCTAGAGCTGAGCGTATGGCACTTGAAGGCTGTCGAAAGTCTCGACGGATAGGACATTGAGCCCTGCGCTGCCGTCGATGAGGGTCTTGGTGACTTGGACATTGCTGATGACGAGTGAACAGAGCATTGGGAGAACGCCGGCCATTGCCGCGCACTTGAGCTGGTCTGCCGAGCTAAAGGTGATGGCGTACTTGGACCGTCTGAGCGGGCGTGTGGCCTCGAGCCTGGGAAGGACTGCGTTCACCTCTTGAGCAAACTGCTTGAAGACTCGTTGAGAGGCTGGGGCTTGAGCTCCGCCCAAGATGCAGGCGATAGCTCGCGGCTCTTGGAAGCCCGCAGCCCCTCCTCCTATTGATGGTCGTCGTTCCTTCTTGGCGGCGGTAGCAGAGGGAGACCAGGGTTGCCCTGAGGACGGCCCTCACAAGGTTGGTCCCTCTAGGCGCCCTCACAAGGTTGGTCTTGCCAACGATCCTCGCGAGGTTGGTCGCGCCACTCCTGGCGAGGCCCACGATCGTCCCAAGGTCCTCCACCACGTCCACCTCCTTGGCCGTAGCCCCGGTCGTTGCGCTTGGGGCGTCGACCGAAGCGTCCATCTCGAATGGCCCTAAGCTCCTGCCAGTCATTAGTGTTGTGTGTGCGCACGTTGTGGAAGGCGCAGAAAGTGCGGCTGCCCTTGGATGACTTGGGAAGATCTCGGCCGCGCTTGGTGTCTGGTTCTGCCGCAAGCATGGTGACTCCTTTGCGCTTCACGTCCTTGGCTTTGGCCTTCTTCTCCTCTGGATCCGCAGCAGGGAGCTCGAGGAGGGAGAGGCGCCCCTCCTCAGCTCTTGCACACTTGGTCGCGATGTTGAACAGCTCCAAGGTCGTGCACAACTCTTCATGGATGGCGAGCTCCTCCTTCATCTCGACGTCGCGGACGCCGTCGGAGAACGCTGAGATGATGGCCTCGTCCCTTACCTTGGGGATCTTGATTCACGCGTTGTTGAAGTGTTGGATGTACTTCTTCAGGGTTTCTCCCGGTTGTTGCTTGATGCGGCATAGGTCACCCGCGACCGAGGGGCGGTCGCGAGTGCCCTGGATGTTGGCGATGAAGCGGTCGCGCATCTCGTCCCAAGAGGAAATTGAGCCTGGGGGCAGGTTCAGGAGCCATGAGTGGGCATTGTCCTTAAGAGCCATGGGAAACCAGTTCGCCATGACCTTTTCGTCGCCGTTGGCCGCTTCAATGCTCAGCTCGTAGAGCTGCAGAAACTCCGCAGGGTCGGGGGTGCCATCGTAGCGAGGAGGCAGATCTGGCTTGAACTTGCCCGGCCAGACGACGCTATCCAACTCAGGAGTGAAGGCGCGGCATCCCGCCGTGGCCCGTCGTGGAGGCAGAACTTGGTCGTGGTGCCCCTGCGCCGGCATGGCACGCGGCGCATGGCCCTGTCGCAGCAAGCAATCCTGGCGCAGCAGAGCTGGGAGTGGTGGAGCGTTTCCTTGTGGACGGGGAATCTCTTGGCAGCTTCTTTCTTCGTGCGCTGGCACGTGGCGCGGTGGGTCGCGCCGCTGGGCCGTGCATCTTGGAGCGAGGACGCCGTCTTGACACGGGGAAGGCTTAGGTGCTCCCTGAGCCGCACGCCTCGGCGCAAGGGTGCCATCTTGTTGCGAAGGAGGCAGAGGCACTTCGTGAACCACATCGCCTGTAGCTGGGGGTGGGCGAGACAGCGAGAGGGATGGTGCAGGAGAGCCTCCCGCGGCGCTGATGAGCTCGGCGATGCGGTCCAACCAGTCCTCGTAGAAGTCGTCGACTGGATGGTAGTGCAGGAGCTCGCACGCCATGAGCAGCGCGACCTGCGCATCCGTGGGTGCACGGCGAGCGTGAGATGATGAGCCGACCAGAGTCAGCGACGGGGTGGCGGTGTGGCCGTCACATCGCACAGAGGGATGCATCGAATAGGCTTGCTGCTCGCTTGCCGCCGGACCAGTGACGGCGTTGGCGGAGGGTGACGGAGAACGACGGTGAGGCCCGCCTACTGGGGTCGTCTGAGCGACACGGGCGGCGATAGCGGCCCGGCGCTCCGTGCGAGCCCGGCGAGCGTCGGCCATGAGCTTGGTGGAGTGACGAAGCATGGATCGACGAAGAAGAAGGCTTCGGCGCACCCCCTACCTATCACGCCAAATGTTGGATTTCGGGTTCTGGAAAAACCCTTGAGGTTCGGACACTGGGGTGCGCACGAATATCTCCCCCCTCTCTAGCTCGCACACTCAACGATCCCACGGCCTAGCTTGACAGACCCAAAGAACATGAGACACAAGATCTATACTGGTTCAGGCTACCGTTGTGGTGTAATACCCTACTCCAATGTGGTGTGGTGGATTGCCTCTTGGGCTAAGGATGAACAATTACATGGGAAGAACAGCCTCCTGAGGAGAGGTGTTCTTATGCTTGGTGAACTTGTGTGAGGCTAAGGATGGAATGGCTCTGATCCAATATCTGATCGATCCGCCGCCCTAGCTATGGTGGTGGCTAGTCATGTTTATAGAGGCCCTGGTCCTCTTCCCAAATATTGAGCGGGAAGGGATCCCACAACAGTCAATTTGAAGGGGGACAGCTAGTACAAGCTATCCTGACGAAACTAGTCTTCGCCTGCCAAAGGCTCTGGTGGTGATGTCGTCTTGGACTCCACGGTGACCTCCGTCCTGCCGTCCTGCTGGTCTTGGTCTTCTTGCACCGATATGGAAACTGTTGCTTGATGCCTCGGAAATCCTCGCCTGCGCTTGCCTCCTTAACACCAAAGAGGAAACGGGGACACTGTGCGCGCTGGCTCCCGCCTGGTCTTGATCGTCATGGCTTGCGTCATTCGAACCTCGCGAGGTTCGCCTTGGCTTGATCTCTCCGCCCGTCGCGAGCCAGCCTGGTGAGGCCGCCCCTGAGGAGGTCTTGCATCATCCGCCTCGCGAGGCTTGGCCCCTCGCGAGGATCTCGAATGTTTGTTGGTGAAGATGGGCCATACAGGGCCGCTGGAGGAGCCACGCTGCGGGCCGCAGGCAGGCAAGTCTGGGGACCCCTGTTCCCAGAACGCCGACACTCTAGGGCTAATGAAGACACGAAAGAGGGAATTACAGAGGTTAAGGAGTCAAGAGATGACAGAACAAGAGGACGAGAAGCAAAGGGATAAGTTGTTCAATGACACTCGGCCCATGGTGCCTACAAAACAAGTGTGGAGGCCTAAACAAATACAAGATGAAGTGGCTTCTACACTTATCAGAGCAGCACCTACACCACCAAAAGAGGACAATGTAATCATTGCATCATCTGTGTTACCTATTGCTTCTTCTTTGCTCGAACAAATTTCAGAATCGGTGGATATAATAGGGGAAGAGGAGGATATGTTAGATTACGAGTCAACACCGGTTCATGAAGGTATGGATATTAATATGGCGTATTACTTACCCGCTGAGTTTCATGCTGTAGATGAGGAAGGGGAGGTGGCTCTGCTGGATTTTGGCCCTAAAAATGCAATACTCGAGAAACCAAAAGACCTAGTGACACATTTGAAACCGTTGTATCTCAGAGGTCATACCAACGGATCTCCACTCAATCGAATGCTTGTTGATGGTGGTGTGGTGGTAAATCTTATGCCCTATTCGGTCTTCAATAAATTGGGTTGGCCTGATGAAGAGCTGATGAAGACGAATAAGGTGCTCAATGGATTTGAAGGCAAAGAGAAAACTGAAGCCAAAGGTGTGATGTATGTGGAGCTTATAGTCGGGAGCAAAACTTTGGCTACTGCATTCTTTGTCGCTGAGGTGCAAGGTAACTACAACGTCATACTAGGCCATGATTGGGTTCATGCAAACCAGTGCGTGACATCCACTATGCAACAGTTTTTGATCCAATGGGTTGATGATGAAGCGGAAGTCATTCATGCGGATAACTCGACTTGTGTTGCTTTGGCCGATGCATCGGTGGATAGGCAACACCCCAATGCTACTTGCTTGACGGGGCCAGACTTGTCAGAGTTTGATTTTCTCAGCGCGACCAAGAATGGTTTTGTGCCCGTCTCTTTAAAGCCGACTGAATGCAATCGGCTCCAAGGTATGATATGTTTAAATGGATTCTAGTTCCGAGTGGTTACAAAAACGTTTTGTAAAATATCGGTCCAGCGAGAACGATATGTATGAGTCTATAGAGGAGTTGGATGACATGGATAAACTTGGTCAAGGTTTTACATCGGCCGATCCATTAGAAGAGATAGATATTGGAGATGGTTCAGTCACTCGACCGACGTTTGTAAACAGAAATTTGAAAGCCGATTGTAAAGCTAAGTTAATCGAGCTATTGAAAGAATATGTTTGTTGCTTTGCATGGGAATATCATGAGATGACAGGTTTAAGCCGAGAGCTAGTGGAGCATCGGTTACCTATAAAGGCTGGTTTTAGACCATATAAACAATTAGCCAGAAAGTTTAATCCAAAAACATATGACCGGATCAAGGAAGAGATTGGTCGTTTGCTTAAAGCTAATTTTATTAGACCTTGCAGGTATGCCGAGTCGATTTCTAACATTGTCTTAGTGGAGAAGTGTAACAACCCCAGTATGATGCTACACTAATATCTTGCCTAATGATTCCGTGTCGTCATAATTAAGTTGCTAATCCTCACTTTGTTTCAAACCAAACACAAATTCATATTTAAAATGCCCGTCAAATATTTATTTCTTCAATCAGTAAAACTAAAATGTTCACCTTATCCTATAAATTCCCTAGATCATTATCATGTTGAAACACCTCTGTTAAATTCGTGAGGTGCCCATGGGAATTAATTTAGTGGTCCAACATCAATTGTTTTGGCTTTTCAATTTCAAAAAAAAATAGTTAGACAACTCCTTTTGACCCCAAACCTTTTTGTTCCATATCAAGGTTTTGTGTTAGATTTATGTGCCATGTTTTGTTCAAAACAAAACTCATTTAGTACTAAAAGGAAATGCAAAACAGTGCCTGAGAAAGGGAAAAGACAAGGACTAAAGCTACTGTGCAATTAGGCCTACTCGGCGACAGTGCCGGCCCAGCCCGCTCCCAGGTCGCCCCCAACCTCTCCCCTCTAGCTGTCCATGACGCCCGAGCCAGGACGTCGTTCCCGCGCACCCTCTCGCCATCGTGTCGCTACATGGCGCTTGGAGGGGATAAGAAGACCAGCACTGACGCTCTGGACTCCCAGGATCTTTTCTCCCTCTTTCCCACGCTCCGGTCCATCCACCACGCATGTGCCCGAGACGCCATCGCCATCGCCTTCGCCATCATCGTGGCCATCGAGCTTCCGTGCCACCGGAGGATGTCCAGGAGAGCCGCAGCTTCCGCCTTCATTGTCTTCATCGCTGGATCGGAGCCAAGACGCCTGAACGACGACGCCCACGAATGTCTTCCACGCCACGGCCACCGCAACCCCGCCGCTCGATCCGCCGTCGTCTGCCCACACCGAGCCTCCCCCAAGGCCGCTTTGCACATCTGCGGGGGTGCTGTGAGATCCACTCCTTCTCCCCTTACTCACCTGCTCATCTCCGCGCTCGTAGTCACCGACCATGTCATGGCCATACTCGTCGCCGTAGACGAGCTCGCCGCCGTGACCACCGTAGCCCGAGCTCGCGCCCGAGCTCGTAGTCGAGCTCCTGGAGCTCGTAGGAGCCCAACGCCGCTCCCCGCGTCGCTTGACGTGACCCCACATCGCCGTAACCACCAACGCCGAACTTTGGCGTCTGCTCCACCGCTCGCCGCCATGATGAGAGCTCCGCTCCCCGTGCGTGTGCGCGCTGACCACGCCCTGACCTCGCCCCGACCGCCCACATGCCCGTCTGTCTCCGCTCATCGTTGGCCGCAGCCGCGTTGGCCCGTGCGCCCCTGCTCGTGGGTTGAGGCGGCGCCCACGCGACCCGGCTGCCGCTCCCGCCTGTTGCTACTGTTGCAGATGGCCATGACCATGTCCATGGCCGTGAGCCGTGTCTGGTGTACACTGTGAGTGCGTGCTCTATGTGTGTATGGTGCGTGCAGTGTGTGCGTGGCTCCGGCCTCGCTCGCCTTCGGCCCGCCTTGCCGCGCCTGCGCCATGCCGTTGCGCTGCCCCTGCTTCCCCATTGCCGATGCTGCTCGCTGCCTACTGTCGCTGCTCTGCCTATACTGCTGCAGCTACAGTTACTGTAGCGCTAGCTGGCTGTTCTAATTCTACGATGGTTAACCCTCTAGATAGCCCTTAAACTCCGGCAAAACAATTGTTAACATGAGTAAAAATAATATGTGAAGGAAGTACACTTGACAAACTTCAATATACCCCACTGGACCAAATCCATTTGATGCGTGGATTAAATCCTATGAAATTCACAAAATGGTAAGTTTTGTTAGCTGGAAAACTGAAAAATAGCTTTATAATAATAGCTACTTTAGAGCCGTTGATGATCAAGCAAATGATCTATAATATGGAGGAAGGTGTTACTAACATGTAGATCTCAGAAAAATGCTCATAATTAATGTAAGGCACAAGATCATAGGATGTACAGAACAACAGCTATAGCCTTCGAAAAACAGCTAAGTAATGTTCAAAAACCGAGCAGTCCTCAGACTTAAAAGTTTTATACATGAAAGTTACTCAGAACGATGAGACCAATCCGAATACGTGGTCCGTTCATCCGCCACACGCACCTAGCATAGCAAACACGCAACCTTCCCCCTCCCATTCCTTTGTTCGAAAATGCCTAACACCGGGAAATATTTCCCGGATGTTATCCCCCTTCACCAGTATCGTCTAGCACCACGTTAGCACACCCCTAGTACCACTTGTTGTCTTTTCATGCATCTGTTTGCTTTGTATTTACTGTTTATTCCCCCTCTTCTCTCCGATAGACTCCGAGATTGATGCTGCCCCTGTGATCGACTACGTCGACGACACTTCTTCCTTTTCAACAGAGCTTCCAGGCAATCAAACCCCCCTTGAGCATTCTGATATCGCCTATTTCTTTCCCTCTCATGCTTGCATTAGAACTGCTACTGCTTTATGTATGATCCTACTCTGATGCATAGCCTATTTTTGTTACCTGCTTATTGTTACCTTACCTGCTTATCCTAAACTACTTAGTATAGGTTGGTTAGTGATCCATCAATGACCCCCACCTTGTCCCAGTTGCCTCGCTTTATGTTTGATGACTCGATCAACGTGATCGACGTCCAGGCCCCGACACCACACATCACCCCCTTAGTTGTACGACTCTACAGAGTTACCATCGAGTGCCGAGGGTGGAACCTCTTACATCACTCATAATGAGATCTCCGTAGTGTAGCTATACGGTCAAGGTCATCGAGGGTGATTTGCTCCTTAACCACTTCCGTTACGGCTCTGTCGTGCAACCCATCAAATGTGAACCTCGAGTGTGGATCCTCTTACGTTCACCTTGATGACAACATCGAGTGGAATTCACCAGGGGTGATTCCTCGGGGTTTCCCCTTGGTGTTAGATACACAGTTACTATGGTTACTATGACTTTGCACTGAGCCATGTTACTAAAGACGGGTTGGCCCTGAGGGGTACCCGCGCGAGCTTAATAGCGAGTGATGTGGTGTCGGGTTGACCTCGAAGGTGCCCGCGAGATACTTACGAGGCGTGGCCGGGCAATCTTAGCCCTTGCCGCAAGTACTCGAGACGGGGCGACGGGGTCACATCTTTTGTGAGTCTCTGCTTGTTACCGCGCGTTCCTAATCCACTAGGATTTGGATATTTGATCTGAGGGGCCTCTGGCCTGATAGCACTAACCATCACGTGGGCATAGTATGGGCGTTCTGCATCGTATGCATCAGCCGAAGCTTAATAGACGTCAGCGACTGAGCGGCGCGCGCTGGGTTGGACTGCGTAAGCTCCTGCCTTGTTGAAGGAGGTAGCTAGGTCTGCTCACCGGCCGCGTACGCAATGTGCAGGAGTTCCCGGGGAGATGGCCCATGACCCTTGGGGGCATAGGCTTAGTCCGGCGTGCTGACATCTCTATTAAGCCTAGGTCGGGTTAGGGCGTATTGTTTGGCCGAGGCCGGGCATGACCCAGGAAAGTGTGTTTGGCCGGAGTTAATCGAGCGTGATGGGTAAGTTGGTGCACCCCTGCAGGGAAGAAAACATCTATCGATAGCCTATCCTACGGTAACGGACACTTGGAGTTGTATCCTGATCGATACAACTAGACCTGGTTACTTGACATGAGAAATGGATTGTGATGAGAAATGGATATGAGCAATGGATAGTATGGCTCTGGGATTGCTTTCTCGTAGGGAGTCGAGAAAGGATCTGTGGCTGAGGTTGATAACACTACTGCTACTTTACTTTATGCTACTCTACTCTCTCTTGTTGCTGCAAGATGGTGGTTTCCAGAAGATGCTAGTCTTCGATAGGCTAGGCTTTCCCCTTCTTTCTAGCATTTTGCAGTTTAGTCCACAGATACAACCCATTTCCTTTGATACGGATGCATACTTAGTTTAGATCTGATGTAAGTCTTGCGAGTACTTTGGATGAGTACTCACGGCTGCTTTGCTACCTCTTTTCCTCCATACCCGATTGTTGCGACCAGATGACGGATCCCAGGAGCCAGACAACACCACTGATGACTACTGCTACCCCGAGGATGCCTACTACTACGTGACGGCCGTTGACAACCTGGAGTAGTTAGGAGGCTCCCAGGCAGGAGGCCTTGCCTTTTCGATCGATGTTGTTTTTGTGCTAGCCTTATTAAGGCAAACTTGTCTAACTTATGTCTGTACTCAGATATTTTAAGGCAAACTTGTCTAACTTATGTCTGTACTCAGATATTGTTTCTTCCACTGACTCTTGTATATTCGAGCTTATGTATTCGAGCCCCCGAGGCCCCTGGCTTGTAATATAAAGCTTGTATTATTTTAATATGTGTCTAGAGTTGTGTTGTGATATCTTCCTGTGAGTCTTTGATCTTGATCGTACACATTTGCGTGTATGATTAGTGTATGATTGAATAAAGGGCGTCACAAGTTGGTATCAGAGCCGACTGCCTGTAGGATCCCCCCTTTCCACCTCCTTGGCTGAAGTTGAGTCTAGACATTGCAAAACTTTTACTAACATGGCTGTGTGGCTCATGGGCCCACAACGCCATTGGGTGGTATTAGGATATTTTATTCCTCGTCTATACTCTAGGACTTAGTTCTCTCTTTTATTTAGGGTTAAATGAATTTACTAACTATGTTAGGTTCTCGTAACGACTTTCCCCGGAGAGCCCCTTCATTCCGGATGGTCGCCTGCTGCACTAGAAGATTCTGAAGATACTCTATGATGTTCTCGTGAGACTTTGTGCCTCTCGCTTTTGCAATTCCCTAGCGCCGATATATCCTTATGGATAACTACATACACTTGTCATTCATACAATCATTCCTTGTTGCTCTTGTTATTACAAGATGCCCTAAAATACTCTACTTTACCCCGAGAATCCTTTGTGCTTGCTGCCTTGCAGCTCCTTTTCTGCATGAATACATGTATGAATAAATCCTCACGCTTACCGGGGATCCGTTCATCACCAGTGGTTCTTGTGTTTCACAAATTCTTTGAAATACTATTAGATCTTCCGATAATACTCAGTAGCCTATTGCTCCTGTTCTTCCTTATCGTCTTGCATTATGGTTAATTCAAATGTCCAACACTATTCATTAAACTCCTTTGAGATTGTCATTCTTACCCTAATGATTCGACGTGCGTGTGAATGCACACATTCATTAGTTATTCCCTGGTAATTATTTATCCTTCTGGCTCAGACTCCACTCTGGACATGATCGATCTATGTCTTTTCAACTTTCTTATCTTTTGATTAGAGTGTTTGCTTCTGATCTTCTAATTTGGAAATCATATTTTCTTTGCATTTAAGCATCAAATTATTCAGATGTTTCTACAATCCAATGCCTTTGCATTCTTTCCTTATTCTCATTGAGTACTGATACTCAAATCAGATCCATTGAGGACCGCTGAATCCTTTGTTGGATTATTATCCAGCAGTGTCCTTCATATTCAAAATTTTATGTGTTCTTCCCCTGATACATATTGCCTTTGGTAAATTGTATTCTCTGCTTTGTCAACCATGCTCTACTTCCGAGCTTGAGTTCATTACCTCTGGATTTTTCGCAAATGTTCCTAAGATGCCTCGACGGGTTGAACTAATGATTTCCCTAATTTGTGTGAACCCGGAAATTTCTATGGGTCATACTCTACTGGTGTTACGCCGGATAAAAAATTCTACACTGCAACTTCGTCAAAAGAGAGAAGTAGATGAGAGGTTATGCATTGAAGAAGTGGGAGTCGACCTTGAACTTTGTGTTCATGCCCATAGACACGATGTAGATCTTATCATGGAAGCTTCTCTTATAATCAAATGTTCCCTTGGTATAAGCTCATCTTGTATCTATGAATTGATCCTTTGCAATCGTGGTTCCGACCGTATTTCCTCCTTGATTCCAATTACCGGATAAGTCAAAATACTTATCCTTTGCAAATCATTTCCCCCGTCCAACCTCTACTCCGATTACCTTCCGGCATTACACCTAGTACCTGATATTGGGAAGTTTTATACCCCATCACATCCTTCCTAGCCTGATCGGCTATATTTTTATCGTGTCAACTTTTAACTATGCTACCTGGTTCTTATGCCCGGAGCAACTTCGACGACGAGCTAAGCTTATGTCGGTCTTCCTCGTCATACCATTTCGCCATAAACAACAAGCTTTCTTTCGAGTTTGTGTCGTACCCATGGTACCAATAACCTTTCACTTCAGCATTCCTTTGACTTGATGTCATCACCGATCGATTACATCTTCATGAAATCTCTCGACAAATGTGTCATGATCATCACCAGCATTCTGAGATGTTCCAAGATATCAATCAAATTCATGATGAGAAATACCATCCTTGCCCCTTGATGAATTGTTCCTGAGCCCACTGGCCACAAAATCATCTTTTTCTTGCTGAAATTGTATGACTTATTTTATAAGTTGTTTCGATGGATCCTTTGTGTATCCGAAGTCTGACCTTTGCTTGAAGCAATGTCAATGCTATCTCGAAGCATGTCTGTGGTAATCCGATCTCCAATAAGAACGTTTGAAGCACGATACTAAAATTTCTTTATCAATTATCCAAACACCGTTGTATGGGTAATGTCATGAAATTTCTTTCCCCTTACCTAAATGGTTTTATACTTCTATCTTGTCATGGATATCATGCTCTGCTTGTCCTTGGGAAAGATATACCCCTGAAATATGTGTTTAAACACATTTTACTTTCCATTGTTCTGTTTAATATGACAATTACATTTTCCTTTCCATTGGTTTGTTTAAACCTTATTGTGATCTATATTATATAAGGAGTAATATTTCCCTGCTTATGTAAACACCTCGTTGTATCACTCTGTCAGTAAGACCCTGTTACTATTGTTGATGACATTTCGGTAGCCACCGATGGATGAGAACTTTGCCTAATGGCCCGCCTCGTTCAACGAGCAGGATAATGGTTCTCTTCGTCCCTCGCCCTTGGTACCAATGTTGTTGCTGACATAACTGACAGGATACCCTCTGACATGCCTTGCTATCATAACCGTGCAAGATGTCAGCATCCTTCCTACTTTTAACCCACAAGGTGGGCCCATAACCCTTAGTTCCACAGGATCGAAACCTGATTCTCCTGTACAACTTTGATTTCGAAATATTCTTTGCACTTGGTGAGCAAACTTCCTCACCATGTTTCATTCTGGTATCAGAGGCAACATTATTCTTCATTTGCTTTGAACCCCTTCGTCACTTGTTTAGGCATCAGCTGGATGCCTGCCTGGTTGAAACCTGTTGAACCTACTTATAGCAATCTCGATATGTTTCCTGATGCTTCTAAAATCTCCTTCCTTGAGATAACTACCGGATGCTGATCCTTTCAGACATTTGTCCTTATAGCTTCCCCCTTACATCACCTCTTAAATCTTGGGACGAGATTTCTTGTAGTGGAGGAGATTTGTAACAACCCTAGTATGATGCTACAGTAATATCTTGCCTAACGATGCCATGTCGTCATAATTAAGTTGATAATCCTCACTTTGTTTCAAACCAAACACAAATTCAAATTTAAAATGCCAGTCAAATATTTATTTCTTCAATCAGTAAAACTAAAATGTTCACCTTAACCTATAAATTCCCCAGATCATTGTCATGTTGAAACAGCCTCTGTTAAATTCCCGAGATGCCCATGGGAATTAATTTAGTGGTCCAACATCAATTGTTTTGGCCTTTTCAATTTCAAAAAAAGAGTTAGACAACTCCTTTTGACCTCAAACCTTTTTGTTCCATATCAAGGTTTTGTGTTAGATTTATGTGCCAAGTCTTGTTCAAAACAAAACTCATTTAGTACTAAAAGGAAATGCAAAACAGTGCCTGAGAATTATAGCATGAAAGGGAAAATACAAGGACTAAAGCTATTGTGCAATTAGGCCAACTCAGCGACAGTGCCGACCCAGCCCGCTCCCAAGTCGCCCCCAACCTCTCCCCTCGAGCTGACCATGACGCCCGAGCCAGGACGTCGTTCCCACCGCACCCTCTTGCCATCGTGTCACTACAGGGTGCCTGGAGGGATAAGAAGACCAGCACCGACGCTCTGGACTCCCATGATCTTTTCTCCCTCTTTCCCACGCTCTGCTCCATCCACCTCCCATGTGCCCGAGACGTCGTCGCCATCGCCTTCGCCATCATCATGGCCATCGAGCTTCTGTGCCACCGGAGGATGTCCAGGAGAGCCGCAGCTTCTGCCTTCATCGTCTTCATCGCTGGATCGGAGCCAAGACGCCTGAACGATGACGCCCGCGACTGTCTTCCACGCCACGGCCACCGCAACCCCGCCGCTCGATCCGCCACCGTCTGCCCACACCGAGCCTCCCCGAAGCCCGCTTTGCACATCTACAGGGGCGCTGTGAGATCCACTCCTTCTCCCCTTACTCCCCTGCTCATCTCCGCGCTCGTAGTCGCCGACCACGTCATGGTCGTACTCGTCGCCGTAGACGAGCTCGCTGCCGTGACCACCGTAGCCCGAGCTCGCGCCCGAGCTGTAGTCGAGCTCCTGGAGCTCGTAGGAGGCCAACGCCGCTCCCCACGTCGCTTGACATGCCCCCCACATTTCGGTAAACACACCGCACTTTGGCTCCGCTCCAGCGTCGCGCATGAGAGAGTCCGCTCTCGTGCGTGGCGTGTTGACTAGCCCGACCGTACGTGCCATCTGCTCCGTCACCGTTACCGCAAGCGGCTGGCCACGCGCCTGCTTGTGGGTCATGGCGGGCCCGCCACCGCGGCCGCGCCGGCTTGTTGTGGCTGTTGCAATGGCTCACGGCCATGGCATGTCCATGGCCGTGAGCATGTGTGGTGTACACTGTGTTGTGTGCGTGCTCTCGTTGTTGGTGCATGAGTGTGTGTGTGGCTCCGGCCTCGCCCGCCTTCGGCCAGCCTCGCCGCGCCTGCGCCACGCCGTTGCGCTGCCCCTGCTTCCCCATTGCCGATGCTGCTCGCTGCCTACTGTCGCTGCTTTGCCTGTACTGCTGCAGCTACAGTTACTGTAGCGCTAGCTAGCTTTTCTAATTCTACGATGGTTAACCCTTTAGATAGCCCTTAAACTCCGGCAAAACAATTGTTAACATGAGTAAAAATAATATGTGAAGGAAGTATGCTTGACAAACTTCAATATACCCCACTGGACCAAGTCCTATAAAATTCACAAAATGGTAAGTTTTGTTAGCTAGAAAAATGAAAAATAGCTTTATAATAATAGCTACTTTAGAGTTGTTGATGATCAAGCAAATGAACTCTAATATGGAGGAAGGAGTTACTGACATGTAGATCTCAGAAAAATGCCCATAATTGATGTAATGCACAAGATCATAGGATGTACAGAACAACAACTATAGCCTCCGAAAAACAGCTAAGTAATGTTCAAAAACCAAGCAGTCCTCAGACTTAGCCAATTTTTAGGAATTCCATAATATTTGGTTAAACTTCGAAAAATCATAGAAAATAAATCGTAACTCGGATGAAAAAGTTTTATACATGAAAGTTGCTCAGAACGATGAGATGAATCCGAATACGCGGTCCGTTCATCCGCGACATGCACCTAGCATAGCAAACATGCAACCTTCCCCCTCCCATTCCTTTGTCCGAAAATGCCTAACTCCGGGAAAACTTTCCCGGATGTTATCCCCCTTCGCCAGTATCGTGTAGCACCGTATTAGAACACCCCTAGTACCGCTTGTTGTCTTGTCATGCATCTATTTGCTTTGTATTTACTGTTTCTTCCCCCTCTTCTCTCTGATAGACTCCAAGACTGATGCTGCCCCTGTGATCGACTACGTCGACGACACTTCTTCCTTTTCAACAGAGCTTCCAGGCAAGCAAACCCCCCTTGAGCATTCCGATATCGCCCATTTCTTTCCCTCTCATGCTTGCATTAGAACTGCTACTGCTTTACGTATGATCCTACTCTGATGCATAGCCTGTTTTTGTTACCTGCTTATTGTTACCTTACATGCTTATCCTAAACTGCTTAGTATAGGTTGGCTAGTGATCCATCAATGACACCCACCTTGTCCTAGTTGCCTCACTTTATGTTCGATGACTCGATCAACGTGATCGATGTCCAGGCCCCGACACCGCACGTCACCCCCCCTAGTTGTACGACTCTGCAGAGTTACCATCAAGTGCCGAGGGTGGAACCTCTTACATCACTTCTGATGAGATCTCCATAGTGTAGCTATACAGTCGAGGTCATCAAGGGTGATTTCCTCCTTAACCACTTCGGTTACGGCTCTGTCCTGCAACCCATCAAATGTGAACCTCGAGTGTGGATCCTCTTACGTTCACCTTGATGACAACATCGAGTGGAATTCACCAGCGGTGATTCCTCAGGTTTTCCCCTTGGTGTTAGATACACAATTACTATGGTTACTATGACTTTGCACTGAGCCATGTTACTAAAGACGGGTCGGCCCTGAGGGGTACCTGCGTGAGCTTAATAGCGAGTGATGTCGAGTCGGGTTGACCTGGAAGCTGCCTGCGAGATACATACGAGGCGTGGACGGGCATTCTTAGCCCTTGCCGCAAGTACTCGAGACGGGGCGACGGGGTCACATCTTTCGTGATTCTCTGCTTGTTACCGCGTGTTCCTAATCCACTACGATTTGGATATTTGATCCGAGGGGCCTCTGGCCTGATAGCACTAACCATCACGTGGGCATAGTATGGGCGTTCTGCGTCGTATGCATCAGCCGAAGCTTAATAGACGTTAGCGCCTAGCGGCGCGCGTCGGGTTGGATTGCGTAAGCTCCTGCCTTGTTGAAGGAGGTAGCTAGGTCTTCTCACCGGCCGCGTACGCAACATGCAGGAGTTCCCGGGGAGATGGCCCATGACCCTTGGGGGCATAGGCTTAGTCCGGCGTGCTGACCTCTCTATTAAGCCTAGGTCGGGTTGCGGCGTATTGTTTGGCCGAGGCCGGACATGACCCAGGAAAATGTGTCCGTTCAGAGTTAATCGAGCGTGATGGGTAATTTGGTGCACCCCTGCAGGGAAGAAAACATCTATCGATAGCCTGTCCTACGGTAACAGACGCTTGGAGTTGTATCCCGATCGATACAACTAGAATTGGTTACTTGAGATGAGAAATGGATTGTGATGCGAAATGGATATGAGCAATGGATAGTATGGCTCTGGGATTGCTTTCTCGTAGGGAGTCGAGAAAGGATCTCTGGCTGAGGTTGATAACACTACTGCTACTTTACTTTATGCTACTCTACTCTCTCCTGTTGCTGCAAGATGGTGGTTTCTAGAAGATGCTAGTCTTCGATAGGCTAGGCTTTCCCCTTCTTTCCGGCATTCTGCAGTTTAGTCCACAGATACAACCCATTTCCTTTGATACAAATGCATACTTAGTTTAGATCTGATGTAAGTCTTGTGAGTACTTTGGATGAGTACTCACGGTTGCTTTGCTACTTCTTTTTCCCCCATACCCAATTGTTGCGACCAGATGACGGATCCCAGGAGCCAGACGACGCCACTGATGACTACTACTACCCGGAGGATGCCTACTACTACGTGAAGACCGCAGACGACTAGGAGTAGTTAGGAGGCTCCCAGGCAGGAGGCCTTGCCTTTTCGATCGTTGTTGCTTTTGTGCTAGCCTTCTTAAGGCAAACTTGTCTAACTTATGTCTGTACTCATCACTACAAAAAAAGACACATCCGTGACATTTTGGGCCGAACGAAATTTTTTTCTGTCATACATATGACACTTCTATGACGATAATTGTGACAAAACCCGGTATCATCATAGATGTGGTGGGCTCCTACTTCTATGACAAAAAATCATGACAGAAAATGGGCTTTTCGTCCTGGGCGGGCCGGAGACGCAGCTGCATGACATTCTTTGGGCCGTCCATGACGGAAAAAACCATGGTAGAAGCGAGGGGGAAAATTTCGGGGAGTTCCCGGTTACGGTGGGAGGTCGGGGGCCGAGCGATGCGCGTTTCTCTACGTACGCGCGTGTGTGCGAGGCGTTGGCTCTAACTGAACCCGAGCGATGCGCAGGCTATGGTTACTGAACCGATCGAGATTGCTGCTAACTGAAGCCGATCGATGCTGCCTCTGGATGAACAGTGAGCGTTGCGGGGGGGTCGATGCTACCTCTGGATGAACAGTGAGCGTTGCGGGGGGGGGGGGGGGGGGGGGGGGGGGGGGTTGGATGAACAGTTCCCGGTGGGGGTGGATGAACAGGACCCCGTGGTGTTGCCTCTGGATGAACGGAACCCTGATCGATCAAGCCGGTTGGGGCTGGATGAACAGGACCCCGTGGAGGGCTGGGTGAACAGTAGATGGGGAGGGAAGGATGAACAGTAGCCCGTGGAGGGGTGGTTGAACAGGAGCCCGTGGAGAGGGCTGGTTGAACAGTAATCGGTGGAGTAGCGCGCGGTGGAGGCTGGATGAACAGGAACCCGTGGATGAACAGTCGCAGGTGGACGCTGGAGGAGGTCGACGGTGGATGAACAGTAGCTCGTGGAGGCTGGAGGGGGTCGACATTGGAGATGAACAGTATCCCGTGGAGTCCCGTTTTCAGTACGCCACACCCCTCCCGATGAACAGGACCCCCGTTTCAACCGCAGCGCTCCAACACAAGTCTGTTTCCTCCGTTTTGCGGTACGCCACACCCCTCCCGATGAACAGGACCCCCGTTTCGACCGTAGGAGGTTCGTTTCGTCCGTTTTGCGGTACGCCACACACATCCCGATGAACAGGACCCCCGTTTCGACCGTAGGAGGTCCGTTTCCTCCGTTTTGCGGTACGCCAGACCCCTCCCGATGAACAGGATCCCGTTTCGAACGTGGCCGGTCGAACACAAGGCCGTTTCCTCTGTTCTGCGGTACGCTAGGCCTCGTTTCCATCGCCAGTTCTGTCCAAGCCCTCCCGATGAACACGACGCATTCCGTTGCCTCCCCATGAACATGACGCATTCCGTTGCCTCCCCATGAACACGACGACGACGCTGTTTCTCTGTTCTGACCCAGCCATGTACACGAGCCCTGGCCGTACGTATGCGCGAGTAGGCGTTCGAGACCCCGCCCGTATGTACACATACGTGGCCGTATTTTCTTTCTTGCACCCTGGCCGTTGTACGTACATGTACATGCTACGTGCGCGCCTCTACTACGACACGTGCGCACCTCTACTACGACACGTGCGCGCCTTTACATCGACCAGTATGTACGTACAAGTTCGCGACCAGAATGACAAAGCTACGTACGCTTCGACTAGGTGGGTCCCGACTATCAGGCACTTCCTTGCCTGCGAAGATATAGCTGGTGGGTCCCACCAGTCAGGGGGCGAATCATTTTTTTTTGCCCGGACGCACTTCCTTGCGTGCGAAGATGTAGCTAGTGGGTCCCAGCAGTCAGGGGGAAACGTTTTTTTTCGCAAAATACAGTGGCCCGTCCTATGGGTCCCAGCTGTCAGGTGGAGGAGTCATTATTTTCTGTGTAATAAGGAGGCACTTCCTTGCTGCGGCCGTGGACCCAACTGTCAGCCTCTCCACATATAGTGCATGTCCGATGGAAGTTGTTCCTTGACCACGTTGACCGCGCCACGCCGAGAGCACCAGGGCGGTGGACGACGGCGAGGCCTACGAAGGGGACGACACGGAGGCAGGGAAGACTCGGCAGTTGTTTCCCACGCGGAGGGGAGTACGACTGTACGAGGGTTTACTTGTTCATCTGCCGTCGCCGGAGAATAACAATAGGTGTGAGTGAGTAGAGGGATGGCTAGGCCAGTGATGGGAGTACGGTCGGGCGGTGAGGCCTGCGCGGCAGCACAGCCGACCGCGGGGAGGAGGGAGCAGGCAGTCCCGCCGGCGCTTGTTTTAGCGGCTGTAGTAGGAAGAGCAGAGATTGAAGAAGCACAACGGCCGTTGGATGGACATCCAACAGTCAGTGCTTGTGTGTCAACCTTTTTTTAGGAAAGCCTCAAATTTGTGGAAAACAACACACAACCCATCTGCCATTATTTCTAATAATTTACATCCCATTTGCTAATTCTTAAGGTTTTTTTGGAGGCCATATTCTGTTTGTTAGCATTACAGCCCATATTGTGGCAACGGTTAAAAAATTATACGGAATTTTGCATATTTCGGTGCGGTCCGAACTGTTTTTAATCCCGAAATTTTGACTCACATTCAAACTGATTTTAAAAATAAATGTATATCAATATAAAATCCAACAAATTCTCCACGCATAAAAATTAATGTAATTTATAATCTTGAAATGAAAAAAAAAGATATTTGAAACTAATTGCCGGTTTGATGTGTTTTAAAAATGTACAACCCATTTCTCTATACTGATGGGCCATTTTCTCGGCCGGCCGAATGAAAGCTCTCCTCGTCTTGAAAGATTTGCAGCCCAACAGGCCTGACAAAGTGACTTACTTGGCAAATCACAAAAAAACTGGGTTGTGGCCGTGGACCCAGCTGTCAGCCTCTCCACGTACAGTACTCTTCCGATGGAAGTCGTTCCTTGACCATGTTGACCACGCCGTGCGGAGAGCACCACGGCGGTGGACGACAGTGAGGCCTAGGAAGGGGACGATGCGGCAGTGGAAGCCCGCGCGGAGAGGACTACGAGGGTTCACTGGTTCGGCTGCGGTGTGAGGCTGCCGTCGCGGCAGGGCCTGGCCAGCGGTGGGAATAGTAGGGGGCGGTGAGGCCTCTGCGGCAGCACAGCCGACCATGGGAGGCAGGAGCATGCGGCACGACCGGCGCTTCTTTGCGAGGCTGGAGCAAGAAGACCAGAGGTTGAAGAAGCACTAAGGTTGTTGGATGGACATCGTACGATCACTGGAGCTAGAATCGTTCATATTGACTAAGTTGACAAAGCCCTTCGTCCCCGTCAACTTAGTAGGCCCACAAGTCAGCCTCCCAGCAAGGTGGGTCCCAGCTAGCCGGGGGAGTATTCTTTTTTGTGTGTGTAATAAGGAGGCACTTCCGGTGGGTCCGAGCTGACAGCGGGGGGAACGTTTTTTCGCGAAATACGGTGGCCTGTCCGGTGGGTCCCAGCAGTCGGGGGAAATTTTTTTTTCACAAAATACTGGTGCCGTCCGGTGGGTCCCCGCTGTCAGGTGGAGGAATAATTATTTTCCGCGTAATAAGGAGGCACTTCCTTGCGGCTGTCGTGGACCCAGCTGTCAGCCTCTCCACGTACAGTACTCTTCCGATGGAAGTCGGTGGTTGACCACATTGACCACGCCGCGCCGAGAGCACCATGGCAGTGGATGACAGCGAGGCCTAGGAAGGGGACGGCGTGGACCCGTGCAAGACGCGGAAGTGGATGCCCACGCGGAGAGGAGTACGAGCATTCACTGGTTCGGCTGCGGTGTGAGGCTGCCGTTGCTGCAGAATAACAGGGGGTGTGGGTGAGTGGAGGGATGGCCTGGCCAGTGGTGGGAGTAGTATGGGGGCGATGAGGCCTCCGCGGTAGCACAGCCGGCCACGGGAGGCAGGAGCAGGCGGCACGACCGGCGCTGCTTTGGGCGGCTGGAGCAAGAAGACCAGAGGTTGAAGAAGCACTATGGCCGTTGGATGGACATCATACGGTCACTGGAGTATTGACTAAGTTGACAAAGCTCTCCGTCCCTGTCAACTTAGTAGGCCCACAAGTCAGCCCAACAATATGGTGGGTCCCAGCTAGCAGGGGGATATTCATTTTTTTGCGCATAATAAGGAGGCACTTCCTTGCGTGCGAAGATATAGCTGGTGGGTCCGACCTGTCAGCGGGGGGAACGTTTTTTTCGTGAAATACAGAGGCCCTTCCTGTGGGTCCTAGCTGTCAGGTGGAGGAATCATTATTTTGCGCGTAATAAGGAGGCATTTCCTTGCGTGTGGCCGTGGACCCAGCTGTCAGCCTCTCCACGTACAGTCCACTTCCGATGGATGTCGTTCATTGACCACGTTGACCAGGCTGCGCCGAAAGCACCAGGGCGATGGACGACGGCGAGGCCTAGGAAGGGAACGACATGGAGCCAGGGAATACTCGGCAGTTGTTTCCCATGCAGAGGAGTACGAGGGTTTATTGGTTCGTCTGCCATCGCCGGAGAATAACAACATGTGTGGGTGAGTAGAGGGATGGCTAGGCCAGCGATGGGAGTACGGTGGGGCCGTGAGGCCTACGCAGCAGCATAGCCGGCTGCAGGAGGAGGGAGCAGGCAGTCCCGCCGGCGCTTGTTTGAGCGGCTTGAGCATGAAGAGCAGAGATTGAAGAAGCATGACAGCCATTGGATGGACATGCAACAGTCACTGCTCTCGTGTGTTGACTAAGTTGACAGGGCGTTGCGTGTGCGTCAACCTTTTTTTTATGAAAGCATACGCGTCAACCTGTAGTAGGCGCACAAATCAGCCTCAAATCTGTGGAAAACAGCATACAACCCATCTGCCATTATTTCTAATAATGTACGGCCCATTTGCTAATTCTAAAGATTTTTTTTGGAGCCCATCTTCTTTTTGTTTGCATCACACCCCATATTGTGGCCACGGCTAAAAAGTATACGAAATTTTGCATATTTTGGTGCGGTCAACTATTTTTAATCCAGAAATATCGATTCACATTCAAACTATTTTGAAAAATAACTTATATAAATATAAAATCCAAATAATTGTCCACGCATAAAAATCAATGGAATTTAAGATCTTGTAATGAAAAAAAATTGAAACTAATTCCCGGTTTGATGTGTTTTAAAAATGTACAGCCCATTTCTGGGCAAACCAAATGAAACTCTGCTCGTCTTGAAAGATTTGCAGCCCAGCAGGGCCGATAAAGCAAGTAGGCCTAGTTTGGGTATTTCTTTTAAAAAATAGAACTGGGCTAGCCATTTTCAGCAAGAAAAAAACACGACTGGGCTCATGATGTGGTAAACATAAATAAAAACCCTGGCTAGACGGGCCACAGCCCCCGCACAGCCCCGTTGTTACCCTGATCCGTCACTAAAACTAGTATAAATAACAACTGCTTGTTCCTCAAAAAAAAACTACGCGACTTACTGGGTCCCTGGTGTCAGCCGCTCGTAGTGTAATTCTCTCGTTTATTGACTATGTTGACAATGGCGTGAGCCCCAGATGTCCAACGATTAGGAGGAACCATATTTTTGGGCTTGTACTATAGAGGAACTTGCTTGCGTACTGCCATGACACTAGTGGGTCCCTACTGTCATCCTCTCCACGTACAGTCATCTCCTTGTTCCTCTCGGTTGTTGACGACGTTGACAACGCAAGAGGGCGGCGCACCGCGCACGGCGAGCGAACCAAGGCTGCAAGGCGGAGGACGACGGCAAAGCCTCAGACGAAACGAACAGGAGCCGTTGAAGATGCGCCGGTCCAGTCGCAGGCGGAGGGGAGTACGAGGGTTGACTGGTTCGGGCCCGGGTGCGTGTTGGGGCTGACGTCGCTGGAGAATAACAGGACGTGTGGGGGAATAGAGGGAGGGACTGGCCAATGTTGGAGGGTACGTACGGTAGGGCGGCGGAGGCGCAGCCAGCCATGGGAGGCGGGAGCAGGCGGAGCCGACGGGGTGGTTTGGTTTGGGCGATTGGAGGAAGAAGAAGACAAGAGATAGAAGATACACGACAAATGTTGGATGTCAATCCAACGGCTGGTAGGCAGAATCGTTTGTTGACTGGCTAGTAAGTCGACACCACCTTGGATAGGCTATTTCCTCGCGGGTCCCAAATGTCAGAATCCAAATCTGTCACGGTCATGCAGCCTTTCCTATGAAAATTTACAGCCCATTTGATGTGCTAGTTCGAAATAAGTTTGTGGGTGCTGGTGGGGGCTAATCACTTGGCTTCTATAATGCACAGTGAGCTCAAGCAGCCGACGAGAGTGATGTTATTTCCCTTGGTTTGGATTTGTTACAATATTTCACTCTAAATTAAACGAATGGCAAGCCATTTGCCTTGTTTCAAAGAAAATATGACAGTCACAGCCGACTTGAAAAGGGCAGGAACATCTAACTCCAGCTTACAAACTATACAAAAGCACGAGGGTTAATTGTTCATCAGGTTTACAAAAAAACCAGATTGAAAAGGGCAACAACATCTAACTCCAGCACTATTTTCGGTAGTCACAGTCAAATGGATCGGTCAGGTCCATAGAATGAACATCCTGGGTCATAAAATTTACTGGATTATGACCACTATATGTTGTAAATAGAAGCCCGGCACGTTCAGAAGCTCTTTTGCCCACCTGAAACTCCTTTTTTTGCTCTTCGACATACCCATCCGTCAAAACCATGCTGCTGATAAACTTAATCCTGATGGACAATAGTAACCTCGCATTTAGTAGGAAGAATGTGACAAATCTTGTGTTTGCACGGTTGGCTACATATCGTTCTAGCGTTATTGTCTTCAATCGAATCTCATGAGAAGTGAGAAAATCCCGATGCTTACGAATCCACCGATTGGTTATAACTTTCTTACCCCGTCCTGTTGCCTAAATAGACATGAAGATTGAAAACAGTTAAGGTCTAAAAGAAGAGTGTCGAAAGAGCAACAGCTGAACGGTTAATTCTAGTACACTATATGCGGGCTTCCAATGTGCGTGAAATTATCACCTTTATATACAACTTCTCCAGACATGGAAAGCATTGCAGCAAGCTAATAATCTTGTTCAGATCAAAACCATTCATTTGGATATATAAGATCTTGACAGAATCCAGCACCATTGATAGGCCATCCATGGAGAAACTCTTCATTGAGCATAGAACATAATATTAGTACAAAATGTGTACTCCAAGATGATATATAAATTATGCGCAGAAATTTAAAATGCAGCTTATGGTTACAAGTGTAGATGATAATATAAAGTACCTGAAGAACTGTGGAGCCAAACACCATATTGAAATGAGCACAGAGATCATGTATTACACCCAAGGTCTCCAGTTTAGGCGCAAAGAGGATGGTTATTTGCAACAGTGAATAACTAGAATCAAGGATCAACCTTTGAAGTGAAGGGGCATCTTGGATGATGAGCTGCCTTTCGTTAAAAGAAATTCCAATTCTTACAAGGTTAGGCGACTTTATTTAGAGACAACCGATTCTAACTATGAAAACAAGCACCAAGCACTCCAGCGCAGGGCAAATGGAGTGGATGATGTTGTGCAATGAGGCCTCCGATATACGAACCCGCACAAGTGAAAGTTTCTTGAGAAATGGGAGTCAAAGGTTTAGTACCAGATTGTCTGGTAGGTAGCACTGTGCAAAGGTGGTGGTGTGGAGAGAGGACGAAAACCCCGAGATGGACATCAGTGCTGAGGGAACAAGTTCATGGCGTTCGGTATGTGGTATGTGATTTCCAGGGGAATAGGAGAACTCAAGCAGCTGCAGTTCTGTGAATTCAGGGGATTCCAGCCATGCGTCCACCGTGCAAGGCATGGTATGCTTGCTCAGGTAGCATGAAGGGATGCAGAGGCTTTGAACGGAGCCCTGGTGGGAGGAGATGATGGCTCTGGGGATTTCAAAATCATTGAAGAGAGATAGCTGACGACACTCGAGATTAAGGGGAACGGCGCGCCATAGAGGGCGCCACCGAATTGAGAGGACTTGGGTGCGGCAGCAATCCTTGGTGGGGAGAAGCGAGATGATCTCCCCAAGGATGGCGTCCGGGAGATCGCTGATGCGGTCCACCCGAGATTCTACGGGTTCCTGGGATTCGGTGGGGGCGGGGTCACCGCTTCTCCCCGCGCTGCCGGGTGCAGGATCTACAACAGGCGTCGCCGCTGGCGGGAGCCTCCTCTTCTTGGCGCTGGGGTCAGCCGACTCCATTTTCCTCGAGGGCGTCGCGTCGCGTTCATGGATTTGAGCAGAGTAACGAATGACGAGCCTAGTTGTAGTGCGAGCGAAGAAGAAGGGGAGCTGGGGGTTTTCTGTAGGAGTGAGGAAGAAGGGGAGCTGGGGTTTTCTGTAGGGGTGAGGTGAGGAATTTGGGGGTACGAGTGGAGCGAGCTGACGTGAGGTGGGTGGGAGCGAGGAGGAAGAAGAGCACCCAGGTTTTTGAATTGATTTTACTATTTACTATTGTGGATGGGCTGTTTGTCTTGGGACCCGAGAAACAATTACTACTAGTACAGTGGAGACACTCTACAGCTACCCAGAAAAACAATTACTACTAGTACAGTGGAGACAGTCTACAGCTACCCAGAAAAACAATTACTACTAGTACAGTGGAGACACTCTACCGCTTATGGCTCCTCCTAGGTCATTGAAACGTCTCCCTCTACTGAATGCTATTATACTTTTGTTCACCGACATGCGGGCCATGCAGCGCGCGGGCCCAAATGCCATCCACCAAATTAGAAGGCAGTATGCAGGCGGAGAGTCACCACGGTCGTAGCGCGGCAGTAACGAGCCGTCGTATCACAAAACCCCACCTCCCCGCAGTCTAAGTTTGACGGACGAAGCAACCATCATTTCACTCTTCGCTGAATCCCCTTCTCCCTCACCGTCTTCAAGAAAGGCAACACTTGCATCTGCCACTATTCTTCTCTCCGAACGAAGGGAAGGTAAGCGGATCCGTGATGTTGGTATATTTTCGTTCAGAGGAAAAAAAGAACTTTTGCAAAGCAGTAACCGATCCTCACTCCCTTTTTTGTTTCATTGTCATTGCGATTGTGTTTTCCTTTCAGTGGACTCCTAGTATTCGTCAGTTTCATGATGGACCAAGGAGAACCAGGCAAAGATCTGCCGATATTGGAGCAGACGCGGGAGCCTGATCCCCACGAGACAGAGAGCTCCAGGAAGATGGAGGCAACCACCAAGGCGACCCCAGATACTGAGATGGTCAACGCCCCGTTTGAGGTTACAGCCCTCGTGGCACTGCAGGAGCAGTTTTCCCACTACTAGGGAAAAGGCTAGCAGCAGTGCGGGTTTTAGGTGTATCAGTAGCGCGGGTACCGGCGCTACTAATAAGGCGCTACAGCTAACACGTAGTAGTAGTGCGTGCTCACAAGTGCTACTGCTACACAAGTGTAGCAGCAGCGCTCCTAGTGGAAGCTCGCTACTGCTAATAGCTATAGCGTGCTTCTCCTGTACGCGCTACTGCTACTACCGCGCTTCTGCTAACTTTTCTCCACTCGCTACTGCTAATTTTAGTAAAAAAATTGACATATTTGTTTTGTATTTGATCAGGCTTTATAGAAGAATCTTTAGCACATACAAATGTCATCATGATACACATACAAATGCCTGTGAGACCACAAATGTAATCATAGCATATACATACAAATAGTCTCATCATAATCATCATCCAACACAAAGTGGTATCTTGTCATCATCTCGAAAATAGTGATACATGCAAGTCTCGAATACTTGCAACTACAACGTCATCCATTTAAACAAAGGTATACACGAGAAGAGCTGTCACTATGAGTGAGAGCGGAACTATGCAGTACATGAGGTGGCGGTTACGAGTCCTCTCTCGCGCTAGCGTGAACCTCAAGTAACTAGCTTCTCCTTCTTGTCTGCTTTTGAAGCCTTTATGGCTGGCGCCCGAGAACCTATTCACTTGCGCATGACACTGATGCCACTCATTGTACACCCCTGGAACCTTCCCTTTGTACACGACATAGCACTTCCATCTCGCCATCAAGAAACTAGGTACCTGTTAGAGATGCATGTTCATGAAGAGGATGTACAATCATATATATGCAACAAAATATACTAGAGCAACACCGAAAAAGAAAGGGTTAGCAACTAGATGCATCATACAGTACGCAAATTAATTAACTAGAGGTACACAGGTCATCGTACGCAAACTAACAAAGTAGCGTTACGCAAGTTCGGCAAGGACCGTGGACATCACAAAGTTTCATCGCTACAAAAAGTATACAAGTTCAACCGACACATATCATCATCATCGGCATCATAAATCACTAGAAGTTCCATCCTTCCATATCATCGAGGATGGACCCTAGCTTCTTGAACGGCGTGAGGTCTAGACGTTGCATGCCTATGCGAGTTCGGACATCAGCTTGCGTTATAGGGCCGTGGTGGAACATCCCCTTCTCATCGACGACTTCTTTCATGATGATTGCCGCAATGTTGCTTTGGATGCGAAAGAAGTCATCTCTAAGTTTATAATCCACTTCTGCATGAGATTCTAGCCACTTGTGGATATGATCATCATTTCTGCTTCTCATGCGTAGCTTTTGGTGATCCATGTTGAACTGAATCATGAGATGGACGATGTAGAATCCATCCTTCTTGCTTGGTTTTGGGACATGGATGCATGAGAAGTTAGTTTTATGCGCGAAACCCATCTTCTTGTTCCTTTATTTCCTGATCTGCATGTGGCCACCTCTAATGCTGAAGCCTTGGAGAGCATCATCTAGAATATTCATTATGTGGGTGTAGTCTTTTTTCTCGTAGTCTCTGGAAGGGTCAAAATACACGGCGTGGGAGACTTGCGGGTAAAGAATGATAAGGACGGCGCGCCCGTTGCTGCGGGGAAAAGACACCTCAAATTATTCCCCATGGAGAGAGAAGGAATGATTGAAATGTATGAAAGGGTTGTCCGGAACTGACTTACTTTGGATGATAAGGCACGAGGACAATTTCCCGGTCCTTATTCTGTACCATGAAGTTTTGGAGGTACTCCCTAGCAGTTTCACGCTCAAAGTCGCCGAGACTCAAGAAAGACTCATGCATGTAGTACGTATCCGCCACACAGATTTGCGAGACTTCTTCACTCTTCATGACGGATCTCATATGTAGCTCAAAAAGGCGGACGATTGTAAAATCGAGCCGCCTTGTCAGAAACATCTCAAAGATATGGTCAACCCGCAGGAAGAACACCTCCGCGGGCCGTGTCTCAACATAGCACTTCCCCTCAGGCACAAGAGCCGCGTATGTCGGATATCCTGGATCCTTTGAGGCTAGTAGGCTTTTCTCAGTCGACAGCACATGGTCGTGCAGTCTCCTGAGATCCCCTGATAGTGCCTCCGGCAGATTCGGCGATAGCATCGGCTCGCCCGTGAGATGGAACATGGCCGCACCTTTCACGGGTACACGCTCTTCAGAATGCATCGTCTGGCTGCTATGTTCTCTGGCTTGTTTGGAGGCAGCTATCTTCCCCGATCTCTTTCTCTCCTTTTTCTTGGGCACACCTTCTAGACCCTTCCTTAACCCCTGCCCCAGTGTTCCCGGGCTAAGTACTGTACGACCCTCGCGCCTGGCTAGTTGAGCCTGTGTTGAGGCGGCATCTTCAGGCGTGTCCTGTGAGGATTTCATGAAGAGAGACTTTTTGCAATCCCTGCTACGACCTTCCTGCCCGGGCATATCATCCATATCCTCATTAGCAAGCTGATAGCCCGATTCGTCATATGGTTGGCGTCCTCGGTAGCGCAAGTGTCCTTGAACTTTTTGAGCTCCTCTTCCGTAAGTGTTGGATTTTCCTCCAGAATCTTGGACAGGGGTTCCTCAGCCTCAATAGCTCGTTTCACCCTCCCTTTCGAGGAGGCCAAATCATTGCTGAACATGCCCATGGCGTGATTGTTAATCTTTTTCATCTTCGGATCATCCCACGGTTGTTCTATGTTATCATCCCGGTCGGGGAACTTGAATCTCTTGTGCAACTTCGTTAGGAGCAACTGCGTCAAATGTTCTTTACTCCTTAAGTCATCGTCGTTGATGCTCGCGCATTCCCGTAGGATGCATCCTACTTGGTTCCCATAGCACTTGCGAGGTTCTTCCGGCTCTAACGGCTCAAACTTTCCAGGTGCCATCTTTGTGATCACAAGTCGTCCAATCCCTAGTTTGTTAGGTTTTCGTATCCTCTGCTTCTTATGCTTCCTCTTTTTGGTAGTGGCATCGGCGCCGGTACCTTCCCCGCCGGTATCTTCCCCGCCGGTACCTTCCCCACTGGTCTCGGCGCCGCCATCGGTGCCGGCGCCGTCGGTGTCGATGTCGGCGTCAGTACCATCATTGAGGCGGACCTACAAACCTTGCTTAGCAGTCAAATAGTCGAGGTAGTCTTGTTCACCCTGATAATCCATCTCGTATGCATCTTGGTCAGAAGGCCCGGTTTCTTCGTTGTTCGACATGTTTCCTATGATTAAGTGTCCTCATTTATTTCTAAAAGTATGAATAAATGAGAAATGACATAAAAAGAAATCTATGTGCCAGCACTTGATATGCCAACTATGTAGCACAAATCATGACTTTATTCACGGGAAATTTCGGCATGACCTTTGCTAAAAAATGGACATATCGAGCGCCTAAAATTCACCGGAACAGAAATGAATCAACATTTCGGCGTAACATAGGCCACTCGGATCATTTACCAAAACATGACATGTCCAAAACATGACATATCCACATATCACATGTCCAGTTCAAATTTTCATATAAATTCAGCTAATTTTGAAACCTATCTAAATTCATAACTAAATAGATAACCTAATTAACATAACTAAAACCTTAGTAAATTTACCGAAGAACCCTAGCTAGCAGAGAGAGAGAGGGGAGGTGGTGGTTTACAGATGGTGTAGGGGCGAGGAGGCAGGCCCGACGACAACCGAGGTTGGGAGGGGAGGAAGCAGAGGAGGGAGGCGAGGGCCGACGGGTCAGGGGCGAGCGCCTGGGTCGGGGTGAGCGCCTGGGTCGGGGGCGAGCGCCGGGGCCGGGTGAACGAAGGGAAGGCGATATATATATTGCATCATTTGACGGTTAAATATGTATGCAAAATAGGAACATATATATTACATCATTGGACCCATGCATAATAATGGCTAAGTGTGTATACAAAATAGGAACATATATATATATTACATCATTTGGCCGATTCCTCAGCGCTGACGTTTTCGTTTTTGAGTCAGCTTCTTTCCCTTCTTGTTCGTCGAAGAATAATTGAGCCCCTCATTGTGACTTTGCCTTTTCCATGGAGTACGATTTTTCTTAGGTAATGTAGTATTGATTCTTCTTTTGACGTATACTTCATCATCATCGTCATCTTCCCTCATTGGGTTGCCGTACTGATCATAGTCTTCCTCGTTGGCGACTCCATCCATTCCAATGTGTTCCTTTTGCCTCTCATGACAACACGACTGGGATTGCATCGGTCGGTTATGAAGAAGCATTGTGTCACATGCTTAGCGTGTACCCATGGCTCGTTTTTTGCGATAGCGTTCACGGTAGCGCTCTTGGCATCAGGTATAGTCATGGTAGTGAAAATCCGGTTTTCTCTTTCGACATTATTAGCCCATCTGACACAGAACGTCGTCGTGTTGTGCAGTCCAGAGTAGTCAAGCTCCCAGATCTCCTCGACCCTTCCATAAAATCGTTCAGTTGCGCCGTTGTCGCTGCCGGTCATGCATTCCATCGTCACCCTTGAGTTCTGATCATCACTGTCCATATCTTTGGCTTCCGTGTAGAACGTGTATCCGTTGATATCATATGCCTGATAGGTTACGAGGTTGGGCGAGGGGCCATGTGCTAAGGCGTATATGAGCAATCCATCCTTAGAGCCCTCCTCCGGGGGATTAGCAATAATATGCTCTTTGAACCAATACAGGAAAGTGGAGTTGTGCTCTCTAGTAACTTCGGCGTCTGTCTTGCATACCCCCTGGTCATGATACTTCTTTGCGATAATTTCTTTGTGCAGTTCCACGAAAGGATCTACCTCGTCTAGATGTTGTAGCACTACCAAGTTTGCTCTGTCAAAGTCGCTGCGTCGATCTGAGTATGCCACGTGCAATTCCCTGCGACCATTGCAGTGACCTTCTCCTTCGAGCCTCCCATCGTGCTTGTTAACGGGCAAACCAACACTAACACCAGGCGGCTGGTCTGTGCCATATAGAAAATTCCCACAGAAAGAGATGCACTCTTGTGTCAAATAGCCTTGGACGATGCTTCCATCCGGACGGGACATGTTACGAACAAATCCTTTGATGATCCCATTCATCCTCTCAAACGGCATCATGTTGTGCAGGAATGACGGCCCCAGGTCTATTATGTCATCCACAATATGGACACACAGATGCACCATGACGTCAAAGAACGCGGACGGGAAGTACATCTCAAGCTCATTCAGTATCACAACGATCTCTTCCTGTAGCCTTCAGAGCTGCTTCACACTAATCGACTTTCAAGAGATGACATCGAAAAAGTTGCAGAGACCAATAAGCATGTCACGGACGTGCTTGTCCATTATCCCTCTAAGGGCAATAGGTAGTATCTGCGTCATCATCACATGACAGTCATGGGACTTCATCCCCTTGAAGCTTTTCTTGTCTGTGTCTAGATGTCTGCTTATCTTGCCATAGTAACTGGAACTAACTTTGACTCCGGTAAGGCACTTAAAGAATTGATGGATCTCAGCCTAACTTAAGGTGAAGCAAGAAGGGGGGCAATAATCCTCTTCCTTTATTTTCTTGCCCTTCTTCTCCCGTGCCTCTGTCTCCGTCTCTGTCTCGTCTGACATTTTACGGGGCGGCATGTGCAGATCTTCCCTGATTTTCAAATATTGCAAGTCTTTTCTTGCCTTCGGCCCATCCATGGTCTTATCCGGCATGTTCATCAGTGTTGCGAGCAAGCTCTCAAGGACATTCTTACAGATATGCATTTGATCAAGGCAATGAGGTGTATCGAGTTTGTGACAGTACTCCAAGTCCCAGAACACAGACCTCGTCTTCCATACCTTCAGCAGTGGCTCCGGCGCCTTTCTCATCATCTTTCCCGACGCGGGGCACTCCTTCCAGTTTTTCAACAGCTCATCGATTTCGGCACCGCTCCGCTTACATGGAGGTCCTTGATGCTCAGCGTGACCATTGAATAGATCTCCACGGTTTCTCCATGGGTCGTCCTGTTCGAGCCATCTTCGATGCCCCATGTACACGATTGTCCCAGACCCGCCATCTTTCCTTGACGTTAGCTGCTGAGACATCGTATCATCCACTGGCTTCCATCCTTGACGTGTCTCAGCTTCGGATCATCTCCATCGTCGGGCTTCTTCCTCTGCGCGTGCCAGCACATTAGCTTTGCTTCCTTGGGATCTACAAAATACCTCTGGAGATGGGGAGTGATCGGTAAGTACCATACCACTTCCTGGGGACATTTCTTCCCAGCCTTCTTGTATCGAGAAGCATTGCACACCGGACAGCTTGTTTTTTCCGCGTGCTCCTTCCGATAAATTATGCAATCGTTGATGCATGCATGGTATCTAACGTGTGGCAGATCAAGAGGGCACACGATCTTCTTGGCCTCATCAACACTACTAGGACATAGATTACCCGCGGGGAGAACATCCTTTAGGTACTTGAGATGCTCATCGAGGCTAGTGTCGGTCCATTTGTTTTTAGCCTTCGTCTTCAGGAGTTGGAGCGTGAAACTCAAGCGGGTCACCTCAAGATTGCAACCATCATACAATGGAGTGTTCGAGTCTACCACCAGTTGCTGCAGCTTAGCCTCCTCTCTAGAAGCAGCTCTCTCAGTACCCGTCTCCTTGCGAAGCAATGCTTGAACATGAGGGTCCCGCACGATTGAACTTAGTACCGATGAACTCTGCTGCGTGGAGTCCATGTCGTTCTCTCCGCCGCCATGTCCGGCCCCTTCTCCGCCGCCATGTCTGGCCTCTTCCCCGCCGCCATTATCGATCATCTCTTCATCTTGCCCCGTGTCATCATTGCCTGCCCCGTCGGCATCCTCAACATCGTCATCCTCATATTCAATTATCCACCGAGTATAGCCATCCATGAAACCAGTCATGAGCAGGTGCGCTTCGACACGACCATCGTCATGTGGGTCGAGCCAAACTATTCCTTTGCATTTTCGACACGGACATAAAACCTCTGTCAGGTTATTTTCGTTCATGTCCTGCACCGCCGACCGCAACCACCTGTCCACCATCGTTCCACTGACCATCGTCAACTCTGCACGGTAATAATAAACAAATTGATTATAAAAATACGTGCATTCATCAAAGTCATACAAAAATTCGGCATGACCTTCCTTAAAAATAGGACATATATAGATCTAGAGTTTGCCCGGAATTCGCCGAAACGGAAATAAATCGACATTTCGGCAAAACATAGGCAACTCAAAATCACAATTTGGCGTCAACTCATGCCACACACAAAATTTCCATAAACATATCACACACACATAAACATATTTCCATTTTGCAAAAGCATGAAATTTTAATCACCTCTATCTCGAGATCGAGCACACGGTGGAGATGATGTTGTAGGGAGATCAAAAGTGCAGAAATTACTTCTTGACAAAGATAGATCTAGTTAGGGGCAAATAGGTCACTTAACTAAATGCTACATCTACCTAGCTAGCTAATTTGGGAGGAGACAACTTCAACTAGTGGAGGGGGAAGGAAAAAGAGAAAGGAGATGCATTAATGGAGGTGGTGTAGTTATAGCTAGGAGTAATGAAGAGAGAGAAAGGTAGGTAGAAGAGGGAGAGTAATGGGGGAGAAGTACTGAGGAAGAAGAAGAGTGAGAGAGGGAGGATGTGGGAGGTAGGGGAAAGGGAAGAGAGGAGATGGGGAGGGGAAGATGGAAAAAGGTGGTGGGTGCTACGTCTTAGCAGTAGCGCGGGAGCAAAAGTGCGCTGCTGCTAAGAGCGTAGCAGCAGCGCGCTTTCCTATCACGCGCTACTGCTAAACGGGCCAACCGTGTGGACAATTTCAAAATTAGCAGCAGCGACGTGACTAAAAAGAGCGCTACTACTATGGCATTAGCAGCAGCACGCTTCCTGACACCGCGCTACTGGTAAACTTAGGTCGTTGTGTACTGTCGGTGGATTTTTGTAGCAGCACGGTTTAAACATCACGCGCTACTGCTAAATTTGCACCAGTAACGCGCTTTCCGTAACCGCGCTGCTACTAATTAGCAGCAGCGCCTCTTTTTATGCCGTGCTGCTGCTAAGATTCTGTGTATAAGGTTTTCCCTAGTAGTGTCCCCCTTCGAGGATGTGTCCCCCCCCCGGCTGAGCTGCCCAAGGTGATTTCCTTCTTTGCCGATCTCGATTGTGGTTTTTCATCTAAGTATGTGGTGATTTTTTTAGAAAGGAAGTATGTGGTGATTAATAATGCAAAATTTTATTAGCTTCGATGCCATGGTATATGTAGTGGTTTAAATAACTCGTGTTTCTTATACTGAAAAGTTATTCAGAATTTGTTTCTGTTTCAATTCGAGCCCTGATGCAGACAAGGATTGTGTGGTTGTACATGTCACTCGCTATGAGGCGGACGACCTGAATATACGCACTGGGAAAATAGAGTTCTAAGGCTGTTGGATCCTGTAAGCCATTTGCGGTTATACCAATGAAGAGTTGTAGTCCAGCCTCACTATTGTCAGGCGTGTTGTCCAGGGTGTACTGAAGCACAAGAAGTTCAAAGCTACTCCTTCGTTTGTGAGGAATACAGTTCTTGTCAAGTTTACGCAGGAAGATGACGTGGCATGCCTCCACAAACAAGTTTATCAGTGGCAAGGCCACAAGGTTGTCTTCATGAAGGTTCACAGGATTGAGCTGCTGCGGGACGTCCTCGATGATGTTCATGGCAAGGTTCGTCTTGTGTCCAGCCCAAATTAGATCGAGGCATGAAATAGTTGCCCTAGCTAGTGTTTAATAGTAGTTTGGATTGTGTCTAATTATCCGAACCTTGCCTGTTATCGACCCCTCTGGGCTAGTACTCTGTTTGAATCCGTCTATGGGAACTGCTGCTACTTTTGTGTGCCCGTGAATCATGTGAGAACCATCATAATTGTTGCCGAAACAGATGCGTCCTCACTAGTTTTTTCATGAATATGGCATGGTAAGACATAAGTTGTCACGGTTTATCATACGAGCTGTGTGTGTTTTGATGAAATAGAGCACTCGTTCGAGAACCGTGCGTCGACGTATACATAAGTACTTGTAAACACTGTTGGTGCTACCCCACTTGTAAGCAGTTGTGCAAAACATGGCACATTGGCTCAGCTCGCTTCAACACTAGGCTATCGACCAGCTAACAATCAACAATCTGATGTCTGACATATCAGCAACTATGTATCTTGTTACAGTGGTTCATGCAGTTAATTGAGGCCACAATGTAATAAATTCCAAATGTTCACACGCTAGTCCAGCGCTCATGTGGAACACTCACATTAAACTCATCTTCATAAAAAACTTGAAAAGCATAAGTTAAGCAATTTTATACATCTCAATGATTCATAGAACATAACAAACATATACTAGTTCACAGCAAAAGACAAAGTTGTGAGAAGGTTTACAAATCAGGAAAAAACAAGCAAGGCTTCTCTCTGAGCAAAGGGCCTCCTGGCAGGCTTAAATTTCCTGGAGTTCACTCTGGTTTTTTCTTGTTGCCACCATTCAGGGTTAGGTTCTCTCATTCCAGAATAACCAATTATAATTGTGGTCTTAGCTGGAATGCTGAACTGAACCATGCAGTGTACTGACCAGCTGAAATGCTTGTGCATTCCACTAAATTTAAGAACTGCTATTTGCAGAAATAAGCAGACCACAATGCCTCTTGTCCGCGCACCTGTCCAAAAAACCGCCGTGCAGCCGTGCCATCTAGTCCTTGGTCCATGGATGAACTGGTAGAAAGTGCATTCCGGACTAGGCTGCAGTTGTTTTCGCTCGTCCCTACACTGCAATCAGGAAGTAAAAGGTACGAATTAGCTTCTTTTAGATTGTGTTGGTCATTCTACCTTAGTTACTACCAATGTAGGGTTACCTTGAAGACGGGAGGTTAGACGACGGCAGTGAGGGATGGCCATCTCATTTTGCGCAGTTGTACTAAAACTGAGGTGTGTGCTTTTGATTGCGCGGATAGAAACGATACAGAGACAGACATCCCGAAACGATATGGAGAGAGACATCCCTGTTTGCACAAATAAGAAATACGGTTATTTAAACAGTGACAGATATTAATACTTTCCCCTGTTTCCTCTTAGAACCAAGTCCTAGATTCATGCTACAGCTTTCCCACTTTCTTCCCTGTTTGAACCAATGCTTTCAGTCAACTGTATGAAATAGCTTTACTTCTAAACTACTACTACTATAATGCGGCAGTTTTGAAATTGGATTTACCACTCCATCTTCGGTTCTCCCGCCCAAACAAGCATTGGCTCAAAATCCACCATTCATTTCCCCTCTCATGCATATCACTGCCGTCCATCAAACAAAGGATGACATGATCTGACAGCTAAGAGCTGCCGGATTCGCTCCCGCTCCTTGTGCACATGGCCGACTCTTCTCTCCAAGTAAACAAATAAAGAAGTCCCCGTTGAATCTGGATTGCACCTACTGAAGTTGAGAAATGTCTAGAAACTGCTGCCACCTCCTCACATGCAAGTACGACAAGTTGGCAAATGGCTAGCACATTTTGGTTCCCCGTTGTCACCTGGGAAATAAACACTCTACTACTAACTTATTTTTTTAGATTACTGTAAAAATGGATTTTTTTTTAGATGCCGCTATACTGCAAAGTTTACACTGTTCACATAACATAACATTGCATGGCTGATGCTAGCTAAAGTTTTATTCTGCTTCATCGAGAAATGTAATATTTTTATTATTCGTAGAAAAAGTGTAATATTTTATTTCAGTCATACATAAGCTATACCTCAAGCTAATACAAGACATGAGTGTCTGTCAGACCTAAATGACTTATTTAGTTGCACAAAATAGTCCATAAACATGCATGCAAACCGTCAAACAACTCTGGAACTATACATCAGTGGAACCCAGGAAACAACATATAATAAAACTACAACTTTTATCTTCTAATCAAATTCTTACTTGGAACTCAGTTTGATTTGTGCAAGTGATTTGCTTCTTATTTCAGAATAGTCCTTAGATCATGCAAACAAACACACTATGATATCCACTCAAGATACATGTAACACCCCGGATGTAACTTTCCCAATTTGTACTCCAACTCTTGCCGTTTCCGGCGTTAAGTTAATTTATTTCCTCGGGTTCGGGTCTTTGTCTCCGTGTGTTGTTATCATTGTCATGCTTCTCACATCATGTCATCATGTGCATTGCATTTGCATACGTGTTCATCTCATGCATCCGAGCATTTTCCCCGTTGTCCGTTTTGCATTCTGGCGCTTCGTTCTCCTCCGGTGGTCAATTCTACCTTTCTTTCGTGTGTGGGGATTAAACATTTCCGGATTGGACCGAGACTTGCCAAGCGGTCTTGGTTTACTACCGGTAGACCGCCTGTCAAGTTTTGTATCATTTGGACTTCGTTTGATACTCCAACGGTTAACCGAGGGACCGAAAAGGCCTCGTGTGTGTTGCAGCCCAACACCCCTCCAATTTGGCCCAAAACCCACCTAACTCTGCTCCATCATCTAGAGTGTCCGATCACGATCTCGTGGCCGAAAACCGCACCTCATTTGGACTCTCCTAGCTCCCTCTATGCCTATAAATAGGTCCTCCTCGAAAATCTCGGATCCCCCTCCACGAAACCCTAAAAATCCACCTCGCGCCACGCCGGACGTGTCCGTTCCGGCCGGACACGCCGCCACCGCCCGCCTGCACCTATCAGACGCCGCCACGTGTCCACACCGCCGCCTCCCACCGCGCGGCCCGGGAAGCCCAAGGCCGGCCCCCACGGGCCCAGTCGCCGCCGCCCGCACCCGCGTCGCCCCGCCGTCGTCTCCTCCCGAGCCGGCGCCGCTCCCTGCCGCCTCCGCCGCGAGCGCCGCCGCCCGCCATCGCCGTCGTCCGCCAATGCCGCGGCCGCGCCGCCATTGGCTCCCCGCGCCGGGCCCGGCCGCTCCCTCGCCTCGGCCTCTCCCTCCCACTCCGACGCCACCCTGCGCCCTCCTCCGGCGAGCTTCGGATCCGGCCAGCTACAGTGCCCCGACCGCGCCTCGATTTCCGCGCCGGGTCAAACCCTAGATCTCGGGGTGATTTTTTTCGTCTAAGTCCCTAAAAATTCCAGATCCAAGTGCTCCTGTTCATAGCCCCGTAACTTTGCATCCGTAGCTCCGATTCATGCATAGAGCATATCAAAATGTTTATCTCAGAAAGTACATCATTTCATTCCATAGCATCATTTTCATTTGAGTTCATCTTGATGCCCCAAATGCTGTTAGAAGAGGGCTACTTGAGATAATTGTCAGATCTGTTACTCCATTTAGGTTTTTGTCATTTTTTGCTATGATTAATGTGTGCATGATATGCCTTGATGCTCTACATATGTGTTGTTAAGGGTTTTGTCATCTTTCCAGAGGTGCAACCCATGTATTTTTGTGATGAGTGTGGTGACTAGTGCAAGCTTGCAAAGTCGTGCACTTAGTAATTCTGTTTTCAGGGACTTAGCATTTCCACCAAGTCCTTGATCTGTTTATCTCATGTTGCCATATGTTCATGTTGTTTCCTAGTGATCCGTGCCTCTTTTGAGGATGATCAGTAAGGATGTTTTGTTAATCTTGTAGTGCTCTATCCATCCATGTCTTTGTTTGCAATTATGGAGCACCCTAGCTTGAGTCAATCGAGCTCTACTTTTGCTACTTTGTGAATCTGGGCAGATTGTCAACTTGTTTGCAATTTTGCCGATGATGTTGTACTCGATCCGTGCATGATATGTTATTGTTCTTGCCATGTCTAGCTTGCATTTTGTGCCTTCTTGATGGATGTATGCTTGTCTTGTCATGACTTGCACCGTAGTGAGTGCATCGAGCTCGTGAATATGCCTACTTGATATCTGTTTCAGCATGTGCCAGTTTTCACTAAGTCTGAAAACTGATTATGTTTTTTGCGATGTTCACGTGCTTGTTAGTATATTTTCTTATCCCTTTTGGCTCAAGGTCCCTAAGGGACTTTTGTTAAGCTATTTGAGTAGCTCCATGACATGTTTTAATTTTCCATGTTCAGGTCCTGTAGCATGTAGTTTTGTTGCTCCGAAGAGAGCTACCTGATCTGAAATTCCAGACAAGTGTTAATTTCACGAAGTCTGAGATCTGTTTGTCATATGCATTTTTGCCATGCTTGTTTGAACCTGTTAATGGATGAATTGGCCGTAGCTCAGTGCTAGACTTCTGTTAAGCATCTCGAATGCATCCCTGCCATGTATTTTGTTATCTTGTTTGGGTGCTGTAGCATGTTCATTTTGTTGCATTTAGATGGCTACTTGCTGTAAATCGCTGACCGGTGTCATATTTGAATCGCTTGCCATTTCCAAACCGTAACTCCGTTTCCGGCGTTCTTTATATCGTTTTCAAGCGATTTCATCTCATCTTTCCAGTGGCACACTTGGATTTCCAAGTTGAGACCAGGTTCATGCATCCCTTGTCAATCTTGCATATGCATCCCGCATCGCATCCCGCATAGCATATCATCATTGCATCATATTGTTTGTCCTTGCACGTGGTTGATTGTGTCTTTGTTGCTTGTTTGTATTGTTTGGGTAGAGCCGGGAGACGAGTTCGCTAATGAGGAGCCCGTTGAGTTTGCTTTCGAGGATCCAGTCAACTCTGACAACTTTGCAGGCAAGATGATCATACCCTCGAAATCACTACTATCGAGAGAGCCCGTTGAGTTTGCTTTCGAGGATCCAGTCAACTCTGACAACTGTGCAGGCAAGATGATCATACCCTTCGAAATCACTACTATCTTTGCTATGCTAGTTTGCTCGCTCTTTTGCTATGCCAATGCTACGACGCCTACCACTTGCTTTCAAGCCTCCCAAATTTCCATGTCAAACCTCTAACCCACCATGTCCTAGCAAACCGTTGATTGGCTATGTTACCGCTTTGCTCAGCCCCTCTTATAGCGTTGCTAGTTGCAGGTGAAGATTGAAGGCCATTCCTTGTTGGAACATTTATTTACTTGTTGGGATATCATTATATTGCCATGTTATCTTAATGCATCTATATACTTGGTAAAGGGTGGAAGGCTCGGCCTCTCGCCTAGTGTTTTGTTCCACTCTTGCCGCCCTAGTTTCCGTCATATCGGTATTATGTTCCCGGATTTTGCGTTCCTTACGCGGTTGGGTTATAATGGGAAACCCTTGATAGTTCGCCTTGATTAAAGCTTTTCCAGCAATGCCCAACCTTGGTTTTACCATTTGCCACCTAGCCTTTTTTCCCTTGGGTTTCCGGAGCCCGAGGGTCATCTTATTTAACCCCCCCCCCCCCCCAGTGCTCCTCTGAGTGTTGGTCCAAATAGAGCCACTTGTAGCGCCACCTCGGGGCAACTTGAGGGTTGGTTTTAGTTGTACGTAGTGTTCATCTGAGTGTGCCCTGAGAAAGAGATATGTGCAGCTCCTATCGGGATTTGTCGACACATTCGGGCGGTGTTGCTGGATTTGTTTTAACCTGTCGAAGTGTCTTCAAGAACCGAGATACCGAGTCTGATCGGAACGTCTTGGGAGGAGGTCTATTCCTTCGTTGACCGTGAGAGCTTGTCATGGGCTAAGTTGGGACTTCCTTGCAGGGATTTGAACTTTCGAAAGCCGTGCCCGCGGTTATGGGAAGATGGGAATTTGTTAATGTCCGGTTGTAGATAACTTGAACCTTAACTTAATTAAAATGAATCAACTGAGTGTGTTACCGTGATGGCCTCTTCTCGGCGGAGTCCGGGAAGTGGACACGCTGTTGGAGTAATGTTTGCGCAGGTTGTTCTCTAGTTTCTCGCTCGCGCTTTGCCTCCTCTTCTCGCTCTCTTTTGCGAATAAGTTAGCCACCATATTTTGCTAGTCGCTTGCTGCAGCTCCACATATTTACCTTGCCTTACCTATAAGCTTAAATAGTCTTGATCGCGAGGGTGCGAGATTGCTGAGTCCCTGTGGCTCACAGATTACTATTACACCAGATGCAGGGCCTGATGATTCCGCTCCAGGAGACGCGTTTGAGCTCAAGTGGGAGTTCGACGAAGACTCTCAACGTTACTATGTTTCCTTTCCTGATGATCAGTAGTGGTGCCCAGTTGGGGGTGAATGGGACCGTGTCGCATGTTGGGTTATCTTTTATTTTGGCGCCGTAGTCGGGCCATGAGTGTTTGGGTGATGTAATGTTATTTATGTACTTGATTGACGTGGTGAGTGTAAGCCAACTATGTTATCTCCCCTTTATTATTTATATTACATGGGATGTTATGAAGATTGCCTAACTTACGACATATGCCTTCAATGCGATTATGCCTCTAAGTCGTGCCTCGACACGTGGGAGATATAGTCGTATCGAGGGTGTTACAAGTTGGTAATCAGAGCCTTCCCCGACTTTAGGAGCCCCATTGCTTGATTGTTTTTAGCAGTCGAGTTGTGTCTAGAAAAATGTTTTGAGTCATTTAGGAATTATATATCAGAGAGTTAGGAATTCTTTTTACTTCCCAGTCTCCTCTTCGCTCTGGTAAGGCATCCTGACATAGAGTTTTGACTCTTCTCTTCTCAAATTTCACTAAAAAAATTTTAGGATCACGCGGGTATCTTGGAGTAGTTCCGATGGTTTTATGATGAGAACGTTGTCTTGGTGCCTCCTGTCAGGGGTTTAGTGGAAGTGTCCCGGGGAGTTGAGCTCTGAGGTGTTGTCATCATAATTTTATCGTTGCAGTTCTGGAATACCTGAGTTTAGTACGCCGACATCGAAAATCTCTTTTATGCAGTTCGTTGGTGAGATAACCTCGACGCCACCCAGTACTGGGGCGGGAGTTCGGGAGTATCGCCATAACTTGTATAACAGATGCTTTTCGAAGGTTGAGGTAGATGATTTCCGAAGGTTTCTTGGTTATGTGTTGAAGGATGGATAGAGCTGGATGTAGGATTTGCTAGATTTGGGTGAGATATTATGCTTCCCCTGTATCCCCAACACCTGATTGCATAACCGGAAAGGTTCGGGAGTTTCATAGGTGGGAATTCTTGTAGCTCTAGTTCTTCTTCCATGGATATTGGTTTGAGATTGGGATTTCTTACCGATTATTCGTTCTTGATCCGTACCTTGTTGATTTATTTCTCTACCTTAATTCTACGTGGTTTCTCAATTTATGGATATGTGACCATCTCAAGAGGAATGCATTCGTTCATTGTGTTCGGATGAGAAGACTATATGTTGCAATTTTCATTCCGTTGGATTCAGCTTCAATATTTATCTGTCAATGTGCTAATGGATGTCAACCTCTTCAGGATGGATCCTCCAACACGCACGACTCCGAATCCTGATCCGCCACTACCTCCCCCTCCTCCAGAGGCATGGCAAGCTATGATGGCCGCAACCAATGCAAACACACAGTTGATCATGCAAATTCTTCAAGAGCGCAATCAAGGCAACCAAGGGAATCAAGGCAACAATCAGAATCACTTTGCTACACTCAACCAGTTCCTTGCTAATGGGCCAAAGACTTTCAGCAATTGTGTTGAGGCAACCGATGCTGACGATTGGCTTATGGGTCTGTGCAAGCATTTCGAGTGTAGTAACGTCAGGCCTGAGGAATATGTCAAATTCGCTTCCTTCCAACTCAAAGATCAAGCTGCAGAATGGTTCCAACAGTACAAGGATTCCTGAGGTGGACATGTTATCACTTGGGACGATTTCCGTCGAGATTTCCGAGCTCATCATATTCCTCAGACCGTGGTTGAAAGCAAGCGTGAGGAATTCCGCAACCTGAAGCAAGGCTCTTTGTCTGTCTATGACTACAACAAGTTGTTCCAGAAGCTCGCCCGCTTTGCCAAGCAGGACGTGCCTGATGAGAAGAGCATGATATACCAGTTTAGGGGTGGTCTCAGAGAAGAAATTCAGCTATCTCTTGTCCTCTTTTGAGCCCTTGAGATACGATGAGTTCTACAACATGGCACTAAAGAAAGAGGCTGCTCAGTTGAGGTGTGATGCTTCCAAGAAGCGAGTCAGAGATGCTACTCCTTCTTCCTCTACTCAAGTGGCCAAGCAGCAGAAGTATTGGCTTCCTCCTCCTCCGTTCCGCCAGCCGTATCAGCAGAAGAGCAAAGGTGGCAGTGGTTCTTCCCACCCACCCAACCCTGGCTTTCAGAACAAGACTTCGTCTCAAGCTCCAAGATCGAGTGCTCCGTATCACCGTCCGCTTTCAGAGGTCACGTGCAACAAGTGCCAACAGAAGGGTCACTACGCCAACAAGTGTTTCAACTAGAGGCGTCTTCCTCCTCCTCCTCCTGTCAGATCGGCAAGTACAGCTGTGGTCAAGCATAATCTCAAGCACGCCAAGGTCAATTTGCTGAATGCAGCTCAGGCAGAGGACTCACCAGATGTGATCATGGGTAACCTTCCTGTTAACGATGTTCCTGCAAAAGTTCTTTTTGACACTGGTGTATCGCTTTCTTTTATTTCAACTCTATTTGTGGCCAAGCATGATTTTGTGACCGAAAGGATTCCTGTTCCATTGAAGATTGTGTCTCCGGGCAAGCAAATGACTTCTAACAATTGCGTCCCGAATGTTTCTATCACATTGGGCGACTACAAGTTTCTCTCTTCTCCGGTGGTTCTTGGTAACTCGGATATTGATCTTATTCTCGGAATGGATTGGCTCTCTAAGCACAAGGCTCAGCTTGATTGTGCAGCCAGACAGATTCAATTGACTCATTCGTCTGAGGATGTAATTGTCTTTGCCGCTCGTGATGATACCATCCGTCTGTTTTCTCTCAATGAGAAGGGTGAATTGGATGCCATCTCTCAAATTCCAGTCGTTTGCAAATATCAAGACGTCTTTCCAGAAGAGCTTCCAGGAATGCCTCCTCACCGTCCAGTTGAATTCGTTATTGATCTTGAGCCTGGCACGGAACCTGTGTGCAAACGTCCTTACAAGCTTGGACCTGAAGAGTTGAAGGAGCTGAAGAAGAAACTCGATATTCAAGAGAAAATGGGTCTCATCCGGCCTAGTTCTTCTCCGTGGGGTTGTGGTGTTCTTTTTGTCAAGAAGAAGGATGGAACGGACCGACTTTGTGTTGATTACCGTCCAGTGAACAAGAAGACCATCAAGAACAAATACCCACTTCCCAACATCAATGAGCTGTTCGAACAACTTAAAGGTGCTCAAGTATTTCTCCAAGCTTGATCTTCGTATGGGTTATCATCAGATTCGAATTCGTGAGCAAGATATTCCCAAGACGGCCTTCAGGACAAGCTTTGGTTCATATGAATACACTGTCATGTCTTTTGGTCTCGTCAACGCTCCTCCGACGTTTTCTCGCATGATGAACTTCATCTTCAACGCCTACACCAATGACTTCGTTTTGGTCTATCTCGACAACATTCTGGTTTTCTCCAAGAACAAGGAAGATCATGCCAAGCACTTGCGTTTGGTTCTCGATAAGCTCAGGGAACATCAGTTCTACGCCAAGTTCTCCAAGTGTGAATTTTGGCTCGATGAGGTTCTTTATCTTGGTCATATCATCTCTGCCAAGGGCATTGCCGTGAATCCTGAGAAGGTGTCTGCAATTGTGAATTGGGAACCTCCTCAGAACGTGAAGCAACTCCGTAGCTTCCTCGGCCTCGCAAGCTATTGCCGAAGATTCGTTGAAAACTTTTCTAAGATCGCGAAGCCTCTCTCTAATCTTCTTCAGAAGCACGTCAAGTATGTTTGGTCTCCGGAGTGTGACATTGCTTTCAGCACTTTGAAAAAGAAATTGATCACTGCTCCAGTTCTGACTCCGCCTGATGAATCCAAGCCGTACGAGGTCTTTTGTGATGTCTCTCTCCAAGGTCTTGGCGCAGTATTGATGCAAGAGAAGAAAGTTGTTGCTTATACATCTCTCCAATTGAAGCCTAATGAGAAGAACTACCCCACTCATGATCTCGAGTTGGCGGCAGTTGTGCATGCTCTTTTGACTTGGAGACATCTTCTTTTGGGAAGGAAAGTGGACATTTTCACTGATCACAAGAGTCTCAAGTACATCTTCACTCAGCCTAATCTCAACCTCAGGCAAACTCGATGGGTTGAAATGATTCAAGAGTGTAATCCGAGTATCGAGTATACTCCAGGCAAGGCCAATGTGATTGCTGACGCATTGAGCAGGAAAGCTTACTGCAACAGTCTGATTCTCAAGCCTTATCAACCCGAGCTTTGTGAAGCTTTCTGCAAACTTAATCTGCAAATTGTTCCTCAAGGTTTCCTCGCCAACCTTCAAGTCTCTCCTACCTTGGAAGACCAGATTCGCCAAGCCCAGCTTCTTGATGCTATGGTGAAAAAGGTGAAGATTGGGATTGCCAAGAGTCAACCCAAGTACAAATGCTACCGCCTTGATGACAAGGACACTCTCTTCTTCGAGGATCGTATTGTTGTACCCAAAGGTGAACTTCGTAAAGTGATCATGAACGAGGCTCACAATTCTCTCCTCTCCATCCACCCTGGGAGCATGAAGATGTATCAGGACCTCAAGCAAGCTTATTGGTGGACTCGAATGAAGCGCGAGATTGCTCAATTCGTGAATGAATGTGATGTCTGCAGAAGAGTGAAGGCAGAACACCAAAGGCCAGCAGGTCTCCTCCAACCTCTTCCCATTCCAGAATGGAAGTTTGACCACATTTAAATGGACTTCATGACTGGGTTTCCAAAGTCCAAGCGTGGCAATGATGCTATATTCGTTGTCATCGACAAACTCACCAAAGTGGCTCACTTTCTGCCTATCAAAGAGTCGATCACTGCAGCTCAATTGGCGGAACTCTATACCTCTCGAATTGTCTCTCTGCACGGTATTCTTCAAGTGATCTCTTTAGACCGTGGCAGCATCTTTACCTCAAAGTTTTGGGATTCTTTTCAGAAGGCCATGGGCACCAACATCCGCTTCAGCACAGCTTTCCATCCTCAAACTAGCGGTCAAGTTGAGCGTGTCAACTAGATTCTTGAAGATATGCTCAGGGCTTGTGTGATCTCCTTCGGCATGAAGTGGGAGGATTGTCTTCCTTATGCTGAATTCTCCTAAAACAACAGTTTTCAAGCAAGTTCGGGCAAGGCCCCATTTGAAATTCTGTATGGAAGGAAGTGTCGTACCCCTCTCAACTGGTCTGAAAATGGTGAACGTCAGCTGCTGGGTAATGACTTAATCACAGAGGCAGAGGAAATGTGCAAAGTCATTCATGATAACCTCAAAGCAGCCCAATCCCGCCAGAAGAGCTACTATGATAGTAAGCACCGTGATTTGGCTTTCGAGATCGGAGATCATGTTTACCTCCGCGTCTCTCCTATGAAAGGTACTCGTCGCTTCGGTATCAAAGAGAAGCTTGCCCCTAGATACGTGGGACCTTTCAAGATTGTCAGCAAGAGAAGCGACCTCGCCTATCAACTCGAGCTTCCTTCAAACTTTGCAAATGTTCATGACGTGTTCCATGTCTCTCAGCTCCGAAAGTGCTTCAAGACTCGTGACCGCACCGCAACTTCGAGGATATTGAGCTCCAAGAAGATCTCTCTATCGTGAGCACCCAGTTGCTATTCTTGAAGAGACTGAACGCAAGACTCGCAACAAGTCAATCAAATTTCTCAAAGTCAAGTGGTCACACCATTCCGACCGTGAAGCTACCTGGGAACGCGAGGATCACCTCCGTTCTGAGTACCCGGCGTTCTTTCAGTCCTAGATCTCGGGACGAGATCTTTTCGTAGTGGTGGAGTGTTGTAACACCCTGGATGTAACTTTCCCAATTTGTACTCCAACTCTTGCTGTTTCCGGCGTTAAGTTAATTTATTTCCTCAGGTTCGGGTCTTTGTCTCCGTGTTGTTATCGTTGTTATGCTTCTCATATCATGTCATCATGTGCATTGCATTTGCATACGTGTTCATCTCATGCATCCGAGCATTTTCCCCGTTGTCCGTTTTGCATTCCGGTGCTTCGTTCTCCTCCGGTGGTCAATTCTACCTTTCTTTTGTGTGTGGGGATTAAACATTCCCGGATTGGACCGAGACTTGCCAAGCGGCCTTGGTTTACTACCGGTAGACCGCCTGTCAAGTTTCGTATCATTTAGACTTCATTTGATACTCCAATGGTTAACCGAGGGACCGAAAAGGCCTCGTGTGTGTTGCAGCCCAACACCCCTCCAATTTGGCCCAAAACCTACCTAACTCTGCTCCATCATCTAGAGCGTTCGATCACGATCGCGTGGCCGAAAACCGCACCTCATTTGGACTCTCCTAGCTCCCTCTATGCCTATAAATAGGTCCTCCTCGAAAATCTCGGATCCCCCTCCCGAAACCCTAAAAATCGACCTCGCGCCGCGCCGGACGTGTCCGTTTCGGCCGGACACGCCGCTGCCGCCTGCCCGCGCCTATCAGACGCCGCCACGTGTCCACGCCGCCGCCTCCCACCGCGCGGCCCGGGAAGCCCAAGGCCGGCCCCCACGGGCCCAGTCGCCGCCGCCCGCACCCGCGTCGCCCCGCCGCCGTCTTCTCCCGAGCCGGCGCCGCGCCCCGCCGCCTCCGCCGCGAGCGCCGCCGCCCGCCATCGCCGTCGTCCGCCAACGCCGCGGCCACGCCGCCCTTGCCTCCCCGCGCCGGGCCCGGCCGCTCCCTCGCCTCGACCTCTCCCTCCCACTCCGGTGCCGCCCTGCGCCCTTGTCCGGCGAGCTTTGGCTCCGGCCGGCTACAGTGCCCCGACCGCGCCTCGATTTCCACGCCGGGTCAAACCCTAGATCTCGGGGTGATTTTTTTCGTCTAAGTCCCTAAAAATTCCATATCCAAATGCTCCTATTCATAGCCCCGTAACTTTGCATCTGTAGCTCCGATTCATGCATATAGCATATCAAAATGTTCATCTCAGAAAGTACATCATTTCATTCCATTGCATCATTTTCATTTGAGTTCATCTTGATGCCCGAAATGCTGTTAGAAGAGGGCTACTTGAGATAATTGTCAGATCTGTTACTCCATTTAGGTTTTTGTCATTTTTGCCATGATTAATGTGTGCATGATATGCCCTGATGCTCTACATATGTTTTGTTAAGGGTTTTGTCATCTTTCGAGAGGTGCAACCCATGTATTTTTGTGATGAGTGTGGTGACTAGTGCAAGCTTGCAAAGTCGTGCACTTAGTAATTCTGTTTTCAGGGACTTAGCATTTCCACCAAGTCCTTGATCTGTTTATCTCATGTTGCCATATGTTCATGTTGTTTCCTAGCGATCCGTGCCTCTTTTTAGGATGATCAGTAAGGATGTTTTGTTAATCTTGTAGTGCTCTATCCATCCATGTCTTTGTTTGCAATTATGGAGCACCCTAGCTTGAGTCAATCGAGCTCTACTTTTGCTACTTTGTGAATCTGGGCAGATTGTCAACTTGTTTGCAATTTTGCCGATGATGTTGTACTCGATCCGTGCATGCTATGTTATTGTTCTTGTCATGTCTAGCTTGCATTTTGTGCCTTCTTGATGGATGTATGCTTGTCTTGTCATGACTTGCACCGTAGTGAGTGCATCGAGCTCGTGAACATGCCTACTTGATATCTGTTTCAGCATGTGCTAGTTTTCACTAAGTCTGAAAACTGATTATGTTTTTTGCGATGTTCACGTGCTTGTTAGTATATTTTCTGATCCCTTTTGGCTCAAGGTCACTAAGGGACTTTTGTTAAGCTATTTGAGTAGCTCCATTCCATGTTTTACTTTGCTATGTTCAGGTCCTGTAGCATGTAGTTTTGTTGCTCCAAAGAGAGCTACCTGATCTGAAATTCCAGACAAGTGTTAATTTCACTAAGTCTGAGATCTGTTTGTCATATGCATTTTTGCCATGCTTGTTTGAACCTGTTAATGGATGAATTGGCCGTAGCTTAGTGCTAGACTTTTGTTAAGCATCTCGAATGCATCCCTGCCATGTATTTTGTTATCTTGTTTGGGTGTTGTAGCATGTTCATTTTGTTGCATTTAGATGGCTACTTGCTGTAAATCGCTGACCGGTGTCATATTTGAATCGCTTGCCATTTCCAAACCGTAACTCCGTTTCCGGTGTTCTTTATATCGTTTTCAAGCGATTTCATCTCATCTTTCCAGTGGCACACTTGGATTTCCAAGTTGAGACCAGGTTCATGCATCCCTTGTCAATCTTGCATATGCATTCCGCATCGCATCCCGCATAGCATATCATCATTGCATCATATTGTTTGTCCTTGCACGTGGTTGATTGTGTCTTTGTTGCTTGTTTGTATTGTTTGGGTAGAGCCGGGAGACGAGTTCGCTAACGAGGAGCCCGTTCAGTTTGCTTTCGAGGATCCAGTCAACTCTGACAACTGTGCAGGCAAGATGATCATACCCTCAAAATCACTACTATCTTTGCTATGCTAGTTTGCTCGCTCTTTTGCTATGCCAATGCTACGACGCCTACCACTTGCTTTCAAGCCTCCCAAATTTCCATGTCAAACCTCTAACCCACCATGTCCTAGCAAACCGTTGATTGGCTATGTTACCGCTTTGCTCAGCCCCTCTTATAGCGTTGCTAGTTGCAGGTGAAGATTGAAGGCCATTCCTTGTTGGAACATTTATTTACTTGTTGGGATATCATTATATTGCCATGTTATCTTAATGCATCTATATACTTGGTAAAGGGTGGAAGGCTCGGCCTCTCGCCTAGTGTTTTGTTCCACTCTTGCCGCCCTAGTTTCCGTCATATCGGTATTATGTTCCCGGATTTTGCGTTCCTTACGCGGTTGGGTTATAATGGGAAACCCTTGATTGTTCGCCTTGATTAAAGCTTTTCCAGCAACGCCCAACCTTGGTTTTACCATTTGCCACCTAGCCTTTTTTCCCTTGGGTTTCCGGAGCCCGAGGGTCATCTTATTTAAACCCCCCCCCCCGGGCCAGTGCTCCTCTGAGTGTTGGTCCAAATAGAGCCACTTGCAGCGCCACCTCGGGGCAACTTGAGGGCTGGTTTTAGTTGTACGTAGTGTTCATCTGAGTGTGCCCTGAGAAAGAGATATGTGCAGCTCCTATCGGGATTTGTCGGCATATTCGGGCGGTGTTGCTGGATTTGTTTTAACCTGTCGAAGTGTCTTCAAGAACCGAGATACCGAGTCTGATCGGAACGTCTTGGGAGAAGGTCTATTCCTTCGTTGACCGTGAGAGCTTGTCATGGGCTAAGTTGGGACTCCCCTGCAGGGATTTGAACTTTCGAAAGCCGTGCCCGCGATTATGGGCAGATGGGAATTTGTTAATGTCCGGTTGTAGGTAACTTGAACCTTAACTTAATTAAAATGAATCAACTGAGTGTGTTACCGTGATGGCCTCTTCTCGGCGGAGTCCGGGAAGTGGACACGGTGTTGGAGTAATGTTTGCACAGGTTGTTCTCTAGTTTCTCGCTCGCGCTTTGCCTCCTCTTCTCGCTCTCTTTTGCGAATAAGTTAGCCACCATATTTTGCTAGTCGCTTGCTGCAGCTCCACATATTTACCTTGCCTTACCTATAAGCTTAAATAGTCTTGACCGCGAGGGTGCGAGATTGCTGAGTCCCTGTGGCTCACAGATTACTATTACACCAGATGCAGGGCCTGATGATTCTGCTCCAAGAGACGCGTTTGAGCTCAAGTGGGAGTTCGACGAAGACTCTGAACGTTACTATGTTTCCTTTCCTGATGATCAGTAGTGGTGCCCAGTTGGGGGTGAACGGGACCGTGTCGCATGTTGGGTTATCTTTTATTTTGGCGCCTTAGTCGGGCCATGAGTGTTTGGATGATGTAATGTTATTTATGTACTTGATTGACGTGGCGAGTGTAAGCCAACTATGTTATCTCCCCTTTATTATTTATATTACATGGGATGTTGTGAAGATTGCCTAACTTGCGACATATGCCTTCAATGCGATTATGCCTCTAAGTCGTGCCTTGACAGGTGGGAGATATAGTCATATTGAGGGTGTTACAATACGAGTATCCATTTCTCTCTCTAAAAAGAAGGTACATGAGTATCTATCATACAGAACATACGTGCAAAGCACATGCCTTAGTAGAAGTCTAGGTGGCTTTGGAACAGCGGATGGAAGTAGAAAAGGATCCACACGAAGGGAGCTGGGGCAGTAGAGCAAGGCAGGTTTCGAAGGAATATATACCTGAGGGTCGTCGGCATGTCGCAAAAACAGCGTCGGGAGGCCGCATCATGGCCACAATACCGCAGGGAGGAAGAAGGGGTCAGAGGCCCTCCCGAGTCGGCGCTCTCTCGGAGAGAATGGCACGGCCTCCGATCGGGTCGCGCGGGCAGCCGTTGGTCTCCTCCCTCGCCGCCGACGACAGCGTGAACGATGCACCTACACCCCTGCCCCCGTCGAGGTTGTCCGGCCGGATTTGTGACCAGCCATGAGCTGAGAGAGAGTGTGGCCACCTATGTGTTGCTTAGATCTGGAGAGCATGAGAGAGTGAACGAGAGGAACCCTAGTAAAGCAAGCGCTAAGGCTCCTGCTTTTATATATAGTGGAGTGATTTTGTTGTACCAGCTTCTAAAAAATGCGCTCCTACGTGTACCCGCGAGTGGGTGTGAGAGAACTAGTGCGTGCGTGCACCGCTTCTCTTCGTGAGAGTACAATATACTATGCCCAAAGAACGTTCGCCGCAAGAGTAATAGTACAAGTGTGTGACGTGTGAGCTAAAATAAAATGTGCTCGTCGTATTTTGTTTTTTAGAAGTTCTGAGGGTAGGGTGTGAAGAGCACATATGTGCGTGATGTCTACCTACAGATAGATGGTGGGTGCGACGTGCGAGTCTGCGAGAGGACTCTGGAGAGTCGTGACTCGTGAGGGTGCGTGTGCGTGAGAGAGAGGGGGGCACGTATCAATGCAATGCATGTGTCCGTAAATCATTATCCAACAAACGTTCGCCACAAGCCTTTTCCTGACGAACACCGTAAGGACCGTTAGATCGGCATTCGACAGTGTCAGTTTTGCCATGTCATTTAACAGAACAGCCACTCCTCCTACACACAAATCTTCCACGTGAGTGTTAGCAACTGTCGTATGCTCCCTCCGTTCCGAAATGCAGTGCATATAGCTTTATTGAAAATTTGAACCTCGCAAACTTTTACCGAGTTTTCGTGTACCAAATTGCACATGTAGAATACCATGTATATATCATTTCATTCATCTTCAAGAGGTAACTATAAAGTTGGGTGAGGAGTCTACAAAGAAAGACCATCGTATCACCCGTGGGAATTTCAAGCATCCTTTAGTGTTGAGGAATATCATAGGAACTCTATATGATATGATTTTTATAGGATTTTTTCCTTTAGAGACAATTGGTTCATAGGAATAGATTCATATACTCCACATTTCAAAGGAAATAAACATGATATCATTTCTATAGCTTTAGAGCCACTTGGTTCATATGAATGGATTCCTATACTCCCTTAATTTCAAAGGAAAATAAACATTAGCGTATATTCAATAGAAAAGTTCCTATGATATGAACCAAATTACATCTCTTTTCTAATCCCTCCTCATAGGAATTGAGAAACATGTCATCTCTAGATTCAATAGAAAAGTTCCTATGATGTGAACCAAATGACATCTCTTTTCCAATCCCTACTCATAGGAATTGAGATGCTCCATGTCATCTCTTTCCCTACAACTTCCATGTATACATCTTCTATTCCTAAATAGATAGTACAACCCACTAGTAGCTTTTTTTGCAAAACATGCAACTATGGCACAAGAACTATATAGTGTTCCAATAACTTTGAAAGATGGTCGCTGGATGAAGCTAACCCGACAGTGCAGAGATAGGCAAATCCGAGCACTACTGGCCGTTGGATATCATCAACATTCCACCAGATCTGCCACATGTACAATTTAGAAGACTCCATGGTTGAACTTAAGCATAATGCACAAACCTCAAAACACAAGCACTTCTCCTTTGTTCTAGAATCTTCTGTATCATAATTGATTATTTTTTTCTAAATGAATTGCCATTATTTGTTTTTTACTTTATGATTTACTCCCTTCATTCCAAAATAGATGACCCAACTTTGCACTAACTTTGTACGAAGTTAGTGGAAAGTTGGGTCATCTATTTTGGAATGGAGGGAGTACAATGCACAACCCCATGAATCTTAACATTTTTATAGAACTTATTGATTTTGAATGAGATGAAATATAAGAACTAAACGAACATCTACATCATGCATATACGACTCAAAGCTTTACATGCTATAGTGTGTATTAATTCATAATTTGGTTTCGAAATATCATGCGTTCAATACATGTGTACCTTACTAGTTTTGAGTAGAGTAGAAAATTTCACGCGGCCCCGGGTATATCAAAATTCAGGGCCCATGCATCATTGCCTTTCGGTTGAACCTACGTCCATAATTTTTTGTACGTACTATATCTCCACTGGTCCCCGAACCCAAAATGCTGCCTCGTTCCCGTAAAACCAAGTGGCCCACACATATTTAAGGCGTTGGCTTGAACCCGTTTACTACGACGTGGCCCTGCACGCCGTAGTACTCCTACAAACCCTACCGCCGCACTCATCATCGGTTTTCTTCAAGAGGACGAGGTAGAAGCCAATTTGTAGTGGAGGCGCTTTCAAAAAAAAGATCTGTAGTGGAGACCCCTACCCTAGGGTTCCCTAGGTAGCTGCCGCACGCATCATTGTTTTCTCTTTTCTTTATGCTCTTGCGCCCTAGAGTGAAATGATGGTTGCTTCGTCCGTCTAGCTTAATGCGGGAAAGGTGGGGCTTTGTGATTTGACCCCTCGTCGCTCATTTTCTACTACTACGGCGCTACGACCGGGGTGCCTCCAATTCCAACCGCTGCTCCGAACTGTAATTTGGTGCATCGCACGTGGAACAAGACGGTGGGTGAGCCACATGTCGGCCAAAGGGGTCCTGCTAAGTGTGTCGCCATTTCGTGTGCAGACTGACCCTGCTTGAGTTGCTACGCCAACACGATAGGAGCAGCCTACCACTTGGTTTTGCTCCTTGGTGAATCCCGACTATATTGATCTAAAAAGATACGTGCTGAACTACCCTCTCCGTCTCAGTTTTTTTATTTTTAGGCGTCTCGGTTTATAGGGCCTGCACGTAGTTCTAGGTCATCCATTTGACTAACTAAATATGAGTTACTATGTCACAAAAAGTATATCATTGGATTCTTAAGCAGATGTAGTTGTATTTAAAAGTCGAGGGCGGGGCTTTTCCTACACGGTAGGCGGCGGAGCAGTTCTGCCTAGTCGGTTCGACAGAGACGCGAGAAGACGAGGGAGTAGGCTGCTGCAAATGTAGGGCTGTGTGATTTGACAGCGAGTTACTGCTGGACAGGTGGGGCCCCGTGATTTGACTTGCCGTTATCATTTTAACTGCGGCACTACGACCAGCATGAGTCTCCCAGATTCCTGACGACCTCCATACAGGTGCCTCTCCCAATGCTCCACCATGTAGTAGAGGCTGGCTCTTGCATGAGAGCCCACTTCTCCACTTTTTCCTTGCCTCTCTTTCCTCCACATATGCAAAAATGCCATGTAAAGCGCACTATTGTACTTACTTTTACTTGCTCCAACAGGTGCTTAAGCTTGCCACATAGGCATAAAGTCTGATGTGGCCAATTAATCAAGAAGAGAGAGACTAGTTTGGTGAGCCAAGGAAGAAACGGTGCTAAGTGCGTGTACCTAGGTGAAAAGACAATTTTGAGTCTATAGCTAATTAAATGAAGCAAACTTAGCAACACCATTTCATTGGAAGAGGTCATTCCTTGGCAAATGCAATAATTTCACGCGCTTAGCACCGTTTCTTTCTTGAGTACGAAGAAAGAGATAGAGAGGAGTAAAAAAATACACTTATAGCCAACCTTGTTGTAGTATGAGTGACTAAGTGATGACTATGTATGACATGCCAACATCAGATAGCCTAACGCACCGTGTTAAATCTCCAAGGGCGTGACCGCGCGAGTGACGTGACGGTCGTGGTAGGCGCGACCATGATACGGGATGCTGGCAGCCCTTGGATCTGGGATCAAACGGTCGCATGCTAAGTTGCTGAAAATTTGCAGAATAACCCTCCAGGATAGGATATTCACCCATAGGTCTAGAATCACGCCATGCAACCGTTCGATCTCAGATCCAAGGGCTCTCGGAAGGCCGTATCATGGGAGAATGGAAAGCCACTACCCTGCCGTTCGCACGCTGGCAGTTCGCTCCTACTCGTCCCCGCATGTCCTTCAATACTACGGCGGTTCGCTCCTAGTCGTCCCGTCCATTCACATTACGACAGTTCCACTAATCCTAACCCTCCTTCCAAATCCATGGCGTCCCAAATCTCCACGATCGGCGGTGAGTACAAGGTTAGAACCATCACCGGCGATGAGTTCGACGTCATCTACACCCGTTCTTTCGCGACGGTGAAAGGATGCCTTTCTCGCTTCAGACACATGTTCGAAAACTCAGATGATTAGTGGGTCGTTGGGCTAGATGTTGAGTACACCACAGTCCTGGGACGAGAGAAGGATCTAAAGGACGAAGAGAGGAAGAAGCCCGCCATGATCCAGGTTTGCGTACATAACGTTTGCTTGGTCTACCACATATGCCATGCCAACGTTGAGTGCCAGGATTTTAAGAACTTCCTCAAGGACAAAATAGTGAAATTCGTTACTGTAGACATTACGAATGACGAAGAAGTCCTGGGTCGGATAGGCCTCATTGTAGGCAACCCCTTCGACCTCCAGAAGAATCGGCTGGTGCCCTCTCGCTAGCCTTCAATGCTGACCCTGACAGGAGCCATGGTTCATCCTTCGTACGGTAAACTGGAGAAACCTCCATACACGTTTCGTCGTCATGCATGGCAGCGGAATGTACTAGATATAGACCACATCCACTACGCTGCAATGGATGGCTACCTTTGTTTCAATATCTACAAGGGTTGGATGAAGAGCAATAGCCAAGTGTGCGGTTCAAGCAAAGAAGTATCGGCCAAGAGGAATAGGGATAAGGACGAAGTCGAGGACGTGGACGAGGACTCTGAGTAAGGTGGCAGTGTCGTTGCTCATGGTGGTTCTAAACTTCTAATGCAGTGTCTACCGGATTAGTTGCATAGTTTAATTTCAGGTGTGCTTAGTTTAATTTAAGGGGTGTGTTGTGCTGAGCCCCCAGCAGAACTATGTTATGTTTCTTCTTGTTACTTTAACTCTTCAGTATGACATACTACTAGTATTACTTTAATAGAATTTAGCACCCGAATTAAGCACGTACTAGCTTTTTTAATAGTACTATATGCATAATTTGGCGACGAGCGCTCTCTATATGTACCACCTTTTTTATTTCAATTTTTGCTCCATGGCGCAATCCATCGATAGTACTACTGTACAAAAGTATACATTTTTTAAAAGGCTAGAGTACTGTTCATCACATATATAGTCAGTAAAATTCTCAACCTAGAACGACGTGCATGCCATGTAGTAAACCGATACGGAGGAAGTATAGTAAAAATGAAGTGATTTTACCGAGTGATCGGCGGGGGAGCATGGCATGTCATGCGGTCCCACGTGTCATGATGTACCAAGGTGATGCGTGTGTCCCTCTTGAGGCAGAAGCAATACTAGTACGTCGTTTGAGATGATGGCGAACCGAAGTGTGAAATAATGGTTGCTTCGTCCGTTTGGGAAAGTGCGGCATTGTGATTTGACGTCTCATTGCTCATTACTACTACTGGGCCGGTACGAGTGGGGTGCGTCCCCCTGCTGTTCTGCACTGTTATTTGGTGCTTGACACGTCGACCCGGTTGCTATATGTCCCACATGTCGGTGACAGGAAGTACAGAATTCATGAAACGGAGTGTCGACGGAGGAGTATACTACAGAATTAATGAAAGGGAGCGACTTAGTTTTGGAAAAATCTGTTTTTACGGAGTACATACCCACTAGGGTTTATAGGGCTCATCTAAAAAACATTTGGTTTTCCATTTGATAAGTCTCAATTCTACTATACTAGTAGTAGTACCATTACATGTTGGATTTCGAGGTGCGCTAGATCACCCGACGCAAGCAGTGTCAAGAGGAAACTAACCAATGCATGTACAAGTTCATGGAAATTTAGTGGTCATTCATGCATTCATTCTAATTAATGCCTCGGTAAACGTAACTTCTTGAGAAAAACGAGCGTACTAAGTACTTGTGCAAACTACGAAATTAATTCGACCACTCACCGTCTACCTTGGTTGGAGAGATTTTGAAATTGAGCCATAAACTCGAAAGGAGGGAGTAGTAACTTTTGTCTCGATTACTATTTGTGGCCTTGTATAGATGCAAAATGTATTTTTTATAGTGGCCTTGTATAAGTAAATGGAGGGAGTACTAACGAAAGTACGTAGTAGGGACGAGGAGTAAACGGAGGGAGTAGTAAAAATTTCTCCTCGTGCTGCGAGCCACCGCACGCATGGGCGAGGGAGCGGGCGTAAGTCGTAGTAAGCAAGCTTCACCTCATCCTGCGAGCCACCGCGCCCGTGGGCGGGGGAGACGGCGTACTAAGCAAGCTTCTCCTCATTCTGCGAGTTGATAGGACACATCAAAAGTACTCCAGTGTATAGAGCCTTGCCTCTAAGGTAGGCCCCACATGGTTTGCCTCTTTTTTTAATTTAACATAACGCGTCAAGTCGCAATTTGTTTGTTCACCCGTGGTAGATGATCCTCCCTCCACCAAGTGGACAACCAGTACACGTGCCAAATTACCACGTGGGCTGCCTTTTTCGTACAGAAATGAGCTCCATCGTGTACCCGCACGGGTGTGGTTGGGAAAGAGACGGGAGTACGTGTGTCGTGCGTGCACCTCTTCTCTTCGTGCACGTCCCCCACCTACGTGGGGGTGTGTGAGAGAGATACAAACCTAGACATAATGCGCCATCCATCCCCATGCCTCCGCCCAGTCCGACCACCAGTCACCACCACGCCCCACTCCTCACCTTATCTCTCATCTTTCTCCCTCCATTTTTATATACAAGGGGCCACTATCAAAATTACAATTTGCAGATATAAAAGGCCACTAACACTAATAGATGCAATATTAATGGTGTTTGCCTTGTGGTACTAGCAAAGGAGGACATTAATTATCCCTTGCATGCATGCGGGATTTTGTAAAAAAATGCATCTTGATGTTCCATGCAATGCACGGGCATCTTGCTAGTCCATGAAAACAACACATGGCAAAATTCCACGGCGAACGAGGGATTTGAATCTATTGGGAGGGGCTGTTTGGATCTTGCCCGGGGTAGCCAAAATATTGGCGACCATTTTGTCCACCGGTGCCTTTGCCACCGATGAATGAGGAATGGCTCGGGTGCTCATGCTGTCATGCATCCTCCAGCGCGCACGTTAGAGATGAGCTTGCACGAGCTGTGTTTTTTTGTCCCACAACACCGCCCGAGCCGCCCGCAGACCGACCAGTGACCCGCAAATTACGCCATACAACCGTAGCCGCACACATTATGACAGCAACTCAACCAACCGGATGAAATTCACGCAAACACGTTGACAAACTGATATTTCATATAAACAACGACGAAAATCATATAAAATACCGGATTTTCATACAAACATGATGGATTTCATTACATTCAAATGAACTACGTGGTGTAGTTCTCGACAACACAGGTATATAATACCTGGCCTAAATGGTTGCCCGCTGGTCGATTTGTGTTCCTCATGTCCGGCAGCACAATCACCAGACTGTCGGGAGCCTCGGAGGTATATGCTTCAGCGCAAAGGACGGCTCGCTTCCCCACTGCCCAACTAATATCATTGGCTGGTGCCAAAGATGATGGTGGCCGGCACCGGTTCGAGTTCATCATCGGCCACTACTTCGCCATGGCTGGCACCGGCTCGAGTTCATCCTAACATTCCCCTCTTCCGTGGAGCCCATGCGGGGTCGACGATGGTCCTCACAAAAAAGGATCCGGCAAGACACCTGCTGTGTACGCCGGCGTCGCCTCCGCGGTGGCCTTCATGGGACCCAAGCAGCGGCGGCCTCCCGTGTTCTACTTCTCCTCGATGATGGCGGCGGACGCGGAGGTGCTGGCCACCGACTCGTCGCTCTCCGCGCACCCGGCTTCTGTCGCTGCTTGCATGGCGCGGCCGCCAGCATGGGAGTCTCGGCCACAGAAACGGGAGACGCGGTACGAGGCGGCGGCGTGGACGGCAACAACGACGCCCGTGCACCGCTCCTCGTCGAGCTGGCCTGGAGCGGCGAGTTGCTGAACCGCGCGCCGGCTTGGGGCGGCAACTGGCTCCGTCGTGCGAGGTGAGGGAGGTGGATCAGCGAGCTGCATAGCTCGTATCCGGCAGGCTACCCAGCCGGCTTGGATGCGGAATAACTACTCTTCGTAAGCCATTGTAAGAGTGGACAAGATGGTGGAGGAGATAGGGGAGCAGCGGAGGTGTGCGATTCTTGGCCAGCGTTTGGCCTCGTTTAAATAGGAAATTAAATAGATGGCGGACGGGAGGAGCTCGGCCGGCGTTGCGTTTAACACCGGCCCGGTCATGAACGGACGTGTGTCCAGAGTGGGTTTCTCGGCTTCCACACGGGCGGGTTTCATGGAGGCGTTTGAATGCGGCACGGAGGCGTGTTCAGCCGGGCGTGCCGTGAGTGGCGCCCTCGACTCTGACCTAGGACACCGCATCGTTCGTCCACTGACATGTGGGCTCTTTGGGTGCATGGCATGCATGTCAGTGACCCAACGCAGGCAGCGCACAACAGAGGAACCTTTGGTGGGCCAGGGCGGTCAGAAGCGGGTATTTCATAAACCGATGATTGTTCATTGAGTGTGACGTCATCTTTTTCATGTAGATAAGCCTACTATGTTGATAGCCCGTTCGATACGTTGTGATTCATAAAGACCGCTGCAAACATCAATGTTCTGCTTATCACAGATAAGATTGATTAATAACCATAACAATCCATGTCCTTAACAAAGGGTGCATGCACGTATAGGTTGAACGTGTGTCTTGTGTCGTGCGCTATGTGCATGCAGGCATGCGAGTGTTGCGTGCGTGCAAGGGTACGTTTCAGTGTTGCATGCATGGGTGCGTACGTGTGTGTGTTCGTGAGTGCATGTGTACGTGTCAGTGTTGCACGCCAGCATACGTGCGTCTGTACGTGTCAGTGTTGCACGCCTACATGTGTGCGTGTCTTGCATGCGTGCATGTGTACGTGCGGGGTGAGGCTACACGTCAGTCGACTGACTTTTTCATCTCTGGTCATTAGATTTTCCAGCCGTTGGATACGAAATCAAGGGCCTCCAGTTTATCATCAAACTCCACCCCTCCTGAGCCGCCAGCCACCACCGGCCGAACCGCCAGACCCCGCCGCCCGCGGCCGGCCCGCCCTCCCCGAAACTACTCCCCACCGCCGGTCCGCTGCCGCACCGGCCATCCCTCTAGCCCCTCCCCCCTCCCCCGCCGAGCTTTTTCTCCGGGGATCCCCACCCCACCGCCCAATGAACGCCCCCCCAACCGCCGGTGACTGCCAACCAGAGGTCTCACGACTTCGAATACCCACCGACCACTAATTTATTACCATTTATGTCCTTCATATACGCGCTGACGGGTGGGCCCTATGGTAATGTGCGCTGCTGAATGTGGACCGTTTGACTGGTCAATTGATCGTGTTATCAACAAATTACGGAGCTGTATGGTGAGCCAGTGACCGTATGATCACCCTAAAATGTACTCCTATTTTATTAACACAGTACATACTCAAACTACCATTTCTTTCTTTCATATACGGGCTGACAGGTGGGCCCCACGGTTACGCGCCCCGATGGTGCAACACTAGTTGCGCCGCGTGGAACGTTTGACTGGTCAATTGATTGTGTCATCAACAAAATACGGAGTTGTACGGGTGAGCAAGTGACCGTATAATCATGATATGTATTTGTTTAACACGGTACAGACGCAAGGGCTCATATATACACGCAAGCACTCACCGCTATAAGCGCACACACACGAACCCTACCCCTATGAGCACCTTCGAGAGAGTGGGCCAGCATATATGATCTTGAGATTTTATGAAGTCACCATAGATGCCTCGTAGTCGAGTGGAACGTCTCCTCCCACTGAACGTACGTCGCTGGAAAATACTGAAATTAACACAAGATAAATGCGAGCACCGGGACTTTAACCTTGGTGGGCTTGAGAAACCACTGTCCTCTAACCATCCAACCACATGTTGGTTAGCACGACAAAATGTATGTGGTGACCGTGATGAGCTTATTCTGAAGTCCAGTGACCATATCGTGCTTTCGCTTCAAATACAATGACCGTAAGTGTCGTCAACAAAATACGGAGCACGCATCAAATGCAATGTCCGTCAGTGTCATCAACAAAATATGGAGACGTATTGTGAGCTAAATACCATTGTACTATTGTATATGCTTATTTTCTTAGTGGCCGATTGTGTGTGTGGTGTGGTGGGCACATCATTTCTAGTTGTGGTGGGTCAACATGAAGACTCATGGGTCGGTTCCATCCCGCGCCACATATAGGTTGGACCGAGACATGTTATACGAAGACCCATGTGGAGGACTCGGTGTACAACACGAAGCTACCAGAGTCGCGGAGGACTCTATCCCCACTGGTGATAAGCCGACTATATATGATTTGTAACCCTAGGCCCTTAGTATGTTATACAAGCTTGGGGGCTAGTTCGTCGATAGTATACACACACGCGCAATGCCTGGTATTCATGTGTACTTTGTACACACCCCTATCACTAATATACAGTACCAGGAGTAGGCTCTTTCTTCAACTTCAATTGAATTCTAGCATGTTGAAAGTGCAACTATCCCTAGGTGGTTTTGGTAATTAATAACAACATATAGCTCATTGAGCTAATACTATTCCAAGATAATTATTTCAGGAAAGCTCAATGATTGGCATGGCATGGATGTGAAAGTGGAACCCTCAAAATGCTAAGGACAATGGATTGGCTCAAGATCAAAAGCTCAAGACTCTTCATTTTATATTTTAGTGATCTAAGATCACACTGAGTCCATAGGAAAAGCCAATACTATTAAGGAGGGATGAGGTGTTGCTTAATGAGCCTCTTGCTTCATGTGCTTAGTGATATGCTCCAAAACCCTCAACTACTTTCCCATATCCACATATGACCTAAACTCTAAGCCAAACACGGTCCTACCGATTCTTCCTATCCGGCGCCACCGAGTTTCACTTGTCATTAGCCACTGCCAAACCCTAGCAATTCGGTCCTACCGATAAGGATCTCGGTCCCACCGAGATGGGGTTGCAAACTCTCTGTTTCCCTTTCGTAACTTTTCGGTCCCACCGAAAGAGCGAATCGGTCCCACCGAGATTGCAATGTAAACTCAGTGTTTCCCCTTTGTAACTTTTCGGTCTCACCGAGTTCCACTCGGTCTCACCGAAAGAGCAAATCGGTCCCACCGAGTTTGCCTGACCAACTCTCTGGTTAGCTAATTACCAAATTCGGTCTCACCGAGTTTGTGTAATCGGTCTCACCGAGATTACGTTATGCCCAAACCCTAACCATATCGGTCCTACCGAGTTGCATGTCAGTCCCACCGAAATTCCTAACGGTCACTAGGTTTACTATTTCGGTCAGACCGAGTTTTCTGATTCGGTCCCACCGAGATTGGTAAATTGTGTGTAATGGTTGGATTTTGTGTGGAGGCTATATATACCCCTCCACCTCTTTCTCATTCCAAGAGAGAGCTTTCAGAACACACACATCATTCCAACTCATTTGTTCTGAGAGAGAACCACCTACTCATGTGTTGAGACCAAGACATTCCATTCCTACCATATGAATCTTGATCTCTAGCCTTCCCAAGTTGCTTTCCACTCAAATCTTCCTTCCACCAAATCCAAATCCTATGAGAGAGAGTTGAGTGTTGGGGAGACTATCATTTGAAGCACAAGAGCAAGGAGTTTATTACCTACACACCATTTGTTACTTCTTGGAGAGTGGTGTCTCCTAGATTGGCTAGGTGTCACTTGGGAGCCTCCGACAAGATTGTGGAGTTGAACCAAGGAGTTTGTAAGGGCAAGGAGATCGCCTACTTCGTGAAGATCTACCGCTAGTGAGGCAAGTCCTTTGTGGGCGATGGCCATGGTGGGATAGACAAGGTTGCTTCTTCGTGGACCCTTTGTGGGTGGTTGCTTCTTCGTGGACCCTTCGTGGGTGGAGCCCTGTGTGGACTCGCGCAACCGTTGCCCTTGGGTGGAGCCCTGTGTGGACTCGCGCAACCATTACCCTTCGTGGGTTGAAGTCTCCATCAACGTGGATGTAGGATAGCACCACCTATCCGAACCACGGGAAAAACATCCGTGTCTCCAATAGCGTTTGAATTCTCCAAACCCTTCCCTTTACATTCTTGCAAGTTGCATGCTTTACTTTCCGCTGCCAATATACTCTTTGCATGCTTGCTTGAATTGTGTGATGATTGCTTGACTTGTCCTAAAATAGCTAAAATCTGCCAAGAACTAAAATTGGGAAAAGGCTAGGTTTTTATTTGGTCAAGTAGTCTAATCACCCCCCCTCTAGACATACTTTCGATCCTACACATGTGCATGTGTTTATTTCATATTATCGATCCATAGAGTGAGAGCGGTTTGAAATACAGGCAATGGTTGCTTTTGCAATTCATATATAAACATTAATTAGTGCACTCCATGTTGTTAGTGTGAAGCACTTTATACATTTGTCACTTGCATGGATACATTCCAAATCGCTATCTATGAAATAGAATACATGTCGAATTCAACATAAAGGGGGTTTTGAAGATTCAAATTCATAGGAAGTGCATTTATATATTTGAACCCGAGATAATGGCATTTGTAAATCAGATGTAAAAGGGGGCATCAATCATTGTTGTGAGTTTGAACATGCTATATATATATTCATACGCATATCTAACTTTTTTTTGCAACCAAGGAGATTATATCTGGAACCATGCATGAACTGAGGTAAGTTGCATATTTTTTAATATATACTCGTGTACAATGTATATTCAAATGTACCCCCTCCATTCCAAAATAATCGTAGCTTTAGGATTTTCAAGAGTAAAGATTTGTGAAGTTTGACAAATCCTGAAAGTTCAATTCAAGAGAACTGAAAACGTTAATGCTTCTGCTCCCAAATATTGAATGAAACGCCAAATAGGCCTCTGGTCACCAGAAACTGCGCGAGACTAATGTTTTGGTGGTAGGAAATTACTGTCCTGACTCCGGCCCGTGTAGCCTATCGGCCCGATGTCCAAAGGTCTAAACCGGGGTAGGTTTGTAACTTCACCAAGATGCTGGAGAAGCATTCATACGCCGTGGGCGCCTACCCATGCACTCGGCCGGAATCTATCCCGCCCACATTTGGCACACCTGATATGACTGTCCTACCCCCAACCCGCAATATGTCCGAAATTTTAGATGGGGGGAAAGTTTGTAACTTTCCCCAAATTTCAAACAAGCGCGTCTCAAACCGAAACATTGTACCCCCTTAGTTCCCCGCCTTCCTCTGTTTCCCCATTCATACTCCGTGGGCGCGAAAACGCCCTCTCCACCAGCCGCGAAACCCCAGCCTCCTCCGTCCTCCACCCATAGCGTTCAATCCACCGCCGCCCTCCTCCATCATGCCGGAGCTGGTACCCCAACGTCGTCGTCCAACGCAACCGCAACCGCAATGCCCTCAAGGACTTAGCAGCTGAAGCCGAGGCAGAGCTGCCTCCACGATGCCGACGCCGACGTGCGCCGTACCAGAACCACTCCGACCACACCATCCTGCGCCTCACTGCTGTGGCTCCACTATCGCAACCGTCCACTGCACCAGAGCTGTTCCCGCTACGCCATCGTTCTCCGCCTCGGATCTGCTTCCCCGCCGCCGACAGACGGCCACCGCACCACACTCAACAACTTGGCCATGGTTTCATCCAAGGCTGCACCGTCCTCCACAACTTCTGGTTTCCGGCAAACAACAAGAAGATCGTCGGAAAAATGGAAGGAGGACACAACACTGCCAGCAGAAAGAGGTACTCCTCTTCCCTTATTCGTGCAAATCTTACGTCTCCGCTCACACCGTATTCATCCCACGAAAGAAACTAATTGAGCGCTTCTTACTGCATCTTCTTCGTGATACTAAATGCAGAAGGTTTCCTCCCTTTTACTATTTCACCTTTACTAGAGGTCAGTAGCCCGCCTGGATTTCAATTCAGGGTCAGTCGAACCTCAATTAAAAGAAGCAGCACCTGCTTAGGCGCGCGGAGCACCTAGTCCGCCTGTTCCCCGGGGAAGCGGCGCATCGGTGTCTATCATAGGGGTGTGGGGCGCAGGAGCTGCTTGCGCCCGATCTGGAGGTCGGCGGGGCTTGAATGGATGGCCGGGGGGCGGTGCCAAGCACGGCAGTGCGGTGAGGTCAAGGGGAGGGCGCGGGCAGGGGAGGAATATTGGGCCAGTGGTCACTAGCATTTTGAGGAAGATCGTCAACACTGACTCGCTAGAGGTAGATGAAGGCAATCTGCCCGTTCTTTGTACATCGGACAGTGCAGAAAAAATGGACTAACCTATTTGCTTTCAGTCGACTGTTATTTTCATAGAATCCTGTAGTAATTTAGTGTGCCATGCATGTTGTAGAGCTATCATATGTCTCCCGTCATTTATTTCTCACCGACCTGCTATCTGCTACCTTTACACTGTACTAATTGTGCACACACTTCACCCATACTCACACTATTGTTTTTTTATGCATGGGTATTTCAGACTCTGACGCAGTGTTGATGAATGCAGAAAAGAAAAGACAGAAGTCGCTCCAGTGTAATTCGAAGATAAGCACTAAGCGTTCCAGCGCTCTAACGGGTGCAGTGTCAGCAATTGGAGACAGTAAACGTAGCTCTGCAGTTGATGATCTCAATTGCCACACACAACCATCCCAGGTTCTTGCTTTAACTTCGCGCTATCAAATGTGGTTGCATGTTGCATATGGTGTCTAGCTTGTATTGCTTCCAATTTGGTTAAATTGCATCTGCTTACTTTACACATTATACCTTTGATAATGACATGCCTTCCTGTTTTTGATACATACTACATATGTCTATTAACCATGTTCGTACATCAAACTAATGCTCTTTTGTATCCCTCGTCAATCACTTATGATGAGACAGTCACCCGGGTGGGTTTCTGTGAGACGCCATACTCGTTTAAAGAGTGCAGTGCCATCCTCCCCACATGATTCTCAAGAAACAGCAAGGCTAAATGAAGATAGTCAACGTAGCTCTCTAGTTGATCACCACAATTCCCCCACACCACCATCGCATGTGCTTGCTCTTACTTGGCAGTGTGATATGTAGTGTTCGTCTTACATGAAAGTAGTGTTCGTCACTATCATGCATCAATGAGTTCTGAAGAGAAAATTTTATTCCTTTTTCTTGTGGTTTTGACTTGACAAGGCAAAATCAAGAAAGAGGAAGGAAAAGAGTAAGGAAGGCGATGATGGTGGTCCTCTGCAGCAACGTAAACAGAGCATCTGTACCGATTCTCCTTGTACTGATAGTGCATTACAAGGTCCAAGTCTCCGCTCCCCTACTCCACCATCCAAGGTGCTTACTCTAACTTGGTAGTGTGATATCTGGTTGCATGTTGCATATGGTTTCTAGCTCGTATTGCTCCTAATTAGTGTAAACTGCATCTGCTTAGCTTACACATGATACATGTGAATATGACACGCTTTCCTGTTTTGGTACGTACTATATCTTATGATAAGGCACCTTTAAGTCGCCACTGTGATATTGGTTGTGTCTTGCATATGATTTCTAGCATGTACTGCTTCTAATTTTTTGAAACGCCATACAGTTTGAACTTGGCAGAGTGATATTGGTTGCATGTTTCATATGGTGTCTAGCTTGCAGTGCTTCTAATTTGTAGAAATGCCTTCTGCTTAGTTACCACATCATAGGTGTGAATATGTCACACCATCCTGTTTTTCATACATATTCCATCCTCGCATCATGTGTTTGCCTTTCATCCGAGTAGTGTTCGTCAGTATCATGCATGAATGAGTTCTGAAGAGCGAATTTTATTCCTTTTTCTTATCGGTTTGACTTCACAATGCAAAATCATTACAGCTGAAGGAAATTAGTCCGGCAGTGGATGATGGTGGTCCTTCGGAGCAACTCAAACAGGGGGTCTCTACAGATTCTACTCCGCCATCCCCCCAACAAGATTCGCAAGACAACACAAGGCTGGATAGTCAACGTAGCTGTGTAGATGATGAGCACATCTCCCCTACTCCGCCATCACAGGTGCTTGCTCTAACTTGACACTATTATATGTGGTTGCATGTTGCGTATGATGTCTAGCTTGTATTGCTTCTAACTTGAATTGCATCTGCTTACTTTACACATAATGCTTGTGAATATGACACGTGTTCCTGTTTCTAGAACATACATGTACATGATGAGCACATCTCCCCTACTCCACCATCACAGGTGCTTGCTCTTACTTGGAACTGTTATATGTGGTTGCGTTTTCCGTATGATGTCTAGTTTGTATTGCTTCTGATTATGTTGAATTGCATCTGCGTAGCTTACAACTTATACCTGCAATGATCACTTACCCATAAGACACATTTAACTTGGGACTGTGATGTAGGTTGCATCTTGCATTGTCTTCTAGCTTGTACTGCTTCTAATTTCTTGAAATGGCACTTACGACGAGACACTTTTTACCTGATAGAGTGATATTGGTTGCATGTTCATATGGTGCCTAGCTTTCATTTCTTCTAATTTTGTTGAAATGCCTTCCGCTTACTGTTTTTTCATACATATTCCATCCTCCTATCGTACGTGTGAATATGAAACGCTGTCTTTTTTGTATATATTCCATCCTCCTATCCTGCGCTTGCCTTACATCAAAGTAGTGTTCGTCTGTATCATGCATCAACCAGTTATGCAGAGCTAATTTTATTCATCTTCTTGTGGTTTTGACTTCATAAGGCAATATCAGAAAATAGGAAGGAAAAGGGTAAGTTAGGGGATGTTGGTGGTCCTCCGCAACGATGCAAACAGAGACTCTCTAGATTTGCCACTGCTACTGCTAATGAAGTTGAAGTCCCAAGTCTACATGATGAGTTCATCTCCCGTACTCCACCATCGCACGTGCTTGCTCTAAGTTGACAGTGTGATAATTGGTTTCATGTTGCATATGTTGTCTAGCCTATATTTCTTCTATTTTGATTAAATTGCACCTGCTGAGTTTATACGCTATACATGTGGATATGGCATGGCTTTCTGTGTCTAGAATACACTACATCTATCAATCATACCATGTTCTTACATCGAAGTACTGATGTTGTGTATCCCGCATCAGTCACTCATGATTGGACGCTTTTAACATGGCAGTTTGATAGTGGTTGCATCTTGCATTGATTTCTATGTTGCACTGCTTCTAATTTTTTTGAATTGCTACTTATGACAAGACACTTTTAACTTGGCAGAGTAATATTGGTTACATCTTTCATATGGTGTCTAGATTGCATTACTTCTATTTTCTTGAAAATCCTTCTGCTTAGTTTGCACATCGTAGCTGTGAATATGTCATGCCGTCCTGTTTTTATTACATATTCCATCCTCATACGGTTGTCTTACATCAAAGTATTGCTTGTCTGTATCATGCATCAATGAGTTCTGAAGAGTGATTTTATTCTTTTGTGTTGTGGGTACAGCTTGACATGGCAAAGTCAAAAAAGAGGAAGGAAAATAATATAGTAGGGAGTGCTGTTACTCGTCGGGTGAAACGGAAAAGGTTCTGCCGTTGAGATTCTGCTGGTACTTATAGTGCAGTAGAAGGTCCAAGTCCACCGGCTAAATCTACAAACACAGTATCACCTGCTCCACCAGCTGCAGCATCTGCTTCAACTGTACCAGCATCTCAACCAGTTACTCGTTCGTTTGCTCCGGAACTGGCCAGTTCCCAAGCTGCCTTCACACCTAACACTACTTCCGAAGCATTGCTGACACAACAGGACTTGGCAAGATCAGATGAACCTCATGAGCATCAACACCAAGACGGTACCTGACCGAGTCAAGTTGCAGTTGCATGCTCCTTTATATGTACTCTCACAGTTTGATGTACACTAACACTTTCCAAATTCGTTGTTGAACTAGCACCACGGCGCAAGCGGAAATAGACATCAGGGATAATGCTTGATAGATTAACAAAATCTAAAGGAGGAAGAATGGAGATCCATTTCGAGGCAGGTTTAAAAAGGCCACGTGATGCTACAGAGTCAGCCAAGTTAGTATCAGAGGCAACCATTGCCGTTAGGTGTCATGCACGTATCCTCCCAACATGGATCCAGTACAGGAATGAGAAAGACAATACCCAGTTTAACACCTTCCTTGACCATTTATCCGTAAGTAATGCTATTCATCGCAATTAATAATATTGTCTTGCTCTGTCCCATACTTTCTAGCTTCCTCCTAATAAGACTCACATTCTTTTTTCAACAGATGAGGTTCAAGTTGGATCCGAAAGATGATGCAACTAGACAAGCATGCACTCATGTTTTTCAGTCTGCTCTGCGACAGTATCGGTACCACCTTAGAAAATCTCACTTTGAAGGCAAGGCTAACAATGAAATCGCCCAAACATCTCTAGTGGAATATATTACAGATGAAGACTGGACAGCCCTCGTTAATCACTAGTCTGATCCAAAGTATCAGGTAGGCTATATGTATTTGATCAGACCACATATTGAACTTGTATTTATGTATGTGCCTTACAAGTGTATCTTCTTCTAGGCTAACTGTTTGAAGAACAAAACCAACCGTTCTAAAGTGAAATTCCAACATACCACAGGATCTCGTAGCTATATTGCACACTGCGAGGCTCTTGTAAATAGCTGCTACTTCCTTCTTTTTTTGTGCCATATTATCGTATCTATATTGACTTGTTCCAAATACAGAGGAAATCCCGTGCGGACCAAAAAGAACTTGAACCGAATGACGTGCAAATCTTCAAGGATTGCCACACCAGCAAGATGAAGGGCATGAGCACACCAGTTCAAGCCACTGTTGTAAGTCCTTACTCCTCCTGCCTTGAACTGATTGGTACTGTGATGTGTTCATTTAACTACTTGGTTTGCAGCCAATGTCAGTTACTTTGTTCACTTTTATTCATAGTTGTCTTAACGTATCATTTCACCTTACATGGTTTAAAAGAGATAAAGGATATTCTTTTGGTCTTGATCTGTAATCTAGTTGTTATGTTCACGTGCGCACACAATGATAAAATAGCATGTTTGTTTTATATCTGTTTGCCCATGATATGAATGATGTCATACTATGTTCATCCTACTTTAAACCATGTCTCTTTATCCTTAGATGTCAACGAATGTGAGGAAATAGACAATACAGTAGGCATGCTACATGGACATATGTTCCGAAAGTGGTTTTATTATGTAGTTGGCACTACAATACATGCTAATGTATTACAGTAGTTCACCAAAATAAGTTATGTATAAACGTTTAACCTACTTTGTTTGTTTTTGTCTCATTAGTAACTTATCTGGTACACTAATCTACAAGTTCGAACTTTCAGGAAGCTATGGAATAAATGATTGAACAGCCACAACCACCTGAAGGTGACGAGGCTACTACACGCACAATGTCACCTCTTGCTACAGTCCGTCAGTATCTCTCCACTAACAGTGCAAAAGGCACCTTCCTGCGTAATTCTAGGTTGGTTGTCAAGGTAACCTCGTCCAAATCGCCTACTGAACAAAATCTTCATGCTAGACAGAGTGATATATCTGTGCTCCAGACACAAGTCCAATCCCTAATGGACGTTGTTTCGGAAACAAGAATAGTGGTTGAGAAATGTCGTCAAGATATGAATGGTTTTGAAACCAGACTATCAGACATTCGCTTCATTGTTCAAGAGCAATGGTGGAAAAAAAGGTGGAGATCGTGTTGCTCCATCAGATTCTACAGCCTGAAACATTAGCACTCAGGTCAAATGATCTGTGCTTCTATACATCTGATGGTGCTTTTATCTGGAAGGACTGTAAACTTTATGCCAACATGCCTTTTGTTGTATGGTTGGAATTTATTTTGTTGTGATACAACATGTATGATGCTGCCTCAGGCTGTAGTAATTACGACGCTATTTTTGTATAGTGTAGGTTTATCTTAGTAATGTATTCAGCCGAAAGCTTCATAGGAGCCCAACATGCCAACATTCGTCGGGCCCATTCCAATTGGGCTAAAAACGATTACGGGCCAAAATTGGCATGTAGCCCACTAAAAATATCTGGGCCTAAATCAGCATAAGCTTTCATATTTTTCTGGTAGGCCTGTGCCCATAGTGGGCCTTTAACAGGCCTAAACATAATTTGGGCCCTCAGTAAAAATAGGCTGTTTACAGGTGTAAATATCTCGAGCCCATAAAATACATGGGCCTTTAATAGACCGAAAGTGAGATTGGGCCCTGATTGTGCCAAATAACCCATTGGACTTTAACAGGCCGAAATTCTGATGGGCAGTAAATGCGCCGACCTAATACACGGGCCTTTAACAGGCCGAAACTTCGGTCGGGCTAGATTATCGTCATTTTTATATGGGCCGTTAATGGGCCTGATATGACGTTGGGCCACATATGGCCCATGGTTTACGTCCGGTGTTAATAGGCCGAAAATGACAACAGGCCGAAAGTGGCCCAAAGCTATAGTGGGCCTCTAACAGGCCGAATGTCAAACATGGCCGAATATGACCCAAATCCTTCATGGTTGTTTATGGGCCGAAAGTTTTGATGGCCTGTAAATAGGCCCAAATGAAGTCAGACCTTTAATAGGCCGGAAATACACCGGGCCGTAATTCGGCCCAATTACTTAGCGGACTGTTAACGGGCCAGAAGTGACCATGGGCCGCGTTGATGACAAGTTTAGGACAGGCCATTGACGGGCTGATTTGACAGAGAATGTTGGGCCTTTAGCTGGGCCGGCCCATTATGGTCGGCAGAATCTTGTGGGCCTTTAGCTGGGCCGGCCCATTGTGGTCCGCAAAATCTTGTGGGCCTTTAGCTAGGCCAGCCCATTATGGTCTACAAAATCATGTGGGCCTTTAGCTGGGCCGGCCCATTATGGTCCGCTAAATTTTGTGTGCCTTTAGCTAGGCCGGCCCATTATGGTCCGCTAAATCTTATGGGCCTTCGGTTGGGCCGGTCCATTTAATCTTTGTGGGCCACTTTTGGGCCGGTCCACGTGTCAACATATCATAGGCCCATCTCGACCATTGGATGAGTGACACCTGTGCCAACACGGAGCTGACGCGTGGATCCGTCAGCCAATGAGAATTTTACACATGGAAAATTGGCATTGGTTGTGGCTGTTAACAGGTTATCGGATCCAAAATCTGACCCGGTAACTTAAAGGCGTTCCATTATGGTGGATGCCACGTGTCGGTCACCCTTGACGTAAGCACTTCTGTGACGCGTGATTTATCGTCATGGAAGTGGACACTTCCGTGATGATAATTTTGGCAATGTCATGGAACACTTCTACGGCAGCACAGGTATGACTATCTTGATTCTGTCATAAATTTGTCATGGATGTACATGCATGACAGAAAACGCGACCTACTATGACAAACACGTATCATCACGGAAGTGTATTTTTTTTGTAGTGGATATAGTTGCTTTCGCTGACTCTTGTGTATTCGAGCTTATGTATTCGAGCCCCTGAGGCCCCTGCCTTGTAATATAAAGCTTGTATTATTTTAATTTGTGTCTAGAGTTGTGTTGTGATATCTTCCCGTGAGTCCTTGATCTTGATCGTACACATTTGCGTGTATGATTAGTGTACGATTAAATCGAGGGCGTCACAAGAAGAAAGGATCCGGCAAGTTAAGGGTGTGCATTGACTTCGGAGATTTGAATAGGGCTACACCCAAAGATGAGTATCCCATGCCAATAGTCGATATGCTTATTAATGATGCTTCTGGACATAAGGTTATTAGCTTTCTAGATGGTAATGCCGGATACAATCAAATTTTTATGGCCGAAGAGGACATGTACAAGACAGCTTTTTGTCGCCCTGGTCTTCTTGGTTTATTCGAGTGGACAGTGATGACATTCAGGTTAAAAAAATGTTGGCACCACATATCAAAGGGCTATGAATTTGATTTTTCATGATTTACCCGGTGTCATACTTGAAGTTTATATTGATGATATTGTTGTCAAATCGGATGCTTTTGAGTCTCACTTGGCCGATTTGTGTTTAGCTTTTGAAATAATGAAAAAGTATGGACTGAAGATGAATCCTTTGAAGTGTGCATTCAGCGTGTCAGCTCGCAAGTTTTTGGGTTTCATTATCCATGAAGATGGCATAGAGATTGATCCCAAAAAGATAGAGGCCATACAGAAAGTGGAGGCTCCAACATGCAAGAGAGATATGCAAAAGTTCCTTGGCAAGGTCAATTACTTGAGGAGGTTCATAGCTAATCTTTCAGGGACGGTTGATGTGTTTACTCCTATCCTTCGGTTAAAGATTGATGCTGATTTCACTTGGGGGGCAAAACAGCAAGAAGCATTTGATATGATCAAGAATTATTCGTGCACTCCTCCGGTGATGAAAGCACCCAAGCATAGGGAACCCTTCAGGCTTTACATTGCAGTAGAGGAAGGAGTTATTGGTGCTATTCTGACTCAAGAAACCGAAGGAAAAGAGCATGCCATCACTTATTGAGCCGCCGTTTATTGGACGCCGAGACAAGGTATACATTTATTGAAAAATTATGTCTATGTTTATATTATGCTTGCACAAAATTGAGACATCATATAGTTCCAAGTGCTTGCATAGTAGCTTGTCAGACCGATGTCATTAAATACATGTTGCATAGACCAATTCTTTGTGGTAGAATTGTCAAGTGGGCTTATGCTTTGATTGAATATGATTTGGCTTATGAATCTCTAAAATCCATGAAAGGCCAAATCGTTGCCAATTTTATAGTTGAACATCGTATTGATGACAAGCATGATGTTGATATAAACCTTGTCTCACTAGTACCGTGGAGATTATATTTTGATGGTTCAGTTTGTATCAATGGCCAAGGTGTTGGTATTGTTTACATATCTCCTCATGGTGCTGTTTTTGAAGCCTCATGCCGCTTAGAATATTTTTGTACAAACAATCAAGCCGAATAAGAAGCATTGTTATTCGGCCTAGATATGTTACTTGCTATAGGTGTTACACATATTGAGGCTTATGGTGATTCATTATTAGTACTGCAACAAATATCCAAAGTCTTTCAATGTTTTGACGAATCACTTAATGTTTATCTTGATAAATGTCTAGATATAATTTCTACTTTGGATTATTTTAGCATTGCTCATATATCTAGACATGGCAATTGGAAAGCAAATGAGTTGGCACAACAAGCATCCGACTATCATGTTGATCATGGCATGTTTCATATTTCTGAAAAGCCGATGTCTAGTCTTGCCAACATAGGGGAGGCCAAACCGGAGCCCACCGTTTCGGCCACTAATGAAATATTCAATGCAGGAGAAAATCAAGACTGGAGGAAACCCATCATTGATTATTTGTGTGATCCTAGTAGAAGGGTGGACAGGGCTGTTCGACGTATGGCTTTCAAATACACAATGAGAGATGATGATCTCTGTCGCCGAACAGTTGATCATGTTCTTTTAAAGTGCTTGGACAAGGACCAAGCGAGAATTGCTATGGGAGAGGTCCATGAAGGTATTTGTGACACTCATCAGTCGGCCCCCAAGATGAAATGGTTACTACGACATGCTGGATTTTATTGGCCGACTATGATTAATGATTGCTTCAAATATTATAAAGGGTGTGAAGCTTGTCAAAAATTTGGTGATATTCAGTTGGCTCATGCTGCTATGTTACGTCCCATTATCAAGCTGTGGCCTTTCAGAGGATGATGTTTACACTTTATTGAACAAATTCATCTGTCTTCCTCAAAGGGGCATCGGTTCGTATTGGCGATATGCCCTAGAGGCAATCATGTATGATGATATTTCCTATGTGTTTATGAATAAATATAGTCCTTGGACTTTATCAATTATGTGTATCAGCAAGTACGTGACTTGTTTGTGGGACTATGCATTGTATGATTATTGTCCTAAAAGGTCCCTAATCGAAAGGGTTGTGTGAACGCGCAGCCAACTAGACTAGCATATGACACGGTCGATGGCTTGGTCTCACTAGCCATGGAGCATTGGATGCTAACCAGATAATATGGACTTGGAAGGATATGGTCGGATTCGACGTAGCGTTTGGTAGGTTTCGGGTTTGTCCAGAACCATGCTGCGAGACGTGGTCGAGCAAGATGGGATTTGCCCCTCCGATCAGGAGAGATATACTCTGGTCCCCTCATGTGATCCGACCAGGATAAGCATGGCCATGCGACAAGGATTATGAGATAATCCGGTTTGTGGTCGGAATCACTGGAATAAGAAAGAGGTCGGGCTAGCACCAGGATGACAGACTCGCCTTGAGCCCGACAACATATATCGTGTGGCAAAAGGAATGGAAGTATGATGTACAGGTTCGCCTAACCAGCTTCATAGTCTGTTTGGTGTTCGGCATGCCTTGCTAGAGGTCGCTACCAACTGTGCAGTTCGGAGGTGATCCGAACTGCGACCAAGCCGGCTTGAACCTAAGGGGTCGCGCGCTTAAGGGAAGGAACCTACGAGGTCGGATCCGAGGACACTAGTCGGATGTGATCTGAGCTGTATTCGGATTGTGGCCGAGTAGACTTATGGGCTTTATGGTCCGTGCGAGGCCCAAGTGTTGAGCCTGCGACGGACGCCTATATAAAGTGGAGGTGCCACACACTCACGCGATTGATCGCTTCGGCGCTATCACTAGGGTTTGCATGTGTTGCGAATAGACACCTCCACTCGCCGCCAGTTGTGTGATTGGACCTAGCAGTTCGCCGCACGACGTTCCTCCTACACACGAGGATGCCGTTAGAGGCAGTGCACTTGCGCTACTCCGGCGAACCTATACGTGGGACCGACGACTGGTTGTACGAGGGAGATCGGACGAGGAGGAGACGATCCACACGGACGCGCTGCCCCCAACTCTTCTTCCGCTACACGGCACTGCGCGTCTAGTGGTAACAAACTATGATCCATCTCCCGTAGAATTTTCTTGGTTGTTATGCACGTAGGAAAATTTTAATTTGCTGTCGACGCACCCTACAGTAGAACCCAACAGTTCGTATTGGTAGCAACCGATTATTTCACTAAATGGTCCGAAGCAGTACCTCTCACGAACATGACACATACGGAGGTACTTAAATTCATAACAGAGCACATTATTCATAGATTCGGCCTTCCTCAAACATTGACTACAGATCAGGGCTCATCTTCCATGTCGCACCAAGTTAGAGAATTTGTCGAATCTTATAACATAAAGTTGCTCAATTCCTCTCCATATTATGCCCAATCCAACGGACAAGCTGAGTCTAGAAATAAAATTTTAATCAAACTCATCAAGAAGAAGATTGAGGATAATCCAAGAAGATGGCATGAGTTGTTGTCTGAAGCTTTGTGGGCACATAAGATCTCAAGGCATGGTGCTACGAAGGTGACTCCATATGAGCTAGTATATGGTCAAGAGGCCATTTTATCGGTGGAAGTAAATTTGAGTGCTTTGAGAATACCCAAACAAAATGATTTATCAGCAGTAGACTTTTATAACTTGATGATGGACAATATTGATGAGGATTCCGATAATTTTTTGGTTGCTTTGAAGGCCATAGAAAGGGACAAGTTGAGGGTAGCAAGAGCTTACAATAAGAAACTTAAGTTGAAGAATTTTCAAGTTGGCGATCTCGTCTGGAAAGTAATTCTGCCGATTGGTTCAAGAGACAGAAAATTCGGGAAGTGGTCTCCAAGTTTGGAAGGCCCTTTTAGGATTACAAGAATAGTTCCCAGAAACTCTTATTTGGTGGAATCCATACAAGGGGCACTGTTACCTCGAGTTCTCAATGGCAAGTACTTAAAGACATACCACCCGAGTGTGTGGTAAGAAGCCTAAGTAGGAAATGGCCGATATATGATTATTGCCCTTAGCACAAACATGGCTGATACCTGATTATCGTCCTTAGAACAAGCTATGTGCAAGTTATTTTTCGGCATGCAAACTTTGCCGAAAAACAAGGGGGCATGTGTTGACGCCAGATTTTGGCATGGTCAAAAACACAATTAAAATGCCCTCAAATAAAAAGTGTTCAAAATGAGAAAGTTCCGTATCTTCAAAAGGAGAAACTTTTATATTTTGGCCGTAGCCATGCGATCTCATCTCTAAGGCCGAAGTTGTGTTCAATGTACTGAGATTTTGTATTCAGAACACTATTCAGCTGATTACTCCCCCAATACGACCTCATATGGAAAAACGATCTACGCGAATTGTCTTCGTCTCGTCGAGGCGATCGATTCTGATATAAAAATTGCCCCAATCCAATCCGAGTTTGTATGCAAAAGTTAGAGGCAATACTTCACGGGTTGGCCCTGAGTGAAAAAGTGACGCAAGGGACCATACACCCACCTAGGTGGTGTCTGATGGGTCGCCTGAGTTGTTTGCCTTTGCCGGCTGAATGAAAACCTTGCCAGGGTGGAAACCTTGCCGGGGTAGAAGCTTGCCGGGGTAGAAACCTTGCCAGGGTGAAAACCTTGCCGGGGTGAAAACCTTGCCCGTGTGAAAGCTTGTCGGTGTGAAAGCTTGCCGGGGCAACCCGACCGGAAGTTGGAGATGGGCTCGAAAGGTTGTTCAGCTGACCTTGGATAGAAAAGTGTTCTACACGTAAATTGAGCGTATCATAAAAACGGTCAACTTTGATCTTGGAGTCATCATCATCTGAGATAGTATACAGCCTGTAGAGTTTCTGAAAGACTCGGACAGCTAAGAAAACTGCATGACCAAATTTGACTGGAAGTTAAAGATGACCTCGTAAAGTATTGAAGATAACCTTATTTGGAAAAATGATCAACAGGAGAGTTGTTCGTATCTTCGAGGCGCATAAATTTTGTATTTTGATCTTCTCAATCGGAGGTCACATGCAAATTCCACGGCCTATACAAGGGACAAGACAGAAGTTTAGGCCAGATTTGGGTTGAATCCCAGTTGGATTGGAATTAGAACTGGAGGACGTGAATTGATGTAATTTTCTTGTAAGGAAAGCCTAGATGAATCCTTTGCTTGTACAGGAAGTCCAGCCACCTCTTATATATGTTGGGGGTGACGGCCGATTAAAACAACACACAATCGAACAAATCAATATACTACTTTTTCAGTCTATGTTTTATCTCTCCACCGTTTTTCTCTCTCATTCTTCGTTGTTCTTAGTGTTTGAGAGGTGTGAATCTCAGGGCTCTAGGGGAGAGCGAATCGACCTAGGGCAGCCCATAGCCACTACACTCCATGACGGGGTCCCTCCCGGGGGTGTGGGGTTTTCGGGTCTGCAAAAGCGCCCGTCGACTGTCTTGCGTATCACGCTGTGGGTCGGGTCTCCTTCGACGTGAGCTGCGGTGCATCACCCCCAGCGTCGAGGGTACACCTGACGTCTTCGTGTGTCAACAGATAGAGAGAGAGGTATGCATCTAGGAGGTGGTGCGAGAGGCATGCTATATTTAGGGGGAAGGAGTGTGCGAGTACGAGATCGATGAAAAGAGTGGTGGGAGTGAGGCATGGACGGTGAGAAGAGAAGAGGGGAAGCTTGTGTTTGTGGTAGGCACACCTGGCTAGAGAGGCATATCGATCGATGTGTTCCGTAAACAAGGAGCTGGGGGGCCAACACACACCGTGGGTGAACGACCTAAAGTGAAAAGATGAATTTGCGTGATGGAGCTAGAGAATGCTGAGGGAGGGTGACAGGGATGCGGGCGTGTGCATGCACGAGAGAAAGTTAGCGCTAGCTACAAAGATAAGAGGATTGTGTGGGTGTAAAAGATGAATAGAGATCATGATTCATTAGAAAAAGCGAATTCAAATATTTGAAGAATTTATCATAGTGTTTTAAACCGACGCATGCGTGAATATATATAACCGTGATACACATGGTGTGGTTATGAACATGTTATACTACATATAATATATTTTATCTATACTTTTATAAAAAAAAATAGAGTTGTTGATGATGGTGTGCCTGCCATCCTGCAATATAGGTCGTCCGATTTATATCTGACAGGTAGGAAGGAAACTATGGCAATTTTGAAAAAAGATACCCACACCCCTCTCCATATTTGCAAATAAGGCATCCCCTTGATCACGTTGATGTTCCATGGAACACATGGGCATCTTGCTAGTACTACATATAATATATAGAACATTGATTATAATTTGGGCTAATGTGTGGCTTTAGCAGCTCAGGGCTAAATACTTGTCATAATGTAGGGGGCGGGGCACTATACCTTGTGTGATAAACACGGTGTACATATGGAACATGGTTTAGATTATGAATATATAGTTAGTACATCAAATGTACTATTATTTGGAATCAACATCAAGTGTATTCAAAAAATTGAATTCGAGTTCATATAGTACACATATTTCATATCTATCTCTATAGTAGTCATGTGGTGTGTTGTTAATGTAATACACCAATGATGGTTGAAGTTGGCAACAATCATGATTGTAGATTCTTATTGAAATAAAGAAACGAATTCAAATTCAGTTCGAATTGCAGCGGTAGTATAAACATTTGGAATGCACTAAAATGTTGGTATGAGTATGTTACATGCATTATACAGCCAGCGAAAAAAAATTAATTGGACATAACATGGATTCATACTCCCTCCTTCCATCTATATAGCGCCTAATGTGTTTTTTAAGACCGCCTTTGACTGTTGACAAGATTAATAGTACATGATATGCACAATGTGAAACTTATATCATTGAAAGCTCCTTTCACACACGAATTTAACGGTGTGCTTTGTGTAAGTTGCATGTCATATATTATTGCTCTAATATTTGGCCAAAGTTAGCCTCGAAAAACGCATTAGGCCCTATATAGATGGAAGGAGGGAGTAGCTTTGAATAGCATTTGTATAGTAAAACGGGACAAGACTCTCTCTTTGTGTGGTGTGAATAGTTTTTATTTTTTTCATTTTTTTCATTGAGGGAAGTGTGAATTGATTTGGTATGTCCAAGTACAATATTACACGTTAGGCTTGTCCCTAAAATTCAACCCGTGCCTTGTTATATCCCAAAAATTCAGATATCGTGCTCCCAAAACTGGCGCCTTCACAACCCGCGCCTTGCTATCCCAATATTACAACGTGCGTGAAAACTCCCTCCAGCTGCCAAATCCCGACACGCAAAATCCCCCTTCTAACCCTGAGCCGAAAGGGCCGCTAGTTCAAATTGGTTGGGGTACTTTTGTAGCAAACCCTACATTTTGGACAAGCGCGTCCCTAAGTCATGGTCCCCCTCCCATCGCCTCCTTTTCACCATTTGAAATCCCAGGCCGCCATAACCTCTCCGCTCCAGCCGCGAAACCCCACCCTCCTCCGTCCGCCACCTCACCGCTGCCCAGCTGGAGCCTCTTCCCCAATGACGTCGTCCACCGCAACAGCTCGACGTCCCTCATCCACCTCCCCGGATGAGGATCCATCATCCATCCTGTCGTCCTGTCGGTTCAGCCGCCCCGTTCTCCACCATCAAGGAGCTGCTCCGACGATCACCTCGTCTATCACGGCTGCTACATCCCCACAGCGCCGCCTTTACCTGCTCCACCGGAACTGCAACATCCCCACTGACTCCTCAGACGAAGCCGAGGCCTACCCGGCGCCACCAAAGAGGTTGTACACTCGTTGCATCTCACATTCTCCTTAACTCGACCTCCCGGCACCGACGGTGCTCCATCCCGCACCCCCATGGAGCGGCTACCTCGAAGCCAGCGCCGCGGGCGACATCTCCACGGCGGCTCTCCCCCAGTGCGAGGCCCCTTCAGCGGCGGCGGCCATACCAGCCGGATCTATTGCTGCTGCTCTGGCTCTCGCTCGCTCGCTCATGCTGTTGTTGCTGCTTCGGTTCTCGCTTGCTCGCGCTACTGCTGCTGCTCCGGCTCTCACTCCCTCGCTCGCGCTGCTGCTGCTTGATACGTCTCCATCGTATCTATAATTTTTTATTGTTCCATGCCAATATTCTACAACTTTTATATACTTTTGGCAACTTTTTATACTATTTTTGGGACTAACATATTGATCCAGTGCCCAGAGCCAGTTCCTCTTTGTTGCATGTTTTTGCTTCGCAGAAAATCCATATCGAACGGAGTCCAAACGGGATAAAAACTGATGGAGATTTTTTTTGGAATATATGTGAATTTTGGGAAGTGAAATCAACGCGAGATGATGCTCGAGGGGCCCACGAGGTAGGGGGCGCACCCCTGACCCTCATGGCCACCCTGTAAGGAGGTTGGTTCCCTTCTTTCGCTGCAAGAAATCTCATATCCAGATAAAAATCGTGTCCAAAATTCAGCCCAATCAGAGTTACAGATCTCCGGGAATTTAAGAAACGGTGAAAGGGCAGAATCTCGAACGCAGAAATAGAGAGAGACAGAGAGACAAATCCAATCTCGGAGGGGCTCTCGCCCCTCTGCCGCCATGGAGGCCATGGACCAGAGGGGAAACCCTTCTCCCATCTAGGGAGAAGGTCAAAGAAGAAGAAGAAGAAGAAGGAGGAGGAGGGGGGCTCTCTCCCCCTCTCTTCCGGTGGCGTCGGAACGCCGCCGGGGCCATCATCATCACTGCAATCTACACCAATAACTCACCGCCATCATCACCAACTCTTCCCCCTCTATGCAGCGGTGTAACCCCTCTTTTACCTGATGTAATCTCTACTTAAACATGGTGCTCAACGCTATATATTATTTCCCAATGATGTATGGCTATCCTATGATGTTTGAGTAGATCTGTTTTGTCCTTTGGGTTAATTGATGATCGTGATTGGTTTGAGTTGCATGTTTTATTATTGGTGTTGTCCTATGGTGCTCTCCATGTCGCGCAAGCGTGAGGGATCCCCGCTGTAGGGTTTGCAATATGTTCATGATTTGCTTATGGTGGGTGGCGTGAGTGATAGAAACACAGGCCCGAGTAAGTAGGTTGTTTGCGTATGGGAATAAAGAGGATTTGATGCCTTATAATGCTATGGTTGGGTTTTACCTTAATGATCTTTAGTAGTTGCGGATGCTTGCTAGAGTTCCAATCATAAGTGCATATGATCCAAGAATAGAAAGTATGTTAGCTTATGCTTCTCCCTCAAATAAAATTGCAATAATGATTACCGGTCTAGTTATCGATTGCCCAGGAACAAATAACTTTCTTGTGTGACAAAAAGCTCTCTCCTAAAATTAACTTAGTTGTGTCTTCATCTAAAAAGCCCCTACTTTTTATTTACATTCTCTTTATTATCTTGCAAACCTATCCTATTGCACCTACAAAGTACTTCTAGTTTCATACTTGTTCTAGATAAGGCGAACGTTAAACGTGTCTAGAGTTGTATCGGTGGTCGATAGAACTTGAGGGAATATTTGTTCTACCTTTAGCTCCTCGTTGGGTTCGACACTCTTACTTATCGAAAGAGGCTACAATTGATCCCCTATACTTGTGGGTTATCAAGACCTTTTTCTGGCGCAGTTGCCCGGGAGTTATAGTGTGGGGTGAATATTCTCGTGTGTGCTTGTTTGCTTTTTCACTAAGTAGTTTTTATTTTGTGCTCTTGTTTTCTATCTTAGTTATGGGTAGGAAACGCAAAATACCAAAAAAATTAGTTGTACCTACTACACCAATGGTTGAAGAACCACTCAAAATCTATCACACTCCTGAAGCTTTTTACTTCGATCATCTTCGATCCCTATGTGCTCGTGGTGAAACCCCAACTAGCTTAGTTGAGGGCAAATCTTTAGATGAGCATGCTTGTTATGTGCGACACCGCTTATCTCAAAAAGGGAAACTTTTACTGGATCAAATTCATCGTTTGCAATGTTATGCTTGGAATTTATGTGAAATATATGATTTTACTTGTTGTTCTGAAGACCCTAAGAAACACCTTACCTACCAATGTGAGTTTAGTTATAATGGAATCGTATCTTCGTATGCTAAGGGTGTTTATAATTACAATGATGTTCAACAAATTGAAGAATTTGTTGCTTTTAAGGGTGCTTATGAAAGTGCTTCATTGATTGGAAAGTATGATGCTACTCTTTACAAATCTGAAAAATTTGCCATACTTAAATATTGTTATGATAATTATGCTTCTAATGCCTATGTCAAATCATATATTGAGGACTCCTCCACTGTCCAAGAAGAGACTAATATTTTGCAGGAGTCTATGGAAGAAGGAATTGATGAAACTGTGGGCTCATTGGATGAAAAATATGATGAGGAGAGCGAAGAACAAAAGAAGGAAGAGCGGATTAGCTACCCATGCCCACCTTCTAATGAGAGTAAATCTTCAACTCATACATTGTTTAATTTCCCTTCATGCTTACTGAAGGATAATTGCTATGATGATTGTTATGATCTCGTTGATTCCTTTGAATATCCCTTTTTGATGATGCTTACTGTGCTTGTGGCCAAGATGACAATATGAATTATGCTTGCGGAGATGAACTTGCTATAGTTCCTTATGTTAAACATGAAATTGTTGCTATTGCACCCATGCATGATAGTCCTATTATCTTTTTGAATTCGCCCGACAACACTATATCAGAGAAGTTTGCCCTTATTAAGGATTATATTGATGGTTTGCGTTTCACTACCACACATGATGATTTTGATGAATATAATATGCATGTGCTTGCTGCTCCTACTTGCAATTATTATGAGAGAGGAACTACATCTCCGCCTCTCCATGTTTCCAATATGATAAAATTGCAAGAAACTGTTTATACTATGCATTGGCCTTTACTATGTGTGCATGAATTGTTCTTTTATGACATGTCGATGCATAGGAAGAGAGTTAGACTTCGTTGTTGCATGATTTATGTTACTTTGTGCTCACTAACAAATCACAAATAATTGTTAATTAAAGTTGACTTTGATATACCTTGGGATCCGGGTGGGTCCATTACTTGAGCACTATATGCCTAGCTTAATGGCTTTAAAAAAAGTGCTGCCAGGGAGACAACCGGAAGTTTTAGAGAGTCATTTATTTCCGTTGTGTGATTTTATAAAGTTTAAAAACAAGAATAATGTGCCCAGATTTGCCTTTAGGATGTTTACATTGCTTGTTGGTTTGTGCGGTGCAAGACAGAAACTTTGGCTGTAGTGCGCGATTTTACATGTTTTACTAGAATGTTGAACGGTTCTAAAACTTTTTGCACTGTCTTTATATACAAATGTTTTATTTTTCATAATTTATTTCAGAATTTTTGGAGTACCATAAGTATGGTGAATGTTCATATTACTACAGACTGTCCCGTTTAAGACAGATTCTGTTTTTGTTGCATAGTTTGCTTGTTTTGATGAAATTATCGATTTCTATTAGTGGATTAAGCCATGGAAAAGTTATATTACAGTATATACAATGAAAAATTAAAATATTAATTGGTTTGCAACATTACTTAGAGTAGTGATTTGCTTTATTATACTAACGGATCTTACCGAACTTTCTGTTAAGTTTTGTGTGATTGAAGTTTTCAAGTTTTGTGAGAGATCATGATGGATGAAGGAATAAGGAGTGGAAAGAGCCTGAGCTTGGGGATGCCCGGGGCACCCCAAGGAAATATTCAAGGACTCCCAAGCAACCAAGCTTGGGGATGCCCCGGAAGGCATCCCCTCTTTCTTCTAACAATAATCGGTAATTTTACTTGGAGCTATATTTTTATTCGTCACATGATATGCGTAAATCTTGGAGCGTCTTTTGCATTTAGTTTCACTATTCTTTTATGAACCATGCTGGTATGAGATAGTCCATGGTTTATTTATAGAATACTCTTTGCACTTCACTTATATCTTTTGAGTATGGCTTTATAGAATGCTTCATGTGCTTCACTTATATCATTTGAAGTTTGGATTGCCTGTTTCTCTTCACATACAAAACTGCCATTTGTAGAATGCTCTTTTGCTTCACTTATATTTGTTAGAGCGTGGGCATATCTTTTGTAGAAAGAATTAAACTCTCTTGCTTCACTTATATCTACTTAGAGAGATGACAGGAATTGGTCATTCACATGGTTGGTCATAAAATCCTACATAAAACTTGTAGATCATTGAATATGATATGTTTGATTCCTTGCAATAGTTTTGCGATATAAAGATGGTGATATTAGAGTCATGCTAGTGGGTAGTTGTGTATTGTAGAAATACTTGTGTTGAAGTTTGTGATTCCCGTATCATGCACGTATGGTGAACCGTTATGTAACGAAGTTGGAGCATGAGGTATTTATTGATTGTCTTCCTTATGAGTGGTGGTCGGGGACGAGGGATGGTCTTTTCCTACCAATCTATCCCCCTAGGAGCATGCGCGTAGTACTTTGTTTCGATGACTAATAGATTTTTGTAATAAGTATGTGAGTTCTTTATGACTAATGTTGAGTCCATGGATTATACGCACTCTCACCCTTCCATCATTGCTAGCCTCCTCGGTACCGTGCATTGCCCTTTCTCATCTCGAGAGTTGGTGCAAACTTCGCCGGTGCATCCAAACCTCGTGATATGATACGCTCTATCACACATAAGCCTCCTTATATCTTACTCAAAACAGCCACCATACCTACCTATTATGGCATTTCCATAGTCATTCCGGGATATATTGCCATGCAACTTCCATCATCATCATATACATGACTTGAGTATTTATTGTCATATTGCTTTGCATTATCGTAAGATAGCTAGCATGACGTTTTCATGGCTTGTCCGTTTTTTGATGTCATTGCTACTCTAGATCATTGCACATCCCGGTACACTGCCGGAGGCATTCATATAGAGTCATATCTTTGTTCTAGTATCAAGTTGTAATATTTAGTTGTAAGTAAATAAAAGTGTGATGATCATCATTATTAGAACATTGTCACATGATCAAAATAAAAGTGGCCAAAGAAGCCCCCCAAAAAAATAAAAATAAAAATAAAAAAAGGGACAATGTTACTATCCTTTTACCACACTTGTGCTTCAGAGTGGCACCATGTTCTTCATATAGAGAGTCTCCTGAGTTATCACTTTCATATACTAGTGGGAATTTTCATTATAGAACTTGGCTTGTATATTCCAACGATGAGCTTCCTGAAATGCCCTAGGTCTTCATGAGCAAGCAAGTTGGATGCACACCCACTTAGTTTCCAGTTTGAGCTTTCATACACTTATAGCTCTTAGTGCATTTGTTGCATGGCAATCCCTACTCCTTGCATTGACATCAATTGATGGGCGTCTCCATAGCCTGTTGATTAGCCGCATCGATGTGAAATTTTCTCCCTTTTTTGTCTTCTCCACACAACCTCCATCATCATATTCTATTCCACCTATAGTGCTATGTCCATGGCTCACGCTCATGTATTGCGTGAAAGTTGAAAAGGTTTGAGAATGTCAAAAGTATGAAACAATTGCTTGGCTTGTCATCCGGGTTGTGCATGATTTGAATATTTTGTGTGGTGAAGATGGAGCATAACTAGACTATATGATTTCGTAGGGATGACTTTCTTTGGCCATGTTATTTTGAAAAGACATGATTGCTTTTTAGTATGCTCGAAGTATTATTGTCTTAATTTCAAATGATAGACTATTGCTTTCAATCACTCGTGTCTTAATATTCATGCCATGATTAGATTACATGATCAAGATTATTCTAGGTAGCATTCCACATCAAAAATTATCTTTTTTATCATTTACCTACTCGAGGACGAGCAGGAATTAAGCTTGGGGATGCTGATACGTCTCCGTCGTATCTATAATTTTTGATTGTTCCATGCCAATATTCTACAACTTTTATATACTTTTGGCAACTTTTTATACTGTTTTTGGGACTAACATATTGATCCAGTGCCCAGTGCCAGTTCCTGTTTGTTGCATGTTTTTGTTTCGCAAAAAATCCATATCAAACGGAGTCCAAACGGGATAAAAACTGCCGGAGATTTTTTTGGAATATATGTGAATTTTGGGAAGTGAAATCAACGCGAGACGATGCTCGAGGGGCCCACGAGGCAGGGGGCACGCCCCTGACCCTCGTGGCCACCCTGTAAGGCGGTTGGTGCCCTTCTCTCACCGCAAGAAATATAATATCTAGATAAAAATGGTGTCCAAAATTCGTCCCAATCGGAGTTACGGATCTCCGGGAATTTAAGAAACGGTGAAAGGGAAGAATGTGGAACGCAAAAACAGAGAGAGACGGAGAGACAGATCCGATCTCGGAGGGGCTCTCGCCCCTCCGCCGCCATGGAGGCCATGGACCAGAGAGGAAACCCTTCTCCCATCTAGGGATAAGGTCAAGGAAGAAGAATAAGGAGGGGGGCTCTCACCCCCTCTCTTCCGGTGGCGCCGGAACACCACCGGGGCCATCATCATCACCGCAATCTACACCAACAACTTCACCGACATCATCACCAACTCTTCCCCCTCTATGCAGCGGTGTAACCCCTCTTTTACCCGCTGTAATATCTACTTAAACATGATGCTCAACGCTATATATTATTTCCCAATGATGTATGGCTATCCTATGATGTTTGAGTAGATCCGTTTTGTCCTATGGGTTAATTGATGATCGTGATTGGTTTGAGTTGCATGTTTTATTATTGGTGTTGTCCTATGGTTCTCTCTGTTTCATGCGAGCGTGAGGGATCCCCGATGTAGGGAATTGAAATATGTTCATGATTTGCATATGGTGGGTGGCGTTAGTGATAGAAACACAGACCCCGAGTAAGTAGGTTGTTTGCGTATGGGAATAAAGAGGACTTGATGCCTTATAATGCTATGGTTGGGTTTTACCTTAATGATCTTTAGTAGTTGCGGATGCTTTCTAGAGTCCCAATCATAAGTGCATATGGTCCAATAAGAGAAAGTATGTTAGCTTATGCCTCTCCCTCAAATAAAATTGCAATAATGATTACCGGTCTAGTTATCGATTGCCCAGGGACAAATAACTTTCTTATGAGACAAATAGCTCTCTACTAAAATTAACTTAGTTGTATCTTCATCTAAATAGACCCTACTTTTTATTTACATGCACTTTATTATCTTGCAAACCTATCCTATCACACCTAACAAGTACTTCTAGTTTCATACTTGTTCTAGGTAAGGCGAACGTTAAGCGTGCGTAGAGTTGTATCGGTGGTCGATAGAACTTGAGGGAATATTTGTTCTACCTTTAGCTCCTTGTTGGGTTCGACACTCTTACTTATCAAAAGAGGCTACAATTGATCCCCTATACTTGTGGGTTATCACTGCTCTCCCCCTCGCTCGTGCTGCTGCTCTGCTCCGATTTAGCTACACTTCAGTCGACTAAATTGACTTTTGGGTCTGTCGATTTTCAGGGGGTGGGGGGGTCGCCGGAGTTAAGGAAGAACCACCCACAGTGGGGAGGGGGCTCGCCGGAGAGGTACCCCACTATCTATCTTAGGTTTATGGGTGGGGTGCTGCTCGTCGGCGGTGGGGGCGCGGTGGTGGGGCGATGGCGTGGGGATCGCCGGAGAAAAAGCTTGGCGCAGGGGGGGCTAGAGGGCTGGCCCGGGCGGCGGCGGACCGGCGGTGGGGAGTTGTTTCGGGACGGTGAGGCAGCGGCGGACCGGCAGTGGGGAGTTGTTTCGGGGCGGAGGCAACACGGGGCCCGGCGGCGAGGCCGGTGGTGGCTGGCGGCTGAGGGAAGTGCAGGTTGAAGATGAACTGTAGGCCCTCACTAAACTACATGTCAAGTGCCTCTCTGCTACCATTGCGTTCATTTTTGACAGTAACATTTAGATTCCACAGTAAATTTAAGTTCCGACAGTTAAGTTCAGAGTCAACAGTTTTTACCTCATCTGTTGTAGTCAGGCGGTTTTTGGTGATGTAAATTTTACATCTATTTTACATCATCTATTGGAGATGCTATTAGAATCCCACTTGAGACTAACGTTGTTTGTCTTGTGCTGCTTCAGCCTTGACATCTTACGGCTCACAAGAGCTGCTCCAACGATAGAACGGTCCATCATAACAGAGCAATGCCCTGGACGCCGTTTACAGATTCCTTAGATCTTCCTCCACACCTCTGATAGCCACCTCTGTCTCAACTTCTTCAGCGACCAACCCAATGATGTTGAGGACACGGCTACGTCTAAGAGGTTGTACACTTGTCGCATCACTTATTACTCTACATTCATGTCGATCCATTAGGGATATTATGGTTCAACGGAAAACATAGCAATAGGAAATTTTCCTATGGCACTTTACTATTCAATTATTCATGCATTTTGTTGAAAGGAATGGAGCAAAACATCCACCTGGACCTACTTTTTAAAATCCTATGCATGAAAACAAGACCAAGTGCATTAGTGGCAGAATCTATCTATACCTATACTAATTACAGACTCCCAAGAAATTACCATGTTAACCAGTAATTAGGAGCCGTTAATTCGGTGGGACCGAGTTATTACGGTGTAGATCATCCGATTTTTTTCTAGATTAATTGAGAAAAGAGAAAAATGTAAATCATCCATCGGTCCATCGGAGTTTCAATGGCTTGGATTAATCAAATACAATCACCCATGGTCACGAAACCTATTCACAAATCACGATTAGCCATGCTCATGAAACCTATTCACAAATCATGATTCAGAAATCACATGTTTCTACCCATCCTATATTCCCTCTCCTCCAATGACGTCATGCCATAATTGCCTCCCCGATCTGATACATAAAACACACAAAGCACTATAGGTGAGAGCGATCTATCAGCCTCCACTTTCATCGCCACCATCCTCCATTGGCCCGTATGTCCTCTCCTACAGATCATCCTCGATGTTCTCTCCATGTGTCGTTCGCACGCCACAGCCGACCATCTGGTGCCGCCTTCTGTTCAATCATCCGTATCAGGCTCCTCCGCTGCTCAAGTCGCAACTTATGTTTGTACATCGCCGCCTGCCAGCTGGTGCTGCCACAATCTCTATCTTGACGACGTCTCAATGGCTGGTCTTATTGGTACACTTCCTATACGTCGCCTCCTGCCAGCTGGTTCAGCCTACATCTCTATCTTAATGATGCCTCAAAGGCTCCTCTTATTGGTACACTTCCTAACAAAAACAGCATGTTTTCATTTGCTTTTGGCAAACACCAACAGTGTGATCTATGAGAGAAGGGCCGGTTTATGCTGACGATGGAGGATGGGACTTGGACGTGGCTATGAGAGAAAGCATAAAAAGCATTGTGATCAGAAGGACTAGTAACAATAAGGTGGAGGTCGCTAGCCAATGCTAGCATTCTACTTTTAAGTGTATTAGCTCATCATTTATTGGCTTCCCCTGATTTGAGCAAAAGGATTTTTGTCCAGTTTGTAAGGTAATTACTGCAGTTATTTGTTTGATGAATATATACGTGGATATGTAATTTTTTCGAGAACTACTACTCTAAGGTACAGATCCTAATTCAATCGTATTGCCATAGATTAATAATTTACAGCGCAACATATATCCCTTTGTTATAGCATGGAGTGTCTAATCCACGCTTATGACAAGTTGTGTCTTCTCCCCGATCAGCATATCTCTGATGATTTCTGCAAACAAGAAAATCTTCGTCATAGCCAAAGATTAACGCCTGAATCAGCATATAGATGTCTGATGTTACTGGACTAACGCATCAATGGTGGTCTTGGTGCACCGTACATCATGTATGCAGCCCTTTTCTAAGTTCAATTGATGTCCACTCTATTGCCTTTTTTTCCTGTTTGTTCGCAGTTTCCATAAATTAGATCTGACATGTCCTTTTGATCTAAATGAATTCCGGTTCTCTTTCCTGTATTTATGGTTTGCTGGACAACATGTGAACTGATGAGCTACCTTTGGATGTTCAAGAGATTCACCAGCGTCCATGAATCAATCACCTTAAAGACACATAATTACCAATTTTGTATTACACGGTGCTAAGCATATGCTGATGCATTAGACTTCGCGGGTGAGGGGTTAGCTGTATTAAGGTTTTAAATCTCTTATGGCTCTTAATTACCATCGGAAAGCCAATGCTAGCGTTCTATTTTTAAGTGTATTAGCTCATCATTTATTTGCTTCTCCTTAGATATCCCTGATTTGATCAAAAGGAATTTTGTCCAATTTGTAAGGTAATTACTGCAGTTATTTGTTTGATGAATATGTACGTAGATATGTAATTTGTTCGAGAACTACTACTCTAAGGTACAGATCCTAATTCAATCGTATGACCATAGATTCATAATTTATGGCGCAACATATATCCCTTTGTTATAACGTGCAGTGTCTAATCTACGTTTATGACAGGTTCAGGTTGTGTCTTCTCCCTGACCAGCACATCTCTGACAATTCCTACAAACAAGAAAATCTTCATCATATCCATAGATGAATGCCTGAATCAGTGTGTAGCTGCTTGATGTTACTGGAGTAACGCATCAATGGTGGTCTTGGTGCACCGTACATCATGTATGCAGCCCTTTTCTAAGTTCAATTGCTGTCCACTCAATTGCCTTTTTTCCTGTATGTTTGCAGTTTCCATAATGATATCTCACATGTCCTTTTGATCTAAATGAATTCCGGTTCTCTTTCCTGTATTTATGGTTTGCTGGACAACATGTGAACTGATGAGCTACCTTTGGATGTTCAACAGATTCACCAGCGTCCATGAATCAATCACCTTAAAGACACATAATTACCAGTTTTGTATTACACGGTGCTAAGCATATGTCGATGCATTAGACTTCGCGGGTGAGGGGCTAGCTGTATTAAGGTTTTAAATATCTTATGGCTCTTAATTACCATTGGAAACCTTAATTAAGACTACATCGCACACCCAGATTTTTGCACAGCAGAGGCAACCATAAGCTGGCCCACAAGTAATTGCCAATGTAAAAGGTTTAATTTATGGTTCAGACAACAATACATTTATTTTCTGCTTCCTAGAGTGTTCTAACTAATAGTTGTACTCATTATATTGTTTAAAAAAAGGGACTCGGAATATTTAGCCCTGTTCTCAGTACAGTGGTTATCCATTACTTCCAATCTCTTATGTTATTTTTCATGTTTTTTTAGCTTCTCCATGATGAGATCTCACATGTCATTTTGATCTAAATTTATTCACATTCTCTTTCCAGTATGCATGGTTTGCCTACCTTTGGACGCTAGGCAGATTCACCGGTGTCGGTGAATCCATGACACTGAAGACACATAATTAGCAGTTTTGCATTACACAGTTCTAAGCACCAAAAGTATCTCCTCTGATCGATGATAGAGTTGTTGCTCTTTCTTCGTACAAATAACAACACCGGCTATAGTTCATGTGATAAGCTAATTAACAATATTATTCACGATGTAATAATTAATGACATAGTCATTTTTGGATAAAATCCAATGATTTTTTATTCAGTGGATGACCCATTAGAACTTCCATGCTTATTTTTGTCTTAAATTTTCTTTGTAGCATAAACTCTAGCATTCTACACTGTTTGTATTGACAAGATATAGATTGGAGTACTGCTGCATGTTGACCATATCATTTTCAATGTTTTCCTAAGGTATTCTTTTTGTAGCTATATACATGCATGATGCATGCTGGTCAAAGCGCGAGTAGGTCGGATTGCTTTTTAAATTTCTTTGTAGCAACCTTACAATATAGCGTTTGGAGTTTTCAAAAACAAATTTGTTTCTTTTTTTTGATTGAGAAACCAGCAACCGAAATAATTGTTCGAGCTTTTTTTTATGCATTCAATTGTTATGTGCAAGTAGGGATCAATAAAAAATTAGTCGTTTTTCAAAATGTTAAATAAATTATTATTTTTGGAAAATTAAACGTAATAACCAATGTAAGATGTAAAAAATGGGGAGTATATGTCTATTTAAATTCCAACTCAAGTAATATGCCATTTGATGAAACAGTTGTTGCAAGTAAACTACAATAGATTAGTTTATGCACTCCACTATCATATAGATAAGAATTTTCTTAGTACAAAATAATAAATGACTATGTTAAATGAATTTTGAAAATTACAATCGCAAATATAAAAACGAATCTAACTCATGTATTCGCTAAACATGAAGGATGGACTATGCCAAATATTTACATATGAAAAAGTATTACAACATCTTAAGGACTAGCCCGTGCGAATGCACGGGTTGACGGCTAGTAACATTCTAACTGTACACGCTTTCATATTGTTTTACTTTATTGATGTTCAAACTTGAGTTCTAAATTAGTTGTGGGGCACATATTGAGGCAGCAATGAATAGTATCTCTGTCTAATATCTGGTTCACCTAGGGTATGCCTATGTTGTTCATCTTGGGTGGGAAACAAATAGTAAAGCAATAATCATCTGTCTTTTTATTAAATTAAAGCAATCATCCGCCTGCTATCATTATTTTTGGATCCATCCACTAGTTGTTACCATCACTCTAGATTTCTGCATGCTCTCCTTACATAATCTCATCATATTTTTTTCGTATGCATGTTAGATATTGTACACAATCATGTTGAACATGTACAGAAAAAGAGAAGAGTTTTGCGCGGCAATACAATGTCATGCAGACATCGCTCCATGGTGGGTTCAATGGCAAACCCTCCCCCCCTCTCCAGATTGTAATCCAGAGGAAGATATCTGTTCTGAGGTGGATTCAGACGCAGCTGACCACTCCTATTTACCCCCCAAGGTGTTTTCTCTACCTTGGCATGATGATGTTAGTCATATCATGCATATGTTGCCTTACAGTGACTACTTTTGACATCATATATGTCATCTGCTTAGTTTAGACATGTTCTGTAATGCCACCTGTTTAGTTTCTATATCATATATGGGAATTATGCAGTCTCATGTCTTTTAGCAAGCCATAATATATGTGAAATGTGCAATGCCGTCCTATTTAACCAGGCATCATATATTTGAATGATATCTTGCCCATCATTTTCTTCATTACATTTCCATTTGTCGACAATGTTTGTACATTAAACTACTCTTCCCGTGAATCAGCCATTTGGATGGGAGATGGAAAAATCTGGAGTGAAAACAAGGCCTTTAGAGCAGACAGTGCTACCTGTCGAAGTAGATCTCTTGTTGGGTCCCAATAGCTCCTCAGAGATGGATTCAGAGATAGATGACCAGTCCTATTCCCGCACTGAGGTGTATGCTCTAACTTGACATGGTTATACTGCTCATATCATGCATATGGTATCTTGCATTGCATAGTTTAGACATCGTACACACAATATTCAACACCATGTTCTTAGTTCAGACATCATATCGAATGCCCTCTGTTTAGCATATAAATCACATATGTGAATTAAATCATGTGATCCTGATAACTTAGATAACATGTATGTGAATTATGCCATGCAAACATGTTTAGTTATTCATCATATCTTTGAATTATGTTATGTTATGCTATCCAGTTTAGATAGACATCATATATGCGAAATTATGTTTCTTGCTATCCGTTTTAATTAAACAATATACATGTCAACTATTTCAGGCCCTCTTTTTTCCACACTATCTATTGCATCTGTCTCTCATACAATGTCTGTACATTCAACTATGTTTCCTGTTTCTCAGCCATTTGAATTGGGGCGGGTGATGGCAGTATCTAGCGGAGTAAAAACACGATCTTCAAATAAAACAGTGCTACCTCTTGGTGGAGATAGCACCCCTGTTGTACATGCACGAGAACCAGCCCTACCACACATAACCCACACTCTCGCAGATTGTACCCCTACTGCGATGGTCAGAGAACCAGCTTCACCCAATCTAACCCCAACCCCAGCAGATAGTAACCCAGTTCCTGTTGACACAGCACCATCTCCACCACAGAGCTCCCAAACAAGAGCAGTTAGTAAGGTAGCTCCAGTGCCCAAAGGGCCAGTACTACCACGGCGAACCCCAACTCCACCAGTTAGTACACCTATTCCTGTGGAGGAAGCACAACCAGCCAATCGTAGTTTAGCATCTATCGCATTTGATGTTGTTAAATCCTATGTGTGTATCTTCCCATCTTGGAAATATTATACTGAAGATGAAGGAAAATGCTAGTTGCAGGTGTTTGTCTAGGAGTAATGTGTAAGTAATGTTATTCATGGCAATTACTTTGCTGTGTCCCATACATTCTACCTCCATGATGGTTATAATACAGCAAATTTTCCCATTTTTCTCTATAGAGAAGGACCGATTTGGAAACTCGGGATGAGGTAACCTATGCTAATACCTCTGCTATCTTCAAGAATGCTTGGTGGCAGTATCGGAATTACCTGAAGAAAACATACTTCACTGGCAAAGAAACTCATCAAATTCCCTTACATTCTCCTGAGACACATTTACTGGATGATGACTGGGAACGCCTTGTTCTGTACTGGTCCCGAACCAAGAATGTGGTAAGGTCTATGAGCTCATTTTTTAAGTATTGTATTCTTGTGTCTTACTGCACTCTGTTCATGTAGAACAAGTGCTTAAACCTGAAGAACAACTGTTCTAATTTAAGATTCCATTGCTATCGTGCATACTGCTTTGCTCTTGTATCACTGTATTTACTCATACAAACTTATTTTTAAATTGAAGGATCCAATCGAAACTCCAATGGCACAGCAGGTATGTTCACGCATGTTTCTTTAACAGGTTTGCTCTTATCAATAGCTTTGTTGATTTCAATTTCAAGTGTGTATACAGTTGACTTCTCATATCATGCACATTACTAGCATCACAACAGAGCCAATAGTGTTGTTGTATATGTAGACCCGCCGTACCCATATGAAATCTTGTTGTGCCATGTAGTTTCCCACGCTTTGTATTCTTTCACTACTGCTTCGTCTTGAACTGATATGATTTGAACCGTGTCTCTATTTTGATTTGGCAAGACAATGCAGTGACCATATGACATAGATATATGTTTGTTTGATGATTTTATTATGTACTAGTACTTGGCAATAGAAGACTTAGTAGTTTAATCCTGTCCACCTTACTAATGAACTGCTTCACCGAAATAAGTTTCATATACTGGTACATGTTAAACATGTTATGTGTCTGCTTGGTTCTTCTTTTAGAATGCTGACAGAATATTGGGGAAGAGTGCCTTATTAAGCAATGGTAAAGGAAGTAATGTAGATAAGGTTCATGATAGTGAGATATCCTTGTTGGTCTCCAACAAAGCTGATAAAACAGCTAAGGAAGACTATCTTGGAGACAATGAGACAACCCCAAAGTCATGTCTTGGTTTAGTGTTCGAGTTACTGGCCACTACCGCTTGCACAAGCTATTCAAACTCACTGTCTGAATCAGTTCAGTTTCTTGAGTCTCAACTACAAGCTGAAAGACATCGATCAGCTGTGCTGCGACAAGAAGCGGAAGGACTGCAGAAGTCCCTGGAGCATTCAGATGCATACTTTCTGGTGCAACAGCAAGTGTTGGAGGATTTTAGCGCCAAATAGGACAAAGCTAATAAGCTTTCTAAACTTATTGCCAGCATGGTGGATACCCAGGATAACGTTTCTTGAGCTCTTCTAAAGTTGTTTCAGTTATGCTCTTGTTTTGTTGCCACGTTTATTTGCACTGGTGGCCAATTTTGACAGCCAGTGTATGTAATATGCTTCTTTGTTCCCTATATTTGCACTGGTGGCGAACTTTGATGCCTAGTGGATGTAATGTGTGTAATAGCTGTAATAGGCTAGCGTTAGTTGCTTGCTTATTTATTTCCTTATTGTCTTGTTTAGTTGTTTGCTTGTAGTCACTGCAGTTCTTTTTCTGCGTTTTTCTAGTGGCCACAATAACCTATTTTTGTACTAGGCCACGATAATCATGGCAACACACGGACCGTTGTAACCATGGGCCTCCTACGGCCTATAGGATCCATGGGCCTTCTACGGGCCGTAGGATCCATGGACTTTCTACAGGCCTTATGATCCATGGGCCTTCTACGGGTCGTAGGATCCATGGGCCTTCTACAAGGCGTATAATCATTTTGCCAAACATGGGCCGTACTATTCGTGGACCATAACGGGCCGTTAATAGGCCATATTTGATAAAGCTATGAAAACAGCCCAGCGGGTTAACAGGCCACAAATGGGCCCAATGTAAACACAGGCTGAATTTGGCCCACAAACGGAACAGGCCAGTAACGGACCGTAACTAACTAAATTCTAGAAATGAGCCCAAGGATAAATGGGCCCTTAGAAGGCCGAAAGTTAACATGGGCAGGAAATGGCCGACGGAATAATGGGCCGTTAATGGGTATAAAGTGATACACTATTCATTATGGGCCAGTTTCATCTCGGGCCTTTATTGGGCCCAGTGTTACGAAGGACCTCATATGGACTGAAAGACATCAAGGGCCATACATGGGCCGGAAGTAACAACGGGCTGGAATCATATTGGATGGCCTAGATGAAGCTACTCGGCTTAATTCCGATAGGCCATAACGGGTCGTCAGTTAGCGGGCCATAAAAGGGCTATATACGAACAAGCCGTTAACAGGCTTTCCATGGGCCGACCCATTACCTTTTGACCAAGTCAAATGGGCCGGCCTTTTCACCGGAATGGGCCTCTGTTGGGTCATGCCACGTGTCGACGTATCATAGGTGCCTCCTGTCCAATGAATGGATGACATCTGTCCCAACGGTGAGCCAACACGTGTTTCCTCCGGCCAATGAGAATTTTATACGTGGAAAATCCTCATTGGTCCGGGCTGTTAGCGAGTTATCGGATCCAAAACCGGACCCAATAGCTTAACGGCAACCCGTTACAGTGGATGCCACGTGTCGGTCACCCTTGAAGAAAGCACTTCCATGACGCGTGATTTATCGTCATGGAAGTGGACACTTCCGTGATGATAATTTTGGTAATGTCATGGAACACTTCTATGACAGCACAGGTATGACTATCTTGATTCTGTCATAAAATTGTCATGGATGTACATGCATGACAGAAAACATGACCTACTGTGACAAACACGTATCATCACGGAAGTGTCTTTTTTGTAGTGTTTTCTATTTTTAGATTCACTAGAGATATGCAAAGTCCTATCATTTTTCTTATTCTTTTTCTTTTTAGAAGGATAGGCGCGTCAGTGTTATTTATTTGAGAGTCTTGTTCAATTCTTTTAGGATGTCCCTCAGGATAAAGTGGTTCATGAGTCATTCTACCTCCTCTAGTTACTACTCTAATAGCATGATCATTGATATTGTTGTTCATTTCATCAAGCAATTCTCGTTGAGATTTAGCGAGTTGTTCTAACTGAGTGTGAACCGTAGAAGCATGTTTTCCTACACCTCTGACATCATTAGAGATTCTAAATAACAAGTCACTCAAGCGAGCTATCATATCAGAGTTGTATTTCAATTGTTTCATAACATTTTCATTAAAGTGATCTTGTTTTCTAATGTAGTTATCAAACTCATAAAGGCATTGACTAGGATGCATATTATAAGGGTTGTCCTTTTCATCGAATTTCATTAAAGATTTTACCTCTACCACCTTGGTTGGTGGTGTATCAAGTCCATGTATCTCTTCAATAGGAGGTAAATTTTTAACATCCTCTGCTTTAATACCTTTTTCTTCATAATTTTCTTTGCCTCTTGCATATCTTCAGGACTGAGATATAAGATACGCCTCTTCTTTGGAGTGGGTTTAAGCGGTGGTTCGGGAAGAGTCCAATCATCATAATTTTTCAATATGTTATTCAATAATTCCTCAGCTTGTTGAATAGTTCGTTCCCTGAAACCACAACCAGCACAACTATCTAGGAAGTCCCTAGAAGCATTAGTTAGTCCATTATAGAAGATATCAAGTATTTCATTTTTCTTTAGTGGATGATCACGCAGTGCATTAAGCAATTGGAGAACCCTCCCCCAAGCTTGTGGGAGACTCTCTTCTTCAATTTGCTCAAAGTTAAATATTTCCTGTAAGGCAGCTTGTTTCTTATGAGCAGGAAAATATTTTTCAGAGAAGTAATAGATCATATCCTGGGGACTATGCACACAACCAGGAGCAAGAGTATTGTACCATATCTTAGCATCACCCTTTAATGAGGACGGAAATAATTTGAGAATATAGTAGTAGCGAATTTTATCCTCATGAGAAAAAAGGGTGGCTATATCATTTAATTTGGTAAGGTGTGCCACAACAGTTTTAGTTTCATAGCCATGGAAAGGATCAGACTCAACCAAAGTAATTAACTCTGGGTCGACAGAGAATTCATAATCCTTATAATCAACAAAGATAGGTGAAGTAGCAAACTTAGGATCACATTTCATTCTAGCATTCAAAGATTTTTCTTTAAGTTTGCATAATAATTTCTTAAGATCATCTCTATCATTGCAAGCAAGAAAATCTCTAGTTGTCTCCTCAACCATAACATAACCTTCAGGTATCTTAGGCAATTCATATCTAGGAGGGCTAGGTCTAATAGGTGTTTCAAGATTTTCAGTTTCAAGTACTTCATCAGTTTCAACAATTTCATTGGCTTCAGCATGATCCATATCTTTAGCTCTAGCAATTTGTTCATCAATAAATTCATCTAGTGGCATATTATCCTCAAGTAAGGTACTAGCATCATCATGAGTAGCATTCATAGAAGTAGCATCATCAATAACTTGCGACATATCATGATTAATAACATGTGGTGGTGTTGCAAGTTTACTCAAAATAGAAGGTGAATCAAGTGCAGAGCTAGATGGCAGTTCCTTACCTCCCCTCATCTTAGAGGGAAAATCTTAGTCTTGGTATCTTCTAGATTCTTCATAATGATAAATAGATAATAATCCCAGGTGACTCAACAAATATAGCTATGCTCCCCGGCAACAACACCAGAAAAGGGTCTTGATAACCCACAAGTATAGGGGATCACAACAGTTTTCGAGGGTAGAGTATTCAACCCAAATTTATAGATTCGACACAAGGGGAGCCAAAGAATACTTGCAAGTATTAGCAATTGAGTTGTCAATTCAACCACACCTGGAGATTAAATATCTACAGCAATATGATGAGTAGCACTGTAATTTGATAATAGTGATAGTAGTGATGATAGTGGCAGTAACGGTAACAGTGATAACAATGATTTTGTAGCAAGTGAAACAGTAACAACACTCGTAGTAACTTAGCAAGAACAATGTGTAGGAAATTTGTAGGCATTGAATCGGTAGATTCATTGGATGATATTCATCATATAACAGTCATAACCTAGGGTGATACAAAACTAGCTCCAATTCATAAATATAATGTAGGCATGTATTCCATAAATAGTTATACGTGCTTATGGAAAGAACTTGCATGACATCTTTTGTCCTACCCTCCCGTGGCAGCAGGATCCAAATGGAAACTAAGATATTAAGGCCTCCTTTTAATAGAGAACCGGAACAAAGCATTAACACATAGTGAATACTTGAACTCCTCAAACTACGGTCATCACCGGAAAGTATCTCGACTATTGTCACTCCAGGGTTTACGGATCGTAACACATAGTAGGTGAATATGACTTGCAAGATCGAATCTAAAACATAGATATAATGGTGATAACATAAACGGTTCAGATCTGAAATCATGGAACCCGGGCCCAAAGTGACAAGCACTAAGCATGGCAAAGTCATAACAACATCAATCTCATAACATAATGGATACTAGGGATCAAGCCCTAACAAAACTAACTCGATTACATGATGAATCTCATCCAACTCCTCAGTGACCAGCGAGCCTATGAAGGAATTACTCACTCCCGGTGGGGAGCATCATGGAATTGGCGATGGAGAAGGGTTGGTGATGACAAAGATCAAAGATCCCCCTCTTCGGAGCCCCAAACGGACTCGAGATCTGGCCTCCCGATGGACAACAGGAGGTAGCGGCGGCTCCATATCGTGAAATACGATAATTCTTTCTCCCTGATTCTTTTCCCCAAATATAGATTTTTATGAAGTCGGTATCAGGGTCTACGGGGCCACCAGGTGGCCACAACCCACCTGGGCGTGTGAAAGGGCATTTCCCAACTTTATGTTTTGGATGATGATGACAACCCTTGGTGGTCTAAACGTGTGCTTTATGTTTCAGGTTCTCGATGCTTAGGCTTACATCAGATTGCTATTACCTCTCGAAGGAAAAGATCGAAGACATGTCCTCTACGGTTTTATTTTGTTTGGCCGTAGAGTACCCGTACTATCAAGAGGGAATCCTCACTAGGAAGCTCTGGGGGAATCAGTTCACGTACACTTTCCTCACCCTCTCTTTCCCTTCCTCAGGTGTGTGTGTGAGAGAGAGTTTTCCTTGCCTCTTCCCCTCTTTTCTTTTCTGCTCACTGTTTCTGCCCAGCGGTTGTACCGCTCTCTGGAGCGGTTGTACCGTTGGGTCTTGTCGCTCACCAGTTGTGCTCGAGCGGTTGTACCTCTGCCTCCGGGCGGTGGTACCGCCACCATGCTCTGCAACAGCTGGGGCGGTGGTTCCGTCCATGCACCGCTCCAGTACCGCTCTCGCTTCTGGTTTGATGCGGTTCTTGGGCGGTAGTGGCCCGGTTGGTCCGGTCGTTCCACGATGACCGGTACCACCGGTGGTCTGAGCGGTTCTTCCGCTCAGGACTTAGCCACCCAAGAGCAAGGCCATACGGTTGTTCCGGCCAGGCACCGCCCAAGTACCGGTCAAGCTCCTGTTTTGATGCGGTGTTTGTGCGTGGCCAGGCGGTTAGTCCGGTTATTTTTCTTAGCCGGTACTACCGCCCCCCTGGTCCGGTTGTACCGCTTGGTAGGGTTCTGCAGATACACCGTGAGTCCCGGTTGTACCGGGACGAGGACCGGTTGTACCGCTGCAGTGCTAAAATCACAGTAACGGTTGGAAATTGAGGGTGACTATATAAGGGAGCTTCTCCCACCTACCACTCCCACCTTTGACCTCTCTCACTCCACCATTGATGCCCTTCAAGCTCTCTTGCCCGATCTCTCTCTCTCTAGCCACTCAAACTTGTTGATTTGCTAGGGATTGAAGGAGGAGACCTAGATCTACACTTCCACCAAAGGATATTTGGTTCCCCCATACTTTCTTGTGTGGATTTTGTTACTCTTGGGTGTTTGAGCACCCTAGACGGTTGAGGTCACCTCGGAGCCATATTCCATTGTGGTGACGCTTCGTGGTTTCGTTGGGAGCCTCCAATTAAGTTGTGGAGAGAGCCCCAACCTTGTTTGTAAAGGTTCGGTAGCCGCCTTCAAGGGCACCAATAGTGGAATCACGGAATCTCGCATTGTGTGAGGGCGTGAGGAGAATATGGTGGCCCTAGTGGCTTCTTGGGGAGCATTGTGCCTCCACACCGCTCCAACGGAGACGTACTTCCTCTCAAAGGGAAGGAACTTCGGCAACACATCCTCGTCTCCACCGTCTCCACTCTTGGTTATCTCGTGCCTTTATTTAAGCAAGCTTATTTGTTTTATATCTCTTGCTTGCTTGTGTACCTATCCTCTTTTCATCATATAGGTTGTTCTCCTAGTTGCATTTCTAGACAACCTATTTTGATGCAAACTTTAACTTGTTAAAGAAAAGCTAAAAAATTGTTAGTTGCCTATTCACCCCCCCCCTCTAGTCAACCATATCGATCCTTTCAATTGGTATCAGAGCCTCGTCTCTTTATTAAGGACTTTACCATCCAAAGAGTATGGTTGATACCATAGACGGTGTAGAGGAACACTCCGGTGTGAATCTGATCTCGTCTACGGGAGATGGGGGAACTTCGGTCTCTCGTGAGGAGTTCAATGTGGCCTTGGAGACATTGAAAACCTCCATGACGACCGAAGTCGAAAGCATGTTTACTAAATTTCTTGAGGGGCTTAAACTATCCACCGCACCGTTGAAAGTGGGTGATCCCGCCAACAAGGTGACGGATGCTATCCCCGACAAGGGGGAAGCTAGTAGTGAAAAGGCTCCTTCTTCTAGTGGCAAGAATGGCACCGGCATCTTTGCCCATGTGGAACCACCACTTGTTTATGGTGGACCGGTTCCTTCCACTCATTTGAATCATGCCGGTCCTCCCCCTAAGATTGTGAAAAATGAGGATTTTGATTCTTGGGTTTACCGCTTTAAACGTCATTTAAATCATGTGAACACTAACCTTTGGAGAATCATTGAAGAAGGTTTCTATCCACATGATCCAAGCAACTTCACTCCTCGAGAAGCCGCGGACAATCAATTCAATGAGAATGCTCTCTTCATCATTCAAGATGCTATTCCACCCGAAGACCTACCTCATCTTCGTCCTTTCGCCTTGGCCAAAGATGCATGGCATTGTGTCGTGTCTCTCTACCGGGGAAGCACAAGCATTCAACGCTCCAACTATGAAGTGGTACAAGATGAGGCCGATGAGTTTGCAATGAAGGAAGATGAAGAACCTCGTGAGCTCTATCGGAGAGTAACCAAACTCGCGGTCTCACTACGAGATCACGGGAGCAAGGACACGGATGACAATTGGATCAAGCGCAAATTCCTCAAGGCAATGATGCCCTATCACAAGGCCATGTCCTCCGTCATTCATCAAAGACCGGACTTCCACACTCTGACCTCAAGCGAAGTGTTGGATGAGTTTGTGGCCATGAACATTTTGTACAAGACCGCCGACAATGCGGTGCTCCGTTCTCAATGGGCAAAGAAGCCTAACCTTGCATTGAAGGCCAAGCTCATAGTGGAAGACGTAGAAGAGGAAGAAGAGGAGAGCAACCCCGAAGATACGAAGTATGCATATCATGAACACATGGCACTTGCTTCAAGGCAATTTTGGAGCAAGAAAAACTCAAGGCCAAACTTTAGCAAAAACAACTCGAGTGGTACAAGGGGCAAGCAACGTGTAAGGACTTGCTAAAATTGCGGCAACGTGAGTCATTTCGTTGCGGAATGCCCGTATGAGAAGAGGGAAGACAATGGTGGCAAACTCATCCGAAAGGACAAGGCCAAGTTGTTCCCCAACAAGAACAACTTCACCAAGAAGACTCATCCCAAGGCCTTGGTTGTGCAAGAAGAGTACAATGACGACGATGACGATGATGAAGATGATGAGTCAGTTGCCATGGCCTCCGTTGCCATTGCAACAACGTCACGGGTGTCTCTCTTCGACTCACCCAACGAGAGCATCACCGCCAAGTGCCTCATGGCTAAAGCCACCAACAAGGTAACCTCCAACATCAAAACTACCATCATTAATCATCCTTCCCAAACGGATAGCATTAATGAATTTGAGGGAGCTAATGTGGAGGCTAACGAGTTTGAGGCCTTTATGGGAAAACTCAAGGGAAAATCCAAGAAGCACTTTATTGCTCTCTTGGAACAACTTGGTGAGGCCAATGACATGATCGAGGCTCACGAAGACACCATCTCTAAGATGGAAGGACATAGTCGTGACTATGCCGATGAGATTTCGGATCTCTCCAATGCTCTTGAGGAAGAGCGTGGTCTTCGTTTGGCTCTTGAGGAGTCACACAACGTAGATCATGCTAAGTTAGAGAAAGATTATGATCATGCCCTCGTTGTTTCTCATGTGCTAAATTCCGAGAAGGCCAAACTCGGGGTTGATCTTGCTAGACTCAAAGAGGAGTTTGATATACTTGACAAGGCCCACAAGGCCTTGAAGGGTATTCACGCTAGTCTCAAGGAGTCTCATGTTCAACTCCAAGTGAAGCTAACTAAGGAGAAAGCAACTTTTCCTCATATGGTTTTAATTGATAATGCAAATGCTACTAACCCGTGTTGTGAGCATATACATCTTGTTGAGGAAAATGCTAAGTTGAAGGAGCAACTTGAGAGAGGTCTTGCGACTTGCATACAAGGCAAGAAGAACCTCAACGATCTCTTGACCAACCAAAAGGGAGGTGTGGCCAAGGAAGGGGTTGGGTACGTCCCCGACTCCAAGAACAATAAGAAGAATGACAAGACCAAATGGCCTCCTCCTCTCATGCAAACCTTTTTGAGGGAGGGAGAGAGTGCCCCCGAGGAGAAGAAGAAGAATAATGTCAAGAAGGGCAATGTCACCCCTCCCAACAAAGCCGGCGATTTTAATCCTTCTTATGTGTTATGTCGTGCTAGTGATGGGCATGTTTATGCAAAATTTGTTGGTTCTCTTCATGAATACATTGAATGGTCTATTTGGGTTCCTAAGACCCTTGTTACTAACATCAAAGGACCCATTACAAAATGGGTACCTAAAACCAAGCATTGATCTCTTGTAGGTGTTTTGCTTCCGGTGGTGGATCATGGTTGCTTGATAGCGGAGCTACAAATCATATGACCGGAAGCAAGGACTTGGTGGTGGACGTGCACAAGGTTCCATCTATGCCCACCAATGTCGAGTGGGGTGACGCCTCATCTTCTAAGGTATTGGGACTTGGCAAGGTGGCCATCTCTCATGATCTCACGATCAAGAAGGTCATCCTTGTTGAGTCCCTTGCATACAATTTACTTTCCGTTCGTCAACTTGCAATCATGGGCTTTGCCACTTTCTTTGATATCGATACCGTGGCCCTCTTGTGGAGCAAGACTCTTAAAGTAGCCTTTTTTGGGCATGTCGAGAACGGTCTATATGTGATTAACTTTTCGGAGCGACCCACTAAGACCGCGACATGCCTAATGGCTAAAGTTGATGTGGGATGGCTTTGGCATCGCCGTTTAGCCCATGTCAATATGAGATCTTTGCAAAGTCTCCTCAAGGGGGACCATGTCCGTGGACTAACGAATGTTAGTTTTGCTAAAGATCGTGCTTGCAGTGCCTGTATCGAAGTAAAGCTACATGAGAAGGCTCACCCTCCCACGACTATCATTTATTCAAAGAGGCCTTTGGAGCTCCTTCACATGGATCTCATTGGGCCTCCATCCTTCGATAGTCTTGGAGGTAGGAAGTATTGCTTGGTGATTGTGGATGACTACTCAAGGTACACGTGGGTGTATTTCTTCAAGAGGAAGAGCGAGACCCAACAAACCGTCATTGACTTTGCAAATGAAGCACAACGTCAACACAATGCAAAGATCTTGACAATAATAAGTGACAACGGCACCGAGTTCAAGAACTACACCTTGGATGAATTTCTTAGTGATGAGGGAATCAAGCATCAATATTCCGCACCATACACCCCTCAACAAAACGGTGTTGCAGAAAGGAAGAACCGGACGTTGATGGATGCGGCAAGGACCATGATGGCGGAGTTCAAGTCTCCGTACAACTTTTGGGCCGAAGCCATCAACACCGCGTGTCATGCATCCAATCGGCTCTACCTCCACAAGGGCTTGAACAAGACTCCATATGAGATACTCACCGGTAACAAGCCCAACCTCAAGTACTTCCGGGTGTTCGTGTGTAAGTGTTTCATTCTCAAGAAAGGTGTTCGGTTGTCTAAATTTGAGGCTAGAGCTCATGAGGGCATATTTGTTGGTTATGCTACAAACTCTCATGCTTACCGTGTCCTCAATAAATCCACGGGACTTATTGAGGAGATGTGTAACGTGGAGTTTGATGAGAATAACGGCTCCCAAGTGGAGCAAAGTGGCACTTGTGATGTAGGTGATGAAATTCCTCCTCAAGCTATAAGAAGAATGGGTGTTGGTTTTATCCTACCCATTGAGGAACCCCTTGTGGCCGAAGGAGAAGGACAATGCTCCACTCAAGTGGAGCCATCACCAACCCAAGGCCCACACGCTTCCGAAGAACAAAGTGAAGGCCCTCAACCTCATGAACAAGACCAAGGGCAAGATCATACTCAAGACGGTGTTGACACACCAAGTGATGCCCAAGGTCAAGTTCTCTCCCCCAAGCAAGTTCAAGATCAAGAACAAGTTCATGACGGCGCTCAAGATGATCAAGTAACCGCTCCTCAACTCACCACCGAGGAGAAATTAGAGCGTCGTGCCGCCAAGATTGCATCCAAGCTCTCCACCAAGGATCATATCATGACGAATGTTCTTGGAAGCTTAAGAAAGGGGGTAAGCACTCGTAGACAATTAGCAAATTATTGTGAGCATCACGCGTTTGTCTCTTGTGTGGAACCCCACAAGGTCTATGAGGCGCTAGAAGATCCGGATTGGCTCAATGCCATGCACGACGAACTCAACAACTTCGAGCGCAACAAAGTGTGGAGATTGGTGCCAAGGCCAACGGGGAACCACAATGTCATTGGAACCAAGTGGATATTCAAGAACAAGCAAGATGCCCATGGGATTATCATTCGCAACAAGGCTCGTTTGGTAGCACAAGGCTACTCCCAAGTCGAGGGTATCGACTACGGTGAAACCTTTGCTCCCGTTGCTCGTCTTGAATCCATTCGCTTGTTAATTGCATATGCTTCTCATCATAATTTTAAGTTACAACAAATGGATGTGAAGAGTGCTTTTCTTAATGGTCCCATTAATGAATTGGTTTACGTCAAGCAACCCCCCTAGTTCGAGGATCCCTACTTTCCCGATCATGTGTATCAACTCGATAAGGCGCTCTATGGCCTTAAACAAGCCCCACGTGCGTGGTATGACCACCTTACCGAGTTGTTACAAGACCATGGTTTTGAAGTTGGGCTAATCGACCCCACTCTTTTTACTAAGAAGGTCAAAGGGGAGTTGTTTGTGTGCCAATTATATGTTGATGATATTATCTTTGGTTCTCCTAACAAAGCTTTCAATGAGGAATTTGCCGCTCTCATGACCTCAAAGTTCGAGATGTCCTCCATGAGAGAGTTGAAGTTCTTTCTAGGGTTCGAAGTGAAGCAAAGAAGAGAAGGAACTTTCATCAATCAATCCAAATACACTCAAGACATGCTCAAGAGATTCAAGCTAAGTGACGTCAAGCCGGCTTCCACTCCAATGCCCACCAAGTGCCAACTTGACTTAGATCCCAATGGTAAAGTGGTGGATCAAAAGGTATATCGTTCCATGATTGGATCCTTGCTTTACCTTTGTGCATCTAGACCGGACATCATGTTGAGTGTGGGAATTTGTGCACGGTTTCAAGCCGCACCTAAGGAAAGTCACTATGTGGCGGTCAAACGAATCTTTCGATATTTGGCTCATACCCAAACTTTGGCCTATGGTACCCCAGAGGATCAAACTTCAAGCTTGTAGGGTACTCGGATTCCGATTGGGCGGGAGACAAAGTGGATAGGGAGTCCACTTCCAGAGGGTGCCAATTCCTTGGTTGCTCTTTGGTAAGTTGGTCTTCCAAAAAGCAAAGTTGTGTGTCTCTCTCGTCCACTGAGGCGGAGTATGTTGCCGCCGGTAGTTGTTGTGCTCAACTCCTATGGATGAGGCAAACTTTAAAGGATTACGGTGTCACTTGTGACAAAGTGCCTCTTTGGTGCGACAATGAAAGTGCCATCAAGATCTCTCTCAATCCGGTGCAACATTTCAAGACGAAGCATATTGAGATCCGGTATCACTTCATCCGGGATCACATTAGACGAGGAGAGATCGAGCTCAACTATGTCAACACTCATGACAACCTTGCAGATATTTTCACGAAGCCCTTGGATGAAGCAAGATTTCACGAGTTAAGGCATGAGCTAAATATCATTGATTCGAGCAATGTGGCTTGAACCCTTGCACACCCTACCACGCTCAACTTGTTGTCTAGTTTAGGTGTAGGCATGGACATAGGGGGAGTGTTGTTCTCTCAATGAACTCTCCCTCCCCCCATTATGCATAAATTGATTGTGTCTTTCACATTAGCCATATTTGATGGTACTTGTGCTTCAAAGACGAGTTTTGGTCATGGACCCAAGGATAATTCTTCGCGGTGCCATACCAATTGACTCAAACATAGGTGGCCTCGGCCACCGTCCTCTCTTCGGGGAGTTGGAGTTAGCCTTGCTGCTCTCGTGTTGTTTTCTCTCTTTCTCTCTTTGCTCTTTGTGTTAGGTTCTCCTAGGGTGTTGTTTCTCTCCTGTTTTTGTGCCCCTTCTTCCTCCCTTCGGATTACACTCATTTGATCTTGGCTTGGGCTTAGGTGGTCGGGCGGTACAACCGGCACCATGAGCGGTTCTACCGCTGGTACCGGGTTGTGCTGTCCCAAGGGTTTCCGTTCGGTGCCTGGGCGGTTCCACCGCACAATCCCACGGTAACCCACGTCCGGTTCTACCGGTTGTTGCCGTGCGGTACTACCGCTGCCTTCCAGGCACCGGAAGTACCGCCTCCATCCACCGGTCTGTACCAGACGAGCGGTACAACCGCTCCCCTAAGCGGTTCTACCGGGGCGTGCGTACGGGCCTATATATACTCGACAGGGCTGAAGGGCTGTCTTTTTCCCTTCGTCCTCGTTCCTCTTTTTCTTGCCCTAGCCGTCGGCCATCTCTACTCCTGCCCCGGAGTGCGTCTCGCGCTTCGGATCCTTGGCTCTCCGTGGATTCTCTCCATGGAGGCCTTCCGATCTCTTCCCATGGATGGTGGTATTGCCTCGTGTTCTCTGCCTCTAGATGTTTGTTTAGGGTTATTCCTTGCCTAGGGCTTTACCCATCTTTCCGCGTTTAGTGTTTGTTCTTTGGCTTAGAAGAGTTCTTTGTTAGCCTCCTGTCTTGTTTGCAGCACTTAGAATTCGGAATATTACTTGTGTGATTCGTATGACTCGGTTAGATCTATCTTCCCTGGTAGTGCCACTGTCAGCGGTTCTACCGCCCCTACGGGCGGTACAACCGCTGGAGCGGTACTACCGGCGGAAGATCCGGTACAACCGGAGTATATCAACCACTAAGCACTGTTCTATCTTCTCTGTTGTTGCAACTTGTTCCTTTTCTGCTAGTGGGTGCAATCCTCTCATCCTTGTTGGGTTTTTGTGTGTTCTTTTCGTGTGTGTGTTCAGGTGGCTCTAGTTCTTGCTCTGCTCCTCGCAAGACCAAGAAGAGGGCATGAAGGACCTTGCGACCGGTTGTGTCAGATGATGAAGAAGTTGCGATTCCCACCAAGCCCACTCGCCGTGAAAAGTCTGCAGCTGCTAAGCAACATGGTGTCATGTCGTTGCATCGTTGGAAAGCAAAGGATTGGGAAGCCTACCGCTCAAAGAATCCGTATGAGGTTCCCATTGCTCCCCGTTGGACCACTGTTCAGTTCCGGAATGAGATGCAAGTGCGGATTGTTCATGAACTCTTTGAGCACAACAAGAACAGATATGCCAAGCAGTGGACAATTGATTTTGATCATTGGAGAAACAACATGGAGTATTTTGGTGAGGCACTAGCTCTCTGCGAGGAGTTTGATCTTGTCAAGATCATGTCAGTCAACTGTGACTTTGATGTTCAACTTATCCATCAGTTCTATGCCACGGTTCATTTTGGAGAAGATGATGCGCGCACTCTCACCTTCATGTGTCGCGATGAATTGTTTCACGTTCCCTGGAGGGCTTTCTGCAATGCTATTGGGTACGAGGATACCGGTCTGCAAGGAAGGGGTGGCATTCGCCCTCATGATTTTCCTGAGTCCATGCCTAAGGAGAAGCTTGCCCCTCTGTACATTAGGGGCCGTGGGATTATTGGAGAATCCAAGGATTTGGAGAAGGTCTATGACATCATGCACCGAGTGTTCCGCAATGTGCTCTTGCCCAAGGTGGGCAATCAAGATGAGATTCATGGCTATCTAGTTGATTTGATGGTTGCTATGAAGACCATGGTGGGGACAGGGGCAACGTTTGATGTGTCCAATAGGCTGTGGCATGAGATGTACAACATGGTCATCTACCGTAAAGTCCCAATCTACGCTCCGTTGTTCATGTGCTTTCTGAACTCTGTGTGGGCTGTTCGTCGTCCTAGAGAGCTCCTCACTTCTCCAGAAAACCTCATTGTTCATGAGGTCAAGCTCCTTAGGAAGAAGAAGCATGCCGAGCCTCGCTTCCCTGAACATGCTCCTGAGGATGTCTATGCTACTTCTGATGATGAGGACTTTGAGCTGGAGCCAGGGGCCAAGCCTTCGTGGGTGGCCAAACTTACTGCCAAGGTGAAGAAGACCTTTTGTCTCCAGGCTGACATCCAGAAGAAGATGTATGAGGCACATGTCAATGAGAAGCTTGCACGGCATCGCCAAATTGCAATGATGAAGCACCTCAACATGCAGGTTCAGAGTGGCTCTGAGAAGAGCATCACCCCAGAGGAGCGTTGGATCTCTACCCATAGCACCTGGACTGATGATGAAGCCCCTCCCCAGCCATCATCCTCGTTTGCAGCAGCGGACAATGCCATGGAAGAATCTGATCACGACGACGATGACGACTCTGATGATGAAGATCCAGATGCGACTGAGGAGTCAGAGGAGGACGCCTGAGCTTTGGGTCGCTAGCTTCGCTCTTTTCCTTTTTGGTGTCTTGATGCCAAAGGGGGAGAGGATTCTATATGTCTGGGGATTTGCTTGGGTTGTTTTCTCTTGTTCTCGTGTTTTGTGTTTGTTTGTGGACTTGGTTCATTCCGTGCTGTGTGTGAGACTTGCTACTCCATTTACCTTTCTGTTTGTAGGTCTTTATCGTTATTATTGCCTCTAAGTATTATATTGTCTATCCTTTTGAGCTCAGAGTGATGAGTCTATAAAATCTAGGGGGAGTCTAGTCCTGAAAGTGTGCTCATGCTTTCTAACAGCTAGTACTTGTTGGGGCACACATTCAGGGGGAGTTCCGTCTAGATTTCATTGACTTATCTCTTGCAAATCGTGTTGTTGTCATCATCCACCAAAAAGGGGGAGATTGAAAGGGCATTTCCCAACTTTATGTTTTGGATGATGATGACAACCCTTGCTGGTCTAAACGTGTGCTTTATGTTTTAGGTTCTCGATGCTTAGGCTTACATCGGATTGCTATTACCTCTCGAAGGAAAAGATCGAAGACGTGTCCTCTACGGTTTTATTTTCTTCGGTCGTAGAGTACCCGTACTATCAAGAGGGAATCCTCATTAGGAAGCTCTAGGGGAATCAGTTCACGTACACTTTCCTCACCCTCTCTTTGCCTTCCTCAGGTGTGTGTGTGAGAGAGAGTTTTCCTTGCCTCTTCCCCTCTTTTCTTTTCTGCTCACTGTTTCTGCCCAGCGGTTGTACCGCTCTCTGGAGCGGTTGTACCGTTGGGTCTTGTCGCTCACCAGTTGTGCTCGAGCGGTTGTACCTCTGCCTCCGGGCGGTGGTACCGCCACCATGCTCTGCAACAGCTGGGGCGGTGGTTCCGTCCATGCACCGCTCCAGTACCGCTCTCGCTTCTGGTTTGATGCGGTTCTTGGGCGGTAGTGGCCCGGTTGGTCCGTTCGTTCCACGATGACCGGTACCACCGGTGGTCTGAGCGGTTCTTCCGCTCAGGACTTAGCCACCCAAGAGCTCAAGGCCATACGGTTGTTCCGGCCAGGCACCGCCCAAGTACCGGTCAAGCTCCTGTTTTGATGCGGTGTTTGTGCGGTGGCCAGGCGGTTAGTCCGGTTATTTTTCTTAGCCGGTACTACCGCCCCCCTGGTCCGGTTGTACCGCTTGGTAGGGTTCTGCAGATACACCGTGAGTCCCGGTTGTACCGGGACGAGGACCGGTTGTACCGCTGCAGTGCTAAAATCACCAGTAACGGTTGGAAATTGAGGGTGACTATATAAGGGAGCTTCTCCCACCTACCACACTCACCTTTTGACCTCTCTCACTCCACCATTGATGCCCTTCAAGCTCTCTTGCCCGATCTCTCTCTCTAGCCACTCAAACTTGTTGATTTTCTAGGAATTGAAGGAGGAGACCTAGATCTACACTTCCACCAAAGGATATTTGGTTCCCCCATACTTTCTTGTGTGGATTTTGTTACTCTTGGGTGTTTGAGCACCCTAGACGGTTGAGGTCACCTCGGAGCCATATTCCATTGTGGTGACGCTTCGTTGTTTCGTTGGGAGCCTCCAATTAAGTTGTGGAGAGAGCCCCAACCTTGTTTGTAAAGGTTCGGTAGCCGCCTTCAAGGGCACCAATAGTAGAATCACGGAATCTCGCATTGTGTGAGGGCGTGAGGAGAATACGGTGGCCCTAGTGGCTTCTTGGGGAGCATTGTGCCTCCACACCGCTCCAATGGAGACGTACTTCCTCTCAAAGGGAAGGAACTTCGGCAACACGTCCTCGTCTCCACAGTCTCCACTCTTGGTTATCTCGTGCCTTTATTGAAACAAGCTTATTTGTTTTATATCTCTTGCTTGCTTGTGTACCTATCCTCGTTGCATCATATAGGTTGTTCTCCTAGTTGCATTTCTAGACAACCTATTTTGATGCAAACTTTAACTTGTTAAAGAAAAGCTAAAAAATTGTTAGTTGCCTATTCCCCCCCCCCCTCTAGTCAACCATATCGATCCTTTCAGCGTGCCTAGAGGGGGCACACCCTAGTGGGTTATGCTCACCCAGGGGGGGCCTTCGTTGGTTCTTGGCTCTATTATTTCTCTTTTATTCTGAAATAATTCTCCAAAAAGTTTCGTTCCAATTCGAGAACTTTATTTCTGCACAAAAACAACACCATGGTAGTTCTGCTGAAAACAGCGTCAGTCCGGGTTAGTTTCATTCAAATCATGCAAATTAGAGTCTAAAACAAGAGGAAAAAGTTAGGAAAAGTAGATACAACAGGGACGTATCAGACCATACCCATGAGCATCTTCACGGCATAGTAGATGATAACATGATCATTTTTGGATCTAACAAGGGTGTTACTATCGTGAGCAATCATTCCACAAAAATATCAAAGATTTGGTCAATAAAAAGTTAATTTTCCATTTTTCTAGTACCATACATGACTTTTTTGTGAAGCAAGTGCCATAAATAGTATTAAAAATAGTACCTTACAATTTTCACCTGAAGTATACCACATGGGATTCCAGCTGCCAATTTTTCATGCTTTCTCTGAGATATTGCCATTTTTCATTGATTTATTGAATTTTGGACAATTTACATCAACTAGTTAAAATTTGAACTGCCAATGTGATCTAGTTTTGTCCAATAAATTCTAAAAAAATCATTTTCACCTTCCACATTAGGAATGTAGGTAGTACCCACAAATAAAACTCTAATTCCCAACCATTTTATATGATTAGTCATCCATGCAATTTTACAACACATTGAAATAGATTATAGAAAATGAAAAAATGCTCAAAAATTGAAATCCTTTTGCATGGAGGCGTGCAATGGCTTGTGGAACTAACAAGGGTGTTACCATTAGAATAATCAATCATAAACAAACAAACTTCGGTAGATAAGGTAGCATACACATCTCGGATCAACAAACTAAAAATAGATATGGTAGCATACACATCTCGGATGAATATGGAAAACTTCAGTAGATAGTGATAAACAAACTAAAAGTACATCATAACTCCAGTTAGACAACTGCGGGCTTCCACTCATCCTCTAGCTTTGCTCTGTACATGATAAGCCCTAAAACGCCGTCGTCTTCACTCCTATGCTTTACGACGTACTAATACCTATCCTCCTCTACATATTCATCCTCATGCTCCTCCTCGTTGGCGGCCAAGCAGGCTTTGACAACCAATCCTCATCCTCCTCCTCATCATCTACCATTTTCTCGTCTTCGAGCATGGGCCTTTTGATGGTCCTCATAAACTCCTCCATATTATCTGGGATTAATTATGTACAAAGACATACCAGGAGCAGGCTGCACATATCTCACCCCCGGAATAGCTGTGGGCTCTTGTTTGACCTTTAGATCCGGCTAGTCATCGCGAAAACCATATGAATACCAGCGAGCTCACGACCGAGGATCTGGCGACTCCTTTCCCTCATGCATTGCCCAGACGAAAACTCCCATACAAGTCATCCCATTGACTGGATCTGGAATCATCGGATGGATCTCATCTGGCTTCGCATCTTTCCACAATTGCAACGCATGCTATGCCAAAGCTTGCGTGCTAGGAAACCAAGAGTAGATCTCCTTGAACTTCTCCCGTAAGATAGCCTCACCGGTGCAGAACACCTCCATAGCCGTCGTCATCGCCGATGGCGGCTGCGGGGTTGGGGTTGGGGATGGGGGAGGTGGAGGTGGGTTCCTCAGGGCGTGGGGGATGCGAAATGAGAGAGAGATATTCCATCCCCTTTTGTTTAGACAAACGCGTTAACACTGGCCGTCCACCAACCGGTCCCACATGTCAGCATCTCAAGTCGGCCCCACGTATCAGCACTGACCAGTCCCGCATGTCATCATCTCAGGTTGGCCCCATGTGTCAGCACCAACCGGTCCCACATGTCATCATCTTTGGTTGGACCACGCGTCAACATCGGCGAACTAACGGTCAACAACTTTGACCAGACAGCTCGGCACCGTTTGACCTTTTGTGAGGCGTGGGTGTGTGGATGAGGGCAAAAGTGAGCACACTTAGATGGATGGGGGGAAACTAAGTAGAACAAAGGAGGGGCATGAAAATAGAAATCTCTATTTCTAATCAATCTATCTTCATGATGTGTTTTTCATGTGAGCTAATCTCCATGTGTGAGTAGTTCGGCAAGGTCATGGGTTAAGGCAAGGGCTTTCCAACCCAATGTATTTGTTGGATGGATCAGTGGAAGGACTATGAATTAATGTCTCGTATGTGCAACACAAAATTGTTCTGTAGTTGTCTCTTGTCTCATTCGTGTTCTTTGTCCCTGCAGGTACCCAGGATAGTGGAGAACCAACCATGGAGAGTATAAGGGTAGGAAGACCTTGAAGTGTTATTCTGAACACCAGTGACAGAAAGTTTTAGTATGGTAACACAGATCCTATACCCGGGGATTCAAGAGGTGTAGTCATTAAATGCCCAATGCTTTTGTCTGATTATTGCAATCTTAATTATCGAGGCAACCTCACGTGACAGATAGGGCCTTCGGTTGGACAATTGAATCTTGATGCAGGAGGCGTGCCGGTCAAGATGTAATTTGGACACATCCCCCACTTTTATATGTTACAAGCACACCTTGATGAGTGACTTCCAGAGCACAAATTAAGATCATATCTGGTCCCAACACAAATATATGGTTGTAAGCATAAGTCCTCATGCCCATGCATATTTTTATTATAAGTGTTCTTTTAGTGTCAGCTTGACTTAGGATCTGGTGCAAGCTGGATTTAATTCTCTAAAAAAAGCTTGTTTGAGTCCTTAGCTTAAAGGGCATCATCCTTCCATGGGTTCGGTAACTTAGGGTCACCTCTGGGTAAAAAGGCGAGAATCATTTATGCTCCATTTCTGGATCACCAAAGGAAGTAATCAAACATTTTTGTTGCATTGTTGTCGGGGAGGCTTTGTGTGTCTACTCTTTGTGTTTAGAGTTTTTGTTAAAGTTTTATTTTAGTTTTTAGTTTACCTTTTTTTGCAAGTCTTGTCAGTATAAAACCACAAAAAGATTACCATGGCTCGTAATATTGGAAGCTTTGCTACTCCTAACAATAGTTTCATGTGTGAACCTATAGCACAACCCAATGTTGTTGTTGCTGAGCATGAGATAAAACCAAACCTAGTCTCTATGGTTCAACGTGAACAATTTGGAGGATCTGCTTCTGAGGATGTCGGTATGCACTTGCATAATTTTTCTGAATTGTGCAACATGACATGCATTAGGGATTATGACCCTGATGTTTTGAAGTTGTGTCTATTTACTTTATACATGAGAGGAAAAGCAAATAAATGGCTTCTAGCTTTCCCTAGAGGTAATATAAATTCATGAACTAATTGTAGTAGTAATTTTTTTCTAAGTTTTGCCCACCTAAGAAAATTATGCAACTTCATTCACAGATAAGAAGTTTTAAGTAGGAAGATCATGAGCAACTAGAGGTTGCGTGGAAGTGCATGAAGGAGGCTATAAGGAATTGTCTCAACCATGAAATGGGATAATGATCAATCCTTTGTATGTTTTATAATACTATAAAACCTACGTCGAAAACCCATAGTTGATGTTTAAAATGTGCTCAATGTCCGACTAGTTATGAATGGAAATGGGGGGAGCCGCTGAGCCAGGAACGCGCATACCCTGTTAGGCATAAGGGTATGTGTCGTAGGGCATTACCTATATATCTCCATTGGTCATCTCGACCGCTATGAGGTAGTCGTTCAACCAGTGGTTTGGTTTTGTGTCGCCTGAATATTTCTTGATGCCATGGATGAGAAAGGTTGTGGGAACGAGTGGGTTAATACTTCCTGCCCAAAGCACGCGGGCGCAATGCTTGAGGTGAGTGAGGTGAACCTTGCTGGACGAGCCCTCGGGTATGGCCCATTTATTTCTGCTCTTGCCCATCCATCGTGCTGATGATCAGGCCGTCCAGTCAGGGTCGGGGTTGTGGGTGGTAAGGCCGCATGTTGTTATAGGGTGACGGCCGATATTGGCTGCCGCAAGTGTGTGACTGCGGTCGCAGGATGGTTGGTATAAGATAGCATGCTTTTGGTACCTACCAGCTTGTCCCTAGAGCGTGAGATGTTGTCTTGGAGCTTCACCATTCTGTGGAGCATGTGGGTGAGATCGCCCAAGAGTTTGGGGTCTCCTAGCATGGTTCGGAGTCGGTTTACTAGTGCTACTTCCGCTAGGAGACTCCGAGCTGGGGTTCGAGATGGGGCAGCCTCTACAGCCGGTTCGTCAAAACCGATCCCCCGTTCCCGGCCTCTATTGGCGAGGTCATTTAGGAGGTTTCGTGGTTGGCGGCGTGGGCGCCATAGGTGCTCGCGCGTCTTCCTCGCGTTCCATCGGGCCTCGTGGGCCAAAACCGCAAACACTTTTTCCTGGAGTGCGAGCTGCGTGTTTAGGCGTCCTTGATGCTGGGTCGATGCCGATGATGGGTGTTGTGAGGTAGTTTAGGGCGTACCCTATCATGGGTGGTAGTGTAGACATCGTATTTCGAAGGGTTGCCGCCATCATGGTGAGGCTCGCAAGTGAGCTCGTCGGGAGGTTCATGTTGATCTGTGGATGGGTGTCAGCACAGTGTTGGTGTGCGGTCGTGTCGTAGCAGCCACTAGTCCCAATGCCATTAGCTTGGAAGTGGCAGACTCCGTCGCGGCTGTTGTGCGTGGTACGTTCGTGGTTGGCTCCATCACCATGACCTGATTTAGGAAGATCGCTTGTGGGGGCTCAGATTGAGACATCCCATCGTCGGTGGAATCACCGGCCTCGGAGCCCGAAGAAGATCCCGATTCGCCCAGAGGTCAGAGTAGGTGACCATGTGGAAGGGTTGGAGGCCGGAATTCTCGTCCTCGTTTGTGAGGCAGAGTGGTGACGCAACACCTTCTTCGTCATCTGAGGTTGAGGTGATGTTGATTTCTTTGGCGTCTTCGCGGTCGCTGGGGTCGGCAATGAGGCAGCCCTTGGACACTTGGTTGAGGCGGCAGTTTCCACACACACCATTGCGACCAACTGGATTGTTGTCGCAGTCTCCATCTTGCAGGTGGGATGGAAGCATGATGTCTAGTACACAACTTTTCCTCTTGTAGACTCTGTTGGGCCTTCAAGTGCAGAGTTTTGCAGGACAACAACAAATTTCCCTCAAGTGGAGGACCTAAGGTTTATCAATCCATGGGAGGTGTAGGATGAAGATGGTATCTCTCAAATAACCCTGCAATCAAAATACAAAGAGTCTCTTGTGTCCCAAACACACCCAATACAATTGTTAATTGTACAAGTGCACTAGTTCGGCAAATAGATGTTGATACAAGTGTAATACGGATGGTAGCAGTATATTTTTATAATCCGAATAAATAAAAAATAGCAAGGTAACAAGTAGAAAACAACGAGCAAAGTATATCAATCCTTAGAAACAAGGCCTAGGGTTCATACTTTTACTAGTGTAATCTATCAATGGTGCTAACATAATTGAATCATATGACAATCCCTCAATGTGCAACAAAGAATCACTCCAAAGTTCTTATCGATACAGGAGAACATAAGTTAAAATTGTTGTAGGTAGCAAACCACCTCAAAGGTATCTTTCCGATCAATCTATTGAGACATCCCTATAAGTGTCACAAACAGCCCTAGAGATCGTACTACAATAACACCATATGATATGCATCAATCAACTCTAATGTCACCTAGATACTCCAATGTCACCACAAGTATCCATGAGTTAATTATTTGATATGCATCAAATAATTTCAAATTCATAATATTCAATCCAACACAAAGTACTTCAAAAATTACCCCAAAGTTTCTATCGGAGAACGTAGGATGAAAACGTGTATCAACCTATGTGCCTAGATTACCCCAATGTCACCTCGGAAATCTGCAAGCTGGTTACCAAAACATACATCAAGTGACTCAATAGAATACCCCGTTGTCACCACAGGTATCCACATGCAAGACATACATCAAGTGATCTCAAATCCAAAATATTCAACCAGATAATAATGAAACCTCAAAGGGCAAGACTCGATTCATCACAACCAAGATAGAGAGGGAAGAACACAATATGATCCATCTATATTAACAAAGCCCATGATAAATCAAGATCATGTCCTATCAAGATTAGGAGAGAGAGATCAAACACATAGCTACTGGTACATACCCTCAGCCCTAGGGTGGACCACTCCCTCCTCGTCGGGATGATGATGATGGCCTCCAGTGATGATTTATCCCTCCGGCAGGGTGCGAGAACAAGGTTCCGGATGAGATCGCTTTAGAACAGAGGCTTGCGGTGGTGGAAAAACTCGTCTAGATTTTTATGGAGATTTCTCAATTTATAGGATTTTTCAGCGTTGGAATCACACCAGGGGGGGTCCCGAGGGTCCCACAAGCTCAGGTGGCACGCCCTAGGGGTGCCACCGAGGCTTGTGCCCCCCTAGACACCTTCTGGTTCTTCTCCAAAGCTTCGTGGGTCTCTTCTTGTCCAAAACAATCACCGTAAATTTTCGTGGCATTTGAACTTCATTTGATATGGTTATTCTCCGAAACAACAAATATCCAAAAAATAGGCATTGGCACTCGGCACTAAGTTAATAGGCTAGTCCGTAAAATGCATATAAAAGTGCACCAAACCATATAAAATTGTTGTAAACATGGCACGAATACTTCATAAGTCATAGATACATTGGAGATGTATCAAAGCAACTCGCAGGTCCCGTTGGGCCCGACATCGGTGTGTGTATGCCTAATCGAGTGCGGCCGCTGGCGAGGCTGGCCGGTGTGCTGATGTCGACCCGGCCTGCCTCATCGGCAATGAACATCAGGGAGCCAAATATTGGTCTCCAGCCAGCCCTGCCCCTCCCTGGCGTGCCAACTAACGGATAGAAATATCATTAGATCCCTCGGTAGGGTTCCAAGCGTAGTTGGAACTCATGGATCAGAGGCCACACAAGGGGTATGTCCAGGTTTGGGCCTCCGGAGAGTAATACCCTACGTCCTACTGGTTTTGATGATTCATAATGGAGGGATACCTCATGCGAGGGGTTACAATGGTGAATGATATTGTTACTGAGAGTTTTCCTATCTATGGATGGATGATCTATGAGTACCCTAGACCTCCCTTTATATAGGCAGGAGAGGCCTAGGTTTTACATGTCATATGCAATCTGGGGTGTATCCACCCTCCTTGTTGGAGACCACAAAGGTTGTCTGCGCCTCCTAGTCTTAGTTCCTCGCCCTGGTCCTGGTGGGCCCCGTGTCTTGGATGAGGCCGGGCTCTTTGGCGTTTGCTACAACCGATACAGGACCCCATCAAACTGCCACCAAGAGGGTCAATGCAATTGAAGAACAGAATATGGACTTGACCGCTAAGCTTGATGAATTCATCTCCATCATGAAAGGTAAAGAATAGGTAAAAGTGAATGCTATTGTTGATGAAGAAGTTAATGATGAATTTCATTGCTCGTAATAGCTATAATCCCAAACTGGAAAAATAATGGATATGCTCCTAGATTACCTTACCCTAATAGCGGAGCACCTAACATTTTTAATGGAGCTAGCAATAGAAATAGAAATACTCTAGAGGAAACTCTAAAAAAGTTTCATTGCTACAAAGTGAGCAGAATGAAACTTTTAAAAAATATCTTGAAGAATCATGATAACTTACTTCGTCAATTTACCAGTAAGATATCCAGACTCACTAACGATGTGCGGGCACTATATGGAAGAACTGGGAGCATGGAAGCACAAGTGGCTAAGCAGAGAGCCAAACTTTGGTTCTAGCCAATTTTGAAGGTAAACTGGAACCTAACCCGGTTCAAGATGTCAAGATGATGAGAATTAACAAAGAAAATGCAGAAGAGTTTGATAAAAGCCATGTGCCAGAGTATACATATATGGTTGCTGACTTCGTGAAGATGATAGCAATGAAACACCCTCTACCCGAGGTATCAAATGATGAGGCATATATAATGTTGTTGATCATGTTGCAGCTAAGGTACGTGGGTTCGATGATGAAGGGAAAAAGCTATATAGTAAGTTGCCTGCTAAGCAAGAAGATGCTTTTGAGCCTTCTATTGATATCGAGATTGGTTTAAATAAATTCAGTGCTTTATGTGATCTAGGTGCTAGTGTTTCCACCATCCCTAAGTCTATTTATGATAGTCTCAATCTTGGTCCTTATGCTACTACTGAGATTATATTGAATATGGCTAATTTTACTTTTACGCAAGCAGTTAGGATTAACTTGGTGTTATTGTTCAGATAAATGATTGCCCTGTCATAATTGATCTTGTTATAATGGATATGCCTGAAGATCACATTGCTCCTATAATTCTCAATAGGCCTTTTCTTAGGACCATGAAGGCTACTATCAACGTGTTTGCAGGAAATGTAAGATTTTACGTTCCTTAAAAGGATCCTTTTGTGAGACATTTCCCTAGGAAAAATAAAATGAAGATATACACCGGAGACGGCATTTTTATCAATGCTCTAAGCTATGGGCTCGGTGTAATTGCACCTAAAAGATCATCACTACGGTCGAGCTATCCAACCAAAACAAGCGCTTCATGGGAGGAAAGCCAGGCAAATAAGGTAGAAGAGTATGTTTTTAGTTTTGTTTCGGTAAAAGAGTTTTTATGTTTTTATCAAGGAGGTTAAGTTGAGAAGAGTTGTTCTAATGAGGCCTTTGGCTTGTGCAAAATATCATGTGTTGTACTGACATTTGAATGCCTAGAATTATCCGAATATGTTGTGTTGGAACTATCCCGGCAGGAATTAGATGAAGTTTCATAAGAAACGGAACAAAAGATGGCCTAACGCGTGACCACCTTGGTCATTCGACTGGTCATATGGAATCCTGGCGGCTCCAACACACACACAAACTAGAGGCAACAAATCATTCGGCGGCATATCATGGGAGCACACCGCTTGTATGTGTGGTCGTACAAACCTTCGACAGAAACAGAGAAGAAGTCCAGAGCGTTTGACGGTGTTCCATGCGAGAATCCATGCTCGTATGACACCTTCGACCAGAAGATCAAATTCAACAAAACAAAAGACGGTGTTCTATACGAGCACTCGCTCTCTCATGACTAGTCATACAAGGTAAGCACAGACAAAACCGTGTCTCTAGAGTGAACGACGGTGTTCTATACGAGTTCACCTGCTCATATGAATGGTCGTATGGATATCCAGCATCCATAAAGAGGCCAAGGCAAAGGTATTTAGCCCCCATCTATTTTGTTTCTTCTTCTTTCTCCAAACCTCTACACACCCTACCACAACTTTTCCAATCTACCTACTCGGCCGATTTCATTTCAAACCCTTCTGGATGATTGATCCACGGTATGTTTCTCCTGTCATTCCCAACTTATTTTTCACGAATCCATGTTCTATGTGCCTAGCATTGCCATGGCTAGGGTATGCGTATTTTTGTCTAAATTTTGAATTTGGCTTGGATTCGCTAATGTTTTTAGAGGAGTATGATGTTGTGATAGCCGCCGAATTACTATTGTATCATTGTATTGGACTGAAAAAATATTTTGTAGATGTTCACAAGGAGGTCCACATGTGTCGCTCGTGGTGATGCACTGATACCTCTCCAAGGTATCTGTAATTTTTGATTGTTCCATGCTATTATAGTATCAAGCTTGGATGTTTTATATGCAATTTTATATCATTTTTTGGACTAACCTATTAACCTAGTGCTTAGTGCTAGTTGTTGTTTTTTGCTTGTTTTTGGATTTTCAGAAAATCAATATCAAACAGACTCCAAATGGAGAAAAAACTTTGGATTAATTTTTCTAGACCAGAAGGGACCCATGAAGGTTTGGAAGAATACCTGAGGAGTCACGAGGGAGCGACAAGCTCAGGGGGCGTGCCCGAGGGGCGGTCGCCCCCAGGCTTGTGGACCCCTCATGGAACCTCCTGGCCTAATTCCACCTCTAAAAATTCCCAAATATTCATGTTATACCATAGAGCCACCCGAAACACTTTTTCCGCCACCGCAAGTTTCTGTTCATCCGCGATCCCATCTGGAGGCCTTTTTCGGCACCCTGTCGGAGGGGGGATCGATCACGCAGGGCTTCTACATCAACCTTTCTGCCCTTCCGATGATGCATGCGTAGTTTACCACAAACCTATGGGTCCATAGCTAATAGCTAGATGGCTTCTTCTCTCTCTTTGATCTTCAATACAATGTTCTCCTTGGTGTTCTTGGAGCTCTATCCGATGTAATCTTCTTTTGCGGTGTGTTCATTGGGATCCGATGAATTGTGGGTTTATGATCAGATTATTCATGAATAGTAATTGAGTCTTTACTAAATTCATTGATGCATGATTATTATAGAATTGTATTTCTCTCTGATCTATTTGTTTAGCTTGGTCAACTAGATTGATTTTTCTTGCAATGGGAGAGATGCTTTGTGATGGGTTCAATCTTGCAGTGCTCAATCCCAATGATGTAAAGGGACATGAGACGTATTTGTATTATTGCCATTAAGGATAAAAAAGATGGGGTTTATTCATATTTCTTGGGTTTACTTTGTCTACATCATGTCATCTTGCTTAAGGCGTTAATCTACTTTTATTAACTTAATACCCTAGGTGCATGATCGATAGCGGTCGATTGGTGGAGTAATAGTAGTAGATGCAAGTAGGTGTTGGTCTACTTGTCTTGGACATGATGCTTATATACATGATCATTGTCTTGAACATCGTCATAACTATGCGCTTTTCTATCAATTGCTCAACAGTAATTTTTTTCACCCACCGTATGTTATGTGCTCGAGAGAGAAGCCTCTAGTGACAACTATGGCCCTCGGGTGTACTTTTATCATATATAAAAACACGAAATACCTTGCTGAACTTTTCTTTATTTTATTTTATTTTGCAATTTATTTATTTACCTACCACTATGAGATTTGATCCTTGCAAATAACCGCTGAGGGTATTGACAACCCCCTTGTTTGCGTTGGGTGCAAGTATTTGCTTTTGCGTCTGCAAGTGCTGCTAGCGAGATTTTGTATGGTTATCCTATCAGATTGATAACCTCGATTCTTAACTGATGTAAATACTTATCTCTACTGTACTGCTTCATCCTCTCCTATTTGAGGAAATCCCAACGCAGCTCACAAGTAGCAGGAAGAATTTCTGGCGCCGTTGCTAGGGAGACATCCCCAAAACTTATCAAGTACCTTCGCACAAACTATCATCTACTTCCTCTTAATTTTTATTTTTATTTTTATTTGCATTTGCCTCTCATTTTCATCTCCCCCACTTCTAATCATTTTTTTACAAAAGACATAAAAATATTTTATTTGCTCGTTTGCTTGCTTGTATAGCCTTCTTATCAACGCTCAAAAACAAAAAAGGAAAACAAAAATTTAAGATAATTATGGATTCTCATGCACTTGCTAATCTTTTTAAAAGATATAATTATGATGGACCAATTGTTAGTTAGTTGAGTGCACTTGATTACCTCTATGAAGTTTTGCTTGAAAATCATGAATCTGAAAATTGTGATGAAGTGTTAAAAGAAGAAATTTATGAAGTGATTCTGGATAGTTCCTTGATTGAAAAGCGTGATTGCAATGATTCTATTATAAATTCTACTAATGTCAATTATGCTAATAATGTGTAAAGCTACAAGCTTGGGGATGATAATTTTGATATGTCCACTACTTATTGTAGTGATCATGTTTGAGGTGATAATGCTTCTTATGATTTTGAAAATTTATTTAAGCCTCATGATGAATATGTCATTGATAATAATGTTTGCAATAACATAAAAAGTAGGTTTGGAAGAGTGTCAACTTTAGGTAAAAATAATCCCACATATTCGCAGGGTGTTCAATCTTATGAAGTTTTTGATAAAAGTGGGTTTGGATAGGTCATGAATTTAGTTGATGTTAATCCCACTATCTTGGAAGATTATTAAACTTTTATACATGTATATCATGAAGAGAAAATTTTGTATGATAGCTATATTGTTGAATTTGAGTATGATCCAGATGTAATTATTATGAGGGAGGCAAATACAGCTATAGGAATTTTCATGTTTAATTACCTCTCTTGAAGTTCAAATTGTTAATTGTTTTTTCTGTCTTCCATGCATATGCTAGATGATTTCTCGCCTTGATAATTCTTTTACTTATAAAATTCCTATGCATAGAAAGTATGTTATGCTTAAATGTGATAATTACATGCTATATAATGCTCCCCTTGTGCCTCAATTCTTGTCTTTTATGCGAGCATCATTATTATTCCAAGCCTATCTTAGTGGCTATAAAGAAAGAGCTTGTTGCGAGAAAACCCAATTTTTTTGTTTTTTAGTGTCAACACAATTATGCTACTTTTATGATTGTGATTTTGTGTCTTAATTAGTGTTTGTGCTGAGTAAAGCCTTTGGGATGATTTGGTTGATAGTTGACTTGATTCTGTGAAAACAGAAACTTTTTTACCTAGTGAGAGAATTGTTTAAACTTGCTAGAACATGATAAATTCTGAAGTTTTTACACATTATTTATATACAAATTGACCACTTTATCCTAATTTTTCAGAATGTTTGGAGTTACAGAAGTATTGTGTTTGGTCACATCATTATAGACTGTTCTGTTTTTGACAGATTCTGTTTTCGTTGCATAGTTTGCTTGTTTTAATGAATCTATGGATTGTATCGGGGGGTTTAAGTCATGGAGAAGTTATAATACAGTAGGTATTATGCAATAATAAAATATGAATGGGTTTATAAAAATACCTAATGTTTATGATTTGCCTGTTATACTAAGGGATCTCATGAGGTTTCTGTTGAGTTTTGTGTGCTGAAGTTTTCAAGTTTTGGATGAGATCACGATGGATTAAGGAATAAGGAACAACAAGACCCTAAGCTTGGGCATGCCCAAGGCACTCCAAGGTAATATTCAAACAGACCCAAGCGTCTAAGCTTGGGGATGCTCCGGATGGCATCCCCTCTTTCATCTACAAACCATCGGTATATCACTTGGAGCTATATTTTTATTCATCACATGATATGAGTTTTTCTTGGAGTGTCTTGTATTATACGAGTCTTTGCTCTATTTGCTTTCTAGTTTTCCACAGTAATGTTTGTCGCACGCACCTTTGAGAGGGCACACATTTATTCGTGATTTGTTAGAATACTCTTTGTGCTTCACTTATATCTTTTGAGATAGGCAGTTGTTGTAGTGCTTCGCTTATATCTTTTAGAGCACGGTGGCGGTTATATTTTAAAAAATTAGTTGTATTCTCATGCTTTAGTTATGTCTTCTTGAGAGTCTAATAAATAGTAATGGCAATATGCACGGGTTATGAATTTGGTCCTGATATGATAGGTATTCAAGAGGGATATAATAAAACTTTCATGTAGATCACTGAATATGATAAGTTTCATTCCTTGCAATAGTTTTGAGATATAGAGATGGTGATATGTGGGTTGTACTAGAGAATAATTGTGCTTTAGTAGGAATATCCGTGTTAAGGTTTGTGATTCCCGAAGCATGCACTTATAGTCTCACGTTATGCTAAGAAGTTGGAGCACGATTTATTAGAGAGTGTCTTCCTTTGTGTGAAGGTCAGGGGCACGCGATGGTTAACTCCTACCAACCTCCCCCCTAGGGGCATGCGTAGTAGTACTTTGCTTCGAGGGCTAATAGACTTTCTCAATAAGTATGTGAGTTCTTTATGACTAATCTGAGTCCATGGATTATACGCACTCTCACATTTCCTCAATTTGCTAGCCTCTTCGGTACCGTGCATTGCTCTTTCTCACCTCGAGAGTTGGTGCAAACTCCGCCGGTGCATCCAAACCTTGTGATATGATACACTATATCACACATAAGCCTCCTTATATCTTCCTCAAAATAGCCACCATATCTACCTATCATGGCATTTCCACAGCCATTCTGAGATATATTTCCATGCAACTTCCACCACTCCGTTATTATGACACACATCATCATTGTCATATTGATTTGCATGATCATATAGCTGACATAGTATTTGTGGCTCAGTCACTGTTCATCATTATCATACATGTTACGCTAGTATCATTGTACATCCCGGTACACTACCAGAGGCATTCATATAGAGTCATATGTTTCAGTTTTAACGAGTTGTAAGTATATAGAAGTGTGATGATCATCATTATTAGAGCATTGTCCCTGTGAGGATATAAATAGATAAATAAAATAAAAAATAGGCCAACAAGAGCCCAGCAAAAAAGAGAAGGGGCAATGTTACTATCCTTTTCCACACCTGTGCTTCAAATTAACACCATGTTTTTCATATAGAGAGTCTCCTATGTTGTCACTTTCATATACTAGTGGGAATTTTTAATTATAGAACTTGGCTTGTATATTCCGATGATGGGCCTCCTCAAATGCCCGAGGTCTTCTAGAGCAAGCAAGTTGGATACACACCCACTTAGTTTTTAGTTTGAGCTTTCATACACTTATAGCTCTTAGTGAATTTGTTGCTTGGCAATCCCTACTCCTTGGATTGACATCAATTGATGGGCCTCTCCATAGCCCATTGATTAGCCACGTCAATGTGAGACTATCTTCCTTTTTTGTCTTCTCCATATTAATCTCTACCACCGCATTCTATTCCACCCATAGTGCTATATCCATGGCTTAAGCCCATGTATTGTGTGGGGGTTGAAAAAGCTTAAGCACATTAAAAAGTATGAACCAATTGCTTGGCTGACACTGGGGTAGTGCATGATTTATATTTTGTGTTAATAAGATGGAGCATGACAAGGCTATATGATTTTGTAAGGATAACGTTCTTTAGCATTTTTTATTTTGCAAGGCATGATTATTTGTTGGTATGCCTGAGTATTAATGTCTTTATGTAAAATTATAGACTATTGCTTTGAATCATTCAGACCTAAATATTCATACCATAAAAGGAAGATTACATTATAGACATGTTCGGTAGCATTCCACATCAAAAATTATGTTTTATATCATTTACCTACTCGAGGACAAGCAGGAATTAAGCTTGGGATGCGATACTTCTCCAACATATCTATAATTTTTTATTGTTCCATGCTATTATAGTATCAATCTTGGATGTTTTATATGCAATTTTATGTCATTTTTGCAGACTAACCTATTAAACTAGTGCCCAGCGCTAGTTGTTGTTTTGGCTTGTTTTGGCTTTTCAAAAAATCAATATCAAACGGAGTCCAAACGGAGAAACATATTGGATTATTTTTTTCTAGACCAGAAGGGACCCACGAAGGTTCGGGAGAAGACCTGAGGAGTCAGAGGGAGCAACAAACTCAGGGGGCGCGCCTCGGGGGGCGCCCCCAGGCTTGTGGGCCCCTCATGGCACCTCTTGACCTAATTCCACCTCTATAAATTCCCAAATATTACCATTATACTAGAGAGCCACCCGAAACACTTTTTTCACCGCCGCAAGTTTTTGTTCTTCCGTGATCCCATCTGGAGGCCTTTTCCAGCACCCTGCCAGAGGGGGAATCGATCTCGGAGGGCTTCTACATCATACTTGTTTCCCTTGTGATGATGCATGACTATTTTACCATAGACCTACGTGTCCATAGCTAGATGGCTTCTTCTCTCTCTTTGATCTTCAATACAATGCTCTCCTCGATGTTCTTGGAGTTCTATCCGATGTAATCTTCTTCTGCGGTTTGTTTGTTGGGATCCGATGAATTGTGGGTTTATGATAAGATTACTCATGAATATTACTTGAATCTTTTCTAAATTCTTCTATGCATGATTATTATAGCATTGTATTTCTCTCTGATCTATCTGTTTAATTTGGCCCAGTAGATTGATTTTTCTTGCAATGGGAGAGGTGCTTTGTGATGGGTTCAATCTTGCGGTGCTCAATCCCAATAACAGAAAGGGACATGACACGTATTTGTATTGTTACCATTAAGTATAAAAAGATGGGGTTTATTCATATTTGTTGGGTTTACCTTGTCTACATCATGTCATCTTGCTTAAGGCGTTACTCTATTTTTATTAACTTAATACCCTAGATGCATGCTCGATGGCGGTCGGTGGGTGGAGTAATAGTAGTAGATGCAGGTAGGAGTCGGTCTACTTGTCTCGGACGTGATGCCTATATGCATGATCACTGCCTTGAATATTGTCATAACTATGCGCTTTTCTATCAATTGCCCAACAGTAATTTGTTCACCCACTGTATGTTATGTGCTCGAGAGAGAAGCCTCTAGTGAAAAATATGGCCTCCAGGTCTATTTTTATCATATATAAAAAATACAAAAATACCTTGTTTCACTTTTCTTTATTTTATTTTATCTTGCAATTTATCTATTTACCTACCACTACGAGATTTGAACCTTGCGAATAACCGCCGGGGAGATTGACAACCCCCTTGTTTGTGTTGGGTGCAAGTATTTGCTTTTGTGTGTGCAGGTGCTGCTAACAAGGTTCTGTGTGGTTGTCCTACTGGATTGATTACCTTTGTTCTTAACTAAGGGAAATACTTATCTCTATTGTACTGCTTGATCCTCTCCTCTTCGAGGAAATCCCAACGCAGCTCACAAGTAGCATGCACCGGGTTCATCCATGAGTGCCGCACAACAACAAGAAGTTTCTCTCGGGTGATCATCTTCACCAAGCATGAAGCAATGAGGAAATACAAGAAGCTTAATGCAAGGCAGATGAAGACCATCAAGGGCTTGCGATTCGACACTAGCCAAACTGGGCATTGGTAACGATTTCAATTTGCTTTGTGATAATGTCGGGTTGAATCATTTTGTTTAAAAGGGATGTGATATATATGAGCGCATGACGCTTGAGTTTCTTAGTACACTCGCATTTTGTCGGTCTCATGCCAAATTCTTATGAGGAAGAGCGGATGACTTTCCGTCTCATGGACCAAGACTCCAACATTACTCTAGATGAGTGGTGTACTCACTTTGGCTTCACCAACAACAATGAAGAAATCTGTTATGTTTATGATTTTACTGAATCGCACCCGAGGCAATCCTTCTATCAAATGAGTTACCATGGTTCCAAACAAAGGGCTAGTTGCATTGAAATTCCTGCTATTCGATATTTCTATTATGTTATCACTAACTCGTTACAGGCATGAGGAGAAGTTTCTAAGGTAAATGATGAGAATATGTTGATTCTCGGGAAAGTAGCTAACCTTGATGTTGGTTATTCGCCCAACCTAGGGGCAATAGTTTTGCTACACCTTGTGCACCAAGCAAATCATGCATAAGGAGACAAGGCATGTGGAGGAGTCATCACCATGTTAGCAAACTCCCTTGGCTTCAACTACAATCATCTCCTCCCCATTGTCGGTAACAACCTTGTTAATATTCGAGTTCTTTCTAGAGCTGGAATGGTAGTAGTTCATCATGGTCATCACTGTATTTGAATTCCTGGAGTTAGGTACTTGTCGTGGAATTGTCACGGCAGATGTCCTCTTGCAAGGACTTAGTCGTGGAGACATCGCAACTAGGAAGCTTAAAGGGGTTAATCGGGACAAAGGACACGAGAGGTTTATACTAGTTCAGCCCCTTACGGTGAAGGAAGGCCTACGTCTAGTTGGGTTGGTATTGCTTGAGGTTTCGATGACCAGGGAGCGAGATACGCTATGCCTGGCTCTCGATCAGTTGTTTTCTTGCCCTTAAGCCGCTGACGGGTCGTCCCCTTATATACACGGGTTGACGCCCTGCAGCCTATAGAGTCCTGGCCGGCTCATAGACAGTCTCCGGCTCGGTGACTAGTTAATCCTACCTTATGATACAAGTCATGCCATCATGGCAGTTTACCACTATGGGCCTTAAGTCGCCTGTGGGCTTTAGACCCTTTATTGAACCGCCATCTTCATGCTTGATCTTGGGCTTCTTCTGATGAGTCCCTCTTTGTGTAACCCGGCCCCTCCTGGGCGGCTTACACAAATAGTTATATCCCCAACATTAGGCCCCAGATTGATTTGAACCGGTTCATGTCAATCTTAAAATACCTTAAGAAACAAGCCTTCAGTCTTCTTGTCTACGCAAAGGTTTTAACCCGCCATGACATCATCTTCTGGATCCGCGTTAACCCGTCGTGACATCATCTTCAATTAAATTCATATTTTACTCCATCATATCTTCCAACGGATCTTTGCTTTTACTGACCATTCCGAAAAACGAGGCGTCGGGGTCGCTGGATAATGATGTTCGGTCCCCTCGTTTCTCGCGTCGTCTCAGTCGGCCCTTCCTAATAAATAGGTGCGACCTAGGTCTTTCCCATTCTCCTTCCTCGGTCGTCTTCCTCCTCGCACTGTTTCTCTGCCGCTCGAGCTCTGTCGCCGCCACAGATTTCCTCGTCTTCTCCAACTCAGGCCGCTGCATCAACCTGACTTGACCACAGAAACGCGACGGAACCCTGCAACAGCTCTGCATCCGTAAGTCCTTTTCCTTCCCTGCTTTTAGATCTGCATTGCGGCCTCCCGAGTTCGTCGGTGTTCATCGTCGCCCGTTGCAAACCCTTGATAGTTTTCCTCCTCAGTGCTCTTTTTTGATCTTTAGACAGTTAGAACTACTACGGCGGCTGTTCCGCACCCATCTCGAATAGAAATAGATCTCATTTCCCTTGTTTAAAGGCCTCTTTCGAGTGTACGAACTTCTCTGCACTGGTTTTAGGTCTAGAAATTTTTCTTTTCAGAACGACCGTTTGATCCAAAATAATAGCTGCAACTTGTGAAACCTGTTTGTTCCACACTTAGCCAAAAAACGGCATCTGTCGACTCTGTTTCAGCCATAGTAGTTCATGTGACCGGTTTAAGATAATACTGACTGTCAGCACTGCCTGCTTTTGGCGACTTAAGACAATTTTCATCATCGTTAATACTTGCAGCTGTTTAAACATTATCACACAACCACCTGTATGTCCTTAGGCCCCTACTTAAGCCGCCATCTCAGACAACCCAATAATACTTATTCTCCGGGTTATAATAAACCGGAAAATTTCCTTTGTCTTGTTGTAGGCTTCAATTTACTCAATGGCACCCAAAGCTGTTAAACCTCCGATTACCTGCAACTGGGTCCCATCCATTGTTACGGAGAGCAAACTGTCAGAGTTTGTGAAGTCTGGCCATCTGCCCAAGAAGGACGTCATGTCTTATCATGCTCCTGACCCGTCTGAAGAGAAACCTCAACCCAAGGAAGGGGAGGTGATCATTTTTACCGATCACATGAGCCGGGGATTTGCTCCTCCCGGTTCAAAATTCTTTAGAGACGTTTTGCACTTCTTTGACTTAAGACCTCAAGATATCGGGCCCAACTCCGTGTCAAATATCTGCAACTTACAAGTTTTTTGTGAGGTTTACCTTGGAGAAGAACCCAGCCTACTCCTGTTCAGGGAATTGTTCTATTTGAACCGGCAGAATGAACGGGCCAACGGGCCCAGTCTGGAGCTTGGTGGCATATCAATTCAAAGGCGGAGAGACTGCCTGTTCCCTTATGCTGAATTGCCGAGTCATCCAAAAGACTGGAACCAGACATGGTTCTACTGCCAAGATACTTCTCCGGCTGGTGAAAATCCACTGCCCGGCTTCCGCGCATTGCGCCTTGAACCTACTCACCCGCTGCCGGATAAGTTGATAGTTATTGAACGCCTGCCACTCACCCCCAAAATCAAGAGGATTAAAGCTCTTTTAGGGAACGGCTTAGATGGCATTGACTTGGTCCGAGTCTGGATTGCTTGGAGAATAATTCCGTTAAGCTGCCGCCCCGGCTTAATGTGTAATTATTCAGGCGAGAAGAATGACCCTCAACGTCATAACCCTGACGACTTACCAGATGACGTAGTGGAAGCTACAACTCAGTCCTTGTTGAAAGAGGGCACAGTGAATAGTAATGCCTTCGGCTTACTACCTTTTTGCCAGAAGAACCCGGCCCCTGTAGTAAGTTTCCAGCCATCGGGTTATGTTTTATCATGTTAGGCTATATTCTTACGCATAACCAGTTATAACCTTTTACAGGCAAATGATAGCTTCTGGAACACGCAATATGATCATGAGGCGGCCAAGAAAGCCAGGGTGGCCAAGAGAGCCGAAAAGAAAACCACCAAGCCCACCACCTCAAGGAAAAGGAAGCCAAGCGCCTCTGAGCTGTTTTAGCTTGATGATACTGATGATAATGAGGAAGAGGTAACCTTTGAAATTCCCTTTCTCCTTTATTTCTACCTTACTGATGCTAACCTTCTTTCAGGAAGACACGGGCAACAGCCAACCCGTCGAGGAAGAGGTAATTGTAATCTCCTCCGACTCCGAGCTTCAGCCGCGTCAGAAAATTCGAAGAGTAACTCGGAAAGTAAGATTTTCACATCCTTTGGCTTACCAAGATCCTGACTTTCTTTTGAAGCGACAGAATTATGAGAGCCGGAGGCAGACCCGGACCAGCAAAGACGCGGAACTCTCCTCCGGCTTACCTGATGTGACCAGGAAACGCCAGACTGAGGTTATCTCCGATTTACACCTTCTTTTTCCTTTGGCAGGCTTCATTTGTTAGCCTCTCAATTATTCTGACTCCAACTATCAGGATATTTCACCTTCCTCCGGTGAGTCTATGCAGTCCAACATGCCAGCCTTCAAAACTGCTCCCGGGTAATATAAACTTGTTGTACCTTATGCTTTATTTTACTCATATTTGCTGTATTTAACTTGTCTACCTTTTCCACAGTGTGCAAGTAAAGCCCAGCAAAAGGGCAAAAAAGAATAAGCCGCCCCAAGAGCCGGTTGTGACTGAACCAGAGTTTGGCACAACTACTCCTGATGCCTCTGCTCACGAGCCGCCGCCTCAACCGTCTCATGATGTTCCTATATCTTCCTCTAACCCGCCTACTGAACAAACCCTCAACGATTCTAGTAACCCGGAGGCTCCTAGCCCCGCCAAGGCAAATGATCAGGAAGTTGAAATTCTCAAGACTCAGTTTGTTGAGCCAGCACAGCCGTCTGCACTTGCCAAGTGTTCTAAAAAGGAATTGGTGGAACGCTGGAAGGCCAAGCTGGATGTCGCTGACTATACTCATTTGAGTATTGGAGAGATTGTCTCCGGCTATATCAATCAAGTACAAAGCAGCCGTGACCTGGAAATTGACATGGTGAAGCAGATACAGCAAAAATCTGAGGTATGACTTATACTAGCTTACTTTCAATCACACTTACTGTACCAGCCCCCAAGTCTATTGCTTATGAATAAATATGTTGTAGACTTAGAAAAATTGTTAGAGCTACTTATCCGGCTTAAAGAAAAAATAATTGAACCGGGTGTAACACAATACCTTTAACTTGCGATATACATTAGCCCCCAAGTGCCAAAAATCTTTGCTTGCAAGGTATTTGGGACTTAATATTGAAGACCGGCTTAATAATTTAGAAAGCTTCGGTATACATTAGCCCCCAAGTGTCAAGTATCTTTGCTTGCAAAGTGCTTGGTACTTAATAGTACTTACTGTAACTTTTACTACTATCTGGTGCAATGCAGGCCACCATAAGTAAATTTGAATTGGAGATTGCTGATTTGAAGAATCGCCTGGCAACCCAGGAAAGTGAAATTGAAAAGGCCAACTCCAAATTTGAATTCAGCGTCTCTGAACAAGAGAAGTTGAAGCAAAATTTTCAATCAGAGAAGAAAACTTGGGCTGATGAAAAGGCTGCACTGGTGACCCGGGCCGAGACAGCAGAGGCATTGCTTGCGGAAGCAACGGCCGAACTGTCCGACTTAAAGCGCCAGATATCTCGAATGGTTTCAGCAATCTTCGGTGAGTGACTTATCCAAACCTTAAACACTGCAAAACTCCTTGAATGACCATTTCAGTTGTCTCCTCCGACTCACCTTATGCTTAATAACGCAGGCCCCAGGAGCACAAATCTTAAGCAGAACATGGTGATCAAGCTGAAGGCAGTTTATACTCTGGTGGAACAACTCTACACCGGGTCACAATGTGCTCTGGCCGTTGTGGCTTTATCAAACGATGTTCCTTATCTCCTGCAAGATGTGCTGAAGCGGCTTGATGTGCTACCTCAGCGAATCCAAGAGTTAAGACGAGCATCTGCAAGAGCCGGAGCTATAGCCGCATTGAGCCGGGCCAAGGCGTGGCTTCCAGAAGTAGACCCCACTGACATTGCTCTTGGGTATCCAAGTTTAAAGGAAGATGGCAACGTATTTAATGATAAGGATTTCACCGCCTGTGTGAAGGATATACGTCCGGTGGCTACTCTTATTGGGAACGATACTGACCTCACCAAGTGTCAGCCGTGTTATGACAAGGAGAACCGGAGAATCCCCATGCCACATTACGACGATGTCAGCTTGATCCCTCCAACCCGTAAGCACACCTTTGCTCCTGAAGTCGACCCAACCGATTTAATAGATGATGAAGCTGAGTTTGAAGCCTTGAGTGGCATTGACTGGGCCTCATCATCCTTCCAGGACAAAGCAGCCGGCAGAGAGACGGAGAAGGATAACCCGGGGGCTTCAAGTCAACCCCAAGAGTAGCTTGTCAGGCACCACCTGCTTATGTCATCGTAGAAAACAATGCATCATTCAGACTCGGGGAGTCTTGTAACAAACTAAAAGATACCTTGAGTTTTGCTATGCCTTTGCGCATGCTTATGGCCCTTAATACTTGCATAAGCCGCCGCCATTATTCTCTTTGTAGTTTGTATGAATCTGTTATGTCCTTTGCAAAAATACCTTGCATTGCCCTGTAGTGCTCACAGCTGTTTTTTCCGACTTATATAAACCAACCCCTGAGGGTAAACTTAACTCCTGAAAATTGGCACATATAAGTTCACCTGGTTCTTAACAACCTGATGTAACTAACATTAATTCTGGAAGATTGTAATGTATTCCATTGTATTTTCAAGAGGGTCACAAGATACCTAATGTTGGCACTTGTAAAATATGATGAACAAAATTCAAGGGTTTCTGATTCGAATACGATCAGTGACCCGTTCCAAAGGGGTTGAGCTAAGATTCGGATACGATCTGTTAGCCCCCAGTGGCTGTGGCGATGCCAATCAAGTGGGTATCGACAGCTATGTTCTCTTTGGTTCGAATACGACCTATGTTTGAACAGGAAGCCCCCAAGTGACCATAAGAGTTGTTTAATGACGCTGATTCGAATACGATCCACGTCAGACCCAAAAGGAGTTAAGCTATGATTCAGATATGATCAAGAAGCCCCCAAGTGGGTTTGGCAGTATGCCGATCAAACGGGTATCGACAGCTATGTTCTCTTTGGTTCGAATACGACCTATGTTTGAACAGGAAGCCCCCAAGTGATCAACGGCTAGATTCAGATATGATCATAAGCCGGACCAAAGGAAAGCCGGATTCAAATATGATCCGCTTCTCCTTGGTTATCTCCACCGTCTGTCAAGGAAAAACACATAAACCTTTTTTGGGAGTGGAAAAAAGGACAGAGGTCCTGCTTTATTGCTTTACATAATATACATAGTATAAGTATATACACATTAGAGCTGACGGCTCAAGTATAATAAGGCCGAAGATGGGCGATATTCCACGACCGACAGGTCTCCTCCTCCGACTTACGTGAGTCTTTATGCTCTCGAACGTCGATAAGGTAGTATGATCCATTGTTCAGATTCTTGCTGACCACAAAGGGTCCTTCCAAGGAGGGGATAGCTTGTGTATGTTAGATTGATCCTGGATGAGTCGGAGCACTAAGTCGCCTTCCTGAAAGGTTCTGGACTTAACCCGACGGCTGTGGTAGTGACGCAGGTCTTGTTGGTAAATCGCCGAGCGGGCTATTGCCAAGTCTCGCTCTTCATCCAACAGGTCAAGTGCATCTTGCCGAGCTTTTTCATTATCTTCCTCAACATAAGCCGCCACACGGGGTGAATCGTGACGGATGTCACTTGGCAGGACCGCCTCTGCTCCATACACCATAAAGAAAGGCATGTAACCCGTAGATCTGTTAGGGGTAGTATTGATGCTCCAGAGTACAGAAGATAACTCCTCCACCCAACAACCCGGCGTCCGCTGTAAAGGGACCAAGAGCCGGGGCTTGATACCCTTCAAGATTTCTTGATTGGCTCATTCTGCTTGGTCATTTGATTAAGGGTGAGCTACAGCTGAAACGTCAAGCCGGATATGCTCTCGTTGACAGAACTCTTCCATAGCTCCTTTGGAAAGGTTAGTACCATTATCAGTTATGATTCTGTGTGGAAAACCAAAGCGAAAAATCACCTTTTTCATAAACTGGACTGCTGTGGCTGCATCACACTTACTGACTGGCTCCGCCTCCACCCACTTTGTGAACTTGTCAACTGCCACCAAGAGGTGAGTCTTTTTATCCTTAGATCTCTTGAAAGGCCCGACCATATCAAGCCCCCAGACTGCAAACGGCCAGGTAATTGGAATCATCCTTAACTCTTGAGCCGGCACATGGGCTCGTCGTGAGAATTTCTGACATCCATCACATTTACTGACCAGGTCTTCCGCATCAGCATGAGCCGTCAGCCAATAGAACCCATGACGGAAGGCTTTGGCCACAAGAGATTTTGAGCCGGCGTGATGACCACAATTACCTTCAGGAATTTCACGAAGGATCTCCTGACCCTCTGCAGGTGACACGCAATGTTGAATCACTCTAGTGACGCTGTAATGATGTAACTCGCCATTGACAATTGTCATGGACTTGGACGGCCGGACGATTTGTCTTGCCAAGGTCTCGTCCTCTGGCAACTCTCCCCGGGTCATGTAAGCCAAATAAAGCACTGTCCAATCCGGGGTAACGTGGAGAGCCGCCACCAGTTGTGCCTCTGGGTCTGGTATTGCCAGATCTTCTTCTGTAGGTAACTTAACAGGAGGATTATGCAAAACATCAAGAAAGGTGTTAGGCGGCACCGGCTTACACTGAGACCCCAGCCGGCTTAAGGCATCCGCCGCCTCATTCTTCCTTCGATCAATGTGTTCCACTACGTAACCCTTGAAATATCCAGCCACAGCATCGACTTCACGACGGTAAGCCGCCATGAGGGGATCTTTAGAGTCCCACTTGCCTGACACCTGTTGAGCCACAAGGTCTGAGTCTCCTAAGCATCTTACCCGGCTCAAGTTCATCTCTTTGGCCATCCGGAGACCATGGAGTAGGGCCTCATACTCAGCTGCATTGTTAGTGCAAGGAAACATAAGCCAGAGCACATAACAAAATTTGTCACCCCGAGGGGAAGTTAATACAACTCCGGCCCCCGAGCCTTCCAACTGTCTGGACCCATCAAAGTGAATAATCCAATAAGTGTTATCGGTCTTCTCCTCAGGTGCCTGTAGCTCTGTCCAGTCGTTGATGAAATCCACCAAAGCTTGGGACTTAATGGCAGTGCGCGGCGCGTACTTCAGACCATGAGGCCCGAGCTCGATGGCCCATTTGGCGACTCGTCCTGTAGCCTCTCTGTTCTAAATAATGTCTCCCAAGGGGGCAGAACTTACCACAGTGATAGGGTGACCTTGGAAGTATTGCTTCAGCTTCCGGCTTGCCATGAACACCCCATAAACAAGTTTCTGCCAATGAGGATATCTTTGCTTTGACTCGATGAGTACCTCACTGACATAATAAACCGGCCGTTGAACCGGGTGTTCCTTACCAGCCTCCTCGCGCTCTACCACAATCGCCACACTGACGGCTCGTGAATTAGCAGCCACATATAACAGCAAAGGCTCTTTGTCAATGGGAGCCGCAAGAACCGGCGGTTTAGATAACTGGCTCTTCAAATCCTCAAAAGCAGCATTAGTGGCATCACTCCAGACAAAGGTGTCTGCCTTCTTCATTAATTGGTACAGCGGTAGGGCCTTCTCACCTAACCGGCTTATGAACCGGCTCAAAGCGGCAACACGACCCGCCAATCGCTGAACATCATTAATACATGCCAGTTTAGCCAAAGAAGTGATTGCCTTAATCTTCTCCGGATTAGCCTCGATGCCCCTATTTGAGACCAAGAATCCCAAAAGCTTGCCTGCAGGCACACCAAATACACACTTCTCCGGGTTAAGCATCATTTTGTAAACCCGGAGATTGTCAAAGGTTTCTCTGAGATCAGATATCAAGGTTTCCGCCTCTCTGGATTTCACTACTATGTCATCCACATAAGCATGAACACTGCGCCCAATCTGATCGTGAAGACAATTCTGTACACATCGTTGATAAGTCGCCTGGGCACTCTTGAGCCCAAACGGCATAGACACATAGCAGAAGGCTCCGAATGGGTGATGAAGGCCGTTTTCTCCTGGTCCTTAACTGCCATCTTGATCTGATGATAGCCAGAATAAGCATCCAAAAAACTCAAACACGCACAACCTGCCGTAGCATCAATGATTTGATCAATATGGGGGAGAGCAAAAGGATCAGCCGGACAAGCCCTATTTAGGTCCGTGTAATCCACACACATCCGCCAGGTGCCATTTTTCTTGAGTACGAGCACCGGGTTAGCCAACCATTCTGAGTGAAAAACTTCAACAATAAACCCAGCCGCCAAGAGCCGGGCGACCTCTTCTCCTATAGCTTTTCATCACTCTTCATTGAATCACCGCAGAAATTGCCTGACCGGCTTATACTTCGGATCAATATTAAGAGTGTGCTCAGCGAGTTCTCTCGGTACACCCGGCATGTCAGAAGGTTTCCATGCAAAGATGTCCCGGTTCTCACGGATGAACTCGATGAGCGCGCTTTCCTATTTAGGATCCAAGTTGGCACTAATGCTGAATTGCTTAGATGAATCGCCTGGAGTGAAATCAACAAGCTTAGTCTCTGCAGCCGATTTAAACTTCATGGCCGGGTCATGCTCCGTAGTCGGCTTCTTGAGAGAAGTCATATCTGCCGGGTCAACGTTATCTTGATAAAATTTGAGCTCCTCCGCTGCACAAACAGACTCGGCGTAAGCCGCATCGCCCTCTTCACACTCCAGGGCCACCTTTCGGCTTCCATGCACAGTGATGGTACCCTTGTAACCCGGCATCTTGAGCTATAGATACACATAACACGGTCGTGCCATGAATTTGGCATAGGCTGGCCGCCCGAACAAAGCGTGATATGGACTCTTGATTTTGACCACCTCAAAAGTTAACTTTTCCGCCCTAGAATCATGCTCGTCTCCGAAGGCCACCTCTAGCTCAATCTTCCCCACAGGATACGCCGACTTACCGGGCACCACTCCATGGAAGACGGTGTTGGAAGTCTTTAAATTCTTGTCAGTTAATCCCATGCGCCGAAAGGTCTCATAATAGAGGATGTTGATGCTGCTACCTCCATCCATGAGCACTTTAGTAAACTTATAACCACCAACTTGCGGTGCCACCACTAGGGCCAGTTGACCCGGATTATCAACCCGGGGAGGGTGATCCTCCCTGCTCCAGACAATAGGCTGTTCCGACCACCTCAAGTAACGAGGGACTGCCGGTTCAATAGAATTCACAGCCCTCTTATGAACTTTCTGATCACGTTTACACAAACTTGTGGTGAACACGTGATACTGCCCACTGCTTAACTGTTTCGGATGGCTCTGATAACCCGACTGCTGCTGCTGCTGACCTCCTTGACCAGACTGTTGTTGATTATAACCACCCTGGCTTCCCTGAAAACCGGATCCTGAACCACCGCCCGGGCCATGAAAGCCGCCGGCTCCTAAACCGCCGCCTGGGCCTTGATTGCCATCAAATGTGTTAGAATTCTTGAAAGCTCTCATGATTGTGCAATCCTTCCATAAATGAGTCGCTGGTCGTTCCCGGGTACCGTGTTTCGGGCAGGGTTCATTGAGTAGTTGCTCGAGAGACATATCTGACCCACCAAACCGGGGTGGCTTTCCCTTGTGCTTCTGATTGTTACCCTGTGCATTGGCCACAAATTCTGGGTTACTGTCCGCCTTACACTTATTACCTCCTTGACTCGCTGGGTTATGCTGCTGACCCTTTCCATTGCCGTTCTTCTTTCCCTTCCCTATCTTTTCCTCATCAGACGCGGGATCCTTGGTACTATCAGAATCGGCATACTTGACTAAAGCCGCCATCAGCGTCCCCATATCGTTGCAATCACGCTTAAGGCGCCCCAGCTTCTGTCTCAGAGGTTCAAAGCGGCAATTCTTCTCCAGCATGAGAACTGCTGAGCCGGCATCCATCTTGTCAGACGAATGTATTATATCCTTGACCCAGCGCACCCAATGAGTCGTAGATTCACCTTCTTCCTGCTTACAATTTGTCAGATCCACAATTGACATAGACCGCTTGCAAGTATCTTTGAAGTTCTGGATGAAACGGGGTTTTAGCTCCGCCCATGAACTAATGGAGTTGGGTGGCAAACCCTTTAACCAAGAACGGGCCGTTCCGTCCAGCATCATGGTGAAATATTTAGCCATCGCCTCATCACTAACCTCTAGCAGCTCCATAGCCATCTCATAACTTTCAATCCATGCCCCAGGCTGTAAATCGGCAGTATAATTCGGCACCTTCCGAGGCCCCTTGAAATCCTTGGGCAGACGTACATTACGTAAAGCCGGTACCAGACAAGGAACTCCTCCGGTTCTAGTAGCAACCCCCGCTTCAACGGAAGTCGTCGGGTAAGCCGGTGAGTTCTGTTGGGCTGCTAGCTGAGCCGCTAGCTCAGCCGCCCGCTCGTCCTCCTGATGTATCTGATCCTGAACCGGGTTATGCCCGCCGGGCTGGTTCCGGCGCTGAGCGTTACTTGACAAGGCCTCTGATTCCATGTTCCTACTATAACTCAGGCTCCGATTTTGATGAGGCGAAGCTAACCAGGGCGGAGGAGTCGAGTGAATCCTATCCTGGCTGTAGGAGTAGGTCTCTTGCTGAGCCAGGGCTGTTTGGACAAGTTCTCTGATCTTCCGGGTTTCCACCGCTGTCGGATCATCCCCATCTACTGGGAGAGCCGCCAAACGTGCTGATGCCGCAATTAAATTCTCCATGGGGTTGGAGAAGTGACCCTGCGGTATTGGCACGTAATTGGGCGGTGCCATATTGCCGTGAGGCGGTGCCATCCCCTGAGGCCAGACTGGACCTCCCGCTCCGGATGTAATAAGATGATTCGCACCTGGCGGGTTACTTGGGCTGGCCCTGGGTGTAGCAAAGAGATTCCGAGGATCATAATTCTGAGGTAAATGGGACTGAGTTTTCTGATGTCTCCTCCTCATTACCTCATTAGATGCGTTCAGGCTCAACGTGAGCTGCAAGGCCTCTACCCGAAGTTGCTGCGCCCGTACGTCCAAAGTCGCCCGCTCTGCTGCTAATCTAGTGTCCTCAGCTGCTAAGGTTTCTTTGACCCGGGCGATCTCGTCGCGAACCTGTGCCACCTCCGCCTCATGCTCAGATTGGTTCGTAGGGATGACTGTAACAGTTAACAAAGCTGTAAGCTTATCCATGAGATCCATCAGCACCTGAGCCGGTGAGCGCACAGGGCCTCCTGCCCCGGCTGCTCCTAACCCGGACGTTATCACCGCTGAAGCCGTAGAATTTTGGCCGGGTTGAATACCAGCCATGAAGACTCCTGCCCGGTTTGGCGACTCTGAGAGGTCCGGAATAGTGCTTCCATCGGAACAGCCCCCAAGCACGCCATCTTGAACTTGATACAACGAATCTGTTGAGTCGGCGGATGAATTATCGTTAGAGAGGACGGCCGTCTCACCATCACCTTCCGATCCTTCAGGAAGTTCACCTCCACGGATGCAACCCACAAAGGCACGCTTCACGACGGGTTGAGCTCGGGCGGGTTTCGCACGCTGAGCCGTCTCGACGAGGTCGGTGCAGCTGTCCGGCTCAGGGCCCGGCTCACCAATCCGGCCGATGAAGACGTGAATTCCACCAAAGGGGACCCGGTAGCCGTACTCAATTGAACCGGCGTCAAGGCCCCAGCCTTTGTCGTTGATGTAGATCTTGCCGCGACGACTCTTGGTCATCCGGCCAACTGCGTATCCCTCGAGCCCTTCGAAGTTGCCCTTCAAGAACTCGAATCCACCGTGCGCTGGCCCCACGGTGGGCGCCAACTGTCATGGAATTGTCATGGCAGATGTCCTCTTGCAAGGACTTAGTCATGGAGCCATCGCAACTAGGAAGCTTAAAGGGGTTAATCAGGACAAAGGACACGAGAGGTTTATACTAGTTCAGCCCCTTACGGTGAAGGAAGGCCTACGTCTAGTTGGGTTGGTATTGCTTGAGGTTTCGATGACCAGGGAGCGAGATACGCTATGCCTGGCTCTCGATCAGTTGTTTTCTTGCCCTTAAGCCGCCGACGGATCGTCCCCTTATATACACGGGTTGACGCCCTGCGGCCTACAAAGTCCCGGCCGGCTCATAGACAGTCTCCGACTCGGTGACTAGTTAATCCTACCTTATGATACAAGTCATGCCATCATGGCGGTTTACCACTATGGGCCTTAAGTCTCCTGTGGGCTTTAGACCCATTATTGAACCGCCATCTTCATGCTTGATCTTGGGCTTCTTCTGATGAGTCCCTCTTTGCGTAACCCGGCCCCTCCTGGGCGGCTTACACAAATAGTTATATCCCCAACAGTACTTGTTACCTACTCCTATGCCTAACCGTTTCTCCATCGAAAATGGTCAATTGCATTATATGTCACAGGAAGGAGATGCATAATTGACATGATAAACCTTGCCGAGTCCCTTTGAAGCACGTCCGTCTACATGAACACGAGCTTCTCCAACTGGAGCCAAGGATGGGCTCCCGACCAGCCGCCGCCACAGTGATCTCAACGGCTTAGGCTTGCAAAAGTTTAAGCTTGGGGGAGGATCACTACCATGTCTACATCAAGATGTGGCGGCATTGTTATTTACAAGTTTTAATGTGCTTGTATTTTAGCTCACTAAGCTTCAAAAACACTTGTGTTGGATTGTTCCAACACTTTGCTTTTGTTTTTCTTTTTGCCATTTGTGATTTTTTCCTTTGTAAGTTGGTTCTCAAAAACCCCAAAAAATAGAATAAGTTTTGCTTTGATATTTTCTTTTTGCCCTTGGACTTTGTTTGCATTCTTGTTTTTATATTTCAGAGGAGTTGATCTACGTCGGACAACGAGGAACACAAGCTTAAGGAAGAGAAGTGTGTAAATTCATGACCGTGAAGGTATGTCCTACGACTCCCACCTTTTGCACTTGAATTACTTAGTAGTGTGATGTGTGCAACTGGGAATAAGTCTTGATAATTAAAACAAAGGTTTTATTCTAGTAGATGAAATAATTTTGTAGCCTTTGTTCCATTTAATCTAGATAACCCGGACTTGTCGTGCGACTGTTTTAAAAGAAAGTGATCTTAATCAAGAATAACCATGAACAAGAGAAAGTCTTCAAAGACTTGGGTGTTGAGAAAATTTGTAGAGAAGATAATGTTAGAGATACTCAACCCCATATTTTTAATTTTGATAGACTCGATAGCACGTGTGGATTAAATTGTCTAGAAGAACTTAGTTGAAGGGTGAATGAGGTTATGCCAAAATTTTGTATTGTATTCTTACATGGTGCTTCAACTTCTTGTTGGTGCTATGGCCTTGCTACTTTATGCCATTGTACGTGCGTAAATGTGGCTTCATCACCTTTCTCGACGTTATGCTAAGAACTCCGCTGAAAACGATCCACCGGAGTTTTGGCTCACATTTCGGCTATGATTGTGTTACTATATGTAGTGGCAACACTGCATCGAATACTATTGTAACGCCCGGATGATTAAGCTAGAGTGAAACTCTGCTAATAATGCCACGTCACCTCCATTACAGTTGATAATCTTTCGTTAGTTCAAAACCGGTTCAAAAATCAAATTCAAAATATGGCAAACCACCAAAATTTTCTAACATTGAAACAAAAATGTTCGGTTGGTGCCAAATATTGCACTGGTAATTATTGTGGAGAAAACATTTTTTAGAAAATGCCTAAATATTTTAAAGTGAAATAAAACAAAAAAGGAAATAAATAAAAAGTAAAAGAATAAAAAGAAAAAAGAAAACAAAAGTGAAAAGAAAAAAAGGCAGAGCCCCCCCCCACTGGGCCATCTATGGCCCAACTGGGCAAAGGCCCAGCCGGCCGGCCCACCCCACACCCCACTCCCTTATCCCCACTCCCTCCCGAAACCCTAACCCGTCGCCCCCACTTCCCCTACTCCCTCTCGCTCCCCCCCCTCCCGATCTGATCTGGATCGAGGCTACGACCCCGTCGCCACTCGACGACCCGCCGACGCCTGCCACTGGACTGCACGTCGCCGCCGCCCGAGGACCTCACCGGAGGCCACCTTGCCGAGCCTTCCCCGCCGGACTGCCTCCCCTGCGCGCGTCGTCCCCGTCGCCCACCTCAAGCCCCCCTGTGATTGCCCTACATCTACCTCGTGAGGCTCCCCTTCTTTCCTCATGTCCTGACGAGTTCGCACGCGCCCATCGTCACGCGCTCGCCCCGCCATGGTCGCGCCTCGACCGCGCCCGCCCCATGCGCTCCCCTGCACCCGTGTGCTCGCTGCACGCGTGCCCGCGTGGCCGGCCGCCCGTAGTCACCGGTCGGCCTCCCCTGCTCGCCGTGCAGTGCTGCTACCCCACCCGCTGCCGCGTGCACCCGCGCTCACCTGCGCAGCCCACAGCTCACGTGCGCGCCCTTCGCAGCCCTCCTCGCCTCTGCTCTGCCCCCGTCGTCCCACTCCGGCCCCGACACCCTCCCCCTACTTCTCCGGTGACCGCCCGCACACCCTCGGCCTCGCCTCTGCTCTGCCCGCACAGCTTCCTCCGCGCCGCTCCGGCCGCCAGCCGGTGCCGTGGCCGCCGGCGCCCCGCGGTGCTGAGCTGCGCCCACGGCGCCCACCCCTCGCATGTGTGCCCGCAACCGCCGCCCGACACCCGTGACCCATCACCCGTTAGCGCCCATGGGCCTATGACTAGGGGGCCCCACCCTCCTAAAACGATTTATAAAAAAAGATTAAAAATAATAATATTATTATTAAATTAATTTATTAATCGTGTTTAATTAACATTGTTTAGTTAACTAATTAACTCTAATTAGCCTGCTAATTAAATGTTAACAAATAGTTAGTCTTCAGCCTATGACATGTGGGACCCACACGTCAGTTTGACCCAGTCAACGCCCCGTTGACTGCTCATGTCATGATGACGTCATCAAACACTATTCTGTATAATGTTGATTTAAAATAATTAAATAAATCCTAAAAATGATTTAAATCTTTTAAAATTAATATAAAATAAACCGTAGCTCGGATGGAAAAACTTTGTACATGAAAGTTGCTCAGAACGACGAGACGAATCCGAATACGCAGCCCGTTCGTCCGCCACACATCCCTAGCATAGCGAACACGCAACTTTCCCCTCCGGTTCGTCTGTCCGAAAACGCGAAACACCGGGAATACTTTCCCAGTTGTTTTCCCCCTTCGTCGGTATCACCTCCTACTGCGTTAGGGCACACCTAGCACCGTTACTTGTCATGTCATGCATCGATATGCATCTATTTACATTGTATTCATTGGTTCTTCTCCCTCTTCTCTCCGGTAGACTACAAGACTGACGCCGCTGCTGGTGCCCCGATCGACTACGTTGTTGACGACCCCTACTTGCCAGAGCAACCAGGCAAGCCCCCCCCCTTGATCACTAGATATCGCCTATTCTTCTCTCTACTACTTGCATTAGAGTAGTTTATAATGTTACTGCTTTCCGTTAATCCTATTCTGATGCATAGCATGTCCTTGCTACTACTATTGTTACCTTTACTTGCAATCCTAAATGCTTAGTATAGGATGCTAGTATTCCATCAGTGGCCCTACATTCTTGTCCGTCTGCCATGCTATACTATCGGGCCGTGATCACTCGGGAGGTGATCACGGGTATATACTTTTATACATAATATATGATACTTGTGGTGACTAAAGTCGGATCGGCTCGTGGAGTACCTGCGAGTGATTCACGGTTTGGGACCGAAAGGACGTTTGTCCTGATAGCCCTTTGAGTGAACCTTTGTGGTGGAGCGATAGGGTAGGTTGAGACCACCTAGGAGAGAGGTGGGCCTGGCCCTGGTCGGCATCCGCGGTTAATTCAATTAACACGCTTAACGAGATCTTGTTATTTGATCTAAGTCTGGCCACTGGCCTATACGCACTAACCAACTACGCGGGAACAGTTATGGGCACTTGACATCGTGGTATCATCCGAAGCCTTCTTGACGTCAGTGACTGAGCGGCACGCGCCGGATTGGACTAGAACGCCTGCTCTTGTATTAGGGAGGCTAGGTCTGTTTCCGGCCGCCCTCGCAACGTGCAGGTGTGCAATGGGTGATGGGCCCAGACCCCTGCACCGTAGGATTTAGATCGGCGTGCTAACCTCTCTGTTATGCCTAGGTAGGGCTGCAACGTGTTGATCTTCCGAGGCCGGGCATGACCCAGGAACGTGTGTCCGGCCAAAGGGGATCGAGCGTGTTGGGAAATGTGGTGCACCCCTACAGGGAAGTTTATCTATTTGAATAGTCGTGTCCCTTGGTAAAAGGACGACGCGGAGTTGTACCTTGACCTTATGACAACTAGAACTGGACACTTAATAAAACACACCCTTCCAAGTGCCAAATACAACCCGGTGATCGCTCTCTCACAGGGCGACAAGGGGAGGATCGTCGGGTAGGATTATGCTATGCGTTGATACTTAGTTAACTTACCATCTACTCTCTTCTTCTGCTTCAAGATGGAGGCTGCCAAAAGTGTAGTCTTTGATAGGACTAGCTATCCCCCTCTTATTCCGGCATTCTGCAGTTCAGTCCACATATACTATCCCTTTCATTGATACCAATGCATATGTAGTGTAGCTCCTTGCTTGTGAGTACTTTGGATGAGTACTCAGGGTTGCTTTGCTCCCCCTTTTTCCCCTTTCTATACCCGGTTGTTGCGACCAGACATTGGAGACCAGGAGCCAGACGCCACCTTCGACGATGACTCCTACTACACTGGAGGTGCCTACTACTATGTGCAGGCCGTTGACAATGACGAGGAGTAGTTTAGGAGGATCCCAGGCAGGAGGCATGCGCCTCTTTCGATCTGTATCCTAGTTTGTGCTAGCGTTCTTAAGGCAAACTTGTTTAACTTATGTCTGTACTCAGATATTATTGCTTCCACTGACTCATCTATGATCAAGCTCTTGTATTCGAGCCCTCGAGGCCCCTGGCTTGTAATATGATGCTTGTATGACTTATTTTATTTCTAGAGTTGTGTTGTGATATCTTCCCGTGAGTCTCTGATCTTGATTGTACACGTTTGCATGTATGATTAGTGTACGATTGAATCGGGGGTGTCACAAGTTGGTATCAGAGCCGACTACCTGTAGGAATCCCCTTCCACACTCCTTGGCCGAAGTAAAGTCTAGACATTGCAAAACTTTTACTAACATGGTTGTGTGTCTTACAGGCCCACGTCGCCATTTGGGTGGTATTAGGATCTTTTACTCCTAGATCTTTACTCTGGGACTCTGAACTCTCTTCTACTCGGGTTAAATGAATTTGCCAAGTCTAACATTAGGATCCCATGACCACATTCACCCCAAAGTTTGATAAGCCCTAGTTATTCCTTAGAGTAGTATTTTGAACAATATCCACACTGTCATTTGACTCCTTTGAAACAACTTTGTTTTCAGATGGAACCCACGAGGCTGGTCATGCGCTACACGACGGCCATGGGTGTGTCAGGATCACCTATTGTGTTAGCTGAGATGATGACCTATCTGGGTTATCGCTGGCACCCTGAGTACACCGTGTACGAGCAGTACCAGGACTTTAACCAGGAGCAGTACCGTGCCATCGTCCACCTCTACTCTCGGGAGTATGACTCCACTACTGTGCTACACACTGCTCATGGTGTTGGAGTGACTATCGACATGGCAGTCCACGATGCTGCTTATGCTGCTCTGACACGTCTTCTTGGAGAGTATAGGGAGTTGGACACCTCCCCTTTCAGGCACATTGCTATCGCATCCGATGTTGGAGTGGAGGGATACTACACTGCTGCCTACTCCACCATCACCCGAGAGCCCTTCTACCATCAGAACCTGGTTTTGCATGTTGATGGGCTGGATAGAGCTAACCAAGCTCTTCGCCATGAGTTGTACACCACCTGTAAGCACCTTTACCGTGCTCTGACGTTGTTGCACCCCCTTGTCCGATCTGGTGATCTGTCGCGATCTGCGGTCTAACCAGCCAGGACCGTGATGCCCCAGGGTGTCGGCTGGCTGGATGTGGGAGGCTACTCTCCCGCACTTGTTCCTCTTCTACCACCTGAGCATCGGGTTCTGCACCAGAGTATCCGCGGACCCCAGGCTACTGACATGGAGGACTTCCCGTCGCGTCACTACCAGCTGTCAGGCTACACCTACCTCCACAGTTCCTCCTGGGACTGATGTAGGCTTGCTTGTTAGTGTTAGATGCATTCGTCGTGAGCCTATGTGCCGCCTATGATGTTCTTAGTCTATGTACCGAACTATGTGTACCAAACTCTATGCATGATCCCTTTTGTAAGATATGCCGACTACTATGTAGTATCTATCGTGCTTCTTTCATTGTCCATGCTTCATCATGAATGATGTTTGTCTTTGCAAATTTCTCAATGCTGAACTACCCCTGTTATATTTTAGCAGGATGGTTAGACCAGGTGGTCATGGTCATGGTGGCAATGCCCCACCACCGCTTGAGTACATGGCTGGTATGATCCAACAGTTCGAGCTGAACCGCCAGTTAATGGAAAATATGATGGCTCAGTTTCCTCGCCCCAATATGAACCAGCAGCCAGACCAAGTGACTCTGCAGGATTTCATGCGCCTCAACCCAACCGTCTACCGCAGTTCAACTCAGCCTCTGGATGCTGATGACTGTCTCCGTGACATCACCTATGAGATGGAGTCTGCTGATGTAGCCCCTGCCAGCTATGTCACCTTTGCTTCCTTCTTCTTGAAGGGACCCGCTGTTCAATGGTGGGACAGCCACAGGCGTACTCTGCCGGTTGGAACAATCATCACCTGGCCAGACTTCCAAGCTGCTTTCCGTGCCCACTTCATTCCTCAGGGAGTCATGGACAAGAAGAAGCGTGAGTTCCGCAACCTCACCCAAGGCAACAAAATTGTGGAAGCTTATTAGCAGGAATTTCTGGATTTATCCCGCTATGCTGAAGAAGAAGAAGAAGAAGAAGAAGAAGAAGAAGAAGAAGAAGACATTGCAACTGATGCACGCACACAGGAGAAGTTTCGTGATGGCCTTCAAGCTGACATCAAGCTCGCACTTCTAGTGCATGACTTTGCTGATTTCGCCACCTTGGTGAACAAGGCCATCAATGTCAAAACTGGTCTGCAGGAACACCAGAGCTCTCACAGGCGCAACCATGACATGGGCTCTTCTTCAGGCCCGTCCTCGCAGAAGCGTAGGATATGGATTCCCAACAACTTGTACCAGCCAACTGCACCTGCTCCAAGGCAATCCTATGCTACATCGCGTTTGCCTCCCCCACCAACTAGGCAGCCAAGACTTCCAGCTCCACCACCCCGAGCTCCTGTTCCCACTCCCAATAATGGTATGTGCTTCAGGTGTGGTCAACCAGGACACCGTGCTAGGGAATGCAACCAGAACCAGAATCAACTGGCCCTCCCAGCAACTGGCCGTGGAAGCAACCAGCCCCGCAACAACAATGCCAAGTCTTATGGTCGTGTTCATGCCAACCACGTTGATCTCAATGGAGTTCTAGACCAGCCTGCTACTGTGATGGGTACACTCCGCATAAATTCAGTACCAGCATCCGTTTTATTTGATACATGTGCATCACACTCATTCATGTCAGAGGATTTTGCATTCATGCATGGCATTAAAAGCGAAGACATGAACGCTTCACTATTAGTACACACCCCCGCGGGCCAATGTCGGACCTCCATGATTTGCAACGACGTCCCCGTTGAAATCGAAGGACTAGAATTCCTTGTCTCTCCCATCGTACTGAAGTCTTGTAGCATTGACCTCATTCTAGGGATGGATTGGTTGAAAGCGCATACTGCTTCTATAGTTTGCGCCACTAAGACCGTACATCTGCTACACCCTTCTGATGAAATAGTTACTTACCAGGCTCATCTGGTTCAAAATGCCGAGGCATGGCTTTATGCCTTGAATGCATTGAACGCTGCACCACTTGAGGGCATTGGAAACATTCCCGTCATTTGCGAATTCCAAGACATCTTTCTGGAAGAACTTCCAGGGATTCCCCCTCCTAGAGCTATCGAATTCATCATCGACTTGAAACCAAGTACCACCCCTATAGCCAAACGACCCTACAAGATGCCGCCGCATGAACTCATTGAGCTTAAGGAGGAAGTCGACAAATCTCTTCGCAAAGGTTTCATTCGCCCTAGTTTCTCTCCTTGGGGAGCACCTTCTCTCTTTGTTAAGAAGAAGGATGGGACAAACCGATTGGTCCAAGATTATCGTCCTATTAACCAAGCCATCATACAGAACAAATATCCCCTCCCTCGGGTCAATGATCTGTATGATCAATTGGTTGGTTCATCAGTGTTCTCCAAACTCTCTTGAGGTTGGGTTACCACCAGATCCGTGTTCGTGAAAAGGATATCCCAAAGACCGCCATTGTGACTCGATATGGATCATACGAGTACACCGTCATGTCTTTCGGCTTAACCAATGCTCCAGCCACCTTCTCTCGCCTGATGAACTATATATTCATGGATTACCTCGACAAGTTCGTCGTGGTTTATCTGGATGATATCCTTGTATTTTCCAAGAACAAAGAAGAGCATGCTGAACATCTTCGACTTGTGCTGGAAAGCTACGAGAGCATCAACTATATGCCAAGTTCTCCAAATGTGAATTTTGGCTACCCGAAGTAACCTATCTTGGGCATGTCATATCTAAGAATGGTATTGCCATCAACCCTGAACGAGTTCAGGCTATTCTTGATTGGACTCCTCCGAAGAATGTCAAGCAAGTCAGAAGTTTTCTTGGTCTCGCCAGCTATTGCCGTCGATTCGTCGAGAACTTCTCCAAGATCGCCAGGCCTCTGACTAACCTGTTGCATAAGGGCGTCAAGTTCCAATGGACAGACAAGTGTCAGGAAAGTTTCCAGGCACTCAAAGACAAGTTGACTTCTGCCCCAGTGCTTGCTCCACCTGATAATAAGAAGGTGTAACACCCACAATGCGGCTATATCTCCCACGTGTCGGGGCACGACTTAGAGGCATAGCCGCATGGTAGGTCTGTGATGTCTACTACACAACCTTCTTCTTGTAGACGTTGTTGGGCCTCCAAGTGTAGAGGTTTGTAGGACAGTAGAAAATTTCCCTCAAGTGGATGACCTAAGGTTTATCAATCCGTAGGAGGCGTAGGATGAGGATGGTCTCTCTCAAACAACCCTGCAACCAAATAACAAAGAGTCTCTTGTGTCCTCAACACACCCAATACAATGGTAAATTGTATAGGTGCACTAGTTCAGCGAAGAGATGGTGATACAAGTGGTATATGGATAGTAGATAATAGTCTTTGTAATCTGAAAATATAAAAACAGCAAGGTAACGAATGATAGAAGAGAGCGTAAACGGTATTGTAATGTGTTGAAACAAGGCCTAGGGTTCATACTTTCACTAGTGTAAGTCATCTCAACAATAATAACATAATTGGATCACATAACTATCCCTCAACATGCAACAAAGATTCACTCCAAAGTCACTAATAGCGGAGAACGAACGAAGAGATTATGGTACGGTACGAAAACACCTCAAGTTATTCTTTCCAATCAATCCGTTGGGCTATTCCTATAAGTGTCACAAACAGCCCTAGAGTTCGTACTAGAATAACACCTTAAGACACAAATCAACCAAAACCCTAATGTCACCTAGATACTCCAATGTCACCTCAAGTTCCGTGGGTATGATTATACGATATGCGTCACACAATCTCAGATTCATCTATTCAAACCAACACAAAGGACCTCAAAGAGTGCCCCAAAGTTTCTACTAGAGAATCACGACGAAAATGTGTGCCAAACCCTATGCATAGGTTCATGGGTGGAACCCGCAAGTTGATCACCAAAACATACATCAAGTGAATCACGTGATATCCCATTGTCACCACAGATACGCACGGCAAGACATACATTAAGTGTTCTCAAATCTTTAAAGACTCAATCCGATAAGATAACTTCAAAGGGGAAACTCAATCCATTACAAGAGAGTAGAGGGGCGAAGAAACATCATAGGGATCCAAGTATAATAGCAAAGCTCGCGATACATCAAGATCGTATCACCTCAAGAACACAAGAGAGAGAGAGAGATCAAACACATAGCTTACTGGTACATACCCTCAGCCCCGAGGGAGAACTACTCCCTCCTCGTCATGGAGAGCACCGGGATGATGAAGATGGCCACCGGAGAGGATTCCCCCTCCGGCAGGGTGCCGGAACGGGTCTAGATTGGCTTTCGGTGGCTACGGAGGCTTCTGGCGGCGGAACTCCTGATCTAATCTCTGTTCTGGAAGTTTTAGGGTACGTGAGTATATATGGGTGCAGGAAGTACGTCGGTGGAGCTTCGGCGGCCCCACGAGGCAGGGGGGCGCCCCCCACCCTCATGAGCACCTCCCTTGGCTCCTGACGTGGGGTCCAAGTCCATCAGGTAGCTTTCCTTCCAAAAATAACTTCTCCAGTTGATTTCGTTCCGTTTCGACTCCGTTTGATATTCCTTTTCTTCGAAACACTGAAATAGGCAAAAAACAGCAATTCTGGGCTGGGCCTCCGGTTAATAGGTTAGTCCCAAAAATAATATGAAAGTGGTTAATAAAGCCCAATATTGCCCAAAACAGTAGATAACATAGCATGGAGCAATCAAAAATTATAGATACGTTGGAGACGTATCAAGCATCCCCAAGCTTAATTCCTGCTCGTCCTCGAGTAGGTAAATGATAAAAGAAAGAATTTTTGATGTGGAATGCTAGTTGGCATAATTTCAATGCAATTCTTCTTAATTGTGGTATGAATATTCATATCGGAAAGATTCAAGACAAAAGTTCATATTGACATAAAAATGATAATACTTCAAGCATACTACTAAGCAATTATGTCTTCTCAAAATAACATGGCCAAAGAAAGTTCATCCCTACAAAAACATATAGTTTAGTCATGTTTCATTTTCGTCACACAAGAATGCTCTCATCATGCACAACCCCGATGACAAGCCAAGCAATTGTTTCATACTTTAGTAATCTCAAACTCATAAACTTTCACACAATACATGAGCGCGAGCCATGGATATAGCACTATGGGTGGAATAGAATATAATGAGGGTGGTTATGTGGAGAAGACAAAAAGGAGAAAGTCTCACATCAACGAGGCTAATCAATGGGCCATGGAGATGCCCACTGATTGATGTTAATGCAAGGAGTAGGGATTGCCATGCAACGGATGCACTAGATCTATAAATGTATGAAAGCTCAACAAAAGAAACTAAGTGGGTGTGCATCCAACTTGCTTGCTCACGAAGACCTAGGGCACTTGAGGAGGCCCATTGTTGGAATATACAAGCCAAGTTCTATAATGAAAAATTCCCACTAGTATATGAAAGTGACAAAACAATAGACTCTCTACTATGAAGATCATGGTGCTAATTTGAAGCACAAGTGTGGTAAAATGATAGTAGCATTGTCCCTTCTCTCTTTTTCTCTCATTTTCATTTTGGGGGGGGGGGCTTCTCTTTTTTTATGGCCTTTCTCTTTTTTTGAGACTTCTCTTTTTTATGGCCTTTCTCTTTTTTATTTTTTTTATTCCTCACTTGGGACAATGCTCTAGAAAATGATGATCATCACACTTCTATTTATTTACAACTCAATGATTACAACTCGATACTAGAACAAAGATGACTCTATATGAATGCCTCCGGCGGTGTACTGGGATTGCGATGAATCAAGTGTGACATATATGAAAAATTATGGACGGTGGCTTTGCCACAAATACGATGTCAACTACATGATCATGCAAAGCAATATGACAATGATGATGCGTGTCATAATAAACGGAATGGTGGAAAGTTGCATGGCAATATATCTCGGAATGGCTATGGAAATGCCATAATAGGTAGGTATGGTGGCTGTTTTGAGGAAGATATAAGGAGGTTTATGTGTGACAGAGCGTATCATATCACGGGGTTTGGATGCACCGGCGAAGTTTGCGCCAACTCTCAATGTGAGAAAGGGCAATGCACGGTACCGAAGAGGCTAGCAAGGATGGAAGGGTGAGAGTGCATATAATCCATGGACTCAACATTAGTCATAAAGAACTCACATACTTATTGCAAAAATCTACAAGTCATCAAAAACCTCGGCACTACGCGCATGCTCCTAGGGGGATAGATTGGTAGGAAAAGACCATCGCTCATCCCCGACCGCCACTCATAAGGAGGACAATCAAATAACACCTCATGTTTCAAATTTGTTACATAACGTTTACCATGCGTGCATGCTACGGGACTTGCAAACTTCAACACAAGCATTTCTCAATTTCACAACTACTCAACTAGCACGACTTTGATATTATTACCTCCATATCTCAAAACAATCATCAAGCATCAAACTTCTCTTAGTATTCAAAACACTTATAAGAAAATTTTACTAATCTTGAATACCTAGCATATTAGGATTTTAAGCAAATTACCATGCTATTAAGACTCTCAAAATAATCTAAGTGAAGCATGAGAGTCCATCTATTTCTTCAAAATAAAACTACCACCATGCTCTAAAAGATATAAGTGAAGCACTAGAGCAAATAACAAACTACTCTGAAAGATATAAGTGAAGATCAATGAGTAGTTGAATAATTATGCAACTATGTGAAGACTCTCTAACATTTAAGAATTTCATATCTTGGTATTTTATTCAAAAAGCAAGCAAAGCAAAATAAAATGACATTCTAATAATGGCAAACATCATGTGAAGAAGCAAAAACTTAGGATCAACCGAAACTAACCGATAGTTGTTGAAGAAGAAAGGTGGGATGCCAACCGGGGCATCCCCAAGCTTAGATGCTTGAGACTTCTTGAAATATTATCTTGGGATGCCTTGGGCATCCCCAAGCTTGAGCTTTTGTGTCTCCTTAATTCCTCTCATATCACGGTCTCCCTAAATCTCAAAAGCTTCATCCACACAAAACTCAACAAGGACTCGTGAGATAAGTTAGTATAAACCATTGCAAAAACATTATCATACTCTACTGTAGAAAATCACTAAAATTATTATTCAACATTGCATACTAAATGCCTCTGTATATTTAATATACCTATCCTCAAATATAATCATTAAAGAAGCAAACTTATGCAAACAATGCAAACATAACAGCAATCTGCCTAAACAGGATAGTCTGTAAAGAATACTGCAACATCCATACTTCCCTAGCTCCAAAAATTATGAAAGAAAATTCCCACTGCAGTAAATTTATCAGATCTTAATATTCAAAATGTTTCAACATTTTATCACATTCTGACTTTTCTAGGGAATTATTGCAACAGCGGTAAACTTTCTGTTTTCAAACAGCAACATGTATACTTGTAACATAGGCATAGTAAAGGCTATCAATGCCACTTTTATTGAAATAAAAGATGAAAAACATTTTTATAAATAACAGCAAGCAAATCCTAACAAAATAAATTGACACTCCAATCAAAACACATATCATGTGGAGAATAAAAATATAGCTCTAAGTAAAGTTACCGATGAACGAAGACGAAAGAGGGGATGCCTTCCGGGGCATCCCCAAGCTTAGGCTCTTGTTTATCCTTAAATATTACCTTGGGGTTCCTTGGTCATCCCCAATATTAGGCTCTTGCCACTGCTTATTCCATAGTCCATCGAATCTTTACCCAAAACTTGAAAACTTCACAACACAAAACTTAACAGAAAACTCGTAAGCTCCGTTAGTATAAGAAAATAAATCACCACTTAGGTAATGTTGTGAACTCATTATGAATTAATATTGGTGTAATATCTACTGTATTCCAACTTATCTATGGTTCATACCCTCCGATACTACTCATAGATTCATCAAAATAAGGAAACAACACATAGAAAACAGAATCTGTCAAAATCAGAACAGTCTGTAGTAATCTGGATCAAACGTATACTTATGGAACTCATAAAATTCTCAAATAAATTCATGGACGTGAGGAATTTATCTATTAATCATATTCAAAAAGAATTAACTAAATAGCACTCTCCAAATAAAAATGGCAGCAGTTCTCGTGAGCGCTAAAGTTTCTGTTTTTTACAGCATGATCACAAAGACTTCCCCCAAGTCTTCCCAAAGGTTCTACCTGGCACAAACACTAATTAAATGCATAAAACCACATATAAAAAGAGGATAGATGAATTATTTATTACTAAACAGGAACAAAAATAAAGTTGGGTTGCCTCCCAACAAGTGCTATCGTTTAACGCCCCTAGCTAGGTATGATAATTTCAATGATGCCCACATAAAGGATAAGAATTGTAACATAAAGAGAGCATCATGATGAATATGACTAGAACAGTTAAGCCTAACCCTCTTCCTATGCATAGGGATTTTGTGAGCAAACAACTTGTCGGAACAATAATCAACTAGCATAGGAAGGCAGAACAAGCATAACTTTAAAACCTTAAGCACATAGAGAGGAAACTTGATATTATTGCAATTCCTACAAGCATATGTTCCTCCCTCAAAATAATTTTCACTAGCATCATGAATGAATTCAACAATATAACCAGCACCTAAAGTATTCTTTTCATGATCTACAAGCATAGAATTTTTACTATTCTCCACACAAGCAAAATTCTTCTCATGAATAATAATGGGAGTATCATAAGAAACTCGAATACTATAAATTGTTTCTACATTAAAAGAGTGATGTTCAGAAAATGGGTAACCATAGTCATGACAAGTTTTATAAATATAATCACTACTTTTTATAGCATAAGTATCATCACAATAATCATCATAGGTAGGAGGCATGCTATCATCATTATAAATTTGCATATCAAAACTTGGGAGACTAAAAATATCATCTTCATTAAATGTAGCATCCCCAAGCTTGGGACAAACATTAATTGCAGCAAATATATTCTCAAAAACATCATCTTCATCAAACATAGCATCCCCAAGCTTGGCCTTTTCATATCATAAGTATAATCACTCTCATCATTAATAGTGTGGGTAGCACCAATGGTATAGCAATTATCATATTCTTCCAAGCAAGTGCCAAAAAGATTTTCAAGATCATAAGAAGTATCATTACCTTCCATAATTATATTTTCATGAGGCACAATAGTAATAGGGGCAGCATTATTTGGGAGAGACATCTTTTTACCTCTCTTCCTTTTTCTTTTCTTCTTCTTCACCACATCATGTGTGGGTTCAATCCTCTTTTTGGAGCTCCTTATTAATGAGATTGATTGAATAGGAGGCTCCTCCTCGTTACCTGATTCATCATAAGAAATAATAGGAGGATATTGGGAAGTCTCTTCCCTTTCATTAGTATTCTCTTCATCTTCTATTTGTTTTCTTTTCTTTATGTAGTTGGCAATATAAGGATTTTCAATGCAATTCACCGCACAATACATATAAATTTTCTCTAGATCAAAATGAAGAACTTTATCAAGGGCAAATTTTGGAATATCCTTAGTTATACGTTTAATTTCTTCATAACCCAAGAGCAAACTAAGTTCATTATGATGTGCAAGGGAAATTAAGTCATCACAATTTTTGGACACGATACGATCATGAAACAATTTGCATTGGGTACTAAAATGATCGCGTTCATTGCAAAGTTCACAAGTAGGGCTAAGAAAAATTAAATTTTCAGCACATTCATCTAGCTCTTCTTGCACCAATTTAGTTTCTAAGTACTTATGCCTCTTGTAATATCTATCTTCCCTATTTGGTGTGTACTTACAAACCCAATGCACTCCACAAAACTTGACATGTTTATAGGAGACATTTTCATCATAACTAGTGCAATCATCATTAGTATCATGGATATTCAAAGAATTCGTACTAACAACATTGCAATAATGCTCATCATTCAAAGATTTAGTGCCAAACATTTTAATGCATTCTTCTTCTAACACTTTGGCACAATTTTCCTTTCCATCATACTCATGAAAGATATTAAAAAGATGAAGCGTATGAGACAAACTCAATTCCATTTTTTTATAGTTTTCTTTTATAGACTAAACTAGTGATAAAACAAGAAACTAAAAGACTCGATTGCAAGATCTAAAGATATACCTTCAAACACTCACCTCTCCGGCAACGGCGCCAGAAAAGAGCTTGATGTCTACCACACAACCTTCTTCTTGTAGACGTTGTTGGGCCTCCAAGTGCAGAGATTTGTAGGACAATAGCAAATTTCCCTCAAGTGGATGACCTAAGGTTTATCAATCCGTAGGAGGCGTAGGATGAAGATGGTCTCTCTCAAGCAACCCTGCAACCAAATAACAAAGAGCCTCTTGTGTCCCCAACACACCCAATACAATGGTAAATTGTATAGGTGCACTAGTTCGGCGAAGAGATGGTGATACAAGTGGTATATGGATAGTAGATAATAGTTTTTGTAATCTGAAAATATAAAAACAGCAAGGTAACGAATGATAAAAGAGAGCGTAAACGGTATTGAAATGTGTTGAAACAAGGCCTAGGGTTCATACTTTCACTAGTGTAAGTCCTCTCAACAATAATAACATAATTGGATCACATAACTATCCTTCAACATGCAACAAAGAGTCACTCCAAAGTCACTAATAGCGGAGAACGAACGAAGAGATTATGGTAGGGTACGAAACCACCTCAAAGTTATTCTTTCCAATCAATCCGTTGGGCTATTCCTATAAGTGTCACAAACAGCCCTAGAGTTCATACTAGAATAACACCTTAAGACACAAATCAATCAAAACCCTAATTTCACCTAGATACTCCAATGTCACCTCAAGTATCCGTGGGTATGATTATACGATATGCGTCACAGAATCTCAGATTCATCTATTCAAACCAACACAAAGGACCTCAAAGAGTGCCCCAAAGTTTCTACCGGAGAATCACGACGAAAACGTGTGCCAACCCCTATGCATAGGTTCATGGGTGGAACCCGCAAGTTGATCACCAAAACATACATCAAGTGAATCACGTGATATCCCATTGTCACCACAGATATGCACGGCAAGACATACATCAAGTGTTCTCAAATCTTTAAAGACTCAATCCGATAAGATAACTTCAAAGGGGAAACTCAATCCATTACAAGAGAGTAGAGGGGGGAAGAAACATCATAGGATCCAAGTATAATAGCAAAGCTCGCGATACATCAAGATCGTATCACCTCAAGAACATGAGAGAGAGAGAGAGATCAAACACATAGCTACTGGTACATACCCTCAGCCCTGAGGGAGAACTACTCCCTCCTCGTCATGGAGAGCACCGGGATGATGAAGATGGCCACCGGAGAGGGATTCCCCCTCCGGCAGGGTGCCGGAACGGGTCTAGATTGGCTTTCGATGGCTACGGAGGCTTCTGGCGGCGGAACTCCCGATCTAATCTCTGTTCTGGAAGTTTTAGGGTACGTGAGTATATATGGGTGTAGGAAGTACGTCGGTGGAGCTTCGGGGGGCCCACGAGGCAGGGGGCGCGCCCTAGGGGGCGCCCCCCACCCTCGTGAGCACCTCCCTTGGCTCCTGACGTGGGGTCCAAGTCCATCTGGTAGCTTTCCTTCCAAAAATAACTTCTCCACTTGATTTCGTTCCGTTTCGACTCCGTTTGATATTCCTTTTCTTCAAAACACTGAAATAGGCAAAAAAAACAACAATTCTGGGCTGGGCCTCCGGTTAATAGGTTAGTCCCAAAATAATATAAAAGTGGATAATAAAGCCCAATATTGCCCAAAAACAGTAGATAACATAGCATGGAGCAATCAAAAATTATAGATACATTGGAGACGTATCAGTCTGTCGCAAGAGGGGTAATCTTTACACATCCCATGTACTGAATAAGAAAGGGATAAAGAGTCGGCTTACAATCGCCACTTCACACAATACATAAATAATCCATACATCATCCAAAATACAAATAAAGGTCCGACTACGGAACCAAAATAAAGGAAGACAACCCCAAATGCTAGATCCCCGATCGTCCCAACTGGGCTCCTCTACTGATCATCCAGAAAAGAAACATAGTAACGGCCCGAATCCTCGTCGAACTCCCACTTGAGTTCGGTAGCGTCCCCTGCACTGGCATTATCGGCACCTGCATCTGTTTGGAAGTAACCGTGAGTCACGAGGACTCAACAATCTCACACCCGCGAGATCAAGACTATTTAAGCTTAAGGGTGGGAAAGGGTAGTGAGGTGGAGCTGCAGCAAGCACTAGCTTATATGGTGGCTAACTTACGCAAAAGAGTGCGAGAAGAGAAGCAACGCACGGTCGAGAAGCTAATACTGATCAAGAAGTGATCCTGAAGCTACTTACGCTCAAGCATAACACAAGGCCATGTTCACTTCCCGGACTCCGCCGAAAAGAGACCATCACGGCTACACACGCGGTTGATTCATTTTAATTAAGTTAAGTGCCAAGTTCTCTACAACCGGATATTAACAAATTCCCATCTGCCACATAATCGCGGGCACGACTCTCGGAAGTTTATACCCTGCAGGGGTGTCCCAACTTAGCCCATTGTAAGGCCCTCGATGCGGCTATATCTCCTACGTGTCGAAGCACGACTTAGAGGCATAACCGCATTGAAAGCAATGTCGCAAGTGAGGTAATCTTCACAACAAACCATGTAAATAAATAAAGGGGAAAAGTACATAGTTGGCTTACACTCGCCACGTCACACAAATACATAAATAAGACATTACATTCATCCAATACACTCAGGGTCCGACTATGGTACCAAAATAAAGATCAACCCCCAAATGCGACAAAGTCCCCGATCGCCCCAACTGGGCACCACTACTGATCATCTGGGAAACACACATAGTATCGACGAGAGTCTTCATCGAACTCCCACTTGAGCTCAGTCATATCATCTGGAACGGTATCATCGGTCCCTGCATCTGGTTTTGGAAGTAATCTGTGAGTCATGGGGACTCAGCAATCTCGCACCCTCGCGATCAAGACTATTTAAGCTTATAGGAAAGGTAAAGGTATGATGTGGAGCTACAGCAAGCGACTAGCATATATGGTGGCTAACATATTCGCAAAAGAGAGCGAGAAGAGAAGGCAAAAGCATGGACGAACAACTATGGTCAAGAAGTGATCCTAGAACAACCTACATCAAGCATTACTCCAACACCGTGTTCACTTCCCGGACTCCGCCGAGAAGAGACCATGACGGTAACACACGCGGTTAGTGCATTTTAATTAAGTTAAGTTTCATGTTATCTACAACCGGACATTAACAAATTCCCATCTGCCCATAACCGCGGGCACGACTTTCGGAAGTTCAAATCCCTGCAGGGGAGTCCCAACTTAGCCCATCACAAGCTCTCACGGTCAACGAAGGATATTCCTTCTCCCAAGACAATCCGATCAGACTCGGCATCCCGGTTACAAGACATCCTCGACAATGGTAAAACAAATCCAGCAACACCGCCCGAATGTGCCGACAAATCCCGATAGGAGCTGCACATATCTCGTTCTCAGGGCACACCAGATAAGCAATCCATACAACTAAAACCAGCCCTCGAGTTTCCCCGAGGTGGCGCTGCAAGGGTCTCTAGTTTGGACCAACACTCAGAGGAGCACTGGCCCGGGGGGTTTAATAAAGATGACCCTTGGGCTCCGGAAACCCAAGGGAAAAAGAGGCTAGGTGGCAAAAGGTAAAACCAAGGTTGGGCATTGTTGGAGGAGTTTTATTCAAGGCGAACTGTCAAGGGGTTCCCATTATAACCCAACCGTGTAAGGAACGCAAAATCCGGGAACATAACACCGATATGACGGAAACTAGGGCGGCAAGAGTGGAACAAAACACCAGGCATAAGGCCGAGCCTTCCACCCTTTACCAAGTATATAGGTGCATTAAGATAAATGAGATAATATGGTGATATCCCAACAATAAACAAGTTCCAACAAGGAACGATCTCCAATCTTCACCTGCAACTAGCAATGTTATAAGAGGGGCTGAGCAAAGTAGTAACATAGCCAAACAACGGTTTGCTAGGACAAGGTGGGTTAGAGGTTTGACATGGCAATATGGGAAGCATGATAAGCAAGTGGTAGTCATCGTAGCATAGGCATAGCAAAAGAGCGAGCATCTAGCAAGCAAAGATAGAAGTGATTTCGAGGGTATGGTCATCTTGCCTGCAAGATACTCAGAGTTGCCTTGATCCTCGTAAGTGTACTCAATGGGCTCCTCGTTCACGAACTTGTCTCCCGGATCTACCCAAGCAAGAACAAAAAGCAAAAGAAACACAATCAACCACGTGCAATGCTCAAACAATATGATGCAAACATGGTATGATATGCGGGATGCGATATGTGATGCATATGCATGATTTGCAAAGGAATGATTGAACTTGGCCTCAACTTGGAAATCCAAGAGTTCCACTGGAAAGGTGAGGTGATTTTGGTTGAAATCGATATAAAGATCACCGGAATCGGATGCACGGTTTGGAAATGGCAAGCAAAACAAATATGACATCGGTCTGCGATAATCAGCAAGTGACCAACTAAATGCAACAAGATAACTATGCTACAGCACTCAAACATAGCAACAAAATACATGGCAGGGATCCACTCATGATGCTTGACAAAAGATGAACTCTGAGCTACGTCTAATTCACTCATCAACAGGTTCAAACAAGCATGGCAAAAATGCAAATGATTACTAGTTTCAGACTTAGTGAAATAACAACAACTTGGGAATTTATCATCAGGAAGCAATCTTTAGAGCATGAAAACTACATGCTACAGGAACATAACATGGCAAAGCAAGGCATGGAATGAAACTACTCAAAGCATATAGCAAAAGTCCCTTAGTGACCTTGAGCCAAAAGGGATCAAAAAATACAATTACAAGCATGTGAACATAGCAAAAACACAAACAGATTCAGACTTGGTGAAAAACTGGATCATGCAAAACAGATTAACATGTAGGCATGCTTACGAGCTCGATGCACTCACTACAGAGCATTGCATGACAATCTAAGCATACACCCATCAAGAAGGCGTGGCATAGAAGCTAGACATGGCAAGAACAACAACATAACATGCACGGATCAATAGCAACATCCTCGGCAAAATCGCTAAACATGTTAACGATCTGCCAGGAACATTTTATAGCAAAAGTAGAGCTCGATTGACTCAAGCTACAGTGCTCCATAATTGCAAACAAAGACATAGATGGATATATCACAACAATATTAACAAAATATCCTTACTGATCATCCTCAAAAGAGGCACGGATCACTAGGAAACAACATCAACATATGGCATAAAAACAAAAACAGAACAAGGACTTAGTGAAATTGTAAGTCTCTGAAATCAGCATCATCGAGTAAGCTACTTTGCATGCTTGTTCTAGTCACCACAAAGATCACAAAAATACATGGCAAGCACCTCTGTAAAGATGGCATGGCATATAACAAAACACATGTAGAGCTCAGGATCATAGCATGCACACATTAAACATGGCAAAAATGACAAAAGGCCATTTGCTGAAAAAGATCTGAAATATTCCTCACATAGCCCTCTTCCAACAGCATTTCGGGAATCAAGATGAGCTCAAATGAAAATGATGCAATGAGATGAAATGATGTACTCGTCGAGGCGAACATTTTACACGCACGAATCGGAGTTACGGATGCAGAGTTATGGCATGACAAAAAACGCTAAAAATTACGGGAGTTAGGAGAGAAAGTCAACCCTCAGATCTAGGGTTTATTGTAGCAGCCGGGTGCACGCGAACCGAGGCGGCGGATCTCGCCGAAATCGCTGCCGGAGAGGAGGGAGGTGACCAGATCCGGAGCGGGGCTCGCCGGAGGTGACGGAGCTCACCGGAGTAGTGGAAGGAGCTCGTCGGCCTTGCGGGCGTGGACGTCGAGGCGCGGCCGGGGCGGATCCGGGCACGGAGAGGGCGGCGAGGCGCGGCCGGGCGGCGAGCGGGGCGGCCGCGGCGGAGGTCGCCGGCGACGGGGCCGGGCGCGGCGGGGCGACGAGCTGAGGCGGGAGGCGCAGCGCGCGCGGGCCGGGAGGGCCGGCGCTGGGTTCGGCGGGCCGTGCGGCGGGGGAGAGCCGGCGTGCCACGTGGCGCGCAACTATTGGATCGGGACGGCGGCGCGAAGCGTCCGGCCAGGGACGGACATGTCCGGCGTGGCGCGAGGCGATTTTTAGGGTTTGGGGGTAGAAGAGACCTAGGATTTCGAGAGGGTGACCTATTTATAGAGGTAGAGGGAGCTAGGAAGCTCCAAATAAGGTGCGATTTGCGGCCACGCGATCGTGATCGAACGCTCTAGATGATGGAAGGGGTTTAGGTGGGTTTTGGGCCACTTTGGAAGGGTGTTGGGCTGCAACACACACGAGGCCTTTTCGGTCCCTCGGTTAACCGTTGGAGTATCAAACGAAGTCCAAATGGCACAAAACTTGACAGGCGGTCTGCCAGTAGTAAACCAAGGCCGCATGAAAAGTCTCGGTCCAATCCGAAAACGTTTAGTACCCGCACATGAAAAGAGGTAGAAAGGACCACCGGAGGACATAGGAGCGCCGGAATGCAAAACAGACAACGGGGAAAATGCTCGGATGCATGAGACGAACACGTATGTAAATGCAATGCACATTATGATATGATATGAGATGCATGACAAAGACAAAACACACGGAGACAAAAACCCGGCAACGAGGAAATAAAATAACTTAGTGCCGGAAACGACAAGAGTTGGAGTACAGATAAGGTAAATTACATCCGGGGTGTTACACCCATCACAAGCTCTCACGATCAACGAAGGATATTCCTTCTCCCGGGAAGACCCGATCAGTCTTGGAATCCCGGTTACAAGACATTTTGACAATGGTAAAACAAGACCAGCAAAGCCGCCCGATGTGCCGACAAATCCCGATAGGAGTCGCACGTATCTCGTTCTTGGGGCACACCGGATGAGCACTCCGTACAACTAAAACCAACCCTCGAGTTTCCCCAAGGTGGCGCTGCAAAGGACTCTAGTTTGGACCAACACTCAGAGGAGCACTGGCCCGGGGGGTTTAAAATAAAGATGACCCTTGAGTCTGCAGAACCCAAGGGAAAGGTATATGGTGGTAGGTAGGCAAATGGTAAAACCAAGGTTGGGCCTTGCTGGAGGATTTTTATTCAAAGCGAACTGTCAAGGGGTTCCCATAACACCCAACCGCGTAAGGAACGCAAAATCAAGGAACATAACACCGATATGACGGAAACTAGGGCGGCGAGAGTGGAACAAAACACCAGGCATAAGGCCGAGCCTTCCAACCTTTACCAAGTATATAGATGCATTAAAGTAAATAAGATATAATAACAATATCCCAACAATATCCATGTTCCAACATGGAACAAGCTTCATCTTCACCTGCAACTAGCAACGCTATAAGAGGGGCTGAGCAAAAGCGGTAACATAGCCAAACAACGGTTTGCTAGGAAAGGTGGGTTAGAGGCTTGACATGGTAATATGGGAGGCATGATATAGCAAGTGGTAGGAAGCGCGGCATAGCAATAGAGCAAACAACTAGCAAGCAAAGATAGAAGTGATTTCGAGGGTATGGTCATCTTGCCTGCAATGTTCTCAGAGTTGCCGAAAGCTTGATCCTCGTAAGCGTACTCAACAGATTCCTCGGTCACGAACTCGTCTCCCGGCTCTACCCAAAGCAAGAACACAAGCAAAGGACCAACAACCAATCACGATGCAACGCACAAGCAACATGATGCAAAACATGGCATGATATGCGAGATGTGATATGTAATGCATATGCGTGCTCTGGAAGGGAAAGGATGAACAAGGCATCAACTTGGCAAACCAAGTATGTCGCTGGATAGATGAGATGATTTCAGTTGAAATCGATATAAAGATCACCAGAAATGGATGCACGGTTTGCAAATGGCAAGCAAAACAAGATTGACACAATTCTGCGATTAACAACACGATGCCATCTAGAATGCAACAATAAACTAAGCTACTGCACCCCAAGATAACAACAAAGCATATGGCAGTGATGTACACAAGATGCTTGACAAAACATGAACACTGAGCTACGGCTAAATCACAGAAGAGCAGGTTCAAATAAGCATGGAAAAAGTGCAAAAGATATTAGCTTCACAGACTTAGAGAAATTACTAACATGTCAAAAACAACATCAGGAAGCAATGTTTAGAGCAAGCAAACAACATGCTACAGGAACATAACATAGCAAAACAAGGCGTGGCATGAATCTACTAAATTCATAGAACAAAAGTCCCTTAATGATCATGAGCCAAAAAGGCACAGAAGATATGATGGAACCCATGTAAACATAGAAAGTTTTATTAACAATTTCAGACTAAAAAAATTATGAAGGCAACTTTGCGAGCTCAAACCACTTATCACAAAACAAGCATACTGACAAATAGAAGACATGTTCATGAAGCTAACCATGGCAAGAGCAAGTTCATAGCATGCATGGATCACTAGCAACAACCATGGCAATATTGATTAACATGTTAACATTCTGCCAGGAACATTTTATAGCAAAAGTAGAGCAAGAACAAGACCTGCTAGACAACTCCATAAATGCAAACAGGAGCATGGATGGATAGAGCATAACCACATGTTCAAAACAACCTTACTAAATTATCTCAAAACAACCATGGATATCACTATAGCATCAAGTTTACATGGCATCAAAATAACAGCAGGAAAAATGACTTGGCAAAATCCTAAGTCCTCGAAAACAGCAACATCACGAAGGCTATTTTGCATGCTTGTGCTAGTCACCACATTGATCACAAAAATACAAGGCAAGCACCTATGTAAAGATGGATTGATGTAGTTCAAAACACATGTAGAGCTCATGCTCATATGAAGCACACATCAAATGTGAGAAAAATGACAAATCATCATAATCTGATAAGTAGCAGCAGTAAACATTTTATAGCCCTCTTGCATCAATCAAAATGGCCTCAAGATGAACTCAAACAAGCATGCCACAATGGAATGAAATGAAGGGCATCTCACAATGAACATTTTGATATATCATATGCATGAAACGGAGCTACGGTCATGGAGATATGAGGCAATGAACAGAGCATGAAAAAGTTACAGGGAAAAAGACATAAGACGAAATCAACCTCCGAATCTGGATCTAGGGTTTGACCCGGGCACACGTGGATCGAGGTGGGGCCGGAACTTCGCCGGAGTTGGAGGGAGACGGTCGGAGCTTCACCAGAGGAGGGAGGAGACGGGGCCGGCGTGGAGGAGGAAGTCGCCGGAGCTTCACCGGAGGAGGGAGAAGACGGGTCGCCGGGCGGCGGGCGTGCGAGGCGGTGCGCAGAGGTGCGGCGAGGTGGCGGGCAGCGGCCGGAGCCGGGCGGCGCGGCGGCGAGGGATTCTGGGCGGCAGCGCGGATCCGAGGCGCGGGCGGCGCGGCGGAGGAGTCTGGCGGCGGGGCGAGCGACCGGGCGGCGGCGGGACGAACGGGCCGGGAGGACCCCGCCTGGGCCCGGCGGGCCTGCGCGGGAGGGGCGGAAAAGTGGGCGCGGGGCTGCCACGTGGCGCGCCTCGTTGGCTGCGGACGTCGGCGGTGGACGGTGTCCGGCGCGGTAAAAGGAGCGGGGCTAGGTCTGCGTGAAAATTCGGGAAGGGGCACCTATTTATAGCTAGAAGGGGGTATGAGTGTCCAAATGGAGTGTAGTTTTCGCCCACACGATCGTGATCCGGCGACGGAGGACATGGAAGAGACTTGGATGGGTTATTGGGGCGTTTTGGAGGGGTGTTGGGCTGCAACACACAAGAGGCTTTTGCGGTTACCTGGTTAACCGTTGGAGCATCAAACGGACTCCAAATGGCACGAAATTTGACAGGCGGTCTACCGGTGATGTACGAAGGCCACTTGGCAAATCTCGGTCCATTCCGAGAACGTTTAACACCCGCTCACGAAAAGAGACAAGAGGGCTGCGCTAGTGCACATAGGAGTGTCGGATTGCAAAACGGACAACGGGGAAAATGCTCGGACGCATGAGACGAACCCGAATGCAAATGCGATGCACATGATGACATGATATGAAATGCATGACATGAACAAAAGCAAAACAAAGGCAAAACCCAACCACGAAGGGAATATCGTATCGTGTCTCCAGAAAAGGCAAGAGTCGGAGTTACAAATATGGAAAGTTGTATCCGGAGCGTTACAAAAGGACTTCGTCATTTACTGCGACGCTTCCCGTCAAGGATTAGGTTGTGTCCTAATGTAAGAGCGCAAAGTGATTGCTTATGCCTCTCGTCAATTGCGCCCTCACGAAGAAAACTACCCAGTTCACGACCTCGAGCTTGCTGCTGTCATTCATGCATTGAAGCAGTGGCAACATTACCTTCTCGGTAATTATTGCGAGATCTTCACTGACCACCAAAGTTTGAAGTATCTGTTTACATAGCCAGACCTGAACCTTCGTTAGCAGAGATGGATGGAGACTGTTGCGGACTTTGACTTGGGCATTTCCTATACACCGGGCAAGGCTAATGTAATGGCTGATGCCTTGAGCCGCAAGTCTTACTGCAACCACCTCCAGATTCACAAAGTTCATCCCTCGTTTGTTGAAGAATTTAGAAAGCTAAACCTTCATATTGTCCCTCCTGGTGCACTCGCTCCCCCTTCTCCTGAGAGCCGCAAGATGAACCTCCACGTTGTTACCCAGGGTTCTCTCAATACCCTGGTTGCTAAACCAGATCTCGTGAACAGCATCAAAACGATACAGAAGTATGACTCTCAAGCCCACAAAATTAAGCGCTACCTCGCCGAAGGCAAGCCCTCATTCTTCACTATTGCTGATGATGGCACCTTGTACTTCAAGGGCCGCCTAGTGGTGCCATGTTCAGAGGAAAGCCAGGATATGACACAGGAGGTTATGAAAGAAGCTCATGATACGCCTTTGTCTATTCATCCCGGTAGTACAAAGATGTACCAGGACATTCGTTAGAGATTCTAGTGGTCTAATATGAAGCAAGACATTGCTCGATATGTTGCTGAGTGTGATGTTTTCCGTCGTATCAAAGCAGGGCATCAAAGGCCTGCTAGAACTCTGCAACCTATCTCAATTCCTGAATGGAAATGGGACCATGTTGAAATGGACTTCGTCACTGGATTTCCCAAATCACAGAAAGGTAACGATGCTATTCTAGTCGTCATTGACCGGCTTTCTAAAGTTGCACATTTTCTAGCGGTCAAAGAAACAATCACTGCTAGTCAGCTTGCAACTCTCTACATGTCCAGAATTGTTTCACTTCACGGTATTCCACTGGTTATCAGTTCAGACCGTGGCGGCTTGTTCACTTCAAGATTCTGGGCAAGTTTCCAAGAAGCTATGGGAACTCATCTGTCGTTCAGTACTGCGTTTCATCCTCAGTCGCAAGGTCAAGTTGAACGTGTCAACCAAGTTCTCAACATGCTTTGAGCTTGTGTAATTTCTTCGGCAAGAAATGGGAGGAATCTCTCCCTTATGCTGAGTTCTCTTATAATAATAGCTATCAGGCTAGTCTGAAGATGGCCCCCTTCGAAGTGCTATATGGACGAAAGTGTCGAACCCCTCTGAACTGGTCAGAAACTACGGAACGTCCACTCTACGGTCCGGATATTATCCAACAGGCCAAAGAACAAGTCCGCATTATTCGCGAGAATCTCAAGACTGCTCAGTCACGTCAGAAAAGTCAGTATGACCGTCATCACAAAGACATGGACTATCAACCTGGTAAAAAGGCTTATCTTCGAGTTACACCAATGAAGGGTGCTCACCGCTTCGGGATCAAGGGCAAGCTATCTCCTCGCTATATCGGTCCCTTCACTATTCTGGAAAGGCGTGGAAAAGTGGCATATCAACTGGAGCTTCCGCCGAACCTTTCTCAGGTTCACGATGTGTTCCACGTGTCACAGCTCCGTCGCTGCTTCAAGGACCCAATCCGAGCAGTGGATCATGAAGTGCTCGAATTGCAACACGACCTCTCCTATAAAGAGCATCCGGTCCGCATTCTCGACCAAGCTGAACGCCGCACATGTCAAAAGGCGATCAAATTCCTCAACGTCCAGTGGTCGCACCATTCTGAAGATGAAGCCACTTGGGAACGCGAGGACCGCCTGCGTGATGAATATCCCGCATTATTTCCTTCTACCTCCTAAATCTCGGGACGAGATTTCTTGTAGTGGAAGAGTTTTGTAACGCCCGGATGATTAAGCTACAGTGAAACTCTGCTAATGATGCCACGTCACCTCCGTTACTGTTGCTAATCTTTCGTTAGTTCAAAATCGGTTCAAAAATCAAATTCAAAATATGGCAAACCACCAAAAATTTCAAACATTGAAACAAAAATGTTCAGTTGGTGCCAAATATTGCACTGGTAATTATTGTGGAAAAAACATTTTTTTAGAAAATGCATAAATATTTTAAAGTGAGATAAAACAAAAAAGGAAATAAATAAAAAGGAAAAGAATAAAAACAGAAAAGAAAAAAAGAAAAAGAAAAAAAGGCACAGCCCGCCCCCCCCCCACTGGGCCATCTGTGGCCCAATTGGGCAAAGGCCCAGCCGGCCAGCCCACCCCACACCCCACTCCCTTATCCCCACTCCCTCCCGAAACCCTAACCCTTCGCCCCCCCCCCACTTCCCCACTCCCTCTCGCTTCCCCCCTCCCGATCCGATCTGGAACAGGGCTGCGACCCCGTCGCCGCTCGACGACCCGTCGACGCCTGCTGCTAGACTGCACGTCGCCGCCGCCCGAGGACCTCGCCGGAGGCCACCTCGTCGAGCCTTCCCAGCCGAACTGCCTCCACTGTGCGCGTCGTCCCCGTCCCCCACCTCAAGCCCCGCTCCCATTGCCCTACATCTACCTCGTGAGGCCTCCCCTTCTTTCCCCCCTATCTTGACGAGTTCGCACGCGCCCATCGTCACGCGCTCGCCCCGCCATGGTCGCGCCTCGACCGCGCCCCGACCCATGTGCTCCCTTGCACCTGTGTGCTCGCTGCGCGCACGCCGCGTGGCCGGCCGCCCGTAGTCACCGGTCGGCCTCCACTGCTCGCCGTGCATTGCTGCTACCCCGCCCGTTGCCACGCGCACCCGCGCTCACCTGCGCAGCCCACAGCTCGCGTGCGCGCCCTTCACCACGGCCCTCCTCGCCTCTGCTCTGCCCCCGCCGTCCCACTCCGGCCCCGACGCCCTCCCCCTCCTTCTCTGGCGACCGCCCGCACACCCGCGGCCTCGCCTCTGCTCTGCCCGCGCGGCTCCCTCCGCGCCGCTCCAGTCGCTTGCCGGTGTCGTGGCCGCCGGCGCCCCGCGGTGCTGGGCGGCGCCCGTTGCGGCTGCGCCCACGGCGCCCGCCCCTCGCCTGTGTGCCCGCAACCGCTGCCCGACGCCCGTGACCCACCGCCCGTTAGCTCCCGTGGGCCTATGACAAGGGGGCCCCACCCCAGAACGATTTATAAAAAAAGATTAAAAATAATAAAAATAAATTTAATTAATTAAGTAGGTAAATTAATTAATCATGTTTAATTAATATTGTTTAGTTAACTAATTAACTCTAATTAGCATGCTAATTAAATGTTAACAAATAGTTAGTCTTCAGCCTATGACATGTGGGACCCACATGTCAGTTCGACCTAGTCAACGCCCTGTTGACTGCTGGCGTCATGATGATGTCGGCAAACACTATTGTGTATAATGTTGATTTAAAATAATTAAATAAATCCTAAAGATGGTGTAAATCTTTTAAAATTAATACAAAATAAACCGTAGCCCGGATGGAAAAACTTTGTACATGAAAGTTACTCAGAACGACGAGACGAATCCGAATACGCAGCCTGTTCATCCGCCACACATCCCTAGCATAGCTAATGCGCAACTTTCCCCCTCTGGTTCGTCTGTCCGAAAACGCGAAACACCTAGAATACTTTCTCGGTTGTTTTCCCACTTCGTCGGTATCACCTCCTACTGCGTTAGGGCACACCTAGCACCGTTACTTGTCATGTCATGCATCGATATGCATCTGTTTGCATTGCATTCATTGTTTCTTCTCCCTCTTCTCTCCGGTAGACTACGAGACTGATGCCGTTGTTGGTGCCCCGATCGACTACGTTGTTGACGATCCCTACTTGCCAGAGCAACCAGGCAAGCCCCCCCCCCTTGATCACTAGATATCGCCTATTCTTCTCTCTACTACTTGCATTAGAGTAGTTTACAATGTTACTGCTTTCCGTTAATCCTATTCTGATGCATAGCATGTCCTTGCTACTACTGTTGTTACCTTTACCTGCAATCCTAAATGCTTAGTATAGGATGCTAGTATTCCATCAGTGGCCCTACATTCTTGTCCGTCTGCCATGCTATACTATCGGGTCGTGATCACTTGGGAGGTGATCACGGGTATATTCTTTTATACATAATATATGATACTTGTTGTGACTAAAGTCGGGTCGGCTCGTAGAGTACCCGCGAGTGATTCATGGTTTGGGACCGAAAGGACGTTTGTCCTGACGGCCCTCTGAGTGAACCTTTGTGGCGGAGCGACAGGGTAGGTTGAGACCACCTAGGAGAGAGGTGGGCCTGGCCCTGGTTAGCGTCTGCGGTTAATTCAATTAACACGCTTAACGAGATCTTGGTATTTGATCTGAGTCTAGCCACTGGCCTATACGCACTAACCAACTACGCGGGAACAGTTATGGGCACTCGACGTCGTGGTATCAGTCGAAGCCTTCTTGACATTAGCGACTGAGCAGCTCACGACGGATTGGACTGGAACGCCTGCTCTTGTATTAGGGAGGCTAGGTCTATTTCCGGCCGCCCTTGCAACGTGCAGGTGTGGAATGGGCGATGGGCCCAGACCCCTGCGCCATAGGATTTAGACCGGCGTGCTGACCGCTCTGTTATCCCTAGGTAGGGCTGCGACGTGTTGATCTTCCGAGGCCGGGCATGACCCAGGAAAGTGTGTCCGGCCAAAGGGGATCGAGCGTCTTGGGAAATGTGGTGCACCCCTGCAGGGAAGTTTATCTATTCGAATAGTTGTGTCCCTCGGTAAAAGGACGACCCAGAGTTGTACCTTGACCTTATGACAACTAGAACCGGACACTTAATAAAACACACCCTTCCAAGTGCCAGATACAACCCGGTGATCGCTCTCTCACAGGGCGACGAGGGGAGGATCGCCGGGTAGGATTATGCTATGCGTTGATACTTGGTTAACTTACCATATACTCTCTTCTTCTGCTTCAAGATGGAGGCTGCCAGAAGCGTAGTCTTCGATAGGACTGGCTATCCCCCTCTTATTCCGGCATTCTACAGTTCAGTCCACATATACTACCCCTTTCATTGATACCAATGCATATATAGTGTAGCTCCTTGCTTGCGAGTACTTTGGTTGAGTACTCACGGTTGCTTTGCTCCCCCTTTTCCCTTTCTATAACCGGTTGTTGCGACCAGACGTTGGAGCCCATGAGCCAAACGCCACCATCGACGACGACTCCTACTACACTGGAGGTGCCTACTACTACGTGCAGGCCGCTGACGACAACCAGGAGTAGTTTAGGAGGATCCCAGGCAGGAGGCCTACGCCTCTTTCGATCTGTATCCCAGTTTGTGCTAGCCTTCTTAAGGCAAACTTGTTTAACTTATGTCTGTACTCAGATATTGCTGCTTCCGCTGACTCGTCTATGATCGAGCTCTTGTATTCGAGCCCTCGAGGCCCCTGGCTTGTAATATGATGCTTGTATGACTTATTTTATTTGTAGAGTTGTGTTGTGATATCTTCCCGTGAGTACCTGATCTTGATCGTACACGTTTGCGTGTATGATTAGTGTATGATTGAATCGGGGGCGTCACAATTATTCAGCTTTCTCTGGAATGTGTGTATGCGGTAAATACCGGGAACTGGTCACAAGAGATCACAAGAGACAACACATTGGTCCATAGTTCCCAAAAATTGAGCCACTATGAAACCTTGTGCATGCTCACTATTTGGCATAATCCTGTCACATGACAACAAATTTTTTAGCAAACAATGATTGAAACATAGTCCTTGAGAGGCTGGACGACGAGACACTCGTGGGTGTGCTAGCGGGTTACTCTAGAATCATGTTGTCTTTACATACTTTTTCACTCCCTAATTTATGTTTTCATTGCTCAAAGAAAGAAAAAATTATTTCGTGCACTCCTGGCAAACAAGTGTTAACTAGGGGAAATAGAATTAGGTGCTACCATATTATTTTATCTAGTTGAGCAAGAGCTTTGAGTTGATTATCTTTGCTTCACTAACACTTACATAATAATCATGCCACCACTACAGCTATACTAAGTTTTCAGGTAGGAAGCGGGGGGCTATCTAGACGTACCTGTCGTAAGTGAACCAAAACCTTCTCATTATTTCAGTTTATACAACTGAGTTCCTTATGATTTGGGTTTCCCTCTATGTTGCTCGAGGACGATCAAGTTTAAGCTTGGGGGAGTTGACAAGTGTTCTTTTTTACACTCCTCTAACATGAGTTTAAACCGATATATTTCATTAGAACCGAGATATTTGCTCCAATATTGCCACTACTGACTAATGAATGCATTGGATTCCAAATATCCTTCCTTTATTTTGTTTCCACGGGAAATGGCTATTTATGGACGAAATCAAGCCAATACATGAAAAGAGTAAAGTGGAGATAGAGGGGATCAGTTGGGAGGCGCACCATAGGAAACAGAGCAAAGGACGGCGTTTCATACGAGCGCGCCCGCTCTTATGGGCGATCGTATGGCACGGAAACCGAGGCTCCTGGTCCCCCTGAACAGCCTTTATAAAGGGCCAACGCCAAATGGATAACAAGGGAGCACAGAACAAGCCAATCTTCGTCATCACCACCATAGCCATCTCCACCAACCCTAGCCACCGCCATTTCCCATCTCCATAGCCACAACCTTCACCACCACCATAGTTCTCAGCAATTTAGTCATACATGTAATCATGTATCACACACGACATCCATTTTAAGACATATTATCAATCTATCTATCTTCATGATGTGTTCTTCGATGTGTCCTTCGTGTGATCATGTGTTAGTAGTTCGATAAGGTCATGGGTTAAGGCAAGGGCCTTCCTAATGTATTTGTTGGAGGGGTCAATGAAAGGACTTTGAATTAACGTCTCGTATGTGTAACATAAAATTGTTCTGAGTTGTCTCTTGTCTCGTTCGTGTTCTTCATCCCTGCAGCTACCCAGAATCATAGAGAACGAGCCATGAAGAGGCTAAGGGAATGGAGACCGTGAAGTGTTATTCTAAACACCAGTGACAGAAAGGTTTAGTACGGTAACACGGATCCTATCCCTGGGGATTCACGAGGTGTAGTCATTAAACGTCCAATGCTTTTGTCTGATTATTGCAATCTTAATTATCGAGGCAACCCCGCGCGGCGGATAGGGCCTTTGGTTGGACAATTGACTCTTGATGCAGGACGTGTGCTGGTCAAGATGTAATTTGGACATATTCCCCACTTTGATACTTAACAAGCATATCTTGATGGGTGACTTCCAGAGCACAAAGTAAGAAGGTCCCGACACAAATATATGGTTGTAAGTATAAGTCCTCATATCCAAGCCTATTTTTATTATAAGTGTTCTTTTAGTGTCAACTTGATTTATCATCCGATACAAAGCTGGAATTAATTCTCTAACCAAACCTTGTTTGAAATCTTAGCTTAAAGGGCATCGTCCTCCTGTGGTTTCGATTACTTAGGGTCGCCTCCGGGGGAAAAGGCGAGAATCCTTTCTGCTTCATTTCCGGATCACCAAAGGAAGCAATCAGTATATCCCATTACAAGTGGGGCCCATATGCCAGTTTGCGCATTAGGGGTAGGTTATTAGGATCTACAAAAGCAACCCACCCTAATGATCTGAAAACTATTACAAGGACCCCAGTAACTATTTTCTGGGGACTCGAGATTTTATTTATCCTATTATAGGGCATCTCCAACGTGAACCCACAAAACGCATGCAAACGAGCGGACCGACGTGTCCGGATGATGCAAGTCATCCAACTCGGTGCCTATCGATCCATGGACGCATCCGCGTGTTCAAATCCTTTAAACCGGACGCAAACCGGTTGAAGGTTTGCCAGTGTCCAGACGTCCGCCACGTACATGTCTGACCGCCACGTCCCATCCAAAACCCTCTCTGCGTGAAGCGGTTGCCGCATATTCATGTTGGTCAGGCCGCATCAAAGCGGGCGTGACTCCACGACATTAATGTTGGTAAGAGTGACGCGATCGGACAAGGTGACCCTCACCCTTACACCGTTAGAAGGGCCACTCGGATGATGACACCGTCTATTACAGATTAGTTTAACTTTTTTAAGTTTTACTTTGACACCGTCTATTACAGATTAGTTTAACTTTTTTAAGTTTACTTTGACTGACAAAATATTGTAATTACGGACCAAAGTTTGGGACAAGCATTTGATGGCCGCCTTCCATTAGAGATGCCCCTACGTTCTATCTCCCGAAGTGATGAATACACTATTCGCGTCCTCGGACAAATATTATGCCCATTTTCTGGTCCGGCGCTGGAGATGCCCATAAGTTCTGCACCCGTTTTGGAACAAAGGTACTATCTCCCAAAGTCATGGTCACGCTCTTCGCTGGACTAGAACTGATTGTCATGGAAGTAACAAATAATTGCAGTGGTTCCCCGTCAAAGCCATGCCCGCTTGTGTCGACCGGTTAAAGACATGAGACACCAAATGGCTTGTGCAACAAATCGCCAACAAAAATCAAATTGGAGTAATACAATAACTATACCACAATACCAAATCAGGAGCAGAGACACAAAAGCAAAGGTTAAAAAGATGTCCTCAATCGAATAAAAGAAAGTCAAACAACAAAAGCGCACAGCCATTCTGTTATACTTTTACAACATATGTATAATGGAACGCCACAACAAGAATAGAACAAAATTCATGTGCAAAATTTTATCAACTCTAGTGTAACACCGAAGATAGAGAAGCCGATTCCGACATGAGCAGCTTGAGTTTAGAGTCAACCATTTTCTTGAACTCGGCTAGCACCTCATGTTCTGCTCCAACAATTCTTCTTACCACACCAGTAGAACTCCATGCTTCCAGAGACTGAGCAATTCGATCACCAAGCTCAGAGGCATGTGCTGCTGGTTTCTCTTCCAAGACTCTGAATGTCTGTCCTGGACCTTCATCGCCAGTTCCTTGCAAATATGACATTAAGATATCCAAACCTTGCTCCTCTGGACTCATCTGATCAGATAACCATTTTTGGACACTTCGGAGTGTTTCAATCAAGCACTGAACAGATCTTTGAATTCCTTGCAACTGAGGCATGTTTGGTCGCAGCGATGGGCCGCTTTTCTTTTTCTTCTTTCCTTGCGGGGCCACCACTCTCATGCAGGACTGGATTATGATGAGATGCCAAGAAATGGGTTCTGTAACCATTTGCACTAACAGTGGAATTTTATTTCCAGGACAAGTTAGGATTCTATTGGCATCAGTCAGGTGCTCCTCTATGCAAATTTTCACTAAGCTGTCCACAATCTCCCAAGAACTTGGGCTGCTCGGATCAGTTCTGGGGATCACTGATTCATTTGACCACAAGTTCATTGCATTAATAAATACAGCAAAACTCATCCAGCTCACAATATCAGGAGCAAAATCCTGAAAATACAGTTGTCAGCAAGGTGCAGTTGATGGGTTAATCATGGTACTGCAGTTGTGCAGCAATAAGAGCAAGGAGTCAAAACTACTGTTTCAAATAATTAAATCCATTTCAGTGAAGTGCAAAACAGTTTATTTCCACAAAGGATGTAATTAACTTGTAGAAAAAGTCAAAGGGAAGCATAACATTAGGGGTTGAATTGATTGAACCATTCCATTCAGCATACCAGGAGCAACAGATTACATAATCTTAAAGGTAGTGCTTTTGCGCTTTCAACAAAAAAAGGTATAAATACCAAGTACAGTTATTAAAAGCAACACTGCTTTAGAATTCAAGATTTAGCTTTGTAAGAGCATGGAAAGAACCATGTGCTTTTTACTTTCTAACCGAAGCAAGATGAATAGGCAAATAGTTAAATCATTCTTCAGATACAAAAAGACTGAAGAAAAGAATAGCTGATAGGTGAACAATATCGGCAGGTTATTAGGAAAGTAAATACAAAAAGGGAACAAATATTCAGTTAATTCATACCTTCATAGACTTCTTGCCTGAAGATATACCAAGAATCATGCTTAGAGCATCATCCATGGAATAGCCAATAGTCCTAGCATATTTCTCAAGTAAGGTTTTCATTTCCCCAACAGTGATATCAGAAACAGACCCATTGGGCTCAGTCTCCCTGAGGGAAGATACACAACCATGCATGGAAAGGTAAACAAGCCGGGGGACAAGACATTTTCTCTCAGCATCTCTCATCTTAGGGCCATCCTTCTCAGTAGATTTGTGCTTGCACTGCAATAAACATATAAAAAATTTAGAGGGAAGGAATGATTTAGTTGACAGGCTGAAACAAATTTGTAGGGAACTTTTGCTTAGTGTCTAGTCGGATAGAAATATCACTTCTTGCATTTGTTGTAATATAATCCCTCCGTTCCAAAATACTTGTCGTGGTTTTAGTTAAAATTTGAACTAAAACCACAACAAGTAATTTGGAACGGAGGGAGTACATAGGAAGTGTTTATCATCTCTCCATGCAATGCACCGAGGAGGCGTCTGCAACTGCCTCCAGGCCTTATCACTTCTTGCATTTGTTGTAATATACATAGGAAGTGTTTATCATCTCTCCATGCAATGCACCGAGGAGGCGACTGCAACTGCCTCCAGGCCTTACGGATTTTGGAGCCAATCGGAGTTGTGGTGCAGAAGAAAGTGGGCTGGGTTTTTCAGCACGCACCGATATCCACTCACTGGGCTAGGGATCATGTCACTCATGGGAAGGGGACATAGCCACCACAACTAAGGATCGCCACAGGCCCATCGACATTAAACAGGGTCGAATCGGCATTGGAAGGTGCAACCTGTGGGCAGGCTGCATTGGTGAAGTAAAAAAACACGCCATATTTTGGAGGGAGGTGGAGATGAGAAGAATGAAGAAGCATGTTGTTGAAAAAATAAAGTGTCCAGGCTAACGATGAAAAATAAATAAATAATAGGCTTGGCACGTGGAACCCTTCATGTGCAAGGGTTATGTCACCTGCCACGCGGAGGTATACTAGGTTTTTAGATCGTTCAGATAGTCAACTAGATGTCACACGGGTGATGCATATATTTTTTTCTTCAAAATATTAATTAAGTAATGCAATGAATGAAGGTGATAAGAAAGAAAATGTTTGAGCCGGTGTAAATGAAGGTTATAAGAAAATGACATACCACTTTGGCCCTAAAGCACGCAGGTGTCGAACTTTCATCAATTGGTTCTGTAAAATCACAAGTCCATAACAATAGTAAGAACTTTTGTGCTTCCAAGACCATAAATGATCCAACAAAGACACCAAAATGGATGGAAAAAACTAACTACCAAGCATGCAACATAGTGAGTTCAAAATGGTGCTATTGTCAAGCACAAAACAGATAAGAAACTTTGCATAGCATGAGAAGCTACCTGAAAGAAAATTTACACTGGTTGTTGGTGTCCACCAAGGACGTGCCTCGAGATCTTCATTAAAAGTTAAATGTTTCATGTTGTCTTCACTTGATAGATCAACCAAGCCTCCTCCATGATTCACATTTTCAAGAACAGACTGCAATTAGGGACAATTATCAGTATTGGCACGGGTTACATAAAAAATGAAAGGTACCGATACTCCCTCCTTTACGGTTTATAGGGCTTATCTCACAATTTTAGGTTTCCCATTTTATAAGTCTCAATTTGATTGTTCCCCATCACATGTTCAGATTTTAAGGTGCATTAAATCATTGGATGGAAGGATTAAGAGAAAATTCACCAATGCATGTACTTTATGCATGCATGCATTGCAATTAGTGCATTGGTAAACACAAGTTTTTGAGGAAAACGAGCACATTAATTGAGTATTTTTGCAAACTACAAAAATTATTCCACCACTCACCATCTACCTTGATTGGTGAGATTTTTGAATGGGCCCTATAAACCGGAAAGGAGGTAGTACTATTTACTTGTACAAGAAAATATTAACGCCTACGAGACGATGTCCTGATAGAATATCCATTTATAATAATAGAATTTTGTATGCACGGTTCAAAATGGCTACAGGTTGGAAAAGAAAAAGTAAATGTATTTCCTTCAAGCATCGATGTGTGCCGATAATTTTAATAAAACTACTTCCTGAATTTGGGGTTTGAAATTCATAAGTGACAACTAACCTCCACTTCCTCAAGAGACTCAGACTTCTGCTTCAGGCTCAGTATTACAGAATCAGATTTTACAGCAAGATACTGCATGGAGCGTTGCAAGCGATTTTTGAACTGCACAAATTCAATTACCTGGGCAACAATATCACAGAATAATGAGAAAATGCTGCAGAATATTTCTTTCGATAAGTAAACAACATAACTAGGGGGGGGGGGGTATTTGTTTTTTGAGATTATTTTTCTGTCAGAGTAACAGCTTCAATGAATTTTGCCCAACACCAAGCATATTTCCTTTTGGGGAACAAGTGACATGATCCAAGCTCCAAAGTTAAGCAGCATACTTATTTAACAAATAATGCAATAATTTAGATAAATATGGCATCAGCTTTGCAAGTATGTATCGTAGAGAAGAATTCTATAAATTATAATACCCTAACATTGAGCTATACAAACTACTAGCTCTGTATCAAAATATAAGACGTTTTTGTAGTTCAATTTGAACTGCAGAAACGTCTTATATTTTGGTACGGAGGGAGTATAATCACACAAACTAAGCAACAAAAGACCATGAAAATTTTCGCCCTAGATTCCAGTTTACATATCCGTTCTTGCTCGTGGTGATAGGTACTACTTTTCAAGCCCTGGCTGTGAACAGTGAGAACAAATAGTGGAAACTAAGTAGTAGTGCTCACAATCAGCGGGCAAATACAGATTACACCACTACTTTTATGTTGTACAGTGTAGTGAGAAGTAAAAAACTGTTGCTTACCTTTGAGTAAGTACGGTGCCTATATGCAAGACAGGTAAGATCAGCAGATTCTTTCAAATGATCATCCATGAACCTAAGATAATCCTTCACAAGACTGGCAGTTTGTTGCAAGCAATGAGAACTCAACATCTGTGGCAAGATGTGGTGTGAGACGGATTCTAGAAGAATGTTTTTGACCTCCAGGCTTACATACCTGTATACAAGAATACAGGTCAGGATAAATAGATGAAACCCTGGTCTCATCGAACAACCTCGAGGAAACAAACAAAAACCACTAATGACTAAGAAATAATTAGCAGATCAACATTTTACATAAACACAATTTATCCAATGTTCAAGAAAGCATTAAGCGGAAGTGGAAGGCCACAGCTTAGAGCAATGGCCGCTTAAGCGCAGCTTAACCGGGATTAAGCGTTTTTTTAATTGGCCAGAATTTGGCTGTTTTTGAATAATATGCACAAGAAAACAGGAAATATAGCACACAGGTAACAGAAAATATGAAATAGCATATAAGGTTCAGGTTCAGTTGTTCACACACCACAACAAATAGCCAAATAACACATAAGGATACGGTTCAGTGGTTCACACAGCAAGCATAAATGCATAATATTGTCTTAGAGCATATAAGATAAATGGCAGCTGCAGGCAAGCAGCAGCAGCAGCAGCCAAACAGCAGCCCCAGCCCAGCCCAAGCAGTAGTTCAGATCCAGTCCGGGGACGAGGAGGAAGAATGCATGGAGCTGAGTTGGATGCAGAACAGGAACAGCCGCCACTGGAGCTCTCCTCTCCCCCCTCCCCTTTTAACCCAGTAAACCCTAGCTGAACAGGCCAGTATTGGGCCAGGCCTTTATACCCCCCTTTTACCTCCAGCCCGTGGCCCATTCCTCGCTTTTTGAACGCTTAAGCGCGCTCAGCGGCCGCTAAATCCCGCTTTTTTTCGCTTAACGCTAAAACTTCCGCCTAGGGCAGAAGCAAAGCGTTTAGCTGTCGCTTAGCGCTTAAGCATGCTTAAGCCTAAAAACACTTTCTTGAACATTGAATTTATCTATAAGAAAAGCGCATGGGATGGAACAAATGAATTTCTTGTGAAAGCACCTTTTTACCATGGAGTTACCTATGGGACAATGGTCCGCTACGAAGCACGTTCTAAATAGTGAGAGCACTGTTCAAAATAGATCTGCAAGGGGAAAGATTACCATCGATGTGCCAACGGAAGAGCTCCCAAGTAAGAGTACAGATGCACCAGAGTAATCTTGTATTGCCAGACATGCCTGAGCAGACGAGCAAAATCGATATTATCATTCAGCTACGTAAAATAAACAGGTATAATATGTTTTTCTTTCAAAACCATAACTTGATTGAATATGGTATACTCCCTCTGTTTCTTTCAAAACCATAACTTGATTGAATATGGTATACTCCCTCTGTTCCTAAATATAAGTATTTTTAAAAATTTCAATATGGACTACATACGGATGTATAGACATATTTTAGAGTGTAACTGTAGATTCACTCATTTTGCTCCGTATGTAGTCTATATTGGAATCTCTAAGAAGACTTATATTTAGGAACGGAGGGAGTAGTAACTATTTGACATTATCTTGGCTTCATAAAGTGGAACAAAAGCATTCATTTACCTAACTTTTGTATTTTTAGACTTCATCAACAAGATAATATATTACCACAGGACATAGCAAATTTTAGATAGCCAATTCAGATAAGTCATGAAAATTAGAAGAGAGAAAAAGAAATAGAGTTTGTGGCTACTAGGATAAAATCTAATGTCACTTTTGTACAAGTGTAGCAACAACGCTTGGACAATAATACTCTTATGCTTCAAATGTAACCATCTTAGTCAACTCGGTAGCATAATTCAGTATGTCCTAAAAAGCTAATCCCTCCGTTCACAAATATAAGATGTTCTGGATGTTTCAATATGGAACGTACTGAAATGAGTGAACAGACACACTAAAATGTGTCTATATACATCTGATTCACACAAAAGTAACATCTTACATTTGTGAGCGGACGGAGTAGATATTTGGCTGACAATAAATCAACCACAGAACTCAATGATAAAAGATAGTGATAGACAAATGGATCTTCTAATCCCATGTTTCAACAGAAGATATGTGCATATCACAGTAGACTTACTTGCGAACAGTCAATCCAAACTCTAGCACCAAAACTGCTTCAAGTAAGTACCCCAAGTTCCTTGTACGCCAAAAAAGCTGTTCCAAGACATCACGAGTATATTTTAGTGCAGAAGAAGGGTAAATTTCGTTCAAGTACAAATTTAACAATTATCACAAACTCAATACTTATGAATAATTTCATAAACCTACAGATAGATCACATCACAAAACTACAGATTTAGGATTTTGAGTATGCAATGTGGACCCAGCATCAGTGGAAATGCATCGTAAACATGTTTTGTGATACAACTGGCCCTAAATCAGCACTTCGGTAAACTTGGTCCACAAGTCTAGAGCTTTCTGATATAATTGGTTCCAAGTCTAATTCTGTGAAATTGGTCAAGTATGGGAATTTTTTATGTGCTATATTAAACTTAACTCAGCCTATGTTGTCTCAACAGCGGTCCAAAGCCTGGGTAAAGGAGGAGGATCGTGATAGGCTTGGCAAGCCAACGTCAAAACTCGGCCACTCTTATATGGAGATAAAACCCAGAAGAAAATCATAGGGGCATAAACCTCTCAGCGAAGCGCCATAGCGGAACCCGGGTGTGGTATCAAATGGGCAAGGGCCGGTGACAAGTGAGCAAGGATCGAGTCGTCGCATCCTTAGTGGTGCGCTACATCGACGCCCGGGTGTAGTGAAAAATGAGCAAGGGTCTTCACATTTGACTCGACGAGTGCAAAGGGCAAGGAAGCTAGCTGAGCCTAGGAGGATCCGCTTAGGTAGCTGGAACATAGGGTCCCTGAGAGGTAAGCTACGGATGCTAATTGATACAGCGGTGAGAGGTGTTGATATCCTTTGCCTCCAAGAAACCAAATGGAGGGGACGGAAGGCGAAGGAGGTGGAGGATACCAACTTCAAGCGGTGGTACACACGGACAACTGCAAACAAAAATGGAGTAGGCATCTTGATCAACAAGAACCTCAAGTATGGAGTGGTAGACATCAAGAGGCATGGGGACCGGATTATCCTGGTCAAGCTAGTAGTTGGGGACTTAGTTGTCAATGTTATCAGCTCGTACGCAAGTAGACCACAATGAGAACACCAAGAGGGAGTTCTGGGAAGGCCCGATGACATGGCTAGCAGTGTACCTATTCGCGAGAAGCTCTTCATAGGAGGAGACCTCAATGGCCACGGGTACATCTAACACAAGTTTTGAAGGGGTGCATGGAGGATTTGGCTATGGCATCAGGAATCAAGGAGAAGATGTCTTAAGCTTTGTTCTAGCCTATGATAAGATCGTAGCTAACACCCTCTTTAAATAGAGAAAATCACATCTAGCGACTTTTCGTAGTGGTCAACACTCTCGCCAAATTGATTTCATTCTATCGAGAAGAGAAGACATGCGTGCTTGCCTAGATTGTAAGGTGATATCTGGAGAGTGTTGTACCTCAGCATAAGCTTGTGGTGGCTGACTTTTGCTTCCAGATTCATGTCCAGTGGGATAAGCATGCCAAAGTCGCTAGAACGAAGTGGTGGAAGCTCAAGGGTGAGGTGGCTCAGGCGTTCGAGAGGGTCATTAAGGAGGGCCTTTGGGAGGAAGAAGTGATGCAGCCAATATGTGGATGAAGATGGCGACTTGCATTCGTAAGGTGGCTGCAGAGGAGTTTGGAGTGTCTAGGGGAAGTAGAAGCAAAGCTAAAGATACCTGGTGGTGGAACGATGATGTCCAGAAGGCTATTAAGGAGAAGAAATAATGTTTTGCCTTTACCTGGATAGGAGTGCAGACATCATAGGTTAGACACGAAGGAAGTCAAAAGTGACATCGATAAGATGGCCAAGATCCAGCAGAGGAAGACGAGGGATGTTCGACCAAGTCAAATGCATCAAGGACGGAGCAGATCAGCTCCTGGTGAAGGACGAGGAGATCGCATAGATGGCGGAAGTACTTCACCAAGCTGTTCAATGGAGAGAATGAGAACTCAACCATTGAACTAGATGACTCCTTTGATGATACTAGGAGACGACTCCTTTGATGATACCAGCAGGCATTTTGGGCAGCGAATCCAGGAGTGGGGTCAATGAGGCTTCAAAAAGGATGAAAGGAGGCGAGGCTATGGGCCCTGATTGTATCCCCATTGAGGTGTGGAGAGGCCTCGGAGACATAGCGATAGTATGGCTAACTAAGCTTTTCAACCTCATTTTCCAGGCAAACTAGATGTCAGAAGAATGGAGGCGGAGTATATTAGTACCAATCTTCAAGAACAAGGAGGATGTTCAAAGTTGTACTAATTACCGTGGAATTAAGTTGATGAGCCATACAATGAAGCTATGGGAGAGAGTCATTGAGCACCGCTTAAGAATGAAAAGCATGACCAAAAATCAATTTGGTATCATTCCTAGGAGGTCGAGCATGGAAGCCATTTTGTTGGTACGACAACTGATGGAGATAAAGAGAGCAAAAGACGGACCCGCATATGGTGTTCATTGACATGGAGAAGACCCACGATAAGATACCGCGGAATGTCATGTGGTGGCCTTGGAGAAACACAGTCCCAACAAAGTACATTACTCTCATAGAGGACATGTACCATAATGTTGTGACACGTGTTCAAACAAGTGATTGCAACACCGATAACTTTCTGATTAAAATAGAACTGCACCAGGGGTCAGCTTTGAGCCCTTATCTTTTTGCTTTGGTGACGGATGAGGTCACAAGGGATATACAAGGAGATATCCAATGGTGTATGGTCTTTGCAGATGATGTGGTGCTAGTCGATGATAATCTGACGGGGGTTAATAAAAAGTTAGAGCTATGGAGGCAAACCTTAGAATCGAAAGGATTTAGGCTTAGTAGAACTAGAACCGAGTAAATGAGGTGCGGTTTCGATGCTATTAGGCACGAGGAGGTTAGCCTTGATGGGCAGGTGGTACCTCAAAAGGACACCTTTCAACATTTGGGGTCAATGCTGCATAAGGATGGGGATATAGATGAAGATGTGAACCATCGAATCAAAGCCGGATGGATGAAGTGGCGCCGAGCTTCTGGGGTTCTCTGTGACAAGAGAATGCCACAAAAGCTAAAAGGCGGATTCTATAGGACGGCGATTCAACCCGCAATGTTGTATGGCACTGAGTGTTGGCCGACTAAAAGGCGACATGTTCAACAGTTAGGTGTAGTGGAGATGCGCATGTTGAGATGAATGTGTGGCCACACAAGGGAGGGTCGGGTCCGGAACAATGATATGCGGGATAGGGTTGGGATAGCACCAATTGAAGAGAAGCTTGTCCAACATCATCTGAGATGGTTTGGGCATATTCAGCGCAAGCCTCCAGAAGCTCCAGTGGTGATAATGTCAAGAAATGTCGGGGTAGACCGAACTAGACATGGGAGGAGTCCATAAAGAGAGATCTGAAGACCTGGAGTATGAGTCCACAAAGAGAGATCTGAAGGACTGGAGTATGAGTCCATAAAGAGAGATCTGAATTTCTGAAGGACTGGAGTATCACCAAAGAACTAGCCATGGACAGGGGTGCGTGGAAGCTAGCTATCCATGTGCTAGAACCATGAGTTGGTTGCGAGATCTTATGGGTTTCAGCTCTAGCCTACCCCAACTTGTTTGGGACCAAGGCTTTGTCGTTGTTGTTGCTGCTGCTGCTATATTAAACTTGTCTTTTGTGTTCTCATATTAATAAATGTAAAAATGACACTGAGAAATGTGCAAGCAGCTGGATAATATAATTGTTCTCGAAAGTTCATGTAAAAACATATAGCACAATCACGATGCATTGACCAGGAGGATATAGGAATGCACTCTTCAAGCAGGTGGCAAATAACGGACTGTGGTACCGGATTATAAATTACTAAAATGGACACTTCCCAGACCCTGTTTCTCTCATACAAGTAATAATCAGCTACAGCTACATACCTGCACAAGAATATTGCTAGCCATAGACAGCAGTTCTTCTCCATGCATGCTTTCCTGAGGATCTAAGTCTCTTGAGAGAGGCAAGTTTTTGTAAAATGTCTCGACCATTCCTTTTGCAATGCGCTGAAGATCTGAATTGGCATATCAATTTAAGGTATAAGAATAAATGGTTGGTTAACACAGCATAGTACAGCTTTTCAAATTAAACAAACATATAGAAACACAATAATGTGATTTCTGGAGAAGGTGGACCTGTAGTTGACTTTGATAATAAAGTTCCCAAAAGTTCTTGAACCTTAAAAGTAGTTATTGTCAAACCCAATGCTTTGACTGAAACGGATGATGCATCAAAAGATCTGGAAATTGTATCTAGCAACTCCGTTATTTCATCACCCGATAGCATGTGGAGGTATATTTCAACATCTGACGATGAGCAAGACAAGTGACCAAATCTGCAAGGCCAAACACTGTTGTTAGCTACAAATTAGAGATGAACGTGAAAACATAGAAAGAACTATTATCAATATTTTCAAGAATGCAGATACAGATGGTGCCATGATGTAGTACCAGTAGATCTAAAATTAGACATCTAAAACACAAGATTGCACAGACATGGACACACATGTACAAGGCACCGCATAACACGGTATGGGCTAGAAAAGCGAAACTTTTACCATTACAAGAAAATGGTGAGCTCACATGGATACAGTGTCATACATTTAAATATCAAAGTTAATAATATATGGAGTGTGGTTTATAACTATTGACAGAATAGTTTAGCTTATACCCATGCTTTTATAGCAACAGCATGGGTCATGTGTAATGGTGCCAACTATCAAATGAAAAAGAGAGGCATAGGTGAGGATGCATATTGGAAGGTACGGTACAATCTCCCAGTATTTTTGGATGGTTGCTTCTGATGCCAAGGAGGTGATAGTATGAATATGCCAGAATCTGTAGGAAACATAGCCTCTACCAATGTCTAAAGAGCACCGAACACAAAGTTTGATGAATCAGCAACACATGATAATAGAGAAGTGAATAGCAATAGAGAAATATCCAATTAACTTTCTAGAAATTCAAAATGTGACTATTTAAATAAGCTTTCATAAATTATACATATTGGACATCAAAATTTCAGAAGCAACAGAAACTGGCTTATTGCAAGCTGAAGACTGTGATCTCCATGCTTGCACATGGTATAGAGTATAAAGAGATTCCAAATGGGCACAGAAACAGAAAGAAGATGCACCCCGACAGACCTGTGGAAATAGTTTACCAAAGCTTCCATAAACTTTGTTGAGTTTCCACTGAGGCGGTGTTGCCGTTCAATTTCAATATTGGCTAGATGAGGACCTCTAACAGAGTCACTGGAGTCATTTTTTTGTAGCTTTTGCACAAATAACAATGCACTTGCAAGGCGAGATTCAACCTACAAACATGTAATTTCAGTAAACCGGGTGCATGTCACCAAAACAAGGTAAAAGAGAATTGCTTCAGGTGGAGGACGTACCACCTCCTCACTGAGAGAAGTCTTGTTCGAATCTACAGAGCAGGAAGAACAAGTATGTTCGCCAGTGGTTGGTTTAGGCAGCTTCACGTCACGCTCCAGCAGACAGCCTAAATAATGGAGAAAGGACTCCCAGTCATCAGGACTGCCCAGTCAAAAGAGAAAAAGACAATTATCAAAAACTAAACAGAAGAAAGCAGAAATTTCCAAACGCTGAATGTATGGATAAAATATGCTGCGACAACTAGAGGAAGGAGCGAGATAAAAAAACATGAAAACAAAACAGTGAGTGGCATAGCAATGGTCCCTAATTGAGATATCAACATCAAAAGCTTGAAATTAAATAAAAACCACAGTAATTACAGGATTATGATTCTATATCAAAATAGGTAAGTCCATACACATTTTCTAGGAAGCAAACAGCGCGTTCAGAAAGACAGGCCTGCCTTTGTACTTAGTAGCACATTTATGGTGTTATTTTAAAGGGCTCATCTCCAAAAAAAGATATATTATATTAGTTTCACTTACGAGTCCAATTGAGTTAAAGTGCTTTGAGTCTCACGCCACATTTAATTCATAGAGATGAGAGAGAGGGAATTAGTGGTCATGCATGCATCTTATTCTACATGCACCATGCAAGTCCAATTAGAGGAAGGGTGCTGCACTTATTGTTTCGGGAGTCAAACGTGTGGGAAATATTTCATCGGGCAGTTCTGTGTCCACAAAAGTCATGCCATCCACTCACCATCTACCTTGGTTGATGAGATTTATTTGAGCCCTCTAAACCGGAAGAGAGGGAGTAGTATGCACATCATCGAGTATGATCATGAACAGAGTTGTTGGTATTGTGCTACTTCTTCCTATAAGCTGTTGAGTGAGAAATTTCTAAGTGGGTAGAGCAATACATGTCTTGGAACAAGTTGATAACGCACACTTAAGCAGTAATTGGTCAAAGGCAAACTTTGTACAACAACTGAAAATGTAGAGTTAATGACAGAAAGCATTACCAAGATTCAAGAACCTTCTGATATATCTCAGAAGCGGCCACATAGTTACACGCTTGAGTAAGAAGACGTCCCTGTCAACTTGAAGTCAGGTAAAATGTAAGTGGTTATCAATTTCATTACCAAGCATATTAGAGGGGGAGAGAAAAAAGGACTTAAAAGTTAGAAGTTAAAGTAACCTTTTGTACACATGTACAGATTGTAAGTGCTAGAGGTGCAACAGACATTAGATAACCACCAGTAGAAACACTAAGGGCATAACGTTTTCACTAAAACCACAGTACAGGAAACTACTTTAACTGTATGTTCATCATAGTTTTCAGAAACTTGCCAGGTTCTGAACTAATTACGGTATTCCATAGTAATTCAATGCAGAAAGAAGTACAGAACAGCTGGTTTAGCTATCAATTCAGATATTGCTATGGTGTACATGCAGAAAAGCACTCTAGCCTCTGCACTGAAGTTCAGTGTGATCACTGAGGTCGGAGAGCGCCACATTGCCATAATACTCTCACCCACCCTGTTGCCCATTTAATGAACAGAAATAACCATAAGAAAGAATAAGTATGTAATACTTCAGTCTATACTCTAGAAGAAGGAAGGGCAACCCGGTGCATGTAGCTCCCGCTTGCGCAGGGTCCGGGGAAGGGTCCGACCACTTTGGGTCAATAGTACGCAGCCTTTCCCTACATTTCTGTAAGAGGCTGTTTCCAGGACTTGAACCCGTGACCTCATGGTCACAAGGCAGCAGCTTTACCACTGTGCCAAGGCTCCCCTTCATTGGAAAATCATTTAAACGATGACAACAATGAGAACGCCTTCCAGTCCCAAACAAGTTGGGGTAGGCTAGAGTTGAAACCCATAAGATATCGAAACCTGGCACGTGGATAGCTAACTTCCACGCACACCTGTCCATGGCTAAATCTTTGGTGATATTCCAGTCCTTCAGATCCTCCCATTGTCAAGTTTGGTCTACCCCGACCTCTCTTGACATAAGAAAATAATGTAAAGTTACCATAAATTCCTCTTGATGATTATAAAGATGATAAAACAAACTGTGACTTCTGACTGGTATCCAGATTCCAGATGAGTAGCAATCAAGACAAGACACTGTCAAATAAATGAATCTTGAAATTACCTGCAAACGAAGCTTGTCCTCCTCCCTTCCCATAAGAGACCCCAAGTCTCCAGATAGAACTTCCAAAGCAGCATCATACTTTGCCTGCTGTTCCAGAATTGAAACATAGAGAGAAAGTGCTGCAAGTAGTATAACCACGTTAAAAGAGAACAAATCTTGAGGAGAAAAAGATAACCTCATACATTGTGCATTTTAGGTAAGCAGGGATACCTTCTGGCTCATGTAAACTATGTGAACTTATGTGCTTTTTAAGCAATGCTTCAGCAAATGCTAACAATTTCTCACCTCCGCTGCTAAAATATGCCTGCCATGGGCAAAATGGAAGTCATGTAACATAATAGCACATATGGAATGCAAGGTAATCATAGCTAATAATGCTATATGCAAGCCCTCAACTTACATGTTCTAGCTAGTAGGTATGGCATAAGTATTGCTATTAAATATTGAATTGAATGTTTTCCAGATGAAAAAAAGGAGATCGGAGAAGGAATATGCTAGTGCACATGTGCAATAACGTTTCACACTGAAGACTTCAAAGAATTAGGTTCACATGCAGTGTGTGCTTGGATTGTGACCAAAGTGTCACCTGCCAAAATTTTGGCTATGACCAAAAAATTAGTCTATGTATGGATGGTTGCTTATTTTTTTGGCATGCCAATGCTCTTTGGCCAACTCTAGTTCATTCTACTCCCTCCGTCCCAAAATAAGTGACTCAACTTTGTACTGGCTTTAGTGCAAAGTTAGTACAAAGTTGAGTCACTTATTTTGGGACGGAGGGAGTACTTCCTAATGCTGGCCAACTCATTGACAAACAAAACCTCAACCAAAGTTTTGGCTAGCCAATGTTTTGGTAGGGCAACCTTGGGCATAAACCAAACACAACTTGTATACTTCCTGTGATGCAATATCGCATTGCATCAGATGGATAATTCGTACCTAGAGCATTCATGCATCGTATCTATTTCGCCAATTATCAGAGTAGTACAAAAAATAGTGCCTACACTATAACAAGTTACTACATTGCATCCAATGGACAAATGCATCACACCTAACAAAACTAGTATGTTGCCCAAAATTTACAGTGGTTTTGTAATATACAAGAATTGATAGGTCAGCCCTTAGATGGAGTCCATGAGACCAGTAGCAATTTTTCCTATCTTCCACTTTCGTTTATGTCCTGCGTGCTCCCAATCCCTCTCAGTATTATTTTCCTACCCACTCTCTTCAGTAAATCAGTAAGTGCTATACATGCACAGTGTCCCTCAGTATTATTTTCCCCTCCCACTATCTTCAGCATATCTATACACACAGAGTGCTCCCAATCCCTCACAGTATTTCTCCCCATCCACTATCTTCAGTGAATGCTATACAAAAACAGTGTATAAGCGTGTATCACTCATCCCTCCCTCCCCTATAAAAGGTGGTTTTTAGAGATTGGCAGCTCCAGAATCTAATACATAGATTAGAAAAGAATGCATCTTTTAGACAGGTTAACCGCAATCCATTTCAACCATCACAAGATCTTCTATTCTTCTTAAAAAGAGTCCTGCTTCATTTTGCATAAGTTTACTCAAAACGGTCGTAGTGTTCTCTTTTTCAGCTTTGTTCAGTAAGGTCATACATTTTAATCCAGTCATGCATGTGTGATCAATGAAAAGACAATTCCACGTGTGAACCAACAAGATATATTACTCTAATAATATTTGTTAGTTCCAATAATACATTTCCATTTGTTCTACTAGCCCTAGTTATTCCACTGATACTTCTATTTCTTCCACCAGATATCTTCAGAATCGTTACACTGACATTGTTTATTTGTTAGACTAATAATTTGTATTTGCTCCACTAATATTCTATTATGAAGTATGTGCTCTAGTAGTACACTCTGGATTGCATCCACGTGGTACCTTCTATTATTGTACTGAAGCATCTTCCAATTGCTCCCACGGTACATTTCTTTTGTTCCCCATCACATTTATACTGAAAGCTTCACACAAGAAGTATTTCCCTCTATTATACTTAATTTTCAAATATGGTGTCCGTTTTGGAAGAAAGAAAATCCAAAACTAGAAGTCTCCCAAAAGTGGGAAGCCGAACGACGGAATGATATCAACTGCTTGAATGCTGTATATGGCCTCCCTATCCTCTGTCCAATTACCAAACCCTAGAACCATCACTCCATCAGCGTGTCCATACATCCATAGGAGTCATGCAATGCATTGTTTTCATGTAGAGATTTCTTAATTTCCAGTGAGCAAGAAAATGATAGTGTGCCATTACAATTGCTTCAACTAAAATTGTGAATGCAGAACTTGTAACTCATGTATGTATGCTGAACCTACCTGCAGTTGAATACTGCAGACTGCCCAAAGCAAAAACCTTTCTTCTCCTACAGTTTTGTACATTCTAAGCGCTGTCTGCAAAACACATAAAGGTGGGAGGATCAAGAACTGAACAAGGGAACACAAAGAATTCAAATTGAGCAATTAGCAAAATACCATCATACCTGTTGTTGCTTCACATATGAGTACTCTCTGACGTAGCAATTAAAGAGTCCCATCATTAATTCCAAGTTATTAGGGTATTTTGTACAAGCATACTCATAGCATGAAGTTGCAAGGTCCACTGGCAGAAATACAATCAGTCACATTATAATTTAGAAAAATGGTGACGTCAAACAGATAAGGCAAACAGTGAAGTATAAACATACATCTCTCAAGCCTTTGAAACACTATCTGTAGTGTGCTAAGGGTGAGATCGTCAAAATGGAAAATGTTATTTGAGTACAATAGCTCCTTGGCTTCCAAACAGACACTCAGTGCTTCATCAGGCTTTCCCATCCTTTCCAAAGTAAGAGCCTTGAGAGCCTGAAATTAGATAATTAAACAGTGTCATTTAATCGCATTCTAAATACAGCCAACATAAAGTCATTAGTTCTTATCAAAACTGAGTTGATCATGTTGACTAAAAACGGTAGCAGCATGAAAACGGTGGTTCTGTTACAAGATCTTCAACAGATAAAAAGGAATAAGTCAAGGCCATGCTAACTGAAATTGTCACACAAAACAAATACAGCATGTCAGATTTGCAAGGTCCAGGCTGATTTGAGAGACAGCTCTACAATACTACAGACAATATACGTCCCTAAATGTCTAAGGAAGAGTTTAGTATCCTAACTTTAATAGCATTATATCATAAAGTACAAACAGTGCCTAATCTCAAGTTTCTGAACTAATTGATTTGCTACCACAGCTCAAGAGTTAGTATCTTGCCACCTGCTGGAACCAAGGCATTGGTTTCACTTCTGGGGCTAAGCTTGACAAAAACGAATGGCCAAGTTTAAACTAAATGGCATGCTAGTTGACACTTGTGAGCTAAGCAAGTAAAAGCCCGTTCATCTGGGATAGGACCCCTGTAGTTCTCTTAACAAAATATCTTTGTCCCCTACCTCTCTAGCTTCAATGGAAGTTCCATCAGTCCACAATACCCATTTACTTCTATATATCACCTCATTCCCACCATATCCTCTCCTCCCATCCAACTTGATACGCAGCAATCTAGCAAACTTTTGCTAGGGAGAGGAATTTAAGGCCTTCAAATAAACCCACTGTGAATTAGACGGCTCAGCTTAATGGGAGTGGCTTCAGAATGCCAGTAGTTCCCCACGTTAGTCTGAGCATTTTGTTTCCTAGGATTGCCACAACCTCTTCCTACCAGACCCCTCAATAAGAAGCCTCCTATTGAATTTGTGCGCCCAGCTAGTCATAGGTGGCCTAAGAGTCTTTAAATCAGTGTGAACAGCTCAAGCAAGTTAGTATGAGCTAGAACTAGCAAGCAATTCAGCACAATGCACAAGAAGCCATATAGCTTCCATCGATGCAACTGGTACCTCGATCCGTTTGATTAAAAAAACACAGGACGCTCCAAATATAAGCATCGAAAGAAACCACACCCATTTTCCAAGCCAGATTCATCAGACCGTGACGGGAACTACAGAAAAATGGGGACGAGGAGGACCGAGGGAACTCACGAGGGCGTAGGGTGAGGTGGGGTGCTTGGCGAGGAGCGCGGTGCAGAGCTTGAGCGCGGACTTGTACTGTCGCGAGTCGACGGCGTCCCAGATCGGCCGCACCCGCCGCTCCGGAATTCCGCCGGCGAGCCCGAACTTGCTGGCCATGTCAGCCGGCCCTCGCGATCTAGGGTTAGGGTTTCGAGCGGCGGGAGGTGGAGCGGGTGGGAGCGGGAGGAGGAAGAAGGGGAGAGCCGCGGAGGCACAGCGCGGAAGGGTTTATCGAGTCGGGGTGTGACGGCGGCGCGGCTCGTGCGCAGGGCGACCCGAGTGGGCACGTCCGAGGAAGGAGCGTGGCCAGGGTCCGGACCGTCGATGGCAGGATGTGCGGCGTAGGTTCGTCTGCCGTGTGAGACTGAGCGGGGAGGAGATGCCGTAACCCTATTAGGGAGGTTGCCGAGTTCTGGACCGTTGAATTCCGGGTGGGCGGTGTAGATCGACGGAGAGAGAAAACGGTGCCTGGGCCTTGCACCAGAACGGCAGAACCGGATGAGAAGTGACGATATGGTGGTCGGACTATTGGTGCCGTTTGGCCCCACACGACAGCAGAGCCGAAAGTGATCAAAGGAACACGTTCATTTTATTTTCCTTTTTTATTTCAAACACACTTCGCCACTTTATTCAACTTGCGAAGGCCTAGCGACTTGCACGCAGGCCAGAAAAATAGGGATTGCATCATAGTTTATTACAGGATATTAATGTCCAAAGCCTTTCGAACAGTTAAATGAGCAACCTCTTTTGCCTGTTTAAGAACTCTTTTTTTCGAGAAAACGCAAAGAGACAAGTTTAAAATCCTTAGAAAAAACTAACTAACTCACGAATCTCACGTAAAATATGGAATGCAATTGATCGTTCGGAGTTTGATTCCTAGGGTAACGGGACTTTTTGGGTCGGTTGGACTTATTGGTTGTGTGCATCAAGCTATGCAGAGGCCGGTCTTTCTTTCGATGCGGTTCTATCACCTCGATATATCAATTCAATGAAATGTTCTTTATATATAAAAAAAAAGAGTAACGGGACTTCTTTGCAATCAGTCTTCACGTGCATCTTTTGAAGGCCTTTATCTCTCACAAAACAGACGGCATCTCTGCAAGCAAGTAGCTCAACTGATAAAGGATCCACAACATGGTCATAACTTGCTCTCGCTACAACAATGGAAGACCTAGAATGGTCCCTGGCAGCAAAACCAGCTCCTCCTCTTCGACGACGCTCATCTGTCACCCCATATGTGTTTATCTTGGTCCATTATAGCTTTTCTGGTTCATTTCTCATGCGCTTGAGCAACCACATTTATGATATGTGCTAGAACTTCAAGGGTCCGCACAATATCATCAATGATAGCCATAGACTCATGTGGCTGGTACGTGAATTCACCATGGGTGTAATTGCCATGGGAGTGTTGCAGCGCCTATATGATGGTAACTATTGTCGCAACCTTGTCCCGAGCTACAATGCTTGGATACAACCTATCCATTGCCCATGTGATCGGGTGCAACTTGGGGGCTTTAATACTGAAGTGAGTTTCGATTGCCTCCCAAAAACGTCTAGCGTGATCACATGTCAAGAGAGTATAGTACAAACTTTTGTCATCATTCCCACATAACGAAAAAACATCATTTTACATAATACTCCGCAGCTCGCCCAAACATGGCAGCAAAGCTTGCACCACTTTTCACGGGAATACTCTGATTTTAGGAAGAACCTTAACCTCCAAAGTGCCTTCCAATCCTTGTCAGCGCACCTTAGTCTCTCTAACTTTTTCTTTGAAACGTTCATCCATCAACTCTTTGTAAGTAGATTTACCGTATAAATACCTGACTTCTCCCATGCCCATGCCCATATGTCTTCATTTGCTCGCCTCAGCCTTTGGCGTGCTTAAGATTGTGTGCACATCCAGAGCATAGAAAGTGTCTCGAACTAACTCCTCACTCCATTGATCGGAGTCAGGTTCCAGAAGGTCGGCTACCATATGGGCTGAATTTTCTGTAAGTTGTCTCATCGGCTTCATCTTGCCTTGACATTGAATACACTGATCATACCACACCTCCGCTTTCATTCCGTTCCCTATTCTCCTAATTAGGCCCTTACGGAGCAAGTCCTTGCCTTGAATTATGGCTTACCATGTGGCTGGAGCTCTCGAAGGACACTATACAGACAAAATGTCTCCTGATGGGACACGTTCATTTTCTATTTGCGTGGGCTTGTATCAACCCGATGACTTTATCTTGATTTACATGTATCAGGATTACCCATCAATGAAAAATATCAGGTTTGTCTCAAAAGAAACTTGCATCAGGAGGTTTTGGTGGGTTTTCATTTCAGCAAAGTCATGGCTCGCCCGCTCAGCTTTTCGTATTCCTAGTTTGAGGAACTATCCATTTTCCATGGATGTTCTTATAACTTTCGTTGGGTCATAACATCGGTAGGAAGACAAATATGCGGATTGGTAATCGCCAAGACGTCACGTCAGGCTACCGTTGGATTTGGAATTGTAACACAAGTAAAGCGAGGCACACAATATACCCAGGTCGAGGCCTCCAATACGGATAAAACTCCTACTTCTCGTCTTGCTTCTTTTCTTGTACCAGCATGACACTTGTGCTTTGCTACAGAGTAAATGTATTTATATGATGCGGGGGGAGGAACCGAGAGACCGTCTGGCCAAAACGTTGCAGGCGTGAAGCATGGCGGTCCTCCATCACGGCACAAAGGGTCGATGATGTCAAGAATGATGGGTCGACTGAGGGTAAGGTTCTTTAGGACACCAGTTCGGGACTTAGACATGATCCTAAGTGAAATTGATCCGGGTGAACAACGCTAAGTTCACCCCGCCCATCTGCTACTACCACTGCCAATTCACGCATCCTACTTCCGCTAGCACCAGCATGGGAATGGTGATTGGAATGGGAATGTGGGGCGGAGGGTGAGAGGGTTTGTCACTTTGGTCGTTCCTCCTTTATCTCTCGTTTCGTTTCTCGGCATGGTCGCTTCGGTATACAGTGTCCTCAACATTGTTGCCGCCGAACCCGAGGCACGGAGTTCGGCGACACGATGGCCACCACAGAGCTTGTCCACATGCAGTCGAGCGTCGAGCAACGACATGCAACATGGAGGCGAAGCGAAGGCGTGAGGCTGACGTTGCTGCTAGGGACCATTAAATGGACCAGATTCGACTATTGTAACGAGCAGGAGAGCTAAACATTGAAGTATATGACCTGAACAGGAAATATGAAACACCAAAGAAAAAATGTTGCAAAAATTATAATAACATACCACTTCCAAGGTTCATCCAACCCATGAGCAGGACAAATCCTAAGCATCTTTGTCATTCGTTCCCATGATTGGGCTAGATGGCCATTGTCATGTTGCTTAAATTCATAATAATGTTTCTTAACCGTATTATCTTAGGTGTAGGATAATACTTTCCAATCAAAAACAACCTTACACTATTCTATGGATACTATCATAGAGTTGACACCCATGTGCTTGACACAGTCTGAAACTGCAGAAATGATTTGGTCTTTAACAGAACAACAAATATTCATTTTTTGCAGGTTATCTTCTGAGCCACTGCGTTGATTCATATGTGGTCGCTAGTCACTCCGACGGAGCCAGGGAGCGTATGGTTACTGGATCTATCCGACGGGAGATGGTAGCACGGGCTATTTTCAACCGGTTTGGATGACGGTTATGTAATAGGATAGCAATTAGTTTTCCTATCTTTTTTATGCCAGCTGGTCGTGGCTTTTACTTTTATTTTTTCTGCTCTTTGTGAGCATTTTTTGTTCTTTTGTTTGAGACATCAAGACTTGTGTTGGACCTATTTGCTTATTAGTTCTGATGCAGAGACCAAGAAGCTCCCCCTTTTTGAAAAATGAAAAAAAAGTGCTTGACAAACAAACAAATACCAGAGAAATCAGCCGGTGAATCTACATTAGAGTTGAACTTTTCCATGTCCTAGTTTATAAATCACACTAATTTGAACGAGCTCATCCTAGTTAAAAATACATACTCGGGTTCTACTAGATAATGTGCTAGTTTAATTCTAACGTAATTTGTTTGAAAAATTACAGTGTTATGCGCTACTCCCTCCGTTTCAAAATAGATGACTCGACTTTATACTTAGGGAGTATGTGGCAATAGCAGTAAACTGGCAAAAGTGGGGAAAGGCAAAGCGGTCAAGTGATAAAAGTGTATATAAGGCTAGTCATACTGAGAGTAACTTAGCTAGTAACATAGCGCACTCCAAGAAAATTTTGCTTATATGGCATGTAGTTAATGAGAAGTGGTAACATAATATGTTAATGTAACATAGCGCTTCCCAATACAAGATGAGTCTACAAACTAATAAATGAAATCCTCTACGACACTACTACTATGTTACTTTACACTATAAAGATAATAACTTAAACTAGTGTCATATGCATGACACTAGTATAAGTATAAATTACTCATCACTATGACCAGCCTAAGCCGGACAAAATCTTCAGGCTACTTGAGAGAACAAAACAAGCGAATATGTCTATGCCTAACTGGTTAGTCGCGCAACTCCAATCGTCGCCGTCGCTGCGTCATGTGGATCTGCGCGAGCGTGCTCCACCTGGTCCCACCCAACAACCCCTATTCTAATTTTCTCAGCGCTATACGCGGCACCGCGGTAGAAATACAGGTCACATCGTACCTATCTCGCTCGGCCATTCCCCACCGCTCAGTCCTCCTCTCTCTCGTTCCCCATCCCCATCTTCTGTCGATTCTGGCGCACCGCCGGCTCCCTTCTCCCCCACCATGGCCACACAACGTCGGGTCGCTCCTCCTCCATGGCCGCGAGACCACCTCCCGTGAGATGTGCTTCTTCACCGGCAGGCAATTCTTCTCCGCCCATGCCCTGCTGCCTCTGTCGCCAGATCCGCCATCGAGGAAAGATGGAGCAGTGTGGCTGCCTCATCGCCATGGTGGGGATGGTGAAAGGATGCTGGGCGTCCACGAACAACGAGCATCACCACCACCACCACTGGAACAGCTCGGTGGTGGCCAGATCTAGAGTCCAGTGAGGAGTCAAGAGCTCCTCCTCATCTTCCCCGTTTGTCTTCTTCAAAGAGTATAGGTAGCAGAGATTCCTCTCCTTGTTTTTTCTTAAGCAAGATTTTTATTCTTCTCTCAATCTTTCAAGATACATCTGGTTTCGTGTGTGATAGTAGCTTCTATCCGATGTATTTTTCTTCCAGCACACTTAGGAATATGGATTGATCTTATTTTGTTTCCTCCATTGCAGTTTTCAGCAATTGACTGCACTCGTTTTGCCCCTCTCCAGTCTCCATACTCAGGAATTTTTTTATTGATCTGAATGTGTATCTTATAATTCTTACCTGAATTTAATGGAAGAAACGAGGATCTACTGCTATCTCTGAACTGTTTGGTTACTGTAATTATTATTGCCTTGGTTTTGTACACGAAACATACTAACCTAGTTTGGGAATTTTTCTAACAATACATGAATATTTTCAGAAGAACTTTATCAAAAAAATCCAAAGGACTTAATAATAAATGAATCAAATAGAATATTTGTACTGAACTTTACAAAAGAAACTCAAAGGACTTTCTAAGATATGAAGAACTTATCTCGTTAATTTTATAAAGTCCTTTGGATTGTCTCAATCAAGTTCTTGGATGGTCAACATAAAGTTCAGTTGAAAAACTAATGAACTTCTCAATAAAAATCAGAAGAACTTTTGAGAAAACCACCAGATTCTGTAATAGTTACTTTGTATTTTGTAAAGTTCTGTGGGATTTCCAATAGAGTTCTCTACACTCATCTAAAAAATTCTTTGGTATTATCCAGTAGTTAATTTCATTAGTTTTTTCTGACAATAATTTCGGTATTTTTTCTATAATCATTTGTCACATTTAGTTGAACACATGATTATCGTTCATTACGCATTTAATTTAACGGTCAATTAGCCTTAAAAGCCCTTCTGTCTCTCGCGCAGATGTAGTTTAAAATTAGAATTGTGCAGTACTAGACCCAACCCACACCACTCCGATTCCTTGTGCCTGTCTGTGTGGGCCAGTCTGTGTGGGCCAGTCTGGTATCTGCAATACGGGAGAGAGAATGTCACAAGAAAACTGATGTACGCTAGAATACAACGAATCTTTGTGGGACCTGACTGCATGCTGATTTGACGTGCATGCTAGATGTCTGGAAGAGATATGAGTTGCGCGCAAAATGTGTTGGGAAAAATCCAGGTCCCAAAACAAGCTACTTTGATCTGTTTCCTCAAAGAAGAAGAAAAGATCAACCTGATCTGCAAACTGCGAAGCCTCTCCAAACTTTCTTCGGGGTTAAGTACCACCGATTTATTTCTAGTAGGTGTGAATCCCCCTGCGTAGATCAAGAAAGAGGAAACAAAAAGCTCATCGCCCTTCTGCTGCTCAGAAAGCTTGGCGTGTCCCGCGCGGCCGGCAAGGACGCTCTCAAGTCACGAACTGCCTGCTGGACCCATCGTGCGGACTCTTGCTGCAGAGACTTCACGAGCCGGTCATCCTTCGCCTTGGTCTGATCACTGCTTGATCGCATGCAATGGAAGCTTCCAACGTGCACCATCTTCTCACTTTCCAGGCGACGACTCTGGCATTGACCGTCGACCATTCTTCCGGCGGCCGACCGGGACTGGCACCAAAGCGCGCCTACCTTAAGCGACCAGCCATCGCCAATTCGCCATTGCTACCTAAGTTAGCCACAGCTCCCTCGCAGTCGCCGCCAAGACGATCGCGTGGGACTGCGAGAGCCGGAGCAACCGAGCGCGCGCGGCGGCGAGATGGCGGCGTCGCAGGAGTACATGGACAAGGCGCTGCTCCGGCGGAGCTACCGCAACGTCTGGCATACCGACCTCACCAACGCCATCCAGGCGGATTTCCCATGTGCGTATCCTATTCTTCCAACTTATGAAGCAGTAGCTGTTTTGATTTCTTAAGATATGCCAGGACCTGACTTACTTTTTGTGTCTTTTTGTTCTTCCTTTTGATGCAGACTGCTGTCTGTCGCTGTGGTGGTGAGTGGGCACTGTTCCGATCCTCTGGATCCCAGCTGATGAATTCTAACAAATGTGTATCTGTTTTGTGTTCTGATGTTATCCAGCGGCCCATGCGTCTCCTACATGCTCCGCAGGCGTGCTCTCTACCACGACATGTCGAGGTGAGGCTTAAATTTGATTCTTCTAGTATTTCCTTTGATTTGTACTGGTGCAGTTCTCTGTTCTTTAGTCTCGCTAATCCATGCGTCTCTGTCGGCGTTCCAGATATGTGTGCTGCGCCGGGTACATGCCATGCAGCGGCAGGTGCGGCGAGAGCAAATGCCCAGAACTATGCCTCGCAACAGAGGTGCGTGCGTGACACATGCGTTCTTCTACCTCTTGGCCTCCTCTTGATTTTCAGCTCTGATCAACCGGATTTCCAGGCGTTCCTCTGCTTCGGCAGCTCGGTTGCTTCGACCAGGTTCCTGCTGCAGGACGAGTTCAACATCCAGACGACCCAGTGCGACAACTGCATCATCGTACTTACCACCATCACCTCATTCCCACTGCTATCTTCGTTTCACAACTTTGCAGGTGATTATAACTTACCTCTGAACCCGTTTTGGTCACTGCGTGCGTGCAGAGCTCCATGTTCTGCCTCCAGCAGCTGGCCTGCATCTGCTCCCTGGTCGCCTGCATCGTAGGCAACCAGGAGCTCTCCGAGGCTTCGCAGGCGATCTCCTGCGTCTCTGACACGGTCTACTGGACGTAAGGCACTCTCTGACTTCTTCCCCAGGCCATTTGAAGAAACATTCTTTCTGAACTGCATGAATTTGTTTGTGCAGGGTTTGCTCCTGTATGCAGGTAATGGCACACGAGCTTTGCTTCTCAAACAACTGAAGTTTTCTTATTCCTTGATGACATTGAACACTTGAGCCGACGCTGACACGGCGATCGATCTAATGGAATTTTCCAGACGCAGCACAAGGTGGAGATGGACAAGAGGGACGGCAAGCTGGGCGGGGCTGTGATGACGGTCCCTCCGATGCAGCAGATGTCGCGCATCGATCAGCCGATGCCGCCTCAGGTCGGGTATGCGCCGCAGCCAGCGTCCTACAGGTAGTTCTGTGGGATCTTGGGCTGCCGTTGCGAGTGGGAAATGGATGGAGATCAAGTAGCTGATATTATGTTCCTGTTTGTATGCCATTGTGACTTGATTTTTTTTGAGAGGCATTGTGACTTGATTTATGAGTGTGTAAACTGTCCTCCTGTTATAGTAGGCGAATTTTGAGGCTTGGGGTCAGCTTAGAATTTTGTCATATTTTTTTGCATCCAAATATTCCAGCAAGTGAGAATGATTATATCAATAGCAATCTACGTAGGGAATTTACTACAGAACCAGAACAGCCTCGTCATAAAAGGAGAGACCTCTTCTTCTGTCACGGAGAAGAAAATCCCAGCATGATAAAGCAAACTCAAAGTCCCAGGAGAGATGCAAAAGAGTTTCCTCAGTGCTTTGTTGACAAAGGCTGCAATTATAATTATTCATATAGAAGTCTTTCCTCTTGAGCAGAGCTTTGGTGTTTGTTCTGTCGTGGAGAGCCAACCAGAAAAAGATCTTACGTTTGAGTCTACTTTCATTCTTTGAGTTTTTTTTTTGAAAATCACATGGCCTTTAAAGTTTCCCGTAACGTTTGTATACATTTTGGTGGAGGAGTATTTGTTAGGCTGATCACTGCAAATCCAGATGTCCTTTCCATCCAGCTGGGAGCCCTGTGGCAAAAGGTTTTGAAGCTCAATGAACTGATCATATGCTTGAACTGAAAATGGCCCATGGAAGAGTTCAGAAAGGTCAACAGAGGCCTTGACCAATGAAAGAGGCACCATAACATCTTTGGCAAAAGAGTGCAATTCAGGAAATTTATGAGCAAGTGCCCCATCAGTCCAATTATCATGCGAGAACAATATTGTATCCCCTTCCTCATGCTTTACACACACAGTGTTGTTTTGAACTGAAAGCAGGAATGAGGTTCAACACACTTTGCATTAGCCATCTGAGCGCGTATATATACAGTTACAGAAAGCCTCAGGGGCCAGATTGTGTGCCACTACTCGCACGTACACAAACCCACTCACGCGCTACCTAGGCCACGTACAGGCGCGGTGACCATGCACACGCGCACTCACACTCTGTATGCTAACACCCCCCGCAGCTGGAGCGTCGGGTGTAGAGACGCACAAGCTGGAGCGAAATTCCCTGAAGATATCAGTGGGCAATCCTTTCGTCATCACGTCAGTGAACTGCTGACGCGTAGGGACGTGAAGGACGCGGAACTCGCCGAGCGCCACGCACTCCCGAACGAAGAGGATGTCCAGGTCGATATGCTTGGTACGCCGGTGGTGCACAGGGTTGCTGGAGAGGTAGACGGCCGACACATTGCTGTAGAAAACCAGCGTGGCGGAGCGGAGTGGGCAGTGGAGTTCACCGAGCAGCTGTCGGAGCCACACGCACTCGGCGACGGCATTGGCCACGCCACGGTACTCAGCTTCGGCGGAGGAGCGCGATATAGTGGCCTGATGCTTAGACGACCAGCTGACGAGGGCGTTGCCGAGGAACACACAGAATCCGGAGGTGGAACGGCGCGTGTCAGGGCAGCCGGCCCAGTCGGCATCCGTGTAGGCGCGGAGATCAAGCGCCGACGATGCGTGAAGATGAAGACCAAGCGCACTGGTGCCCTGGACGTAGCGCAACGTGCGCTTGAGGAGCGTGCGGTGACACTCGCGTGGGTCATGCATGTGGAGGCATATTTGCTGCACCGCGTAGGCAAGCTCGGGCCTGGTGATCGTCAGGTACTGTGGAGCACCGGCCAAGCTGCGGTACGCGGTGGGATCAGCGACAGGAGGACCATTGTAATGCCCCGAGACCGATGCGCCAGGTGTCTTCCAGTTATTCGTTGTTTGTTGCCGTGTCATTCGCTTGTGTGTTGCATCTTGTCATGTCATCATGTGCATTGCATCATCATGCTTTCAAAACTTGCATTAGCCCGGGTCTTCCAGTTTCTTCCGTTGTCCGTTCTGAGCCCAGACACACTCGCACGCGCCCGCGGCATGTCCAAAATATTATTTTATAAGTGGCCGGAAAATGTTCTCGGAATGGGTTGAAAGTTGGCATGTGGTGTTGTTATGTTGTAGGTAGGCCGCCTGCCAAGTTTCATCGCAATCGGAGTTCGTTTGATAGCCCAACCGTTAAACTATAGCGGCATAGTAGCCGGTCTAACGTCGGACGTTTTCGGTCTCCGAAAACTGTTGCCGGGCTTTCCCTCTCTTTCCTCTCTAGTCCGTTTACACAGTCCGCTACCTACCACCAGGTTGAACCTAACCTCTCTCGTCAGCCCGCGGTCCTCCACGCGCGCGTCTGAAAGCTGTCCCGGACCCGACCCGGGCAGTCATCACCGTTGGATCCGGATCATCCCCAAACGTCTACAAAACATCTCCGTTTTGTTTATTAGACGCCCTAGCCTATTTTTCCCGACCGTACAATTTTGATCGGAGGGACAAGATAGCCCCTAACCTAACCAACTCGCTATATATATTAGACTAACCCGAGACCGAATCCCTAATTTTTAGGGATCCTCCTAGCTTCCGCCGCCACTCCTCTTGTGTCCTCCCACCTCGGGTTCTTCCCCAATTCAAATCCTCCCTCGATTTATCCAACCGGACCAACCACTCATCGCCTGCCCGATCCACCACCGCAGCAAGCCACCGCACCAGCAGGACCCCGCGTCCCCGCTCCACCCCTCCTTCTCCCTGTTCATCTCGTTGCTCCCTCCCATCTCAAATCTCTTTTTTTCTCTCTTTCTACAGGAACATGACGAGGCCATGGAAGCCGCCCTTTCGTACCTCGTCGCCGGCCCCTGCCCGCCGGAGCTGTGCCTCCCTGGACCCGCGGCTGTGGAGTCGGTCTTCGTCCACGCCGCGCCTGCCTTGTCTCGCTCACCATCGTCGCCGGGAGCTCCAAGCCGCCCCCAAGATCTGCTCCATTCCATCGTCTCCGCGCCAAGTTCCCTTGCTCGGACCCGCAAGCCGTTCCCGCACCGACGTGCTCCTGCAGCGCGCCGAGCCACCTAGCGCCTTCACCACCCCGGCAAGCTTCGCCGCCTGACCTCGGAACGGCCAGGTCCGGCCGGCCTCCGTCAGCCCCGTCGCGCCTCCATGGACTTCCCCGTCCACCGCGCACCCGTCCTGGAGTTCGTCCGCCTCCCCAATCCGCCACGAACCAGATCCGGGCCGGAGACCCCTGTTCCCGGCCGTTCCCTGCCATTGGCGCCGCCTTCTTCAGGTCGCTGCGCCCACACGCGAGGACGGTGACCGCGACGACGAGTTTTGCCCGCGCCTGGACCCGCTCGATCCCCGTTGACCGCGCACGTCGCCCGATTGGGCCAGATCCGCGCGTGGGCCTCCTTGCCTCGCCAAGGCCCAGCGCCCTGCCGGCCTCCCTTCTCCACCGACCGGCCCATAAGGCCTGGTGAGCAGCCCCCTGTCCCTGTGCACTTTTGGGCCGACCAAATTCGGCCTGGGACATGTTTTTTTTCCGCAGAACGTTTTTTTCTATTAATCCTAAGACTGCAGATTTGCAGAAAAGTCCCTAGAGTTCATGCATATAATAACTTCAGAACCGTGCATCGGATTAAAATAAATTATATATGAAAATGCTTAGAATTATGTGTAGATTAATAATATGCCTTTTTCATCTATGTTTAAAATGCTTAAAATGATGTTTGATTAAATTTGCTCCTATGCCATGCTAAAATGCTTTATTTCGTAACTAAATAACCGTAACTCGGAATTTAATAAACTTTATATGTAAATGGGGTGGAAAAATGCCTAGATTATCATGGTGGCTTTACTTTTCATGTTTAAAAACTCTAAAATTGTGTTTAGGGCAGAACAGTACCAAATTCATAATATGCACATGAGGATTTTTCGGACTTGTTGTTTGTTGTTCCGGCCTCATTTAAATTTTCCTAGATAGGTAGTTTTATTATGCTTCACCTCTTGCCATGCTAAACAACATTTAATATTGTTGAGTTCACAAACGGGATCGAACTAAATTAATTGATGTGGTGTTCCGTCAATATGCAACTCGTTGCATATTGAGCTCCACTTAATTTGTAGTATTGCTTGTTGCACTTTGCCATGCCATGCTTCATTAAACCGGACATGCATCATACTTGATTGTGCATTATACCATGATTATGTGATGATTGTTTACTATGTTGTTTGCTTGTTTCTGGTGTGCTTCTTCGGGTTGGTTCCGATAACGTCGTGTTTGTGAGGATCCGTTCGACTACGTCCGTTTGTCTTCTTCATGGACTCGTTCTTCTTCCTTGCGGGATCTCAGGCAAGATGACCATACCCTCGAAATCACTTCTATCTTTGCTTGCTAGTTGCTCGCTCTATTTCTTTGCCTATGCTACGATACCTACCACTTGCTTATCATGCCTTCCATATTGCCATGTCAACCTCTAACCCACCTTGTCCTAGCAAACCGTTGTTTGGCTATGTTACCGCTTTGCTCAGCCCCTCTTATAGCGTTGATAGTTGCAGGTGAAGATTGGAGTTTGTTCCATGTTGGAACATGGATTTGTTGGGATATCACAATATCTCTTATTCTAATTAATGCATCTATATACTTGGTAAAGGGTGGAAGGCTCGGCCTTATGCCTGGTGTTTTGTTCCACTCTTGCCGCCTTAGTTTCCGTCATACCGGTGTTATGTTCCTTGATTTTGCGTTCCTTACACGGTTGGGTTATAATGGGAACCCCTTGACAGTTCGCCTTGAATAAAACTCCTCCAGCAAGGCCCAACATTGGTTTTACCATTTGCCACCTAGCCCTTTTTCCCTTGGGTCAGCCAACCAAGGGTCATATTTATTTTAACCCCCCCGGGCCAGTGCTCCTTTGAGTTTTGGTCCAAACTAGAGTCCTTTGCAGCGCCCCCTCGGGGAAACTCAAGGTTTGGTTTTAGCTGTACGGAGCGCTCATCCGGTGTGCCCTGAGAACGAGATATGTGCAGCTCCTATCGGGATTTGTCGGCACATCTGGGTGGCTTTGCTGGTCTTGTTTTACCATTGTCGAAATGTTTTGTAACCGGGATTCCGAGCCTGATCGGATCTTCCTGGGAGAAGGAATATCCTTCGTTGACCGTGAGAGCTTGTGATGGGCTAAGTTGGGACACCCATGCAGGGATTTGAACTTTCGAAAGCCGTGCCCGCGGTTATGGGCAGATGGGAATTTGTTAATGTCCGGTTGTAGAAAACATGAAAGTTATCTTAATTAAAATGCATCAACCGCGTGTGTAGCCGTGATGGTCTCTTTTCGGCGGAGTCCGGGAAGTGAACACGGTGTTGGAGTTATGCTTGACATAGGTTGCTCTAGGATCACTTCTTGATCATAGATTCTCGACCGTGCCTTGCCTTCTCTTCTCGCTCTCATTTGCGTATGTTAGCCACCATATATGCTAGTCGCTTGCTGCAGCTCCACATTATACCTTTTACCCTTCCTATAAGCTTAAATAGTCTTGATCGCGAGGGTGTGAGATTGCTGAGTCCCCGTGACTCACAGATACTTCCAAAACCAGCTTGCAGGTGCCGATGATATCGTGCAGGTGATGCAACCAAGCTCAAGGAGGAGCTCGATGAAGTTCGTGTTCGTTATGTTGTTCCATTTTCTAGTTGATCAGTAGTGGAGCCCAGTTGGGGCGATCGGGGATCTGTAGCATTAGGGGTAGTCTTCTTTTATTTTGGTTCCGTAGTCGGACCTTGATTGTATCTGGATGATGTAATGTTATATTCATGTTTTGTGTGAAGTGGCGATTGTAAGCCAACTATGTATCCCTTTCATTATTCATTATATGGGTTGTGTGAAGATTACCTATCTTGCGACATTGCCTTCAATGCGGTTATGCCTCTAAGTCGTGCTCCGACACGTGGGAGATATAGCCTCATCGAGGGTGTTACAACCATCAGCGGAGGGAAGCTTGGCCTTGGTGTGGACCAGCATGACGGCTGGCTTGCAGTTGTTCATGTCGACGCGGTCGAGGATGTCATCGACGTACTATTCTTGCGAGAGGAAGAAGCTAGTGGACGACCGCGAGTCATGGATGCCAAGGAAGAAGTGAAGAGCACCGAGGTCCTTCATAGCAAATTCGGCAATGAGCTTGGTGATGACGAGTTGAAGCAGTGACGTGGTCGAGGCAGTAAGGACGATGTCGTCCACATACAACAACAAGTATGCGGTGTCGTCTGCGTCGTGGTAGGTGAACAGCGACGTGTCGGAGCGTGTCGCAGCGAAGCCGATGGTGCGCAGGAACTCGACAAAGCACAGAAACCAGGCCCGCGACGCCTGTTTGAGACCGTAGAGCGATCACGAGAGGCGGCAGACATGGTCCGGCTTGCCGGAGTCGACGAAGCCAGCGGGCTGGAGGCAGAAAACTTCCTCGTCAAGCTTGCCATGAAGAAAAGCGTTCTTCACGTCAAGTTGATTGACAGGCCAATCGCGCGAGGCGGCGAGCGTGAGCACCGTCCAGATTGTAGCAGGCTTGACGACGGGGGAGAAAGTCTCGCCGTAGTCGATGCCGGGGCGTTGATGGAAGCCGCGCACGACCCAACGTGCTTTCTACCGTTCGAGGGTGTCGTCGGCGCGAGGTTTATGCCGGAAAACCCATTTTCTGGTGATGATGTTGGCGCACCGAGGACGGGGCACGAGCTCCCATGTCTGGTTGCGGATGAGGGCGGTGAACTCGTCGCGCATGGTGGCGAGCCAGTTGGGGTCGCGTAGAGCAGATCGCACCGACTTGGGGAGCGGTGAGATGTCCGGCGAGGTTGTGGAAGTGGCGACTAGCACGTAGTCGATGAACTGCTTGTTTGGGCGGAAGACGCCGGCGCGGCCACGAGTCAGGGGCCCAGCAGCGACCGGCGCGGCAGGCGCCGCGGAGGGAGCAGGGCTCGGCGAGGAGGACGCAGCAGAGGCGCTGGGCGTCGAGGCGGCGCTGCCACTGGATGATGATCGGACGGAGCCGCTTGAATCAGAAGCGCGCACGCCAGGCGGAGACCCTTGGGCACCATCAGATGCGGATCGAGCACTCCCGCTTGAAGCAGAAACACGCGCGCCACGCACAAGCTCGAGAGCACCGTCAGATGTTGATCGGGCAGGCCCGCTCGGTGCATGAGAGAGCACCGCGGGAGAGACGGCCGGGGCAGCACCAGAGCCACGGAGCACCTGCAAAACGGGCGAAGCAGCTGCAGATGGTGGTGTAGGAGGCGGAGCTAGGTTAGGAGCAGCGAACGGGAAGCTGAGCTCATCAAACCGAACATTGCGAGAGGTGAGCACACGCCGCGTAACAGGGTCAAAGCAGCGGTAACCATGATGATCAGCAGGGTAACCGAGGAAGATGCACGCGACCGAGCGAGGTGTGAGCTTGTGAGCAGCGGTGGAGGAGGTGTTGGGAAAACACAAACAACCGAACACACGCAAGAGGGAGTAGTTGGGGGGAGTGCCAAGCAGGAGTTCATACGGTGTCACCGGTGAGCTCGAGCGACATGGACGCCGGTTCTGAAGATAAGTAGCAGTATTGAGAGCCTCGGCCCAAAATCGTGGGTGCATGGAATCAGGGAAGAGGAGCGAGCGAACCCCATAATTTAGTGTACGAAGGGAGCACTCAGCCTTTCCATTTTGTTGACTTGTGTAAGGGCAGGAAAGACGAAACACAGTGCCGTGAGAATCAAGGAGTGATCGCACGACAGCGTTGTTGAATTCTCGACCGTTGTCAGTCTATAGTGCAAGGACAGGACGCTGGAATTGTGTATGAACATAGGAAAAAAAAGAGCGCAGAACCGGAAGCACATCAGATTTGCGCTGGAGTGGGAAAGTCCACACGTAATGAGTGAAATCGTCAAGTATCACAAGGTAAAATTCATATCCTGAAATGCTTACAACGGGAGAAGTCCAGACATCTAAATGCAACAACTGAAAGGGAAAGAAACTGTGCGACGTCGAGGCATGGAAGGGGAGGCAGGTATGCTTGCCAAATCGACATGCCCGACAAGTGTGTGGAGTGGAATTGCTGCAGTTGAAGGGGTACTGACGAAGCGAGGCGACATGCAGGTGCCCAAGACGTTGGTGCCAGAGGTCTACGGTGACCGCGCCGGCGAAGGCAGAACGCGGGGGAGCCGAATAAGAACCAGCAATAGAGTAGAGATCACCGGTCGAATCACTGCGCAGAATCACTGTCCGGGTGCGGCGGTCCTTTACAGAGAAACCAAAAGCATCAAACTCCACATTGACAGGATTATCATGACAAAGTTGACGAACTGATAGAAGATTCTTAATAAGATATGGAGACAGGACAACATTGCGAAGTATAAGTGGAGAGGAAGTAGTGATGAGAGAGCCCGTGGCCACATGAGTGATAGGAAGGTGATCACCGTTACCGACGATGATGGAGGAGGAAGAAAGAGAGGGACGGATGTTGTGGAGATTACTAGGAGAAGAGGCCATGTGCGCTGTGGCCCCCGTGTCGAGGTACCAGTCAGAAGTGCTCCCTGACGAGGACGGACCGGCAGTAGCGCTGTGGAGCGTGGCCTGGAGGGAGGTCATGTCCCACGCGGGCGCGAGGCCGAGTGGTGGGGCGGGACCAGCCGGAGCAGCCCACAGAGGCGCGTAGTTGTTGTAGTAGCCTCCGTAGCCATATGGTGGTGGTGGCGCGGGGGGAGCAGTAGCCAGCATGGCTTGCTGGTGGGGTGTGCCAGGGTGCGGTCCGAGCACGCCGACGCCCGGAGCACGCCAGGCGACGGGCTAGGCCTGAACAAGACCCGTCCAGGAGCTGGATCCGGGAGCAGGGGCAGGGTAGCCAGGTGCCTGGGGCGGGAGAGGAGCCGGCTGGGGGGCGCCCCCTCGTTCCCACGGCCGCGCTTCTTGCCGCGTCCGCGCCCGCGTCCGGCGCCAGATGGGTCACCAGTTGGAGAAGGAGGCGGGGGCGGCGTAGAAGTGCTACACCCAGCCACCAGCGCATGCGCCGTCTGCAGGTGCGCGGACTGCTCGGCGCGGTGCTCCTCGAGCATGAGGAAGGCGCAAGTCTGCAGGAAGGTGGGGAGCGGCACACGAGCAGTGATGTGCGGGATGGCATGGTGGTACTGACGACCAAGACCACGCAGGAGATGGAACACCTGGCGGGTCTCGGTGACGGGTTGCCCCAGATCGCAGAGCTGATCCGTGAAAAGCTTCAGCTTCGTGCAGTACTGCATAATGGATAGCTCACCCTGAACGACGGCGTGGTACTCGGCGTCGACGTAGACGGCGCACGAGAGATGGTTGGCGGTGAAAGAGCTTGCCGACGACAGTCCAGACGGCGAGGGCGGAGTCCTCGGGCTGCATCACCGCATCAAGCAGCTCCGGGGCGATGGTGGAGTACAGCCAATGAACCACTGTGTGATCCGCCATGAGCCATTCGGGGTCGTCGGGGCGGGGAAGTGCTATCACAGAAACGTGGTCGCGAAGCCCGAACATGCCGAGGATAGCGTCAAAGTGACGGCGCCACTGAGCGTGGTTGCCGGCGTTGAGGTCGAGGATGACCGGGACATGGCGCCGGATGTCCACGATGGGAAGAACAGAGGCAGTCGGGAGGGGAGCAACGCCAACAGGAGCGGCCGGCGCAAGATGGAGCGCAGCTGGAGCCGCGACTGGAGGCGGGGGAACGGCGGCAGGGTGGCCGCCATCATCAGGGAGATCGCCGTTGTGGGAGGGGGGAGGGGCGTGGTTGTCAAACCCATCCATGGCAGCGGAAGGTGGTTGGTTGCGTGAGAGGATGAGGCTCCTAAGCGTCTGATACCATGAAAGCAGGAATGAGGTTCAACACACTTTGCATTAGCCATCTGAGGGCGTATATATACAGTTACAGAATGCCTCAGGGGCCAGATTGTGTGCCACTACTCGCACGTACACAAACCCACTCACGCACTACCTAGGCCACGTACAGGCGCAGTGACCATGCACACACGCACTCACACTCTGTATGCTAACATGAACATCTTTCCACCAAAAGTAACCATCAAGTTTATTTTGAAGTGAGCTTCAACCATAATATTTTTCCCAGATAAGCTTAACTCATGGTAAATCATCCTTGTTACATAATTTGTAAAGATGCTTAATAAGCGGAGCTTTATTGTGAGCGGTGACATCCAGAATACCAAGGCCACATTAGTCCTTGGGTTTGCAAATTTTATCCCAGGCAATAAGAGCAGTTTCATGATCTTCCATACCAAACTTCCACAAAGACGGTGCCTCAAATATTCACATGGGGACCTGGGTACAGTGAGCTTCGCCTCTCTTATCCCACTTCTGGAGACATTATTCATAGTATATGCAAGGAATAAATTGATATCGTCATGGTGTCAGCGATTAATCATACTCGAACTAGTAAGTTGACTCAAGTTTTATTTCTCTGTGAGATGAGACTCGATAACTCAACAACTGTTGACAATTTATTGGCTACAAATTTTTGAAAATTTTCATTCTATAGTTCTCATGCAAGAGCGTTAAGCAAATATTCAGAACAAGATGTACACAAGACATACCTCAACACGTTCAAAAAGATATTGTCTTATGACATAAGTAAAAAAACATAGGATGGGGGAAGTTCTATCCAAATACTACGTCGTCATTCATTATGGAAGAGAACCTCACTAGGCATATGCTCCACCAGATAGACATCACCATAAAAAGATCTCTGTCCTCCGGCTTCTACAAGATAGACAAAGTCCGTAGTCATTGTGTATAACATGAATAACCTGCGCAAGAGTTGAAACACCTTTTTTTGGTTAAAACCACACCGATCCTATGAAGCCACAAGGCCAACATAAGGCCGCCACCCTACTATGATATGTGAACCTTTTTTCTATCAATACCCCTTAGGCAATTTTTTTGACGAAAAGACGACCCTAGAGCCGTATTTCATTGATTAATTAGGAGAGGAACAAATACAAAGACTTTAGAGTTAGAGACTAGGTGAAAAGCCTGGAGCTGGCATCCAGAAAAATACAGCCAGCAGCACTCAAGGAGGCTCAAAAAATCTGTCAACCAGGGTAAGCCCGGCCCATGAGTTGTGGAATGGAGCACCTGTCGCCACTAAATACACGGTTGTTGCATTCTTTCCATATCAACCACAAGATCAAGCAGATGGCTGCCTTCCAAACTTTTTTCTCATCCACCGGGAGTGACTGGAGCCGTGTCATCCAGTTGGTCTTTAGAGATAAGCATTGATCGCTCAAGCTCACCGCTGTCGTCAGGTTTAGGAATGGGCCGGCTAGCTTATTGATAGGCACCGTTAACAACTGTTTGGTGAATCTGCAGTTGACAAGCAGATGGTTGGCGGTCTCCGGTGCAGCGCAGCAGAGTGAGCAGACCGAGTTATGTGGTATGCCCCGGATAGCTAGATTGTCAGCCGTTAGACATCGTCCGCGAGCAGCAAGCCAGAGGAACATCTTGGCTCGAGGTGCTGCTCTGGCAGACCAGATGAGCGCCTTGGCGTCGGATTGCAGAGCACCTTCAAACTGGCATAGGTACGCCGACTTGGCAATGTAGTTTCCATCAGCCATCCAACGCCATGTCACGGTGTCTACCACTGAGTCGCTGAAGCTTATAACCGCAGCCATCTCCGATAAGCAGCAAAGTTGCCTGAGCACCAGTGCAGAGGGGTTGGGCTTGATGAGGCGCATCCAACGATTGTCTGTGATAGCCTCACGCTGCGATAGGCAGCGCTTGGTAGAGTGTTGCAGCAGCTCGGGCCATCTGTCAATTGGGCGTAGACCCTCTGCCCAATGCGAGTCCCAGAAAGGGGTGCTCCTACCATCCCCAATGGTGATTTTGGTTGATGCTTGGAAGAGTTCCTCGGCAGTGCAGTCAGCGGGTAAGGGAAGTCCGTGCCATGGCCTAGAGCGGTCAGTCCAGATAAGCCATTTCCAACGGCAGCGTAGAGCTCTGCCTTGCCTCTGCAAGTCTGGGATGCCAAGACCACCGTATTCCCATGGGCGACACACCGCTGACCAGTTCACCAGGCATTTACCGGCTGTTGCCTCCTCGTGCTGCGCCCAGAGAAAACCACGGCGAAGCTTGTCCACTTTTTTTACCAACCAAACCAGAGGATCCAAAGCCATGAGCTGGAATATGACCATGCCCGAGAGCATGGCGCGCATGAGCTCAACACGGCCCGATAGTGCAATGTGTCTCGCCTTCCAGCCACCCATGCGCTTGGACAACTTGTCAATGATCGGTTGTTGGTCGATGCACCGCAGCCGGGAGTCGGAGAGTGGCATACCAAGGCAAGTTATCGGAAACTTTGCCACTGGGCATCCGGAGTCCTGGACAAGGTTGGTTGCGAGTTGATCATCAGCACCACCCATGGGGATGGCCGCACTCTTGCTCCAATTTGCATATAGTCCCGTTGCATCGCCGAACAGACGAAGAAGCTCCATGACTCCCCAGAATTCAATTTCTCTTGCATTGAGTAAGAAGATTACATCATCGGTATAAAGTGACGCCCTCAAACTAGAGCAGGTCTTGTCGAGCTGGTTGAGGACTCCGGCCTTTGCAGCATAGCTGACCATTGATGCAAGGGTGTCCATGGCTATTACGAAGAGGAGCGGCGATAGGGGGTCCCCTTTGGCGCAGCCCTTTTGCGTTGTCTATGATATCAGCTGCAATATGAACATATAACTAACACTACATGGGTAGGGGTGGGGAGGAATTAAATATTTTCAAACTACCTGAGCAATGAACCACACCACATGAGCAAACTTTTACACTAAAAAATAGGTGTTTAATTGACACATCATGGTCGCAAAAGACATGCCACTTGCTACCTTGCCAATTATGATGCACAAGATTGTCCTAGTCAAGACCACTCCTCGGTGTAGAAACTAGAAGAATATCTTCACTCTAAGAGGTGTTTCGAGTTTCCATATTATTATTATTATCATCATCATCATCATCATCATCATCATCATCATCATTATTATTATTATTAGGGACATCACTATGGGCAATCAACGCATATATAGATTTGACGTGGAGCTTTTCATTCTGGTGCAAGTTTCATCTAAAAATGTTTGTCTCATTTGATAGGATGGACTCCAAACGTGTGAGCAGTTCATTTCACGTAACAAGACAATGCTCCAATAAGTTCCTACAGAAAGAAACATCGAGCTTGGATTGACCCAGGACTTGTAACTTGTTGCCTTTTGATTAATACAAAGTTAGTGGGTCTAGAGCTTCAAAAGAAAAAACCCAGGACTCATAGGGTTGTTGCAATTTTATGTCTAACCATTCGATACTATTTTGGGTATTGCCCCTTGTTGTGGGTTTGTCACGCCAGATGTCCTCGTGAAAAGGACTTAGTCATGAGGCCAACGCATCTAACTGGTAGCTTGAGAGGGGTTGGTCGGAATCGAGAGACACGAGGATTTACCCAGGTTCGGCCCCTCACGGCGGAGGTAAAAGCCTACATCCTACTTCATTGATATTGATCATGGTGATGCTCATGATTATAAGGGTGCTCTTTCGCTACCTCTACCTCGAGAGCTATTGACTTGTCTATCTTAACTTGTCCCCCTTGGGGTGCCATGTCCCTCCTTATATAAGTTGGAGGGGCAGGTTACATGATTAGTCATAGTAGGATTAGGATTACTCTATTACAAGTAGAGTCCTAGTCTTGCTTCCTTTGTAAGGGAATATTACTTATGCCTTTCATCTTAAGCCGGCCTACCATAACATGAGCCGACCTTTTGGGCCTTTGGCCTTGTCATCTATCTGACCTGCCATCGGGGTCATCAGTGAGTCGTCAGACCAGTGAGTCGCCAGTGTTTGGGAGGATTACCGATGAAGCGCCAAGTCCCAGCCGGGTCATACATCTGGCCGAGTTATACAACGGGTTATATCCCCGACATTAGCCCCCAGTTTAATTTGGATTTATCCATGTTAAACTGATCATGCAAAATAAACACAAGAACAAATTTGACAGGTTGTGCTCCAGGTTAAAAGTTTTTCTGAACCGGCACCTGATCATCCTTAAGTCCTTGTCACTTCCTTCTTGATACGTGTCCATGACCTCATAGCAAATCTCCTTTAGCAGATATGTTCAAACTTTGCCAATGCAAAAAATCCATTTATGAAAAGTCCGGGTCAATAGGCCATCTTAAAAATCAATTTGGTGACATTGGTTTCTTGTAGAAAAATATTATAAAGAATAATCCATTTGATTAGGCTTCCAATGCTCTAGTTTGACAAAAATATTGGTTTTGAAATACTCATCTGATTTTCAGTCGGCTTAAAGATATAGAGCTTGCCAAAATTGCTGGGTTATAAAACAGATGATGCCGGGTCATGATTGTTACTGATGCCGGGTCAATCTTATGGCGACTTGGTGCTTCCTTTTGTAAATGCAACTTTCCAATCATTGAGTCGGCTCTCTAAACCTTTCTGTGAATAGCTTAGAGGAAATAAACTTTGCAAATTTCTCCAATAATAATATAATACCTGGTTTGCTCAAAATAGAGAATTTGAAGATGTTCCTCCCTTATATGCATATCACCTGTAGCCCCCAAGTCTTAAGAGGAGAACGTAGTGATAGCTTAAGACTTGCTTTAATATAAATGCTGCAACTTTGGAGAAATCCGGGTTGTTCATGTAAGTCGCCAATCATAAACTTTGACAGGAGCAATTAGTAGCCCCCAAGGCCGGCTCATCACTATGTGATGGGTCGGGTCTTTCAATGAGGTGAGTTAAAAATGACCTTGCATTAGCCCCCAAGTGTCGTGGTGCATGCTTGCAGCGACATGGGACTTTCATATTTGATATAATCATGATTTGAATAATGTAGCCCCCAAGTGCCGGGTCGTGTGCCTGGAGCGACTCGGGACTATTCCTTCCATTGTAAAATAAAACCATATGCATTGTTTGGATGATGTTGCTGAAAGCCTTTGCATATTCAATATTGAACCATGCTCTCTGTTGTGAGCCGGTATTCTTGGATAAATAAATAATAGCTATTGCTCTGGAGCGGCTTTTGAAAACCTCAATCATAATACTAGTTATTGATAACCATGATAAAAATCCAGCCAAGTTTGGCTTATTAAAGATTTGAATAATATAATCCGGTATGAAAACCTCAATCATTCAATAATATAATGAAAATCCAGCCAAGTTTGGCTATTAAAGATTGAAATAAATTAATCTGGTATGAAAAGTAAATCCGGAGTGAAATACCCTGCGGCTCTTGGCCGATGGCAACTTAATGCGCATCCATTGTACTCCCGGATGCAACCCGGCGGCTTATAGCCTTTGTAAAAATCAATAATTGATAACCCTTTTGAAACACCAATTTTAATCTTTGATGATGGGCTTGAACTTAATCATTTATGTAAGCCATAACTCTTCATGTCCTGCACAAAGTTTAAACAACATATGCCCTGGCGACTTAACGCTAAAAGGCAGGGCGGGTAACAACCGAAACATAATATAGTCTTATGCAATTATGGAAAAGACTAGAATTAAGTCCATCAACACCAAAATATATTGGCAACTTAAATTCGAAAGCTAGAGCGGGTTATAAAACCTCGCATATTCTTATAACAATTAAAAACATACCTGTAAAATTGTCTCATACTGCCGGCTTACATCGCCATATCCAGTGAGGGTGACAACTCAAAGATTTTGTGAGCGCATGATTCCAATTGCGCAATCCAAAGTATACTGGCGACTTAACGTCAAAAGCCAAGGCGGGTTATCAAACCCCAAATATGCATACAATTATTGGAAGACATACCTGTAGATTGATACCATGGTGATACCTTGATAATTATAATCCGAAGTGGGTATCAACTCGGAGTCATGAAATATCATGATTTTGATCGCTCAAGGAAAAAATATCTTGGCGACTTAAAGTCCGCTATCTCAAGGCGGGTTACCAAGCCCAATATGCTCAATTATGAGTCATATAATCAAGGTACATGTCCTGAATTTGTGAAAACCATACGGTAACATGGAAGAAGGATATAAATCCAATTTTTTTAGAAAAATAGAAATCCAGAAAAAATGAGGCTTTCATAGACCGCCAAGCCTAAAAATCCAAGTGCTTTCATGGGACGCACAACCACTGGGTTAATTCCTGCATACCTGTAAGCCGGCCCTCACATGACAAACCGCCGTTTTAACTTTAGCGAGTTCAGGGTCTTATTTAAAAGATTGACTGTCAAGAGTACAGCGGGTCATTCCAGGATTACCTGAGCGGAGTAACAATGACATACATGCCGGATAACCCAAAATTTGGTGTTTACACCTGGCATGTAAGCCGATCAAGAGGTTAAGCATAGCTATGCTCATTGAGCAGGAAGCCCCCAAGTGACTTGCGAGAAGGCATGTAAGCCTGATCAAGAGGGTAAGCACAGCTATGCTCATTGAGCAGGAAGCCCCCAAGTGACCCGCGAGAAGGCATGTAAGCCTGATCAAGAGGGTAAGCATAGCTATGCTCATTGAGAAGGAAGCCCCCACTACAAAAAAAACACTTCCGTGATGATACGTGTTTGTCATAGTAGGTCATTTTTTTGTCATGCATGTACATCCATGACAAATTTATGACAGAATCAAGATAGTCATACCTATGCTGTCGTAGAAGTGTTCCATGACATTACCAAAATTATCATCACGGAAGTGTCCACTTCCATGACAATAAATCGCGCGTCACAGAAGTGCTTTCGTCAAGGGTGACCGACAGGTGGCATCCACCGTAACGGAACGCCGTTAAGCTACCGGGTCGGGTTTTGGATCATAACCCGTTAACAACCCCGACCAATGGGGATTTTCCACGTGTAAAATCATCATTGGCTGGAGGAGACACGTGTCAACTCATCCAATGGGCGAGACGCGCCAATGATATGTTGACACGTGGACCGACCCATCAAGTTTAAATGGGCCGGCCCAACTGAAGGCCCACAAGATTTTGCGGATCATAATGGGCCGGCCTAGCTAAAGGCCCACGAGATTTTGCGGACCATAATGGGCTGGCCCAGCTAAAGGCCCACAAGATTTTGCGGGCCATAATGGGCCGACCCAGGTAAAGGCCCACAAGATTTTTTTTGTGCCATAATGGGCCGGCCCAGGTAAAGCCCACAAGATTCTTACGGGTCATAATGGGCCGACACAGCTAAAGGCCCACGAGATTTCGCCGGCATTAACGGGCCGGCCTAGCTGTAGGCCCACAAGATTTTGTGGACCCTAGTAGGCCGGCCCATTAACTGCCTGGCATGTTTTGGGCCAAATGCCGGCCCATATTTGATCCGGTCCATTAATGGCCTGCCACGCTCCGGGCCTAATAGTGGCCCATATGAGATCCGACCCGTTAAAGGCCTACCACGTTCTAGGCCAAATTATGGCCCAGATCAGGTCTGGCCCTTTAAGAGGCTTTGGGCTCAATTATGGCCCGTATCAGATTCGGCCCGTCAACTGGACACTATGCTTTTGGGCCCACTTGCTAAAGGCCCACTTAGTAATTCGGCCTGATATTAGTTTTGGCCTGTTAAGGGCCCGTTTAACATTTCGGCCCTATATTAATTTCAGCCTGTTAAAAGCCTGTCATATAGTTGTGCCTAACTATGACCGGTTTGCATCCGGCCTGCTCGCAGCCGATATTTGATTGGGCCAAACAAGGACCGAGACAATTTTTCGGCCTGTTAAAAGCCCGTGATTTGATTCGCACAATCATGGGCCGGGGTTCATTTCGGGCTGCTACCGGCCCGTGAGCTGATCGACACGTTTCAGGCCCAACCTACATCGTGATTGCATGACGGCCCGATTATGTACCGTAATTTTACGGGTTGGCCGATTTACTGCGAAGACATGATATATATACAGTAAAATAACTGCAGCATCGTGAATAAGAAAAAACCTATACTATACAATAAAGAAATTACGGCATATTACATCCACTGGGCATCAAAGTTCGCCACTATGATAATAAAGCACAAGCAGACAACAGATTACATACACTGGGCATCAAAGATCGCCACCAGTGCAAATAAACACGCCGACAAAATAATATACAAAACCGACAGCACTTAAATAGAGTTCAAGAAAGGTTAGCCCTGCTGGGGAGCTGCAGCGCAAGCAGCTGAGCAAGATGATGAGACTGCGCTTGTTCAACACTTATATCTTTCTCACTCTGAAAGATAAACAAGCAGACAGATGACAGGTTTTGCACATAAAAGTATCAGTGCTGACAATTCATCACATTTCTTACTGATGAATAAAGTGACACAGTTTAAATTTGCATTAACACAATATGGTATTGTTCAGGTCAAGACATGGTAGGAAATGACATTGTGAAGGAGTTGGCAGCTTCACGACACCACTGGATTACAGATCAAGAACTCATAAGTATCAATGGTTAGTGTGCTATCAATTTATACCATTTCAGATTGGCAAATAAAGAGACGGTTTAAATAATAGTAGAATGATATGACATTGTTCATAGTTAAGACATTGCAGAATATGACATTGTGCTGTAGTGGGTAGGTTCATCACACCACTGGATTACAGATGAAGAACAGAAGCATACATGCAGTGCAAAAGAAGGTCACTTGCTCTGTATAGTTTAATTTACATGGTATGAAGAAGGAACTTGGTTGTACCAACTGAAAACTTAAATTGAGAAAGGACGAACTTTGTTTATGAACTACATATAATAAACTTTAAACAAGAAATTTGATGCAAACACCAAAAATAAACAACTGTTGCAGTCATGCCTAACCAAATATATACAACAAAGTTTGAAGGCTTGAGATGGACAAACTTACATTATTGGTGAAGACAGGCTCTATAAAGGCCTTGTCCATGCTGATGGGGGGGGGCAATTCAAGAAGTTTACCACAGAATCTTCTTCAAAAGCATTGGCTTTATTCTACATTTTGTTAAGAGTAAATATAGATGTGATAATATACGAAAAATGGAGAATATTTAAGATAAGATGAAGAGTGATGCTACAAAACCAAGTAGCTATAAATGTAAGTTCAGCGATACAGGCAAAAGGTACAGCCAAGAGCAATGCACAGCTAAACTTCTTCAGTACCAACCTTATGGTAAGAGTAAATATAGATCTGATGTGTAGAAAATGGAGGGCAAAGGATAATAAGCTGCAGAGTGATGGTACATGAACACCTACCTGTCATTATAAGTACACTGATAAAGGACAACATGTACTTACAAGAACAATGCAGAGCTAAAAAAACATTGGCATTGGATATATTCTACACTAATGTAACCATTCATACAGATCAGATAATTTGGAGTGAACAATTGATAAAAACATTGGCATTGGATATATTCTACACTAATGTAAGCATTTGAGTGGAAAAACATGGTATGATGACAGATGGAATATGTATTGATAATGGATGGGCATGGCATCTCGACATATATGATTAGTAAACTAAGCAGATGGCGGTGCAACAAAGTAGAAGAAATGCAAGACAACATATGCAAGATACGCGCAATCGATAAAACCTTGCCAAATTAGAACAGGCACCTTGATGGGTGAACAGGACAGGCCATCTGCCTTTGACTCCTCGAGGTTAGAATAGTCATTAGGATGATATTCTGAACAAGAATCAACAGATGGGGAGCGTACGAGTTTCATTGCTTCCAGAATGGCACTCAATGCCTTGGTGCCAATTTTGTAAGTCATTGCAGTGTTCCACAATATTCTTCTGATGCGCGGATTCTGATATTCACTGTAATTGCGTATGATATCTGAGAACCATGAAAACATAAATAGTTGTGAGATTATCTTTGTAATGCAGATGATATTCTAATATAGGGGCCCTCCTGTAAACACTTGTGTGCTATCACTGGATTCTGATGAGAGAGCTCATGTGTGCTGTAATATGGTGCGTGCATTTATATAATCTGGCACAAGTACACAAAAAATAGGCTCCAGAAGTAAGGATAGCTGGCAGATGATAGGTTCATAATATACTGTATAGAGAGTTTATTGCCAAACCATGATAACAAGAGCACACAGCAACTAGGCAGATCATAGTGTACATAATAGGGGTACACCATAACCAGGATATATATAAATCGGGAAAGTGGAACTGGCTGGAAATTACGGTGTTGTATTGCCGCTAGTAATTGAAAGCCTATCGATCACGTACAGGCCAGCTCTATCAGCTGTTAGACTGCAGATGTCCCTGCTCCCCTTCCTGACAAGGAACATACTGTGCTTCCCATACAGAACACCGCATGGGCCGCCGGCCGAACCACCGGCCCCACCGCCCGTGTTCCTCCACCACCCCCGCCCCCACTCGCGTCGAGTTTTCTTCGTTCGACGAGGCCCCACCACTGCCCCCCAAAACCACCGTCCCCACCCGAGCCCCCTAAATCGCACCGGCGAACTCCGGCGAGCTCTGAAAAATTGACTGACCCAATTTTGAAATTTAGTCTACTGTGATTTAACTAGTGTGGAATATAAAAGGGGAAAACCATGAGCATTGTGAGTATGGTGTTGAGCATGCCATGGCGGATCTGAAGGTGCAAACCGGACAAAGGCAACTTCGCAACCAAGACAAGAAATCAGAGTAAAACAGTGGCGATCTATTTTCTTGCGGCGATAAATAAGTTGGGCAGATACGAAAGAGTACCGCCTCTGGTGCGGCGCCGTGTACGCATCTGCTGAGAATTTGACGGTGCCGCGGTAGCGATGGCTGTCGGCGGCGTGGAAGCAGATCTAGGAGGGTAGACGGTGGCGGCGGGGCGCAGTGGACGAGACGGTCGTAGGAGCGGCACCGACAAGGTGGACGACGGCGGGGATGAAGCGAGAGGACGGGATGCAAGGATCCCGGTCCGAAGCCGTGGATGAGAGAGGTCGATCTCTCGTAATGGACGGCAGCATCGGGGTATCAGCTCCGGCATGGTGGAGGAGGACGGCGGTGGATGGGGTGGCAGACGGCGGCGGACGGAGGAGGGTGGGGTGGAGAGGGTGTTTTGGCACCCACGGAGTATGAATGGGGAAAAGGGAGGTAGAGAGGAAGGGGGGAACCATGTATTCAGGGCGCGCTTGTCTCAAATGCGAGGAAATTTACAAACTTAGCCCCCGTTTCAAATTTCTACTACATCACAGCAACACTAGTCGGTTGGGGATAGTGTCGGGACCCCGATTCCAAGTCACATCGATCTAGCCGGTAACACCTCATATCACTTTGCGGCCTCACGCACGGTATCCCCACGGGTGTCGCCTTACCCTGGCCCGGGACCGTTTGCGCCTTTTGGCTCACGTATATGAAAGTGTCGCTAGCATCCATATGACAGAGAACCCGGGCCGACATGGCTAGTCGTGAACCCAAAGCGGCACTAACCTATGGGGACAGGCATACATGATTCACATCGAGCATGTCGGTCAGCAGCGTGTGAATCCGGGCTGTAGCACTGGGATAACAGGACTCCGGGAACCCGGGCTGTAGCAGGCTAGGCAGGACTCCGGATGTCACCGCGTGACATTTCCCTGAAGGGACAGACACAGGAACGAAGTGAAACACATGCCGGCCAGTCAAGTGTCCTGAGCAGTAGTGCTGGGCTAGCAGGACTCCGGTGAACCGGGCTGTAGCGGACTACTATGGCTCAAGGAAGCACTAGACTACATTTCCCCATAAGAGAGGCTGCCAAGGATAAACAACTAGATTATCGGATCCCACACATAGCAATACACGTCACACGTACGCATAACATGCAAGTATGTGCTATACAACATGGCATCACAACATAACGCAAACTCATATAGATAAAGGATCGGAAGAGCCACATAGCATTAATACAAACAGGGGTCACATGACCCATCATTCAGAGCATACAAGCAATGGAAGCATTACATGTCTGAGTACAGACAACTACAAAAGGAAAAAGGCTCAGAAGCCTGACTATCTACAAGACCCTCCCAAGGGTACAAGATCATAGCTGAGGTAACAAGCTACTCGTCGAAGTCCAAGCGGTACTACTAGTGAGACAGATGTCTCACCTGCAAAACATAAATAAAGCAAACGTGAGTACAAAGGTACTCAGCAAGACTTACATCAGATCCTATCATACATGCATTTGTATCAAGAAGGTAATGTGGGGTTTAGTTGCAGCAAGCCAGCTTTGACTCGGTGGCTATCCTGTTCTATGACAACGAGAAACTTCTTTGAGATGAGGCAGCGCACACGAGTCCACTAATCACCACATCAATACACTACTATGGATTCATCCTCGTCTCCTTACGAGAAGGCCATCCATAGCACTCACACTTGTCTTGAGCATTTTAGAGTATCCACTTAAAGTTGTCTATGTACCACGTAAGCATCCAAGAAGTCCATAACCAAGGACACGGCTATTCGAATAGATCATGATAACCCTGCAGGGGTGTACTTCTTCACACACGCTCTCACCACTTATCACCATATACACGTCATGTATCTCGGCAACCTTCAAGCGGAAGCCTGGCGAGGGTGTCGGCCACGACCTAACTAACCAAACAAGACTCTAGTCCAGGTTTATCGCCTATTCGGGTTCCATCCGCAAGGAGATCCGGCCGGGGTTTCGCTCACGGCCCCAAACGATGTGTACAGGGTTCCCGAGCCCACCATTCGGGTGCCACTCGGTACACCGGGCCACCTGTGCCTAGTCTGTCCCAAGTCCACCCTGCCGGGTGCCACTCGGTAGAAAAATAGCACTACCTACAAACACCAGAAACTATTTGCAACTCCTGGACAGAGATCAAGTTGGCTAATAAGTCGAGAGGGGTCGAGTTACCGGAACCCAATGTGTGGTAGTAGCTAGTCCTTGGACAACATACATAGAACTCAGTTCTTAGGGACAGTTCCAGTGAGACAACCCACCATGTACTCCTACATGGCCTCTCACCACTACCTTTACCAAATCGTGTTCACACGCTTAACTCTCAACATCAGAACATAGCACTGTACTCTAATTCATTCCCAATGAATCAGATCTGACATACTCTAAGCAATAGCAGGCATGGCATGGCAAGAACACAACATGGCTCAATCAACTCCTACACATGCTAGTGGGTTTTAACTATTTACTGTGGCAATGACAGGTCATGCAGAGGAATGGGTTCAACTACCGCAGCATAAAGTAGCAGTTGAATCGTTGTTGTCCTAATGCAATAAATGAGAGCAGGAGCGAGAGAGTAGGATTGTATCGGAATGAACAAGGGGGGGTTGCTTGCCTGGTAGATCAACAGGGGGCACTGCTCCTCAGACAGGTACTCTCGAACACTCTCCGGAGCAGGACCTATCGAGAAGGAACGGTGTCGGAAATCAAACACAAGCATATGCAACAATATGATGCATGAACATGGCATGAGTATGTGATGTTGTTTGAGTTAATGCATCTAGCATTTATTTGGTTGAAGTCCATTTGAACCAAGGGTTCAAAGGCAATTCCAAATTAAGCTCTTAAATATGCCATTTATATGTTTTCATATATACAGCATGTATAGGTTGGTTTGTCATGCATGAAAATGGTACAAATGGATAGATCGAATTTTTCTGATCATTTTTCATATATAAATTATTTTAATCTGAGCTACGGTTGAATTTCTATGAATTTTTGAAGTTTATAGCAATTTCTGGAATTTCCTGATTTAAATTAATACCAGAAAATGATATATTGCGTCAGCACAACGTCATGCTTACGTCAGCAGGTCAAAGGCGACTGACCAGGTCAAACCTGACGTGTGGGGTCCACACGTCAGGGTCTGTGGCTAATCCTGATTTAAAATAAACCTAAACTGGTTTAGTTAATGGGGTCGGGCCCACGCGTCAGTGACCCAATTAGCTAAACAGTGTTTAATTAGTTGTTAAACTAATCGTAACTAAAACGTAACAGGGCCAGGCCCCACATGTCGGCGACCCACGGAGAGGTCAAACCTCCTGTGTGCGGGGTCAAAGCCCGCCGGCGACCCACGGAGAGGTCAAACCTCCTGTCTGCGGGGTCAAAGCCCGCCGGCGACTCGACGCCGGCGAGGCCAGACGCGGCAGAGGCGTTGGAAATCACCTTCCGGCGACCAAACGCGCGACGGAGACTACCTACGTGAAGCTGGCGAACACGCGCAACCAACAGGGCAAGTGGGAGTAGCTGGGGTGGCCGGAGCTCGCCGGAAAAGAGCTCGTGGCGGCGGCCGGCGTGCGGGTGTGCTCGGGGTCGGCGTTATACTACACGGCAGGCGCCACGGAGGGGTGCTACGACACCTGGTGTTGCACTGAGCGCTATGGCGCGGTCGGTTGCGGCTCTAGGTGACGATGGCCACGGTGGCGGCATGGCTGGCGGAGCCAAGCTCCTGGCCGCGACGGCAATGGCGTTAGCGAAAGCAAAAGGGCCAGAGGAGAGGGGGGGGTCGACGCAAAAGCTCACAATGGTTGCATTGGAGCCAACGGCGAGCTCGGAGGTGGTCCGACGTGGGCGGAATGGCGATGGCGATCTTGGGCGGCCGGTGATGAAGAAGGCGGCGGTGACGGCTCCACGGGGTGTTCAACGCCTCGTAGCTTGACGGGGAGGTAGCAGGCGATAAGGCGGAGCTCGCAAGCACAACGGGCGGTCAAGGGGATGGCGGGGAGCGCGTGGGCAGCGAATGGCGGCGACGGCGACGTTCGGTTTTCGGGAGAGAGAGCGGCAGAGGCGGGGATGAGCACGGGGGAGAGTGCAAGGCGGTCGGGGAGATTTGCGTGGCGCTCTTGGCGCCCTCCAGCAACAGCGGCGGCAAGCAGGAGGTGGCCGCACACGCTGGCGTGCGGAGGCCACGCGCCCCTGCCCACTGGCGCGAGGTAGAGGATGACTGGCGTGGCCAGTCAGCTGGGCCGGCTTGTTGGGCCAGAGCAGGTGGGCTGCCAGGTGAGGCCAGGTACGATTCCCTCTCTCTCTTTTATTTTGTTTTTGTTTTCTATTTTCTGACATTTGTTTTGATTTAATAAAAATACCAAATCATTTTATTTAGTTCTGTCAAATTTTGCAGGGACCTAAGGAATTAATCCAAAGCCCCTCACCAAAATTCAGAATTACTGGACAATATTTTGTATATATAAAAATATTTATCCAACGCAAATAAATACTGGATTAATTCCAAATACCCAAAATAAATACTTATGAGCTCTTTAAAATATTGGTTTGATTTTTATCTCTGTCCAATATTTTCAGAGAGCAACATGAGCATTTTCTTGGACCCTTTTGGAGCAATTTTTACTTGGGTCATTCTCAGAAATGATTCTGAGGGTTTCACAAATCCCCATTTCAAATTTAAATGGAATTTAAACATGATGCAAACATGAAGGCTAGCCTAGGTCATACCAGAACTAGGGATGTGACAACTCGCCCCCACTCGGAAGAATCTCGTCCCAAGATTCAGGAGTCGGCGGAAAGAAAGTGGGGTACTCAAGTCGAAGACGATCTTCACGCTCCCAAGTAGCTTCTCTCTCGGAATGATGAGACCACTGAACCTTGAGAAACTTGATGTTATGACGTCGAGTGACACACTCTGCTTGATCAAGGATGCGAACAGGGTACTCTCGATAGGTGAGGTTATCTTGAAGATCAAGCACTTCGTGGTCCACTCCGCGGATGGGATCCGAGAAGCAACGCCTGAGTTGAGAGATGTGGAAGACATCATGAACTCGAGAAAGATGTGGCGGTAGTTCCAACTTGTAGGCAACCTCTCCTTGTTTAGCGAGAATGAGAAAGGGACCAATGTAACGAGGAGCCAACTTGCCCTTGATACCGAATCGATGGGTACCCTTCAAAGGGGTAACCCGAAGGTAAGCTTTGTCGCCAACTTCATAAGCCACTTCCTGATGACTACGGTCATACTGGCTCTTTTAACGAGATTGGGCTGTTTTCAAGTTCTCACGAATGATGCGAACTTCCTCTTCTGCCTCCTGGATCATATCCGGTCCAAAGAATTGTCTTTCACCGGTTTCTGACCAGTTCAAAGGTGTTCGACATCTTCGTCCATACAGAACCTCAAAAGGAGCTTTCTTGAGGCTGGATTGGTAGCTGTTGTTATAAGAAAACTCGGCGAAGGAAAGACACTTCTCCCAATCCATACCGAATGAGATAACACAAGCTCTAAGCATGTATTCGAGAATTTGATTGACCCTTTCCACCTGACCACTTGATTGAGGGTGGAAAGCGGTACTGAAGGAAAGATGGGTGCCCATGGCAGTTTGGAAACTCTCCCAGAAATGAGAAGTGAAAAGACTACCACGGTCTGAATTGATCTCTAGTGGAACACCATGAAGTGACACTATTCGAGAAATATATAAGTCAGCGAGCTGACTAGCAGTGATACTCTCTCGAACAGGTAGGAAGTGAGCCACTTTGGAAAGACGATCAATGACTACGAAGATAGCATTATTCCCTTTCTTGGTCCTGGGAAAGCCGGTGATGAAGTCCATACCAACTCTATCCCATTTCCACTCAGGAATAGCTAAAGCTTGAAGGGTGCCAGCAGGCCTTTGATGCTCTGCCTTAACGCGACGACAAACGTCCAGTTAGCAATGAACTGAGCAATTTCTCTCTTCATCCTAGTCCACCAGAACCTCTGGCGTAGGTCCTGATACATCTTAGTACTACCGGAATGAATCGTGAGAGGAGATTCATGCGCCTCCTTAAGGATTAATTGCCGAAGATGCTGCTTCTTGGGGACCACCAGGTGATTCCCGAAGAAAACAACACCTCGATCATCTATAGAGAAACTACCAGCAATTCCCTTGGCAATGTTTCTCTTGATCCGGGTAATCCCCGTATCATGCTTCTGGGCTTCTATGATATGATCCACAAGAGTAGGTTCCGCCACCAAGGTAGAAAGGAACCCGTGAGGAGCAATGTGAAGGTTAAGTTTACATAATTCCTCATGGAGAAGTGGTTGGCCCTACTGCAACATGAGATTGTTGCAATAGGACTTACGACTTAGCGCATCAGCCATGACATTCCCCTTGCCTGGGGTGTAGGTAATCCCTAAGTCGTAAACTGAGATCAACTCCAACCAACGTCTTTGCCTAAGGTTCAAATCTGGTTGGGTGAAGATATACTTGAGACTCTGGTGGTCGGTGTAAATCTCGCAACGTTTACCGAGAAGGTAATGTCGCCATGTCTTAAGTGCATAGACTACGGCTGCAAGCTCTAGATCATGTGTAGGATAATTCTCCTCATGTGGATGCAACTGTCGAGGTGCATAGGCAATCACATGGCAATCTTGCATAAGAATGCAAGCTAGTCCCTGTCGTGAGGCATCGCAGTAGATAACAAAGTCTTTAGTGAAATCCGGTGGCACAAGTATGGGAGCAGAAGTCAGGCGTCATTTCAGTTCCTGAAAACTGTGCTCACACTGTGGGGACCACTCAAACTTTTTATCTTTCTTGAGAAGTTCCGTGAGAGGTTTGGCCACTTTGGAGAAGTTCTCAACGAAGCGGTGACAATAACTGGCTAGACCAAGGAAACTCCTAACTTGCTTAACTGTTTCAGGCGGATTCCAATCAAGAACGGCCTGAACTCTCTCGGGATTGACGACAATGCCCTTACCAGATATCACGTGGCCTAGGTAGGTCACTTCTGGCAACCAAAATTCGCACTTGGAGAACTTGGCATAAAGGCGGCGCTCTCTGAGTTTTTCTAGCACAAGTCTAAGATGTTCGGCATGATCTTCCTCGTTCTTCGAGTAAATAAGAATATCATCGAGGTAAACCACGACAAACTTATCTAAGTACTCCATGAAGATCGAGTTCATCAAGCGAGAGAAAGTAGCTGGAGCGTTGGTTAGACCAAAGGACATGACGGTGTACTCGTACTGACCATAATGAGTGACAAAAGCCGTCTTAGGAATGTCCCCATTTCTGATCTTGATTTGGTGGTAGCCTAACCTCAAATCCATCTTGGAAAAGACTGAGGATCCAGCGAGCTGATCATACAGGTCGTTGATCCTGGGGAGCGGATACTTATTCTTTATCGTGACCAAATTAACAGGACGATAATCTACAACCATCCGGTCCGTACCATCCTTCTTCTTGACGAAGAGGACGGGGCAAGCCCAGGGAGAAGAACTAGGACAGATGAAACCCTTTTGCAAGGATTCATCGAGTTGTTTCTTAAGCTCAGCTAGTTCTAAGGGTGCCATCTTGTAAGGTCTCCTAGAGATTGGAGCGGTTCCTGGGATAAGATCTATGACAAACTCTACATCTCTGTCAGGTGGAATACCTGGCAGTTCCTCTGGAAAGACATCCGGAAAGTCACGGACTACCGGGATATCTTCAAGGTCTGGAAGAGGGTTGGCATTAAGAGAATAGAGCTGACGCTTTGCAACTCTAGTGGAGACGGTGACTATCTTGCCAGATGGGTGTGTAAGCTGAACAGACCTAGTGTAACAATCAATCTTGGCATAATGAGCTTTCATCCAGTCCATACCCAAGATGATGTTAATATCTGTAGACTTGAGGGCTATAAGTGATGCAAGGAATACAAGTCTGTCAACAAGGATTTCATTACCATGGCTTATTCTGGTGGTTTGCCATCTAGACCCTGGAGTTTGGATTTCAAGTGGAGTTGGCATATCACAAAATGACATGTCGTGCAAATGAGCATAGCCTTTAGAGATGAAGGAGTGAGATGCTCCGGTATCGAACAGAACCGAAGCTGGATGACAGTTGACAAGGAGTGTACCAAGAATGACATCTGGATCATCATGAGCGTCTTTAGCTGAGACGTGATGCACACATCCACGTTCAGTGGGAGCTGACTTGACACTGATCATCTTGCGTGATGGCTTACCACGGCCAACAGACTTCTCAGGCTGGGGTGGAGCATAATTGGTTTGAGAGCAGTCACGTGCATAGTGTCCTGGCTCTCCACATGTGAAACAAGTCCCTGAAGTAGGACGTGGACCCGCTTTGACAAGCGGTCTACCAATAGGCCTGGGTGGAGCATGTAACTGAACTGGGTGAGGTGCCACACAAGATGGCCTTGGTGTATAACCAGGTGGAAGAGCGGAGTTCGGAACCCAAATCCGGCGCTTCTGAGAAGTAGAACCGGAAGAAGAACCCAAATCACGGGTGTGCTTACGAGACTCCTCGTAAGTGAGTTGAGCTGTCTCTGCATTAATGGCCTTGTTCACAAGATCCTGGAATGTATTGCAATGATGCAAGTGGAGATCACGACGCAACTTGGGGTTGAGACCCTTCCGGAACCTAGCCTGCTTCTTGGCGTCCGTGGACACCTCTTCTGTAGCATAGCGAGCAAGGTTCTCAAACTCTCTACTGTAAGCATCAACAACCATCTTACTCTGGGTGAAACTACAGAACTCTTCTCTCTTGTGGTCAATGAGAGCCTGAGGAATGTGATGCTTGCGAAAAGCCTCAGTGAAATCTCTCCAAGTGGTTATCTGGCCAGCTGGAAGCATAGCCTCATAGTTCTACCACCAAATACTAGCAGGACCTTCCAGGTGATATGCAGCATAGGTGACCTTGTCACCTTCAGCTACGTTCGCAGAACGCAGCTTGTGTGTGATACTACGGAGCCAGTCATCTGCATCAAGTGGTTCAATGGAATGATGGAAGGTAGGTGGTTTCAGACCAATGAAATCATAGATGGTCGCTGACTCTTTGTGCTGATGGGAGGTGTTCTCCTCAATACGTGCTAACAAGCGGTTAGACTCTCGCTTGTTCTTCTCCATCTCTAACATGAACTCTGCCAACGAAGGCTGGTCGGGAGGATCCTCATCCCTACCATCTCCGTGGTTCTGGCTACGAGCAACAGAACTTCGGTTAACTGACAACATCCTGAAGAACCAACCAAGGAAACAAAAGATGGATTCAGCATCATCATAAGGATGTAGAATATAGTATGAGGGAAATACTATCTCTTGAACTCCTAGGACAAATCCGGCAGCATAACGGCAGTAAAATGCTCGAAATGAGACATTCTGCAAAAGACGGGGTAGCACCATACTCAACATCATTACTCAAGGTTCTGAGATATCACTAAACACGCTACACCGGAGGTACTCAAACTGGAATAAGACTCAGATCAACCAAACCTTAGAAAGTATGGAGTAGTAACACATGATCCTGATAGATGGAAGAGAAAGCCTAGTTCCTTAACCCCGTAGGAAGGATAGGATGACTCAGATCAGAAGGGCATGAGGTATAAGGAGTAAAAAGAGCCTTACGTTCCCTTCCACAATCAACTCCCCTATATAGCTAAAGAATTTCTAGACTCAACTTCGACCAGGTTGGCTTGGTAATCCTATAGGAAGTCAGGCTCTGATACCAAAGCTGTCGGGACCCCAATTCCAAGTCACATCGATCTAGCCGGTAACACCTCATATCACTTTGCGGCCTCACGCACGGTATCCCCACTGGTGTCACCTTACCCTGGCCCGGGACCGTTTGCGCCTTTTGGCTCACGTATATGACAGTGTCGCTAGCATCCATATGACAGAGAACCCAGGCCGACATGGCTAGTCGTGAACCCAAAGCGGCACTAACCTATGGGGACAGGCATACATGATTCACATCGAGCATGTCGGTCAGCAGCGTGTGAATCCGGGCTGTAGCACTGGGCTAACAGGACTCCAGGAAACCGGGCTGTAGCAGGCTAGGCAGGACTCCGGATGTCACCGCGTGACATTTCCCCGAAGGGACAGACACAGGAATGAAGTGAAACACATGCCGGCCAGTCAAGTGTCTTGAGCAGTAGTGTTGGGCTAGCAGGACTCTAGTGAACCGGGCTGTAGCGGACTACTATGGCTCAAGGAAGCACTAGACTACATTTCCCCATAAGAGAGGCTGCCAAGGATAAACAACTAGATTGTCGGATCCCACACATAGCAATACACGTGACACGTACGCATAACATGCAAGTATGTGCTGTACAACATGGCATCACAGCATAACGCAAACTCATATAGATAAAGGCTCAGAAGAGCCACATAGCATTAATACAAACAGGGGTCACATGACCCATCATTCAGAGCATACAAGCAACGAAAGTATTACATGTCTGAGTACAGACAACTACAAAAGGAAAAAGGCTCAGAAGCCTGACTATCTACAAGACCCTCCCAAGGGTACAAGATCGTAGCTGAGGTAACAAGCTACTCGTCGAAGTCCAAGCGGTACTACTAGTGAGACAGATGTCTCACCTGAAAAACATAAATAAAGCAAATGTGAGTACGAAGGTACTCAGCAAGACTTACATCAGATCCTATCATACATGCATTTGTATCAAGAAGGTAATGTGGGGTTTAGTTGCAGCAAGCCAGCTTTGACTCAGTGGCTATCCTGTTCTACGACAACGAGAAACTTCTTTGAGATGAGGCAGCACACACGAGTCCACTAATCACCACATCAATACACTACTATGGATTCATCCTCGTCTCCTTACGAGAAGGCCATCCATAGCACTCACACTTGTCTTGAGCATTTTAGAGTATCCACTTAAAGTTGTCTATGTACCACGTAAGCATCCAAGAAGTCCATAACCGAGGACACGGCTATTCAAATAGATCATGATAACCCTGCAGGGGTGTACTTCTTCACACACGCTCTCACCACTTATCACCATATACACGTCATGTATCTCGGCAACCTTCAAGCGGAAGCCTGGTGAGGGTGTCGGCCATGACCTGACTAACCAAACAAGACTCTAGTCCAGGTTTATCACCTATTCGGGTTCCATCCGCAAGGAGATCCGGCCGGGGTTTCGCTCACGGACCCAAACGATGTGTACAGGGTTCCCGAGCCCACCATCCGGGTGCCACTCGGTACACCGGGCCACGTGTGCCTAGTATGTCCCAAGTCCACCCTGCCGGGTGCCACTCGGTAGAAAAATAGCACTACCTACAAACACCAGAAACTATTTGCAACTCCTGGACAGAGATCAAGTTGGCTAATAAGTCGAGAGGGGTCGAGTTACCGGAACCCAATGTGTGGTAGTAGCTAGTCCTTGGACAACATACACAGAACTCAGTTCTTAGGGACAGTTCCAGTGAGACAACCCACCATGTACTCCTACATGGCCTCTCACCGCTACCTTTACCAAATCGTGTTCACACGCTTAACTCTCAACATCAGAACATAGCACTGTACTCCAATTCACTCCCAATGAATCAGATCTGACATACTCTAAGCAATAGCAGGCATGGCATGGCAAGAACACAACATGGCTCAATCAACTCCTACACATGCTAGTGGGTTTTAACTATTTACTGTGGCAATGACAGGTCATGTAGAGGAATGGGTTCAACTACCGCAACATAAAGTAGCAGTTGAATCATTGTTGTCCTAATGCAATAAATGAAAGCAGGAGCGAGAGAGTAGGATTGTATCGGAATGAACAAGGGGGGTTTCTTGCCTGGTAGATCAACAGGGGGCACTGCTCCTCAGACAGGTACTCTCGAACACTCTCCGGAGCAGGACCTATCGAGAAGGAACGGTGTCGGAAATCAAACACAAGCATATGCAACAATATGATGCATGAACATGGCATGAGTATGTGATGTTGTTTGAGTTAATGCATCTAGCATTTATTTGGTTGAAGTCCATTTGAACCAAGGGTTCAAAGGCAATTCCAAATTAAGCTCTTAAATATGCCATTTATATGTTTTCATATATACAACATGTATAGGTTGGTTTGTCATGCATGAAAATGGTACAGATGGATAGATTGAATTTTTCTGATCATTTTTTATATATAAATTATTTCAGTCTGAGCTACGGTTGAATTTCTATGAATTTTTGAAGTTTATAACAATTTCTGGAATTTCCTGATTTAAATTAATACCAGAAAATGATATATTGCGTCAGCACATCGTCCTGCTTAGGTCAGCAGGTCAAAGGCGACTGACCAGGTCAAACCTGACGTGTGGGGTCCACACGTCAGTGTCTGTGGCTAATCCTGATTTAAAATAAACCTAAACTGGTTTAGTTAATGGGGTTGGGCCCACGCGCCAGTGACCCAATTAGCTAAACAGGGATTAATTAGTTGTTAAACTAATCCTAACTAAAACGTAACAGGGCCAGGCCCCACATGTCGGTGACCCACGGAGAGGTCAAACCTCCTGTCTGCTGGGTCAAAGCCCGCCGGCGACTCAACGCCGGCGAGGCCAGACGCGGCGGAGGCGTTGGAAATCGCCTTCCGGCGACCAAACGTGCGGCGGAGACTACCTACGTGAAGCTGGCAAACGCGCGCAACCAACGGGGCAAGTGGGAGTAGCTGGGGTGGCCGGAGCTCGCCGGAAAAGAGCTCGTGGCAGCGGCTGGCGTGCGGGTGTGCTCGGGGTCGGCGTTATACTGCACGGCAGGCGCCACGGAGGGGTGCTACGGCACCTGGTGTTGCACTGAGCGTTATGGCGTGGTCGGTTGCGGCTCTAGGTGACGATGGCCACGGTGGCGGCATGGCCGGCGGAGCCAAGCTCCTGGCCGCGACGACAATGGCGTTAGCGGAAGCAAAAGGGCCAGAGGAGAGGGGGGGTCAACGCGAAAGCTCACAATGGTTGCAGTGGAGCCAATGGCGAGCTCGGAGGTGGTCCGACGTGGGCGGAATGGCGATGTCGATCTTGGGCGGCCGGCGATGAAGAAGGCGGTGGTGACGGCTCCACGGGGTGTTCGGCGCCTCGTAGCTTGACGGGGAGGTAGCAGGCGATAAGGCGGAGCTCGCAAGCACAACGGGCGGTCAAGGGGATGGCGGGGAGCGCGTTGGCAGAGAACGGCGGTGACGGCGACGTTCGGTTTTTGGGAGAGAGAGCGGCAGAGGCGGGGATGAGCACGGGGGAGAGTGCGAGGCGGTCGGGGAGATTTGTGTGGCGCTCTTGGCGCCCTCCAGCAGCAGCGGCGGCAAGCAGGAGGTGGCCGCGCGCGCTGGCGTGCGGAGGCCATGCGCCCCTGCCCACTGGCGCGAGGTAGGGGATGACTGGCGTGGCCAGTCAGCTTGGCCGGATTGTTGGGCCAGAGCAGGTGGGCCGCCAGGTGAGGCCAGGTACGATTCCCTCTCTTTCTTTTATTTTGTTTTTGTTTTCTATTTTCTGACATTTGTTTTGATTTAATAAAAATACCAAATCATTTTATTTAATTCTGTCAAATTTTGTAGGGACCTAAGGAATTAATCCAAAGCTCCTCACCAAAAGTCAGAATTATTGGACAATATTTTGTATATATAAAAATATTTATCCAACGCAAATAAATACTGGATTAATTCCAAATGCCCAAAATAAATACTTATGAGCTCTTTAAAATATTGGTTTGATTTTTATCTCTGTCCAATATTTTCAGAGAGCAACATGAGCATTTTCTTGGACCCTTTTGGAGCAATTTTTACTTGGGTCATTTTCAGAAATGATTCTGAGGGTTTCACAAATCCCCATTTCAAATTTCAATGGAATTTAAACATGATGCAAACATGAAGGCTAGCCTAGGTCATACCAGAACTAGGGATGTGACAGATAGGACGGTAATCTCGCATACACCGAATATTTGCCGACGAGAGTTTGTTTTTGGCGCCCACCATGTATGAATATGAATCGGGGAGGGAGTCGATTTCGGCCGAGGACACACTGTGTTTTGGCGCCCACCATGTATGAATCCGGGTGAGGCGGTTACGCCACGTTTGGGGTGAAATTACAAACCTACCCCTATCGAAACCTATAGAAATCCAGCATACAGGCTTTGCATGGCAGGGATAGGTAGTAGTGATTTCCATCTCGCATATTTTGGTTTCGGGCGGTTACTGCAACTTTCCCCGCTTTGTTCAAATTTTGCAGAGTGCACGTTTACCGTGCCAACTCAATTCGAATCCCGTTTGCATTCTATTTTTTTCGGGCGAGATCCATTTTCAATTGGAATTACATTCTATATACATCATTTTTTTATATATACTTTCAAAAGCACAACACCATTTATACATAAATATGGTTTACAAATGGCATGATCTCAGACTCTTAAGGTTGTACCCATCAATTTGGATTTTCAAATATTTGAAACCACTTTATGTTGAAATCCAATGTATGCATTCCTCGCTAACCGTCTCCAATTAATGTGTGTTTCATGCGGGGTTTTTTACTTCTCAAACATGTATAATGTGTTTCACACACGCAACATATAGTGTAATCCTGTTTAGACATTAATTGCATATAAACCATGCATTGTTTGTAATTGAAGAATCTATGGATCACCAATATTGATAAACTATATAACATTACACGTGTGCCCAAATTCAAATGAATATGCATGTTTGATACACCAATTTGCGTTATGATATTATCGATGTCGTGATCTCCAGTTTAAATATTTGAATCCCCTTTAATCCAGATATCCGTCTCATATAGCTATCACTCATGCTTATATAGGACTATCTCTCTGGACCTATACGCGTTCATCGTCTCTCAGGTATCTCTCGTGCTACCTGTATGTCGACAATGATCTTTTATCTTCATAACACACCTGACGGTACTCTCTCCCTCGACCTTCATCACTCTATCTCTCTCTAAGTATATCTCGCTCCCTGCTATGTGTCTCTAACTATGATTCTCCATGTGGAATCTCTTTCTCTCACACAAACACAAAACTTTGTCTCCCGGGTCTCATTTCTCTCTACTATTCCCATGTGTGCCACTCGCACACCCCTCATACAGAGATGTCTTTCGCTCCTTAGATATGAGAACCTACGACTCTTCCTCTTCAATATCTCTTTCTCACACACAAACACAAACTCTGTCTCCCAGGGTCTCATATTTCTCCATTGTTCTCTTGTATGTCGCTCACACACACCCTCTCTCCCTAGAGATATCTTGCGTTCCCTCGTATGTCTCTCTAGCTATCACTCTCGTTGTGAAATATCTTTCTCTCTCGCAGACACAAAACTCCGTCTCTCTGGATCTCATTTCTCTCTGATATCTGTTTGTATGTGACTCACACGCACCCTCTCTCTATCTCTCTCACACCCACACACATAACCCAGCCTTCTGATCCACTATACTCCTATCTCTAACGCACACTAGCTAGCATCTTTATCTTTCTATTTATCTGTTTCTCCATCAACCTTCTTTCTCGCCCTCACTCTTGATTCCTATCACGCACACTACATATGTTTCTCTCTACATGCAGTCAAGTGCCCTCTCACACACATATATAACTTCACCCTTTGAACCACCCGACGGTCATCTCCAACACCCAAACTAGTGGATGTCCCTCTAGCTAGCATCTCCATCTCTGTATCTATCTGTAGTTTCTCCATCAACATTTCTTTCTCGCACGGAGTCTTGCTTCCTATCACCCACACTATATATGTCTCTCCATACATATGCATTTATAGGTTGGTCTCTTTTGCACAATCATTGCACCTCACTCCCTCTGCTCGCCATAGATGCATGCTCCAGCCCACGCCACTATCTCTTAAAGACAAAAACACATGCTCAATTGTCGGGACTTCTTCCATGCATTCTCACATGCATGCATATTGTCATACCGATCCGTCTCTCCCATGTCGTTGATCTTATGACTTATGTCTTCTTTCTTTTATCTCGATCATGCGCGCGTGCACACACACACATCCCACGTATACATGTATACCTCTCACACATGCATGTTCAAGGTCTCTATGTCTCCATACGTAGTTAATTACCCTCAATCCTAACGCCACATCGAATCGTTCTCCTCTTTTGTGCACATAACTTCCGCCTGGATGGGTAAAACACACACTCACACTTAACAATCTCCTTCTAGCTACCCCCCGCCTCTCACTCTTCCCCTATATCCCTGAAACCAATAAGACCATCCATTAGTTTAATTCCCGCCTACATGCACCATTGATATATAGTAGTCTTCCTCGGTGTCTCTCGAACAAACACGTTCTCTCGAAGTCGACTCCTCTCACGCGCACACACCTTCTCTTCCCTCTCTACGGGCATTTTCTCTCTCGCACCCCATCGTTGGTGGCCTCTGCCATACACATCACCTCTCTATGATGAAAGCCATGGACACTTAAATTACATCCGCCACAGAGGACCCCGCGACACACACACACATGCACGCACCCCCAACACACACACACACGCACCCCCCAACACACACACACACACTAAGACTCCATCTCTCTCTCTCTCTCTCACACACACATAAACACACACACACACACACGCAAGCACGCACGCCCGCCCCCCCACACACACTAAGACTCCATCTCTCTCCCTCTCTCACACACACAAACTAAGACTCCATCTCTCTCTCTCTCTCTCACACACACACACCCCACACACACACACACTAAGACTCCATCTCACACACACATGCTCTAGGTGGAGCATGTGTTCCTACCACCCTTCATCCAACCTTACCCATATGATGAACAATCAGCTTTATTTACTTGCATAACATGGACAAATTCCACTTTACTTTAGTAGTCAGCAAACTTATCATCTGTACCCTTATAAAAAAACGAGTTGGTGGTGATGGTGTGCCTGCCATCTTGTAATACAGACCGTATGATCTATATCTGAGGATAGAAAGCAAACTATGATAATTTTACAAAAGATACCCGCACCTCTTCCCACATCATTATCTCCAGCAACCTCATTGCTCAGCAATTAAAAAAGGAGTAAGTCTCTGGAACAATCTAGCATGCATGGTGGCCGCTGCCGCCTGCCGGCATCGTCCATCCCCATGCCTCCGCCCATTCCGACTACCAGTCACCACCACGCTCCACTCCTCCTCGCCTTATCTCTCATCTTTCATTTTTTCGATGACATTCTCGAGATACCAGTTTTCCGATAAAATTCTTGAGATATCATTAGTTTTTACACATGGGATTACTCCTGCATGGGTCAATCACAACAGGTGTTCTGTCAAAAAAATGCATATTGATGTTCCGTGCAATGCACGAGAATCTTGCTTGTAATTATATAACGCAAATCACGAGCAGGAAGTGACATTTTTTTCACACAACCACGTTAACATGGCCACGTAAATCACTAGCTAAAGTAAATACCATTATACTTATATCCTGATGCAAAAGGTTGAGTACATGTCCGAAGAGTAGAGTCGCACACATGCACTCTGTCTCTCAGAATCTCTCTCTCTCACACACACCAGTTACGTGACACCCACTTAAGCAGACACGTATGTTACAATTTGTGCACCCGCGGGTACACGTGATGCTGCGCATTTATTTAAGCTGGAAGGCGAACCCAAACAGTAGCTGCATTCATTCCCCTCCCGCCGCCTCTTCTCTGGTCGCCGTCGCCCGGTAGCCATGGGCCGGCCGAAGGTAACAACATATGCCATACTCCCGCCGGAGCGGCGCTTTAATATGGAAATTTTAGTGGCCATGCATGCATCTTTTTGTGCTAGCACTCCTATATAAGGGTTGACCGGTCGCTTCCCGCGGACGTGCGCGGGCGGTGGAAGAGGAAGGAGAAGGGAAGCGGGTTGTGGAGTAACGTTTTTACCATAATTTCCTAGGAAACCGAGTGCAATAATTGAGTAGTTTTGCAAACTACCAGTACTACACCTGAAACGGTTCAAAACCTATACTCCCTTGCCAGCGCGCGCTTCCCGCGTGAAACGGTCAGCGTCGCCCTGGAGCGTCAGTGCCGCATTAATGCCTGGCCAGAGCGGATGCGACCTCTCACTGGCGTCGACTTTGAAGTGGCGCGACGGCCGAGAGAGCGCCGCTTCCCGATGCACGCAACTGCTCTGTGTCGAGACTGGCCATAGGCCCTGTTTGGATCCATGGGTTAGAGTTAGTTTGAGATAGTTGGGGCTCAAATAGCTCTAAACTATCCAAGCATGAGGGTTTAAATTGGAGCAAGTTGCACCAAACCCACCAAAAAAACTATCCCACCCATGAGGGTTTAAACTGGAGATAGTTCTCATTGGGACCACTGAAAAATCACTTTTCTCTCTCCATGAAGTGCATTTATTGTCAATCTAACCCTGTCACCCAAACACCTCTTTGGCTACAGTTAGTTCAGGGTTAGTCATGAGTTAGTCTAACCTCTAGCTAAGTTAGAGTATCAAACAGGAGCAGTATAGGACATGCAAGTTGCTCAAAGCATACAGGAAAATTCGTACGTGAAAAGATTTTTTCTTTTTGAAAACGGAACGTGAAAGGAATTTTTTTTAGAATGCTCTTGGCATGTCGCTAACATGTGATAGTTAACCGACCTCAATAGACGGCAGAAACGATAGCCCGCCGCACTTTGATAGAGACGAGGAGGGAGAAGCGATACAGGCTGCTGGATTACTAGAGATAGGTGTCGCATGGAAGCCAAGAAATATGGTGATAGCGTGGGTTAGCCATGTACTAGTACGATGTAACTACACTTGGTTGCCGTGTTTCATACTCTTCCAGTCCACTATGGAGATGATTGGTTAATTTTATATCGCTGAATAATATTAAATATTATGAGTGCAGATGCTCCACCACGAGGTTCCTTGCTCCTTCTCGGTCGTCCGGAATCTATGTTCTTCCACTCTATTTTTACGTGAGCTTTGTTCATCCTTTTGCCAACACGCAAGACATCTAGCATCAAGGTGCACGTGTTATGCAAGGATCGTTCCATCTATATGAAGAACACGTGGGACTGGAACTACGAGACGAACATGTACCTAGGAGTGGACGTACGAACCTGAGTAATGTAGCGTAGTAAGTGAAGTAGAAAGGCACAAATCGTATGAACATGCGTGGCATATAGGGTGTGTTTGGTTGTGTTCTCGTCTCAGCATAGTTGTTCCCTCTTCAGGCATGCTCAACTCAACACCCCTCTTCATGCATGCTCTCTTCATGCATGCTTCTAGTGTATTTGTGCTAAACTAGTGTGGACTCATGCACCCTCCATACACTCTACCAAACACCCAAAAGTAGGTCGAGAAGGGAACTCTTGGGCGGCATTTTTCTCTTACTATGTACTACCACTAAATGTTGTACGTGCAATGCACGGTGATGTTATGGGGTATGTGCCTAAGTACTCTACTACTACTATATTAGTTGGAGGCACATATTAACTTTTATATTTGTTTACGTGTATGCCCCGAGACCTTTAAACTAGACGTGTCTTTGTCTCCATTTTTTTTGCGGAAAACGTGTCTTTGTCTCCAGGTCGCACTTTGTATCGTTCATACCACTAAGTACTAATACATGTGGTCTCCGACCCAGAAGTGGAAGAAGTGGAGACGCTCTACCACACTGTTTTTTTACGCTCGGCTCTACCACGCTGTTCATGTCCCACTCCTTTCGCTGATGTGTGGGACATCCAGCACGTGCCGTGTTTGGCGCCCTTCGTCGTAAGAGTTGACATGCTAGCATTCATCAGAAATAAAAATTAATTATAAATCAGCAGTGATACTAATTTTTTGCGAACCAATCAATAATGATACTATACCTCGATATCGGAAAGAATACTACTCCGTTCGCCAACATGTGGGACGTCGACCATCCTGGTCCACTTGCCATGCATGCAGAACTCCAAGGGAGTCACCCAGGTCGTCGCGCCGCAGTAACAATGACTAATGAGCCGTCAAATCATAGGCCCACTTCCCACTTTGAAGTTGCTTGGATGAAGGAACCATCATGACTTCGTTGAATTCCGCTTCTTGAAGAAAACTACTGTACCAGCAGTACTGCTAGCTATAGTAGTTACTACAACAGAGGCCTCCTTTCGTTCATAGGATAGGAATATGAAAATCATAGGAAGTGAGATGACATGCATCTCAATTCCTATAGAGAAAGAGATGCCATTTGATGCTTAGGATAGGAATTTTTCCATTTAGTCTAGGCTAATGTACTGGTAATTTACTCTAAAAACTACGGTAGTAACTAGTAGTACTGGTACATGCTCGTACTCAGACACACACACACACACACACACTAACTACTAGTACTACTACTTCTCACATGCTGGCCAGACGCTGTCGTTCTCCTTCCCGGCTTTGTCGGCGACACCCCACCGTGCTTGGATCTCCGCCGACCTCTCCGCAGCAGCGCGTGCGTCCTTTTCTTTCTTGCAGCGGAGGGCCTCTCTTTTCTTGAGTGCTTTCTGACTTTTCCGCTCCCTCTGTGCGGATTTGGCCGCCTCTTGCTCTACCGCCCATTCGGCCTTGACATCTTCAAATTCCTCCCACATAGTTGTGAGGTCGCGAGCAGTGATGAACTCGGCATGGCGGGGTGCCATCGCTTCCCTACCATTTTGTGTGCGGTCGTGGGCGGCGAGGAACTCGGCGCGGCGGGATGCCATCGCTGCCTTACCGGTTAGTGTGCGGCGCGGTGGCATGAACGGCGCTTGGTGAGAGCTCTGGGGTGGAGTGGCCGGACAACCGTATAGTGCATTGGTTTGTCAAGAGCTCAAGGACAGAAGATGAAGAAAATTTGGATTCCCCTTCAATCCTGGTCATTTATTACCGAGTAAAATGCATTGGCGGTCATCGAACTAGTCTTGGTAGCTCACTTTGATCATTGTATACGAGATATGGTGATTATACGGTCACTGGCTTAGCGTATAGCTCCGTATTTGTCTGGTTAACCAGTCAAACAGTCCGCATGCACCTCATCAGCTCGTGTTCTTTATCTATCTACGCGGGCCTACTTGTCAATGGAGAAAGAAATATTGTAAAAACCAAAATTATGCTAGAGTCCGGACCACTTCCGGAGCCCGCTCTCACCACCCTGGCCCCTCAAGACGCCAGCTGCCCGCCGCATGCATGCATAGCAAGTAGTACTACTTATGTGGAGGAGAGAGAGGCATTGACAAAGTCAAGGAGTGGGCTCTGCAAGAGCCCGTCTCTACATGTGCTCCTAGGTATAAAAAAATAATTCTAAAAAAGGCATAAAAACAATTGTGTCTTAAAAAAGAAAGGTAAAAAACATTTGAGAGGAAATAGATAGAGAGAAAGTGAGAAAAAGCTGTAACCTGGGCATTACATGAGGAAGGAGGGAGTGATGCACATGCCAAGTTCACTGGGCTGCCGTGTTTCACACTCCCCCGTCGTAACAGTGGAGACAATAGCTTTCATAAAAAAATAAACAATGAATACTCGTTGCTCGTCCTCTATATCAGAAATAATACTTTCATTCACCGACATGTGGGACGTCGACCATCCTGGTCCACCTGCCATGCACAAAATTATCCTGGTCTACCCCGGTCGTATCGCAGGCCCAACCTTTCCCACTGTAAGTTGTTCGGACGAAGGAACCATCATGACTTCGTTGAATTCCGCTTCTTCAAGAAAACTTACTGTACCCACAATACTGCTACCACACGCGAAGACTGGACGACACTGTACCACATCATATCACTGAAACCCACTAGGCCAAACTATCCCACCTAGGTCATCTATTTTGGAATGGAGGGAGTACATCTCTGGACTGCTATGATTTTGTGTTGCACGTCATATCACTGAAACCCACTAAGTATAAGCGTACCACGAGCTCATCAGCCCCAACGTTTCTCTTCGGTGAGTGTTTTGCAAGTACTATAGCTCGCACAGTAGCTAGCCTACTAACACCAAGAATCATCAAACAAGCCCTGCTGATATGATAAACAGTTCAAACTTACATCTAATCATGCCATATATTACATCAAAAGCTGGTGAGGATACATCTGTTTCCATAACTCGGAGAGGGTTCGCATGATTCACTATCAAACAAAAGTAGCAAGATCCGCCCACACAAGACAGTGCACTAGCCCTAAGATGGTTTGATAACACACGTCGTTCTGGTAATTAAACACAGGGCAATGCAAACTACCCTGAAGGATTAGCGCGACCAACTATTTCTTGTCATTGATCTCTCGGGCAATGCCCACAACACGGACAACGGCATGGGAATCGATTTCTGGGGCGATGTCCGCAGGACTGACCGCGACATCGGAATCAATCTCTGGGGCGATGTCCACAGGATGGACAGCGGCATCGGAATCGATCTCCGGGGCGATGCCAACATGACGGGCCACGACATCGGAATCATCAAGGACGTCCACCGGCACCTGCACAACCCTAACATATTAGCAAGCACATTGCAAATAATCAAAAACCACAACTATGGTAATAAGCCATTATTTTTTACCTTGTGCAGCTCACCAGGGGATCTCATCCCTCCGGGGGCCATCTCCTCGTCCTCGATGGGGGCCATCACCTTGCCAGGGGAATACTGCTTCTCAACGGCGACTATCTCCTCAAACTCGGTCTTGAGCCTCACATAGGTGGCAATCAGAGTTCCTGGGATAGGCATGGTGGGGCCATTGCTGTTCTTCCAACTTTCTTTGAGGAGTTCGTCCGCCAACATCCTCAACTGTTGCGCCAGTGCTTGTTTTTTGGAGTTCTTCGTCTCCATGGGTTGGCCCGCCAACATGGTCAACTCGTTGGTCGGTGCTCGCTTCCTGGAGATCGCTGTCTCCAGTGGGTTGTCCGCCGGCAACTCTTTGCCTTGTGCTCCAGGATCCATCAATGAACTGACAAACAAAAAGCAATCGAAAGGAAACCACAATCGCAATGAAAACGGGAAAAGAATAGGATGTGAGAATCGGTCGGTGCTTCGCAAAAAGAAGATTCTTGGAATGAAAATATAGCAGCATAACTGATTCGCCCACCTTTCCTTCGTTGGTACAGAAGAAAAATGGCAGAAGTGAGTAGCTGAAGTGAGGTTTTCTTCAAGAAAGGGAAGAAAGGGATTGAACGAGCGTTCCAGTGAAATGATGGTTGCTTCGTCCAGTACAACTTGGAGGCCACCTTACCACTGCTGGTAAAGGTGCGCGTTTTGTGATATGACGGGTCATGACGGCCACACCGGGGTGACAAGTGAGTCTCGACTGTAGCACCTCACTGTGATTTGGTGGATGGCACGCGGGCCCGGATGCTTTGAAATGTCCTGCATGTAGATAGAGCGGCTAGTCATATACTCCCTCCTTTCCGGTTTATAGGGCTCAATTCAAAAATTTCACCAACCAAGGTAGATGGTGAGTGGTGGAATCCTTTTTGTAATTTGCAAAAGCACCCAATTAATGCTCTTGTTTTCTTCAAAAATGTATGTTTACCAATGTATTAATTGCAATGCATGCATGCATAAAGTACATGTATTGGTCAATTTTCTCTTAATACCTGCATGCAATTATTTAATGCACCTTGGAATCTGAACTTGTGATGGGGAACAACCAAATTGAGCCTTATAAAATGAAAAAACTAAGATTTTGAGATAAGCCCTATAAACCGGAAAGGAGGGAGTAGGAGTGCTCAATATTGTGCACCGCGACCAAGGCGGAGAGGAAAACGAGAGAACTACGTAATTAATGCATGAGTTTAATTAGGGTAGTTTTTTAAAGTACGAGATACATTTCTCCAATCGCAAAATGCCTTGGTTCATGAGATTTGAGATTTGAGCCCTATAAACCGTAAGGGAGGGAGTACTGCACACAGTGTAGTCTAGTCACTTGTTGAAATCTCTAGAAAGGCAAATACTCCTTTCCGGTTTATAGGGCTATACTACTCCCTCCGTCTAGGTGTGTAAGTCATCTTATGAAAACCAAATACGTAGTCCCAAAACACTTAGGCACGGTGCATTAACTTCTACCTTGTTTCTTGTTACTTGACATATCAACCAATAAGAGATGAGAGGTGTGCATGCTTTTAATGACTTGCAATGGCTAGTTCATTGCATGCAATGCTATTAATTAGCAAATAAACATTGGTGACCCCAGGAGGAAACGGTGCTAAGCGCATGGACCTATGTAGAATGAGTATCAACCAATGGATAATGGAGTTTAATTGTTAAACAATAGCAATTTTGTCTCATGCAAGAGCCTGGCTAGTACTCCAAGGAACCGCACCGTGCGAGCGTTCGCAACTGCCACGTTTGGGTTGCACTTGGCTCTTCGCCTCTTCGAGAAGACGAACAATGATGTTACTCCTACTTCTACAGTATCGAATCCACTGCTGCATGTTCGTCCACCTCGTGCGGGAGGGATAGCGTGTAGCGAAAGCTTCTACTTACTGCTCCTGCCTTTGCGTCTATGACAGGTGGGCCCAACAGGTGGTTGGCCCTCCTGTCATGCAGCCAAAGGCAGGTGCAGTTAAGGCACCGGAGCTCAGTCCGCGAGGGAGAGGGCGTTGTAGTAATCAAATTTCTCGGTCTTGTATGAGTTGATGAAGATAGGGGTTGCTTGCTTGCTAGGGTTGCTTGCTAGGGTTGCTCACTACGTATATATAGGCCGGAGCCTCCGCGCTTGCTTGCTAGGGTTGCTCTATTCACACACTCTCATCCTCTCCAGATCTAAACAAGATAGGGGTAGTAACACTATCTTTCTCCCTTCAAACAACACTGGCTTTCTATCCTCACCGTTGGTTACAGATCCGGACGTATCCCCCTCCGCCGGTGAAGGGGAGGAGGGGCAGCGTTTAGGCCGTCGTCGACAGCGAGGGAGCAGACCCACTGCCGGCCGCACCGTTATCTCTGGCCGAGCGCCGGCGCGGGAGGTCCTCCGATCCCTTCGTCGTTGCCTGTGGGCAGATCCGGCCTCCCGCCGCCCACCTATCCACATCCCGACGTGTCGGGACCCCGATCCTAAGTCACACCGATCTAGCATGTAACACCTCATATCACTTTGCGGCCTCATGCACGGTATCCCCACGGGTGTCGCCTTACCATGGCCCGGAACCATTTGCGCCTTTTGGCTCACGTATATGATAGTGTCGCTAGCATCCATATGACAGAGAACCCGGGCCGACATGGCTAGTCGTGAACCCAAAGCAGCACAGACCTATGGAGACAGGCATACATGGATCACATCGAGCATGTCGGTCAACAGCGTATGAATCCGGGCTGTAGCACTGGGCTAACAGGACTCTGGAAGTCACCGCGTGACATTTCCCCGAAGGGACAGACATAGGAACGAAGTGGAACACATGCCGGCCAGTCAAGTGTTCTGAGCAGTAGTGCTAGGCTAGCAGGACTCCGATGAACTGGGCTGTAGCGGACTACTATGGCTCAAGGAAGCACTAGACTACATTTCCCCATAAGAGAGGCTGCCAAGGACAAACAACTAGATTGTCGGATCCCACACATAGCAATACACGTCACACGTACGCATAACATGCAAGTATGTGATGTACAACATGGCATCACAACATAACGCAACTCATATAGATAAAGGCTCAGAAGAGCCACATGGCATAAATGCAAACAGGGGTCACATGACCCATCATTCAGAGCATACAAGCAACGGAAGCATTACATGTCTGAGTACAGACAACTACAAAAGAAAAAGGCCGAGAAGCCTGACTATCTACAAGTCCCTCCAAGGTACAAGATCGTAGCTGAGGTAACAAGCTACTCGTCGAAGTCCAAGCGGTACTACTAGTGAGACAGATGTCTCATCTGTAAAACATAAATAAAGCAAACGTGAGTACAAAGGTACTCAGCAAGACTTACATCAGATCCTATCATACATGCATCTGTATCAAGAAGGTAATGTGGGGTTTAGTTGCAGCAAGCCAGCTTTGACTCAGTGGCTATCCTGTTCTACGGTAATGAGAAACTTCTTTGAGATAAGGCAGCGCACACGAGTCCACTAAACACCACATCAATACACTACTATGGATTCATCCCCGTCTCTCCTATGAGAAGGCCATCCATAGCACTCACACTTGTCTTGAGCATTTTAGAGTATCCACTTTAAGTTGTCTATGTACCACGTAAGCATCCAAGAAGTCCATAACCGAGGACACGGCTATTCGAATCGATCATGATAACCCTGCAGGGGTGTACTTCATCACACACGCTCTCACCACTTATCACCATATACACGTCATGTATCTCGGCAACCTACAAGTGGAAGCCTGGCGAGGGTGTCGGCCACGACCTGACTAACCACGCAAGACTCTAGTCCAGGTTTATCGCCTATTTGGGTTCCACCCGCAAGGAGATCCGGCCGGGGTGTCGCTCATGGCCCCAAACGATGTGAGCAGGGTCCCCAAGCCCACCATCCAGGTGCCACTTGGTACACCATGCCACCTGTGCCTAGTCTGTCCCGAGCCCACCCTGCCGGGTGCCACTCGGTAGAAAAATAGCACTACCTACAAACACCAGAAACTATTTGCAACTCCTGGACAGAGTTCAAGGCGGTTAATAAGTCGAGAGAGCTTGGAGCGCCCGGAGCCCAATGTGTGGTAGTAGCTAGTCATTGGACAACTTACACAGAACTCAGTTCTTAAGGACGGTCCCAATGAGACAACCCACCATGTACTCCTACATGGCCTCTCACCGCTACCTTTACCAAATCGTGTTCACACGCTTAACTCTCAGCACCAGAACATATCATAACACTCCAATTCATTCCCGATGAATCAGACCTGACACAACTCTAAGCAATAGCAGGCAAGGCATGGCAAGAACACATCATGGCTCAAGCAACTCCTACACATGCTAGTGGGTTTTAAGTATTTACTATGGCAATGACAGGTCATGCAGAGGAATGGGTTCAACTACCGCAGCATAAAGTAGCAGTTGAATTGTTGTTGCCCTAATGCAATAAATGAGAGCAGGAGCGAGAGAGTAGGATTGTATCGGAATGAGCAAGGGGGGTTGCTTGCCTGGTAGATCAACAGGGGGGCACTGCTCCTCAGACAGGTACTCTAGGTCGATCTCCGGAGCAGGACCTATCGAGAAGGAACGGTGTCGGCAATCAATACACAATCATATGCAACAATATGATGCATGAAGATGGCATGAAGATGTGATGTTATTTGAGTTAATGCATCTAGCATTTATTTAGTTGAGGTCCATTTGAACCAAGGGTTCAAATGCAACTCCAAAATAAGCCCTTAAATATGCCATAAGTGTGTTTTCATATATACAACATGTATAGGTTGGTTTTTCATGCATGAAAATTGTACAGATGGACAGATTGAATTTTTCTGATCATTTTTCATATATAAATTATTTCAATCTGAGCTACGGTTGAATTTCTATGAATTTTTGAAGTTTATATCAATTTCTGGAATTCTCTGAATTATTTAAAATCCAGAAAAATCATTACTGCATCAGCATGACATCACAGAGGTGTCAGCAGGGCTGACCAGGTCAAACCTGACGTGTGGGGGCCACACGTCAGTGACCGGTTAGTTAACAGGGGGTTAGTTTATCCTAATTATAGGGTTAGTGGCACAGGGGCCCACTGTCAGTGTCAGGTTTAGTTAAATGGTGATTAGCCTTAAGCTAATCACCTGACCCATGGGGCCCACCTGACGGGCCCGCGAGGTCAAAGGGGTTAAACCCCACCGGCGTTTAACCGCCGGCGAGGCCAAACATGGCGGAGGGCTCGGGAAACGCCCTCCGGCGACCATTTAGGCGGCGGAGATCACTGACGAGGAGCTGGAGCTCGTCCGCGTCATTTGGAGCAAGCGGGAGGCTGCGGGGGTGCCTGAGCTCGCCGGAAACGAGCTCGAGGCGGCGGCCGGAGCACGGCTTCGGGCGAAAAACAGGCTGCGGGGCACGACAGGAACTGCGGAGGCCCTCTACGGCCTCCTGGCGTCACCAGGAGCACGGTGACGCGCGCGGGAGCGGCTGGCTCGTCCTCTGGCCACGATGGCGCCATGGCCGGCGGCGATGAGGTCTCGGGCGCGGCAGCTGAGCTAGCTAGGCGGGGCAAACGAGCACGGGGAGGAGGGGAGAACGAAGTAGAGCTCACGGGGAGATCGTAGACGTCGTCAGCGAGCTCGGGGACGCGCTGAGGTCGACGGTGCGGCGATGGGGATCCACGGCGGCCGGAGATGAAGACGACGACGATGGAGGCTCTCTATGGCCTCCCGAGGCGCGTGGCTTGACGAGAAGGTAGACGCAGACGTGGCGGAGCTTCTGGACACATCAGCGAGGCGAGGGGAAGTCGGTGGCTACGGCAATGGCGAGCGGCGGCGACGGTAGCGCTCGGGAGGGTCGAGAGAGGGGGATCCAGGGGAGGAGGGAGAGCGAGAGAGAGTGAGAGAGAGTCGAGGGGAGTGCGTGGCGTCGTCGGGGGCCTCCAGCAGCGAGCGAGGAAGCAGGAGGTGGCTGGCGCGTGCTTGCGCGCGGCGGCCACACGCGCTGTCCTCCTGGCAGGAGGAAGACGACAGGGGAGGGGGACAGGTGGGCTGGGCTGCTGCTGGGCTGCACAGTGCTGGGCCAGCATAGGAGCTGGGCCGCAGGTAAGCACAGGTGGGTTTTTACCATTTCTGTTTCTATTTTGTTTTTGTTTTCTATTTTCTGACATTTGTTTTGATTTAATAAAAATACTAAATCATTTTATTTTATTCTGTAAATTTTAGTAGGGACTAGTTGGACCACTCCAAAGCCCCTCACCAAAATTCAGAATTATTGGACAATATTTTATATATATAAAAATATTTATCCAATGCAAATAATTACTGTATTAATTCCAAATGCCCAAAATAAATACTTATGAGCTCCTAAAGATATTGGTTTGATTTTTATCTCTGTCCAATATTTTCAGAGAGCAACATGAACATTTTCTTGGACCTTTTTGGAGAAATTTTTATCTGGGTTATTTCCAGAAATGATTTCTGAGGGTTTCACAATCCCCATTTCAAAGTTAAATGAAATTTAAACATGATGCACACATGACTAGCTAGCCTAGGTCATACCAGAACTAGGGATGTGACAACTCGCCCCCACTCGGAAGAATCTCGTCCCGAGATTCAGGAGTCGGCGGGAAGAAAGCGGGCTACTCAAGTCGAAGACGATCTTCACGCTCCCAAGTAGCTTCTCTCTTGGAATGATGAGACCACTGAACCTTGAGAAACTTGATGTTATGACGTCGGGTGACACGCTCTGCTTGATCAAGGATGCAGACAGGGTACTCTCGATAAGTGAGGTTATCTTGGAGATCAAGCATTTCGTGGTCCACTCCGCGGATGGGATCCGAGAAGCAACGCCTGAGTTGAGAGACGTGGAAGACATCATGAACTCGAGAAAGATGTAGTGGTAGTTCCAACTGGTAGGCAACCTCTCCTCATTTAGCGAGAATGAGAAAGGGACCAATGTAACGAGGAGCCAACTTGCCCTTGATACTGAATCGATGGGTACCCTTCAAAGGGGTAACCCGAAGGTAAGCTTTGTCGCCAATTTCATAAGCCACTTCCTGATGACTACGGTCATACTGGCTCTTTTGACGGGATTGGGCTGTTTTCAAATTCTCACGAATGATGCGAACTTGCTCTTCTGCCTCCTGGATCATATCCGGTCCAAAGAATTGTCTTTCACTGGTTTCTGACCAGTTCAAAGGTGTTCGACATCTTCATCCATACAGAACCTCAAAAGGAGCTTTCTTGAGGCTGGATTGGTAGCTATTGTTATAAGAAAACTCGGCAAAGGGAAGACACTTCTCCCAGTCCATACCGAATGAGATAACACAAGCCCTAAGCATGTCTTCAAGAATTTGGTTGACCCTTTCCACCTGACCACTTGATTGAGGGTGGAAAGCGGTACTGAAGGAAAGATGGGTGCCCATGGCAGTTTGGAAACTCTCCCAGAAATGAGAAGTGAAAAGACTACCACGGTCTGAATTGATCTCTAGTGGAACACCATGAAGTGACACTATTCGAGAAATATATAAGTCAGCGAGCTGACTAGCAGTGATATTCTCTCGAACAGGTAGGAAGTGAGCCACTTTGGAAAGACGATCAATGACTACGAAGATAGCATTATTCCCTTTCTTGGTCCTGGGAAAGCCGGTGATGAAGTCCATACCAACTTTATCCCATTTTCACTCAGGAATAGCTAAAGGTTGAAGGGTGCCAGCAGGTCTCTGATGCTCTGCCTTCACGCGACGACAAACGTCACAGTTAGCAATAAACTGAGCGATTTCTCTCTTCATCCTAGTCCACCAGAACCTCTGGCGTAGGTCCTGATACATCTTAGTACTACCGGGATGAATCATGAGATGAGATTCATGCGCCTCCTTAAGGATTAATTGTCAAAGATGTTGATTCTTGGGAACCACCAAGCGACTCCCAAAGAAAAGAACACCACGATCATCTATAGAGAAACTACCACCAAATTCCCGTATCCTGCTTCTGAGCAGAGATGATCTGATCCACAAGAGTAGGTTTCACCACCAAGGTAGAAAGGAATCCGTGAGGAGCAAGGTGGAGGTGAAGCTTACATAATTCCTCATGGAGAAGTGGTTGGCCCTGCTGCAACATGAGATTGTGGCAATAGGACTTACGACTTAGCGCATCAGCCATGACATTCCCCTTGTCTGGGGTGTAGGTAATCCCTAAGTCGTAATCTGAGATCAACTCCAGCCAACGTCTTTGCCTAAGGTTCAAATCTGGTTGGGTGAAGATATATTTGAGACTCTGGTGATCGGTGTAAATCTCGCAACGCTTACCAAGAAGGTAATGTCGCCAGGTCTTAAGTGCATAGACTACGGCTGCAAGCTCTAGATCATGTGTAGGATAATTCTCCTCATGTGGATGCAACTGTCGAGATGCATAGGCAATCACATGGCGATCTTGCATAAGAATGCAACCTAGTCCCTGTCGTGAGGCATCACAATAGATAACAAAGTCCTTAGTGAAATCCGGTGGCACAAGTATGGGAGCAGAAGTCAAGCGTCTTTTCAGTTCCTGAAAACTGTGCTCACACTGTGGGGACCACTCAAACTTTTTATCTTTCTTGAGAAGTTCCATGAGAGGTTTGGCCACTTTAGAGAAGTTTTCAACAAAGCGGCGGCAATAACTGTCTAGACCAAGGAAACTCCTAACTTGTTTAATTGTTTCAGGTGGAGTCCAATCAAGAACAACCTGAACTCTCTCGGGATTGACAGCAATGCCCTTACCAGAGATCACGTGGCCCAGATAGGTCACTTCTGGCAACCAATATTCGCACTTGGAGAACTTGGCATAAAGGCGGTGCTCTCTGAGTTTTTCTAGCAAAAGTCTAAGATGTTCGTCATGCTCTTCCTCGTTCTTCGAGTAAATAAGGATATCATCGAGGTAAACCACGATGAACTTATCTAAGTACTCCATGAAGATCGAGTTCATCAAGCGGGAGAATGTAGCTGGAGCATTAGTTAGACCGAAGGACATGACCGTGTACTCATACTGGCCATAACGAGTGACAAAAGCCATCTTAGGAATGTCCCCATTTCTGATCTTGATTTGGTGGTAGCCTAACCTCAAATCCATCTTGGAAAAGACTGAGGATCCAGCGAGCTGATCATACAGGTCGTTGATCCTGGGGAGCGGATACTTGTTCTTTATCGTGACCAAATTAACGGGACGATAATCTACAACCATCCGGTCCGTACCATCCTTCTTCTTGACGAAGAGAACGGGGCAAGCCCAGGGAGAAGAACTAGGACGGATGATACCCTTTTGCAAGGATTCATCGAGTTGTTCAATGGAATGATGGAAGGTAGGTGGTTTCAGACCGATGAAGTCATGGATGGACACAAACTCTTTGTGCTGATGGGAGGTGTTCTCCTCAATACATGCTAGCAAGCGGTTAGACTCACGCTTGTTCCTCTCAACCTCTAACATGAACTCTGCCAACGAAGACTGGTCGGGTGGATCCTCATCCCTACCATCTCCGTGGTTCCGGATACGAGCAACAGAACTTCGGTTAACCGGCAACATCCTGAAGAACCAACCAAGGAAACAAGGATGGATTCAGCATCATCATAAGGATGTAGATTATAGTACGAGAAAAATACTATCTCTTGAACTCCTAGGAAAATTCCGGCAGCATAACGGCAGTAAAATGCTCAAATTGGGACATCCTGCAAATGATGAGGTAGCATCAAACTCAACATCATCACCCAAGGTTCTGAGATTTTACTAAACAGACTACACCGGAGGTACTCGAACTGGGATATGACTCTGATCAACGAACCCTAAGAGACTATGGAGTAGTAACACGTGATCCTGATAGACGGAAGAGAAAGCCTAGTTCCTTAACCCCGTAGGAAAGATAGGATGACTCAGATCAGAAGGCATGAGGCATAAGGAGTAAAAAGAGCCTTACGTTCCCTTCCACAATCAATTCCCCTACATAGCTAAAGAATTTCTAGACTCAACTTCGACCAGGTTGGCTTGGTAATCCAACAGGCAGTCAGGCTCTGATACCAAAGCTGTCGGGACCCCGATCCTAAGTCACACCGATCTAGCATGTAACACCTCATATCACTTTGCGGCCTCACGCACGGTATCCCCACGGGTGTCGCCTTACCATGGCCTGGAACCGTTTGCGCCTTTTGGCTCACGTATATGATAGTGTCGCTAGCATCCATATGACAGAGAACCCGGGCCGACATGGCTAGTCGTGAACCCAAAGCGGCACAGACCTATGGAGACAGGCATACATGAATCACATCGAGCATGTCGGTCAACAGCGTATGAATCCGGGCTATAGCACTGGGCTAACAGGACTCTGGAAGTCACCGCGTGACATTTCCCCGAAGGGACAGACATAGGAACGAAGTGGAACACATGCTGGCCAGTCAAGTGTTCTGAGCAGTAGTGCTGGGCTAGCAGGACTCCGGTGAACCGGGCTGTAGCGGACTACTATGGCTCAAGGAAGCACTAGACTACATTTCCCCATAAGAGAGGCTGCCAAGGATAAACAACTAGATTGTCGGATCCCACACATAGCAATACACGTCACACGTACGCATAACATGCAAGTATGTGCTGTACAACATGGCATCACAGCATAACACAAACTCATATAGATAAAGGCTCAGAAGAGCCACATGGCATAAATACAAACAGGGGTCACATGACCCATCATTCAGAGCATAAAAGCAACGGAAGCATTACATGTCTGAGTACAGACAACTACAAAAGAAAAAGGCCGAGAAGCCTGACTATCTACAAGTCCCTCCAAGGTACAAGATTGTAGCTGAGGTAACAAGCTACTCGTCGAAGTCCAAGCGGTACTACTAGTGAGACAGATGTCTCATCTGCAAAACATAAATAAAGCAAATGTGAGTACAAAGGTACTCAGCAAGACTTACATCAGATCCTATCATACATGCATCTATATCAAGAAGGTAATGTGGGGTTTAGTTGCAGCAAGCCAGCTTTGACTCAGTGGCTATCCTGTTCTACGGCAATGAGAAACTTCTTTGAGATGAGGCAGCGCACACGAGTCCACTAAACACCACATCAATACACTACTATGGATTCATCCCCGTCTCTCCTATGAGAAGGCCATCCATAGCACTCACACTTGTCTTGAGCATTTTAGAGTATCCACTTTAAGTTGTCTATGTACCACGTAAGCATCCAAGAAGTCCATAACCGAGGACACGGCTATTCGAATAGATCATGATAACCCTGCAGGGGTGTACTTCATCACACACGCTCTCACCACTTATCACCATATACACGTCATGTATCTCGACAACCTTCAAGCGGAAGCCTAGCGAGGGTGTCAGCCACGACCTGACTAACCACGCAAGACTCTAGTCCAGGTTTATCGCCTATTTGGGTTCCACCCGTAAGGAGATCCGGCCGGGGTGTCGCTCGCGGCCCCAAACGATGTGAGCAGGGTTCCCAAGCCCACCATCCGGGTGCCACTTGGTACACCGTGCCACCTGTGCCTAGTCTGTCCCGAGCCCACCCTGCCGGGTGCCACTAGGTAGAAAAATAGCACTACCTACAAACACCAGAAACTATTTGCAACTCCTGGACAGAGTTCAAGGCGGTTAATAAGTCGAGAGAGCTTGGAGCGCCCGGAGCCCAATGTGTGGTAGTAGCTAGTCATTGGACAACTTACACAGAACTCAGTTCTTAAGGACGGTCCCAATGAGACAACCCACCATGTACTCCTACATGGCCTCTCACCGCTACCTTTACCAAATCGTGTTCACACGCTTAACTCTCAGCACCAGAACATATCATAACACTCCAATTCATTCCCGATGAATCAGACCTGACACAACTCTAAGCAATAGCAGGCAAGGCATGGCAAGAACACATCATGGCTCAAGCAACTCCTACACATGCTAGTGGGTTTTAAGTATTTACTATGGCAATGACAGGTCATGCAGAGGAATGGGTTCAACTACCGCAGCATAAAGTAGCAGTTGAATCGTTGTTGCCCTAATGCAATAAATGAGAGCAGGAGCGAGAGATTAGGATTGTATCGGAATGAGCAAGGGGGGTTGCTTGCCTGGTAGATCAACAGGGGGCACTGCTCCTCAGACAGGTACTCTTGATCGATCTCCGGAGTAGGACCTATCGAGAAGGAACGGTGTCGGCAATCAATACACAATCATATGCAACAATATGATGCATGAAGATGGCATGAAGATGTGATGTTATTTGAGTTAATGCATCTAGCATTTATTTAGTTGAGGTCCATTTGAACCATTTGAACCAAGGGTTCAAATGCAACTCCAAAATAAGCCCTTAAATATGCCATAAGTGTGTTTTCATATATACAACATGTATTGGTTGGTTTGTCATGCATGAAAATGGTACAGATGGATAGATTGAATTTTTCTGATCATTTTTCATATATAAATTATTTCAACCTGAGCTATGGTTGAATTTCTATGAATTTTTAAGTTTATATCAATTTCTGGAATTCTCTGAATTATTTAAAATCTAGAAAAATCATTACTGCGCCAGCATGACATCACAGAGGCGTCAGCAGGGCTGACCAGGTCAAACCTGACGTATGGGGGCCACACGTCAGTGACCGATTAGTTAACAGGGGGTTAGTTTATCCTAATTATAGGGTTAGTGGCACAGGGGCCCACTGTTAGTGTCAGGTTTAGTTAAATGGTGATTAGCCTTAAGTTAATCACCTGACCCATGGGGCCCACCTGACGGGCCCGCGAGGTCAAAGGGGTCAAACCCCACCGGCGTTTAACCGCCGGCGAGGCCGAACACGGCGGAGGGCTCGGGAAACGCCCTCCGGCGACCATTTAGGCGGCGGAGATCACGGACGAGGAGCTGGAGCTCGTCCGCGTCGTTTGGAGCAAGCGGGAGGCTGCAGCGGTGCCTGGGCTCACCGGAAACGAGCTCGAGGCGGCGGCCGGAGCACGGCTTCGGGCGAAAAACGGGCTGCGGGGCACGGCAGGAACTGCGGAGGCCATCTACGTCCTCCTGGCGTCACCAGGAGCACGGTGACGCGCGCGGGAGCGGCTGGCTCGGCCTCTGGCCACGATGGCGCCATGGCCGGCGGCGATGAGGTCTCGGGCGCGGCAGCTGAGCTAGCTAGGCGGGGCAAACGAGCACGGGGAGGAGGGGAGAATGAAGTAGAGCTCACGGGGAGATCGTAGACGTCGTCAGCGAGCTCGGGGACGCGCTGAGGTCGACGGTGCGGCGATGGGGATCCATGGTGGCCAGAGATGAAGACGACGATGATGGAGGCGCTCCAGGGCCTCCCGAGGTGCGTGGCTGGATGAGGAGGTAGACGCAGACGTGGCGGAGCTTCTGGACACATCAGCGAGGTGAGGGGAAGTCGGTGGCTACGGCAACGGCGAGCGGCGGCGATGGCAGCGCTCGGGCGGGTCGAGAGAGAGGGATCCAGGGGAGGAGGGAGAGCGAGAGAGTGAGAGAGAGTCGAGGGGAGTGCGTGGCGTCGTCGGGGGCCTCCAGCAGTGAGCGGGGAAGCAGGAGGTGGCCGGCGCGTGCTTGCGCGCGGCGGCCACACGCGCTGTCCTCCTGGCAGGAGGAAGACGACAGGGGAGGGGGACAGGTGTGCTGGGCTACTGCCGGGCTACACAGTGCTGGGCCAGCACAGGAGCTGGGCCGCAGGTAAGCACAGGTGGGTTTTTACCATTTCTGTTTCTATTTTGTTTTTGTTTTCTATTTTCTGACATTTGTTTTGATTTAATAAAAATACTAAATCATTTTATTTTATTCTGTAAATTTTAGTAGGGACTAGTTGGACCACTCCAAAGCCCCTCACCAAAATTCAGAATTATTGGACAATATTATATATATATAAATATTTATCCAACGCAAATAATTATTGGATTAATTCCAAATGCCCAAAATAAATACTTATGAGCTCCTAAAGATATTGGTTTGATTTTTATCTCTGTCCAATATTTTCAGAGAGCAACGTGAACATTTTCTTGGACCTTTTTGGAGAAATTTTTATCTGGGTCATTTCCAGAAATGATTTCTGAGGGTTTCACAATCCCCATTTCAAAGTTAAATGAAATTTAAACATGATGCACACATGACTAGCTAGCCTAGGTCATACCAGAACTAGGGATGTGACACGACGACCTTCAGGTATATCTTCGTTCGAGACCGCCTTAGCTCTACTTCCCCAGCTCACTACGTCGCTGCATGTGCATCATTTTCTACCTCTCAGCCCCTCTCGATCGGATGGTCCAACGTCACATATTTTTTTCTTCTATTGTTAGAGGTAAAGCTACTTCATGGAGTCGAATATTGTACTACTTGGTTCAAACAAGAAATAAAGTGGGGGTGGGGGAATTTAGTATGTACATCGGACTTGGTACAAACAGGAAGGAAAGGGGGTGAAAGTAGTACAGACTGGTCATCCAACCGGTCTCTTGGTCAAAAAGGGAAATACAGGGGTAATGCTGTACACAGTGGTATGACCAGGACTAGATTTGCTATCCACACATAGGAGTAGGTGGCTAGAGTGAACAAAAATGGGACCAACCCAGATATGTTTCTTGGATGTTTGTTTCTTGGGGCAACAAACTATGAATCACCACTTTATGCCCCTGTTTACATACATGGTGCTGGACTGCTGGTGCACCCACTGTCCCATGCCCTTATACCAAATATTTAGGCTCTGTTCGGAATAAAGGGGCAGAAAACATAGGTCTTGATGAAAATAGAGGAATAGGAAAGTAATGTAGGTATAAAACTATGGAACAGCGAAATGGAGGAAACCCTCAAGAGAATGTGTTCGGATGGACTACGAAATGTACAAATTTGTTTTTTTAGAGTAGCATGATTGGAAGTATGAGATGCTATTTGTTTACTCAGCTGCACAGTGACTACTCTTGTCCTCACCTCACGTACCACACATAGGTTGATTTTTTTATTTCTGCAACACAGCACATCAACCTGTCTAACGCATGGCAGCGAGCGCCTGCCTCGGGCTTCCGCCCAAAAAATGAGCAGCGCGTGGATGTTTCTAATCCTATGGAATCAGTACTACCAGACCAGCTTTCCTATGAAACACTATTCACCTTTCCCGTGTTCCGAATTTCCTATGAAACACTATTCACCTTTCCCGTGTTCCGAATGGTTGGAAGGGAAAGAATACCGTAGGAATATGTTCCTACGAAAATCCTACACCAAACCTGTGAACCGAACGCAACCTTAGCTGTTCTTAATCTAATGTCCCTGGTAAAAATGAAGCCATGCCATTGTTATAAGCCATGACAAGTTTAGCCAAATGTTTTTGCCTGTAATTGTTTGAGACTTTGACTGTTTACTCTGTGCCTTTTTGTGCAAACAGGGATATCCAATTCGCCTGGTTGCTGTTGTGACCTTTTGGTGCACTGCACAAAACTCTTCTTAAAAGAAGTGACTTTTGTGCTGTTTAACTAGAATGTCAGAATGGAACAGTTGGTTCATTTTGGTGGAACTACACAAAGGGAGATTTGTGTTCCAATCCTCATCATCCATATTGGCACCATAACCTTCCTTTAGGTAAGAATGATATTTAATGCATGTGTTCATCTCTATTTTCCGACTGCCATGAGAAAATAATGCTGTTTTTACTAGTACACTTGTACTCCCTCACTGACAAAACCAATTCTGAATTAGAAGGCCAATCATGTACTTGGTTCCACCAACTGGTGAGGAGAAAGAGAAACAGAGCATGAAGAGGAAGAAGAAGAAGAATAAACAGTGCCAAGGCGATCTTGCTGAAGCCAGAGGCCTCAAGTCGAGGCCATTCAAGGGCTCCAGCAACGACTACCTTACATGTGAGACGATCCTCCAGGGAGCCCTTCCACTTCTGCTGTCTCACTTAATTAATTAGGAGTACTTAAGTACCACTAATTTATTACTGCCTAATTTTCCTGTTGGAGTTAAACAAATCTTTAGTAGGACCCTATGCTGAATCATGTACGTGTGTATGTTTGTCTATGGAGGTGAATCATGTGGTGGAGCAGGGAGGCAATATTATTAGTGTCATGACAAAATAGTGCTATTGTTTTGCATGTCAATTTATTGCCATTGGTTCAATGAGGCAATGTTTTGCGTATTGTCCACCATGAATTTGATGCTACTGGTTGAGTAATATGCTAATGTCTTCCTATACTTTCTCACTAAGCTAATGAAGGTTTCATCTTGTTCCTACTTGTGCAAACAGGGATCATGTTGTGCCAATCATACATTAAATGGAACTACACAAGACAATACAATGAACTGTATCCCAGCCAGTGCTTTAACTCTGCTGGAAGTTCTTGATAATCTTTTGATATAATCTCAGCACTGGTAAACAAGAGTGATTTCAACCATACATTTGAAGTGCACAAAAATATATACTATTGTGTGATTCCAGTGAGTGCTTTATCATCTCTTATGGGACTACATGAATAAGCTTTTTTTCTCAGGTTGGTACGGGCCTAAGGCCTTCATCCATATTAGTTTGCTGTCATCTCTATTTGTATCGTGCTACTGTCATGAGAAACTCCTTTATCTTTGCACGTTAAAGTTTTGCAACCTATGATAAATGGCAATGCTTTGAGTGTTGAGTTGAGCTAATTGGCACTGATTAAATAAACTAATACCTCTCTTTAAGCAAGACTACTATGTTGCTAACTTTACCCATTAAGATAATGAGGGTGCTTCTATTTGTTAGTGTATGTTTCATAAACTAGTCCCACTATTACAGTAATCTCACTCTCTCAATATATGTGCCAACAGGGATGCTCGATTTTGGTGGAACTGCACAAAAACTTTGGGTGCTTCATTGCCTCGACAGCTTCCGTCCTTTCCTGTCAGTCGCTAAACTCCGCATGCTTTCTTCCTTTGCTGTCAGTCGCTTGGCTTATCTCGGCTTCCAGTCAAAGGAAATAGTAATTGATATGCTACCTCACACAGGTTGGTACTGGTCTTTATCCTGATTATTGTGCCTGTCATATGTATTGGTAATTTGGTATTGTGCTACTGTTTGCCGATTTCATAAAGGAGTAATTTGGAGCCTGAACTCGCAGGCAAATCATTACATCGGGTGATTTTAGTAGAACTGCACAAAATGACCAGATGTTGACAAGAAGTGCCTATATTCATTCGAGTATCAATCGGCGTCAACCAATTGTCAAACTGCAAGTGTTAGGAGAGTGAACGCCAAAAATATTGCTTGGTGCATAGCCCAGAAAAATGCAGTCCAGTCTTTGGTCCCAACTTGTGCCTTTTGGTTATCGGCACATATGGTAGCGAACTATATGGCATGGAGTCTAAAGATTCTAGACAAGTTGGTTGACGCTTATATTCATCTGGCACTTAATCAGTCTACACGCCAAGTGTCGGTGTCAAAACCGGCGGATCTCTGGTAGGGGGTCCCGAACTGTGCATCTAGGTCAGATGGTAACAGGAGGCAGGGGACACGATGTTTTACCTAGGTTCGGGCCCTCTTGATGGAGGTAAAACCCTACGTCCTGCTTGATTAATATTGATGATATGGGTAGTACAAGAGTAGATCTACCACGAGATCAGAGAGGCTAAACCCTAGAAGCTAGCCTATGGTATGATTGTTGTTCGTCCTACGGACTAAAACTCTCCAATTTATATAGACACCGGAGAGGGCTAGGGTTACACAGAGTCGGTTACAATGGTAGGAGATCTACATATCCGTATCGTCAAGCTTGCCTTCCACGCCAAGGAAAGTCCCTTCCGGACACGGGACGAAGTCTTCAATCTTGTATCTTCATAGTCCAGGAGTCCGGCCGAAGGTATAGTTCGGCCATCCGGACACCCCCTAATCCAGGACTCCCTCAGTAGCCCCTGAACCAGGCTTCAATGACGACGAGTCCAGCGTGCAGATTGTCTTCGGCATTGCAAGGCGGGTTCCTCCTCCAAGTACTTCATAGGAGATTTTGAACACAAAGGTAGTGTCCGGCTCTGCAAAATAAGTTTCCACATATTGCCATAGAGAGAATACTATTTACACAAATCTAATTTGCTGACGTATTCCGTAGCGTGACATCACACCACGGCCAAGTCTTCGAATCTTTTTATTGTTCTATCTTAGCGCGTTTAGCGAGGCAGTTTCCTTGGCACGTCTTGTTAAAGCAGAGATCATGTCCCCTTATTCCGGGATTCTCATCAATACGGGCATGGGTAACCCAACCGCACCATTGACTACGGCGCTTGGGAGATAAGCGAGTTTTACCAGGCAGGTGGGGGCGCATAGTCGCATCCGCCCATATAAGGGGATAAGGATCCGCCTTTTCATCCACGCCTTCTTCCTCCTTTGCCTATCCATTTCCGCGCACTCGAGCTCCAGCGTCCAAGTCCGCACACCCCACCTCAACCTTCTCCAGCCATGTCCGGAGCGGGAGGCAAGTGGATGGTCTCCTCTGTCACGGAGGGACACATCAAAAAACTGAGGAAGGCCGGATACTTGTCTAACGACATTGCGCACCGGCTTCTCGAAGAGGGGCAGCTCATCCGCACCCCTAGGCCCCATGAGAGGGTGGTGTTCCTCCCCCATTTCCTCCGCGGACTGGGCTTCCCTCTCCACCCATTTGTCCGAGGGCTCATGTTATACTATGGCCTGGATTTCCACGATCTGGCCCCGAACTTTGTCCTTAATATCTCGGCGTTTATCATCGTGTGCGAGGCTTTCTTCTACATCCGCCCCCATTTTGGCCTATGGCTCAAGACTTTCAACGTCAAGCCGAAGGTGGTGCGCGGCACTCAGGCGGAGTGCAGAGGCGCCATGGTGGGCAAGATGCCCAACGTCCTATGGCCTAAGGGCTCCTTCGTGGAGTCCATAAAGGGGTGGCAACCGGGGTGGTTTTACATCACCGAGCCGCGCGACCCTGAATGGGTCACAACCCCCGAGTTCCGATCCGGACCCCCTACGCGGCTCACCTCCTGGAAAGAGACGGGCCTGTCGTGGGGTAAAGAAGGAGAGCTGACCGGACTCCAAAAATGCGTCCAAACCCTGGTAGACAAGAAGCTCAAACTTGTCAACATAGTCCAGGTTATGCTCATCCGCCGGATCCTCCCGTGTCAACAACGGGCTTTCAACCTGTGGGAGTTCGACCCGGCGCAGCACCGAACTCTGAGCAGGCTCTTCGACACGACGTACGAAGATACCTGGAAGGTGCTTTTCAAGGGCGCCGAGGCCCCCGCATCCGCTACCGAGGATCACGGATTCAGCACGCAACGTCGCGCTCGTGCGGTAAGCTATTTTTACCTTTCACAAGGTATTAGTTTTTCATAGTTTGACTCTATGCGGGATCTAAGCTCCCTTACCTTTGACAGGATTGCCAGGAGACGTCCGGACAGATCAATTGTCCGACTCCTTTGCCCGAAGGCCCAGCGGACGCTCGCTTGGCGAAGCTGCTGGTTCCGGCACCCTATGTGGTGCTAGAGAAGAAGGCCAAGAAGAAGGCCATGGGGACTCGAAAGAGTGCCCGGCGCCTGGGGGTGTCGGATTCATCGTCCGACGACTCCAAGACGCACTCCTCCCGTGAAGACGAGGAGGAGGAAGAAGAGACCTCTCCCCCTCCAGTGGGGGGAGAGAAAAAAAGGAAGACCGCACCAACTGGGGAGGCCGAAGGGTCCAAGAAGGGGAAAACCCTTCCTCCGGACGGCCCCACCAACACCGACGACGGCGAAGAGGAGTGGCCGCACAGGGCCAAGCCCCTGGCGAGATCGTAAGTGTCCGGATACCAGAGTGATTCATAGTATTCCTCCATTGCATAACTTTTCCTTATGTCGAACATGTTTATGCAGTCCGCCCAAGGCCGGGCTCGACGAGTCGTCAAGAAGCTCCCTGGATTCATCGGATGTGAATTCACTTCCGACGGCTTCCTCCCCCCACCCTACGGACGACGCCGAGGTGGCGTCCCAACAGGTTCCAAGCCAGGAGGAGGTGGTCCTGGAGGCGCCGCAAGGCGACCTCCCGGACTCCAGGAGTAGAGGGGATAGAACCCCCAAGGGCACCGCGCCGGAACCTTCAACGGTCCCGGACTCCAGTAGGCAGCCTCCTTCCAAGAGGGGCAAGCCTACCGAGCCGGTGACCTCCGTCCAACCGGAGGCACCAGACAATTTGCTGGAGGTTCTTAAAGGCGCCTCCATCGGCGAGGAGCACTGCACTATTATGAGTGTGGTGATCGAGAAGGTTCAGTCCGCCAAGAGCGGACTGACTGAAGCCTGTGCCAGCCTTCTAACAGGCTTTGAGGTAAGTAAAGAATAAAAATATTACCGCATAGACAGTAGCCCCTGATGCTCTGTTTGGTGTTCGGAAAGAAAAGCCGAATAGAGGATCTAATAATATTCGCAGGAGTCTAATATAATCAAGTCAATATGCGTATGCAGGCTTCGCTGCTGGCCTCCGCCGCACTGACTGCGGAGGTGGATACGCTGAAGCATAACCTCGTGCGGTCCGAGAACGAGCTCGGCCATGCCAAGAGGCAACTCGAGGAGAAGGAAGGTAAGTAATACCTTGCGCAATTATATAGAGAAGGTGTGGTTGCAAAAAATGACAGGATCAACATGCTATTATAGGGGCCACGACCGAAGTGGCAACCCTTAAGCAAGCGCTGTCCGAGGCCGAAGACAGGGCAGCCACAGAGCGCACGGAGAGAGAGAAGCAGGAGGCGCGGGTGGAGGAGGTGCAGAAAGAGCTCCAGGCTCTCGTGAAAAAACATGAGAGTTTGGAGCTTGACTCAAAGACGCAAGCGTCCGAGCTTGCGGCAGCCCTCAAAAGCGCGAAGTCTGCCAAGGCCGAAGCCCAGAAAGCCCTCAAAGAAATTGATGCGATGAAGAAGATAGCGGCGGGTAAGGCATTCATTATGCAAAGCAAGCACGTGAAAGTGAATTACTTGTTACTTACCCGAGTCCAGAGCTCTCCAGGAGCATTCACAGATTTGCCCCGCAGTGCGTCTGATGCCGCGGCCTACTACCGAGCCAAGGAGGGGAGCTCGATGGAGAAGGTGTTCTGGTCTTAGTATGCTGAGGCCGAACACCTGGTGCCTTTGAGCGACCAGCTTAAGCAAATGGTCGAGCTCCACAAGGTTGCCGAACAGGCCATAAAGGGCCTCATAGTTCGGCTGTGGCCTAGAGAGGCTCTGCCTGGGAGCTACTTCGGGCTGGTGAGGCGGCTGGTGGATGCCTGTCCACGGCTTGAAGTAATCAAGCGCTCCGTCTGCATCGAAGGTGCCCGTAGGGCGCTTGCCCGTGCTAAAGTGCACTGGGGCAAGATGGATGCGGAGAAGCTGGTGAAGGACGGGCCGCCGCCGGGCAAGGAGCATCGCGTCCCGGAAGCGTATTATGAGGGCGTCCTGAAGGGTGCCCGCCTTATAGCGGATGAATGCTCCAAAGATGTAATTTTTGAGTAAACTCGCATTTGTGATCCTGTATGCTGAAAACTTGTTCATATGCGCTAAGCAACGCTTTTGAATTTAAAATATTACCTTCTGTGTGGCCGTTTATCAAATTTGAGAGATGGCGAGTCGTCGGCTTCTGCCCCCATGCCACGAGTGCTGGGGTGTTCGGGATAAACATGAGCGCTCTTTTTCCCATTCTTGGGTCCTTCAAGGGAGGCGCTCAACACAACAAACAAGGCAATCAGACTATAATGCTTGAACACTCTCACTTAGCCATAGAATTCTATAATTTTAAATTTCGGCGAAGCCCCTAGTGTTTGGAAGACCGAGATCGGGGCGCTATCCACGCCTAGGCCAGACAAAGCCGACTCCTCGCTCTAAGCGGCATAAGTCTTTAGGGACTCGAAAACCTCTCAAACAGCGACCAGCTCTCACCTCATCATGACGGTCAGTTTTAGCTTTCTCTACTGAGGTGCTTAGCCCAGCTCAACTGGGGCACAATCGCAGTAGTTCTCCTAGTGCTACCTTAGCCGATATAACAGAACGTAAGGTACCAAAACATAGGAGCCGGGCAAACCCAACTATTGACCCAAGACATGATTCGGAGCCGATGCATATGATGCTATAAGTTCGGGGTGCCGCACTTGTGAAAGTGTTCGGACTTCTCACACCATGTTGTGGGGTACTTAAGCCCCTGACGTATTGGCGGTACCAAAGTGTACGGGTGTAACATGTCATTAATGAACATATATTCATAAAAAAGAGTAATGCAATAATAGACGGAAGCTATGCATTGTTTATTTAAAAAAGGCTGCGATCAAAGCAGGATGATACAAATAGTGCGATAAGCAAAAGATGGGACTATCAAATATGTCCTTTCCATGGGCAAGCTGCGGAATGTTATGCGAAACAGGTATACTGCTCGTTATAGAGACCACCTTAGAGTTCCGTAGTGCGGCGTAGCTTTCTGCTTCCCTGGTTGTATCGTTTGTGCGGCAATTGTGCTGCCGGACAAGCCTTCCGAAGAATGGAGTCCTGAAAATAAGAGAAAATTAAGAAATCGACAGCCCCTAGTGCGGTTTAAGCCGCGTGTCGGGCGTGCCGTGATGGTGCCCCTCCCCCTGTGCCCATGGTATTTCCAGAGCGTAGTTATGTACGCGTAGCACTGGTTTCGCAAGTTCGCGAGGGCTGGGGTTGGGGCCGCATTGTTACGCTTGCTCTGAACATGCCGGGAGGTCTTGGTGTAGGTTACTCCGGGCGCGCTTGACGGTGTCCAGACGTTTAATGGCCGGAGTAGAGAATTGCCTTGAGAGGCTGCTTTGTACTTTCGCTGCGAGAGCCGCCGTATGCTCCTCCATTTGGAGAGAGCGTTCGGTGTTTCCATTGACGGTGATGACGCCTCGAGGGCCTGGCATCTTGAGCTTGAGATATGCATAGTGAGCACCGCATTGAACTTGGCAAATGCGGTTCGCCCGAGCAGTGCGTGATAGCCACTGCGGAACGGGACTATGTCGAGGATTAACTCCTCGCTTCGGAAATTATCCGGAGATCCGAAGACCACTTCAAGTGTAACTGAGCCTGTACAGTTGGCTTCTACACCTGGTATGACGCCTTTAAAGGTCGTTCTCGTGGGTTTAATCCTCGAGGGATCGATGCCCATTTTCCACATTGTATCCTGATAAAGCAGGTTCAAGCTGCTGCCGCCGTCCATAAGGACTCTAGTGAGGTGAAATCCGTCAATAATTGGGTCTAGAACCAATGCGGCGAATCCGCCATGACGGATGCTAGTGGGGTGGTCCCTTCGATCAAAAGTGATCGGGCAGGAAGACCATGGGTTGAACTTTGGGGCGACTAGCTCCATCGCGTATACGTCCCTTAGCACACGCTTCCGCTCCCTCTTGGGGACGTGGGTTGCGTATATCATGTTCACCGTCCGCACTTATGGGGGAAAACCTTTCTGTCCACTGTTGTTCGGCGGCCGGGGCTCCTCCTCGTCATCGCTATGCAGCCCCTTGTCTCTGCTTTCGGCATTTAACTTGCCTGCCTGCTTGAACACCCAACAATCCCTGTTGGTGTGATTGGCTGGTTTTTCAGGGGTGCCATGTATCTGGCATGAGCAGTCGAGTATTCGGTCCAAACTAGACAGGCCCGGAGTATTTCTTTTGAATTGCTTTTTCCGCTGACCGGGTTTAGAGCCTCTGAATCCGGCATTAACTGCCGTATCCTCAGCGTTGTCGCCGTTAATGCGGCGCTTTTGCTTGTTGCGACGCGACCTGCCACTGCTTTCCTTGGTATCCGAATTACGAGGGCTCTTGGTCATGTTATTGCTGCGAGCTAGCCAGCTGTCTTCTCCCGCGCAAAAGTGGGTCATAAGTGTCGTGAGGGCTGCCATAGATTTCGGCTTTTCCTGTCCTAGGTGCCGTGCAAGCCACTCGTCGCGGATGTTATGCTTGAAGGCTGCTAGGGCCTCTGCGTCCGGACAGTCGACAATTTGATTTTTCTTGGTTAGGAACCGTGTCCAGAATTGTCTGGCCGATTCCTCTGGCTGCTGAATTATGTGGCTTAGGTCATCAGCATCTGGTGGTCGCACATAAGTGCCCTGGAAATTGTTGAGGAATGCGGCTTCCAGGTCCTCCCAACAACCAATTGATTCTGCTGGCAAGCTGTTAAGCCAATGCCGAGCTGGTCCTTTAAGCTTGAGTGGGAGGTATTTGATGGCGTGTAGGTCATCACCGCGGGCCATGTGGATATGAAGGAGATAGTCCTCGATCCATACCGCAGGATCTGTTGTGCCATCGTATGATTCGATGTTCACGGGTTTGAAACCCTCGGGGATTTGATGATCCATTACTTCATCTGTGAAGCATAGTGGGTGTGCGGCGCCTCTGTATTGGGCTACATCACGATGCAGCTCCAACGAGCTTTGTCTACTGTGTTCGGCCCGGCCGGATTTACTGTATCCGGCGTGACGAGTACCGTCTCATGCCGTGGGGCGCCCACGTGATCCGTAGATCGATCTTGTTTGCCTTGCCTTGTCCTCCAATATATCTCGTAGGTCTAGCGCATTTTCCCATGCCTTGGTATTTTTTGAGTGGCGCCAGGGTGCGGCTTGAGTGGAGGGACGAGAGGCCTCTCTGTCGCGGCCACGGGGTGGCCGGTCGGCCGCATCATGCGCTGGCGATGTAGGTTTAGGTGCTTCCTCCTCTAATTGGGGTAGCAACCTGCGCTTTGGGTAGCTCTTGGAGGGGCGTTCGAGTTCATACTCTTCGGCCGCGAGGACTTCAGTCCATCTGTTGGCTAGCAAATCTTGATCAGCTCTAAGTTGTTGCTGTTTTTTCTTGAGGCTGCTCGCCGTGGCCATAAGCCTGCGTTTGAAACGCTCTTGTTCGACGGGATCCTCCGGCACGACAAATTCATCGTCGTCGAGGCTTGCCTCGTCTTCGGAGGGAGGCATATAATTATCGTCCTCGACCTCTCTGTCTGCCGCTCTCTCATGAGGGCTGGCTTCTCTATCCTCCTGTGCTAAATCTTGCTGGAGGTGGTTGTCTTCGGCACTGTCCGGGGTGTTATTATCCCCCATGCCGGAATCACCATTTTTGTTTTGGCGGGATTTAGAGCGGCGCCGCTGACGCCGGCTCTTAGGCTACTTCTTGGAGGGGTCATCCTCCGCTGTTCCATCGCCATTGCCTTCTTTTGGGGTGTCCACCATGTATATATCATACGACGAGGTGGCTTTCCAGTGCCCTATAGGCACTGGTTCTTGATCGTCTCCTGCATCGGTGTCCATACCGTCGATGTCTTCGGAGTCGAAGTCGAGCATGTCGGTTAAATCATCGGCAGTGGCTACAAAGTGGGTGGTGGGTGGGCTTTGAATTTCTTCATCATCCGCATCCCAACCTTGCCGACCACAGTCCGGCCAGGGCTCTCCTGAAAAAGAGAGAGACTTTAGTGAATTCAGAATATCGCCAAAGGGTGAGTGCTGAAAGATGTCCACGGCGGTGAACTCCATGACCGGCGCCCAATCGGGTTCGATCGGTCAGGGTGCGGAGGGCTCGGAGTCTGGAGAGGAGTCCAGCTCCTTGGAGTCACGGGATTCGCAGAGAATATGGCTGGTCTTTGGCTCGATCGCCGTAGAGATTGCAGCCCCCGAGGCAGTGTCTAACCACCCATCCCTGGTTGGTGTGATCGGCTCCGAGCTAGGGGTCGGAGCAGACACAGGTGCGGCCTCCAGGGCACTGTTCGGCGGCAGAGCTAAATCATGCCCATCGTGACAGTGCGGCGCGCTCGGCTGTGGCTCGAATCCGTCGAAGATCAAGTCTCCGCGGATGTCGGCCGTGTAGTTCAAACTTCCAAATCTGACCTAATGGCCAGGGGCGTAGCTTTCGATCTGCTCCAGATGACCAAGCGAATTGGCCCGCAGTGCAAAGCCGCCGAATATGAAGATCTGTCCGGGGAGAAAAGTCTCACCCTGGATCGCATCGTTGTTGATGATCAGAGAAGCCATCGGTCCTAAAAGTGACGACACAGAGGAACTCTCAATGAAAGCACCAATGTCGGTGTCAAAACCGGCAGATCTCGGGTAGGGGTCCCGAAATGTGCGTCTAGGTCGGATGGTAACAGGAGGCAGGGGACACGATGTTTTACCCAGGTTCGGGCCCTCTTGATGGAGGTAAAACCCTAGGTCCTGCTTGATTAATATTGATGATATGGGTAGTACAAGAGTAGATCTACCACGAGATCAGAGAGGCTAAACCCTAGAAGCTAGCCTATGGTATGATTGTTGTTCGTCCTATGGACTAAAACTCTCCGGTTTATATAGACACCGGAGAGGGCTAGGGTTACACAGAGTTGGTTACAATGGTAGGAGATCTACATATCCGTATCGCCAAGCTTGCCTTCCACGCCAAGGAAAGTCCCTTCTGGACACGGGACGAAGTCTTCAATCTTGTATCTTCATAGTCCAGGAGTCCGGCCGAAGGTATAGTCCGGCCATCCGGACACCCCCTAATCCAGGACTCCCTCACCAAGGATGCTCCATTTCAGTTGAACTGCACAAAAAATTTGGGTGGTTCATTTTCTCAACCGCCTCCTTTCTCGTCTGCAATGTAGAATTTTGGCGAGATACATGACCAAGATGAGCCAGTAAACTGGTTGGATGAAAGTAGTGGCCAAGTTGCTCAAACCTCCCTCGGCACGAGGCCACTATTTGAGGATAAACCTACAAGCGAAGTTCAGATTGTCTGTGCTGCCTCTTATGTACTCGAAAGTTTACTCGTACAAGAACTAATTTTAGCAAGAAGTACCTCCGATTGAACACCATTTACCAGTCCGTACCCTAGGTAATTAAAGTTCGTCCATGGATCATATTGGTTGTGATCTCAATCATTTGGATGCATAAACATACTGAACATGTGTATATCTGAATCTTTTTGTAAATTATGTATGAATATTGTCATGTGATCTATCAATCATTTGGATGCATAGATATGCCGAGCTTGTGTATATATGAATCTTTTGAGTTCTTCATTGTGAATGTTGGCTATGGATATGAACGTGTCCTGTGAACTTGAGTTTGATATGAATGTTTACCTTTTCTGTTGTATTTGTGTGTGAACTTGTTAGTATGCCTACTGTGGGGTATAAAACGCAGGTCTCTTATAAAAGTAATGCCGTGTCCAATTTATGTTTTCCCTTCTAACCACATTATATATATTTATATTATTACTATTATCGTATATTTTATAGAGACTTATATATACATTATAAAATATCCCAACTTATAAAAGTAAATGTTTAACGGAAGTTGGCAAGGAAAATCCTGGTTGTTTTTGACTCACAGGCAAGGAAAATCCTGGTTGTTTTTGACTCACACGCAAGCAAAATCTTGGTGATTGCGAAGATTTTAAGGACCAATTTAATAATAACGCGCTCATTTTTATTTTGAGCAATAACTCGCTAATTTCTTAATTATATATATAAAAAATGTGCCTCTCCGGTTTATTCTTTGATATTAATTGCTCCTTCTAACATAACATTATACGTATATATAACGAGCCCACCTAATACGTGTATTTCAAGGAAGTGCAAATGGGCTGGGATTTCTTAGAAAATATAAATGGGCCTGATTGACGCGAAATTATTTGTTCACCCAGCCCAGCAAATGGACTGTACATTCTAGAAAACATGGGTTAAATATATGTCACATTTTTGCAGGCTGACATGTGGGCCAATAGGTCGAAGCCTACGCAGGGCGTTGTCAACTTGGTAAAAAATGATTGTGTCATCCACAGCCATTGGATTTATATCCAACGGCCGGCATGCACCTTCAATCTCTCGTCTTCTTCCTCCAGCATCGCCGGGACTGCCTGGTCCGACCTCCAGCGGCTAGCGGCTCTACTTAGCACGCATCACTGCGAAGCGCTACCCCACCGCCGGCCAGGCTATCCCTCCACCCCTCGACACCTCCTGTTATTCTCCACAGACTACAGACCCACGCCGCAACAGAACCAGTTATAACCCTTCTCCTCCTCTCAATCTGCGACTCCACTGCCGCGTTTTCCCATCTCCGAGTCGTTCCCGTCCGGGGCATCGCTGTCGTCCACTGCCTCGCTGTGTTCGGTGCGGCCTGGTCAACAAACGAGAGTCATCGGAAGAGGACTTTACGTGGAGAGCCTGACGGCTGGGACCCACGAGGTCCATGGTCGCACGCAAGGAAAATTCCTCCTTATTAAGCTGAAAAAATGTTTCCTCCACCTGACAGCTGGGACCCACCGGCTGTATCTTCGCATGGAAGGAAGTGCCTCCTTGTTTTGCGAAAAAAATTATTCATCCCGTTGACAGCTGGGACCCGTCAGATTTGGTGACTGACTTGTGGGCCTACTAAGCGGACGTGTACAATCAGTAGTATATTTCGTCTATTTGCTGCTGCTGTTGTTTTCAATGTACAATCAGTAGTATATTTCATCTGTTTGTTGAATAAATGTGTTGTTAGAAAGACAAACACAATGTTTTGGAAGTCGTTGCACGGTTCGATCCTTTAGTGCCCCGTACCATACGTAGCGCATACTATTTATCGTACGGAACACATTTTTTTTGAAACTCGGAACACATTTTCCACTTGTTGATAACATGCAGCCCACTGATGAAGGCTCAATAGAGAAGCCCATAATTAACTGGAAGGGAGGCTCTCACATGAATCTGGCCCAGGTACATGCTCATGGTCCCCTAAACATAAATAAGTAAATAAATAAAGCTAAATGCTCATGCACCAGTTCTTTGGGAAAATAGCTAGCCCACTATTTATTTTTGAAGAATACCCAAGCTAGGCCTATTTGTTTTCTCCGAATTACTGGGCTGCAAATCTTTCAAGACGAGGAGGGATGCATTCCGGCCTGGCTTAAGAGTATGGTCAATGTCTGTTAAAAGTAATATCAAAAGGGGTTGAAAATTCCAAAAAATTTATAGCAAATGGGATATAAGTTTCTTTTTTTGTTTTTGTTCTTCACTGATATCTTATACGTATTTCATTGGATTTAACATGACATAGTACTAATTTATTTTTAAATTTGTTTAGCCATGGCTATTAATTTTTGGATTAAGAATATTTCGTTCCCCAGCAAAAATTTGCGAATTTTCAAAATTTCCCACATATTTAGTTAATTTTTTGACCCTGGTACTGACCAGAAAATGGCCAGCAATTCTAAAAATGGAAAACGGGCTGCAATAAATTCCATATGAATTAGAAAATGAGTAAAAAATATAAAAATAATAGCAAATGGGCTGTACACGCCACTGATTTCGAGGCTGACTTGTTTACGAAAGGCTTTGTCAGTGAACACACGGTTCTAGCAGCAGTTAGTGTTGGATGTCCATCCAACGGCCGACGTGCTTCTTTAATCTCAGATCTTCCTGCTCCAGCTGCCTAACTAGAGCCGGCGGGACTGCCTGCTCCCTCCTCTTGTGGCCCGCTGTGATGCCGCGAAGGCTTCCCCGACCCACCCTACTCCCTCCGCTGGCCTGGCCGCACGCAATCAACTGCCTCCTTATTACGCGAAAAAAATGATTCCTCCCACTGACATCTGGGGCGCACCGGTTGGGAGGCTAACCTGTGGGCCTACTAAGTTGACGCGTACATAGGGCTTGTCAACTTAGTCAACAAACGATTCTAGCAGCAGTAACCGTTGGATTTGAATCGAACGGTCCTGCTGCTTCTTCAATCGCTGCTCTTCTTGCACCAGCCGCCCAAACCAGCGCCGGGGAGACCGCCTGCTCCTGCCTCCAGTGGCCGGCTGTGCTGCCGATGAGGCCTCATCGCCCCCTACTACTCCCACCGCTAGCCAGGCCCTGCGGCGACGGCAGCCTCACACCGCAGCCGAACCAGTGAACCCTCGTACTCCTTTCCGCGTGGGCATCCACTGGCGCGTCTTCCCCAGCTCCGTGTCGTGCCCTTCCTAGGCCTCGCCGTCGTCCACCGCCTTGGTGCTCTCGGCGCGGCGTGGTCAACGACATTCCATCGGAAGAGTACTGTACATGGAGAGGCTGACAGCTGGGTCCACGGCCACAGCCCAGTTATTTTGTGATTTGCCAAGTAAGTCGCTTTGTCAGGCCTGTTGGGCTGCAAATCTTTCAAGACGAGGAGGAGAGCTTTCATTCGGCTGGCCAAGAAAATGGCCCATCAGTAATGAGAAATGGGTTGTACATTTTTAAAACACATCAAACCGGCAATTAGTTTCAAATATCTTTTTTTCATTTCGAGATTTGAAATTACATTAATTTTTATGCATGGATAATTTGTTGGATTTTATATTGATATACATTTATTTTTAAAATCAGTTTGAATGTGAGTCGAAATGTCGGGATTAAAAACAGTTCGGATCGCACCGAAATATGCAAAATTTCATATAATTTTTTAACCGTGGTCACAATATGGGCTGTAATGCTAACAAAAAGAATATGGGCTCCAAAAAAAACTTAATAATTAGCAAATGGGCTGTAAATTATTAGAAATAATGGCAGATGGGCTGTATGCTGTTTCCCACAGATTTGAGGCTTTCCTAAAAAAGGTTGACGCACAAGCAGTGACTGTTGGATGGCCATCCAACGGCCGTCGTGCTTCTTCAATCTCTGCTCTTCCTGCTCCAGCCGCTCAAATAGGTGCCGGCGGGACTGCCTGCTCCCTCCTCCCCGTGGTCGGCTCTGCTGCCGCGAAGGCCTCACCGCCCCACTGTACTCCCATCACTGGCCTAGCCATCCCTCTACTCACCCACACCTGCTGTTATTCTCCGGCGACGGCAGACGAACCAGTAAACCCTCATACATTCGTACTCCCCTCGCGTGGGAAACAACTGCTGATTCTTCCCTACCTCCGTGTCGTTCCCTTCCTAGGCCTCGCCGTCGTCCACCGCCCTGGTGCTCTCGGCGCGGCCTGGTCAACGTGGTCAACGACCGACATGCATCTGAAGTGGACTTTAGGTGGAGAGGCCGACAACTGGGTCCACGGCCGCACGCAAGGAAATGCCTCCTTATTACGCGCAAAATAATGATTCCTCCACCTGACATCTAGGAACCACCGAAAGGGCCTCTGTATTTCATGAAAAAACGTTACCGCCGCTGACAGCTCGGACCCACTAGCTATATCTTCGCACGCAAGGAAGTGCCTCCTTATTATGCACAAAAAAATGAATACTCCCCCTGTTAGCTGGGACCCAGTATAGTGGCAGGCTGACTTGTGGGCCTACTAAGTTGACGGGGACGGAGGGCTTTGTCAACTTAGTCAATATGCATGATTCTAGCTCCAGTGACCATACGATGTCCATCCAACGGCCGTCGTGCTTCTTCAACCTCTGGTCTTGTTGCTCTAGCCGCCCAAACTAGCGCCGGTCGTGCCTCGTGCTCCTGCCTCCCGTGGCCGGCTGCGATGCGGCGGAGGCCTCACCGCCCCCTACTACTCCCACCGCTGGCCAGGCCATCCCTCTACTCACCCACACCCCCTGTTACTCTGCGGCGACGGCAGCCTCACACCGCAGCGAACCAGTGCCCTCGTACTCCTCTACGTGTGGGCATCCACTGCCGCGTCTTCCCCGGCTCCGCGTCGTCCCCTTCCTAGGCCTCACCGTCGTCCACCGCCCTGGTGCTCTCGGCGCGGCGTGGTCAACGTGGTCAAGGAACGGCTTCCATCAGACGCGGACTATACGTGGAGAGGCTGACAGATGGGTCCACGACCGTAGCAAGGAAGTGCCTCCTTATTACGTGCAAAATAATTATTCCTCCACCTGACAGCGGGGAACCACCGGATGGGCCACCTTATTTCGCCCCCCTGACTGCTGGGACCCACCAGCTACATCTTCGCAGGCAAGAAAGTGCCTGACAGTCGGGACCCACCTGGTCGAAGCGTACGTAGCGTTGACATTCTGGTCGTGAACGTGTACGTACATACTGGTCGATGTAGAGGCGCATGTGTCGTAGTAGAGGCGCGCACGTGTCGTAGTAGAGGCGCGCACGTAGCATGTACACGTACGTACAGTGGCCAGGGTGCAAGAAAGAAAATACGGCCACGTATGTGTACATACGGGCGGGGTCTCGAACGCCTACTCGCGCATACGTACAGCGAGGGCTCGTGTACATGGCTGGGTCGGAACGGAGAAACAACGTCGTCGTCGTGTTCATGGGTCGGAACGGAATGCGTGGTCGTGTTCATCGGGAGGGCTTGGACGGAAGAGGCGATGGAAACGAGGCCTGGCGTACCGCACAACGGAGGAAACGGACCTCCTACGGTCGAAACGGGGGTCCTGTTGATCGGGAGGGGTGTGGCGTACCGCAAAACGGAGGAAACGGACCTCCTACGGTCGAAACGGGGGTCCTGTTGATCGGGAGGGGTGTGGCGTACCGCAAAACGGAGGAAACAGATTTGTGTTGGAGCGCTACGGTTGAAACAGGGGTCCTGTTCATTGGGAGGGATGTGGCGTACCGCAAAACGGGACTCCACGGGATACTGTTCATATCCACCGTCGACCCCCTCCGGCCTCGACGAGCTACTGTTCATCCATCGTCGACCTCCTCCAGCCTCCACGGGCTCCTGTTCATCCAGCCTCCACCGTGCTCTACTCCACCGGCTACTGTTCAACCACCCCTCCGCCGTCTACTGTTCATCCATCCCTCCACACCACGGGGTCCTGTTCAACCACCCCTCCACGGGCACCCCTCCACCGTCTACTGTTCATCCTGCCCTCCACACCACGGGGTCCTGTTCATCCACCCCTCCACGGGCACCCCTCCACCGTCTACTGTTCATCCAGCCCTCCACCACACCACGGGGTCCTGTTCATCCAGAGGCAACGCCACTGCTCACTGCTCATCCAAACCCCCCGCAACGCTCACTGTTCATCCCATCGATCGGCTTCAGTTAGCAGCAGTAGCCAAGGAATCGCTCGATCGGGTTCAGTTAACGGCCATCGATCGATCGCTCGGGTTCAGTAACGCGTAGCCTGCAGTGCAATCGCTCGGGTTCAGTTAGAGCCCAACGCCTCGCTCGGGTTCAGTTAGAGCCAACGCCTCGCACACACGTGCGTACGTGTACGAGAGAAACGCGCATCACTCAGCCCCCGACCTCCCACCGTAACCGGGAACTCCCAGAAATTTTCCTCCCCCTTGCTTCTACCATGGTTTTTTCCGTCATGGACGGCCCAAAGAATGTCATGCAGCTGCGTCTCCGGCCCGCCCAGGACGAAAAGCCCATTTTCTGTCATGATTTTTTGTCATAGAAGTAGGAGCCCACCACATCTATGATGATACCGGGTTTTGTCACAATTATCATCATAGAAGTGTCATATGTATGACAGGAATTTTTTTCGTTCGGCCCAAAATGTCATGGATGTGTCTTTTTTTGTAGTGCCCCAAGTGACCTGCGAGAAGGCATGTAAGCCTGATCAAGAGGGTAAGCATAGTTATGCTCATTGAGCAGGAAGCCCCCAAGTGACCCGCGAGAAGGCATGCAAGCCTGATTGTCGGGGATATACCCAGCGGTATAACCCGGCCGGATGTATGACCCGGCTGGGACTTGGCGCTTCATCGGTAATCAGCCCGAAGACCGACGACTCACTGGTCTGGTGACTCACTGATGACCCCGATGGCGGGTCAGATAGATGACAAGGCCCAAGGCCCAGAAGGCCGGCTCATGTTATGGTAGGCCAGCTTAAGAGGAAAGGCATAAGGAATATTCCCTTACAAAGGAAGCAAGACTAGGACTCTACTTATAACAGAGTAATTCTAATCCTACTAGGACTAATCATGTAACCCGCCCCTCCAACTTATATAAGGAGGGACATGGCACCCCAAGGGGGACAAGTTAAGACAGAAAAGTCAATAGCTCTTGAGATAGAGGTAGCAAAAGAGCACCCTTGTAATCGTGAGCATCACCATGATCAATATCAATGAAGCAGGATGTAAGCTTTTACCTCCGCCGTGAGGGGCCAAACCTGGGTAAAACCTCACGTCTCTCGATTCTGACCAACCCCTCTCAAGCTACCGGTTAGATGTGTTGGCCTCATGACTAAGTCCTTTTCATGAGTACATCTGCCGTGACAAATCCATGACACCCCTTAAGGGGAGTGGTCCCCAGCCAAGTGTGGTCCTTGAATCTAATTGGGAACCTTCCCTGACCAAGAAAATGCCAACTTGGAGAAAGAAATCATCGAGCTTCATCAGGCTAGACAAGAGATGGGAGTTAGACCGTGTTCAAAGGAGTCAAGAGATGGCTTTATATCCCACGTTCTTATTACAAATGATTTTCTACCCCATCCCATTCTCAGTAAGGAGCTTATATACATTTTACTGAGAAGGGTAATGATTCTATCCCAAAATATCCTGAATATCTAAACTGCCCTGCCTTTTGGCTGGCACATAACATTACACATAGCAAACCAATATTTCTTCGTACCGTTATCACTTAGCCAGAAAATTCTAGACCTCAAATAGTTCAGCCTCTGCAGTTCCCCCTCGGGCACGTCAAAGAACAACAACATGTACAAGACCATGTTGCCGAGGAAGGAGTTGATTAAAACCAAGTGTTTCCCATATGAAAGAGGTTTTCATTTATAGCCGCAAGGCGTTTCTCTAGTCGCTCTTCCACGTATTTCCACCCGGCTACAGTAAGTCACCAGTAATGGATAGGAATACCAATGTATCGGATCAGAAACAAACCAAGATGGAAACCAAAGATCTCAGCATACTCAAACGTTGAATCTACAACCTCAGCAAAGCAGAAAAAATCGCTCTTGTGGAAATTTATTTTAAGAACCGAAGGCTCCTCAAAAGCGCATAAAAATAGCTCAAGATTTCTTGCTTTATCCAAGTCATGGTCCATAAAATCACATCCCTATTACGTGCGGCCTCTTTATCCCATTTAATGGTAATAGCAAGCATGCCTGCCACAATACTGAATAAGATAGGGGACAAGGGGTACCCTTGGCAGAGACCCTTTCAAGTTGAAAGTAGTTGTCGACGTCATCATTGACCTTGATGGCGACAGTACTAAAGATAAAACTCTCAACCGACCTCCACTACTATGGTGAGAGCTCCTTCACACAGATAATTTGTAGAAGAAATGGTTACTTGACTATAGTAAAAAAATCTGGTGAAGCTTGTGTACGGTTTCATGCAGCACAACAACCCCATCAAGTATGTTTCATCTTAAAGATGACTCAGCCGGCTCGGGACCTTTTGTGTTCCATCTAAAACACCTCATCATCAAATTTTCCTTCAGAAAATGGAGCACTAAAAACACATTTTTCCACCTTTGAGACTCGAGAGATGTCATCTGTTATGGACTCATCTAGCAAGAAATTGCTCCCAACTGGTGGTCCATAAAGATGTTTGTAACATTTTATAGAAAATTCTGGACCTAAAGTAGTTCAGCCTTTGCAGTTCCCCCTCGGGTACGTGAAAGAACAACAACATGTACAAGACCATGTTGCCGAGGAAGGAGTTTATTAAAACCAAGCATCTCCCATATGAAAGAGGTTTTCCCTTATAGCTACAAGGTGTTTCTCTAGTCGCTCTTACACGTATTTCCACCCCGCTACTGTAAGTCACCAGTAGTGAATAGGAACACCAATGTATCGGATCGGAAACAACCCAAGCTGGAAATTTATTTTTAGACCAGAAAACTCCTCAAAAGCACATAAAAATAGCTTAAGATTTCTTGCTTTATCCAAGTCATGGTCCATAAAATAACATCTCTATTACGTGCGGCCACTTTATCCCATTCAATGATAATAGCAAGCATGCCTGCCATAATATTAAACAAGATAGGGGACAAGGGGTACCCTTGGCAGAGACCCTTTCAAGTCTGAAAGTAGTTGTCGACGTCATCATTGACCTTGATGGCCACGCTACTGATACGTCTCCAACGTATCTATAATTTTTGATTGTTCCATGCTATTATATTATCTATTTTGGATGTTTAATGGGCTTTATTATACACTTTTATATTATTTTTGGGACTAACATACTAACCCAAGGCCCAGTGCAAATTGCTGTTTTTTTGCCTATTTCAGTGTTTCGCAGAAAAGGAATATCAAACGGAATCCAAACGGAATGAAACCTTCGGGAGAGTTACTTTTGGAACGAATGTGATCTATGGGACTTGGAGTAGACGTCAAGAAAGAAGCGAGGAGGCCACGAGGCAGGGAGGCGCGCCTACCCCCTGGGCGTGCCCCCACCCTCGTGGGCCCCTCGCAGCTCCACCGACCTACTTCTTCCTCCTATATATATATCCATATACCCCAAAAACATCTAGGGGCACCACGAAACCCTATTTCCACCGCCGCAACCTTGTGTACCCAAGATATCACATCTTGGGGCCTTTTCCGGAGCTCTGCCGGAGGGGGAATCGATCACGGGGGGCTTCTACATCAACACTAGCCTCTCCGATGATGTGTGAGTAGTTTACCACAGACCTTCGGGTCCATAGTTATTAGCTAGATGGCTTCTTCTCTCTCTTTGGATCTCAATACAAAGTTCTCTTCGATCTTCTTGGAGATCTATTCGATGTAATTCTTTTTGCAGTGTGTTTGTCGAGATCCGATGAATTGTGGGTTTATGATCAAGTTTATCTATGAACAATATTTGATTCTTCTCTGAAATCTTTTATGTATGATTTGTTATGTTTGCAAGTCTCTTCAAATTATCAGTTTGGTTTGGCCTACTAGATTGATCTTTCTTGCAATGGGAGAAGTGCTTAGCTTTGGGTTCAATCTTGCGGTATCCTTTCCCAGTGACAGTAGGGGCAGCAAGGCACATATTGTATTGTTGCCATCGAGGATAAAAATATGGGGTTTATATGATATTTCTTGAGTTTATCCCTCTACATCATGTCATCTTGCCTAATGCATTACTCTGTTCTTATGAACTTAATACTCTAGATGCATGCTGGATAGCAGTCGATGTGTGGAGTAATAGTATCGTTTCGGTCTACTTGTCGCGGACGTGATGCCTATATACATGATCATTCCTAGATATTCTCATAATTATGCACTTTTTCAATCAATTGCTCGACAGTAATTTGTTTACCCACCGTAATACTTATGCTATCTTGAGAGAAGACACTAGTGAAACCTATGGCCCCCGGGTCTATCTTCTATCATAGAAGTTTCCAATCTATTTTACTTTGCAATCTTTACTTTCAATCTATATCATAAAAATACCAAAAATATTTATCTTATTATCTCTATCAGATCTCACTCTCGTAAGTGCCGTGAAGGGATTGACAACCCCTTTATCGCGTTGGTTGTGAGGTTCTTATTTGTTTGTGTAGGTGAGGTGACTTGCGTGTAGTCTCCTACTGGATTGATACCTTGGTTCTCAAAAACTGAGGGAAATACTTACGCTACTTTACTGCATCACCCTTTCCTCTTCAAGGGAAAACCAACGCAGTGCTCAAGAGGTAGCAAGAAGGATTCTGCACCGTTGATGACCCACAAGTATAGGGGATCTATCGTAGTCCTTTCGATAAGTAAGAGTGTCGAACCCAACGAGGAGCAGAAGGAAATGATAAGCGGTTTTCAGCAAGGTATTCTCTGCAAGCACTGAAATTATCGGTAACAGATAGTTTTGTGATAAGGTAATTGGTAACGAGTAACAAGCAATAAAGGTAAATAAGGTGCAGCAAGATGGCCCAATCCTTTTTGTAGCAAAGGACAAGCCTGGACAAAATCTTATATGAAGGAAAGCGCTCTCGAGGACACATGGGAATTATCGTCAAGCTAGTTTTCATGACGATCATATGATTCACGTTCGGTACTTTGATAATTTGATATGTGGCTGGACCAGTGCTTGGGTACTGTCCTTACTTGGACAAGCATCCCACTTATGACTAACCCCTATTGCAAGCATCCACAACTACAACAGAAGTATTAAGGTAAACCTAACCATAGCATGAAACATATGGATCCAAATCAGCCCCTTACGAAGCAACGCATAAACTAGGGTTTAAGCTTCTGTCACTCTAGCAACGCATCATCTACTTATTACTTCCCAATGCCTCCCTCTAGGCCCAAACAATGGTGAAGTGTCATGTAGTCAATGTTCACATGACACCACTAGAGGGATGACAACATACATCTCATCAAAATATCGAACGAATACCAAATTCACATGACTACTATTAGCAAGACTTCTCCCATGTCCTCAGGAACAAACGTAACTACTCACAAAGCATATTCATGTTCATAATCAGAGGGGTATTAATATGCATAATGGATCTGAACATATGATCTTCCACCAAGTAAACCAACTAGCATCAACTACAAGGAGTAATCAACAGTACTAGCAACCCACAGGTACCAATCCGAGGTTTGGATACAAAGATTGGATGCAAGAGATGGACTAGGGTTTGAGATGAGATGGTGCTGGTGAAGATGTTGATGGAGATTGACACCCTCCCGATGAGAGGATCGTTGGTGCTGACGATGGTGATGATTTCCCCCTCCCGGAGGGAAGTTTCCCCGGCAGAACAACGTCGCCGGAGCCCTAGATTGTTTCCGCCTCGTGGCGGTGGAGTCTCGTCCCGAAAGCTTGCTTATGATTTTTTTCTCGACGAAAGACTCCATATAACAGAAGATGGGCATCGAAGGGCCACCAGGGGGCCCACGACGCAGGGGGCGCGCCCAGGGGGTTAGGGCGCCCCCACCCTCGTGGCTAGGGTGTGGCCCCCCTCTGGAACTTCTTGCTAAAGTAACAATTCAATCACAATTTCAAGTATGAATCATAAACTTCATTGAGAACCAACAAACTCTAATCTCACTCATTAAGGCGATTGCAATTTATCATAACATAGGAAAGAGTCAATATAAGAGCTTTTCAGCAAGTCCACATACTCAACCATCTTTTAGTCTTTCACAATTGCTAACACTCACGCAATATTTATGGGTATGAAGTTTTAATTGGACACAGAGAAAGATAGGGGCTTATAGTTTTGCCTCCCAACGTTTTACCTCAAGGGTAATGTCAACAATAATAGTTCATGAAGACTCACATCCAATTAGCTATATATATCATGATATTTCCAACAGATTGTGCTTGCCAAAGGATAAAATGTAAAATGGAAAGGTGAAGATCACCATGACTCTTATGTAAGGTAGAATATAAAAGTAAAAGATAGGCCCTTCGTAGAGGGAAGCAGAGGTTGTCATGCGCTTTTATGGTTGGATGCACGAAATCTTAATGCAAAAGAACGTCACTTTATATTGCCACTTGTGATATGGACCTTTATTATGTAGTCCGTCGCTTTTATTTCTTCCACATCACAAGATCGTATAAAGCTTATTTTCTCCGCACTAATATGTCATACATATTTAGAGAGCAATTTTTATTGCTTGCACCGATGACAACTTACTTGAAGGGTCTTACTCAATCCATAGGTAGATATGGTGGACTCTCATGGAAAAACTGGGTTTAGGGATATTTGGGAGCACAAGTAGTATCTCTACTTGGTGCAAGGAAATTGGCTAGCATGAGAGGGAAAGGCAAGCTCAACATGTTGGATGATCCATGACAATATTGTTGGGGAACGTAGTAATTTCAAAAATTTTCCTACGCACACGCAAGATCATGGTGATGCATAGCAACGAGAGGGGAGAGTGTTGTCTACGTACCCTCGTAGACCGAAGCGGAAGCGTTGACGCAACGTAGAGGAAGTAGTCATACGTCTTCCCGGTCCAACCGATCCAAGCACCGTTACTCCGGCACCTCCGAGTTCTTGGCACACGTTCATCTCGATGACGCTCCCCGGGCTCCGATCCAGCAAAGCTTCGGGGAGGAGTTCCGTCAGCACGACGGCGTGGTGACGATCTTGATGTTCAACCGTCACAGGGCTTCGCCTAAGCACCGCTACAATATGACCGAGGTGGAATATGGTGGAGGGGGGCACCGCACACGGCTAAGGAACGATCATTAAGATCAACTTGTGTGTTCTAGGGTGCCCCCTGCCCCCATATATAAAGGAGCCAAGGGGAGGGGGCGTTCGGCCAAGGAGGGCGCGCTAAGGGGGAGTCCTACTCCCACTGGGAGTAGGACTCCCTTCTTTACTAGTTGGAGAAGGAGAAGTGGGAAAGAGGAGGAAGAGGGAAAGGAAAGGGGGGCCGCCGCCCCCCTCTCCTTGTCCTATTCAGACTAGGGAGGGGAGGGGCGTGCGGCCACCTCTTGCCTCCTTTCCTCTTCTCCCTTAGGGCCCATGTAGGCCCAATAATCCCCGGGGGGGTTCCGGTAACCCCCCGGTACTCCGGTAAAATCCCGATTTCACCCGGAACGATTCCGATATCCAAATATAGGCTTCCAATATATCGATCTTTATGTCTCGACCATTTCGAGAGTCCTCGTCATGTCCATGATCACATCCGGGACTCCGAACAACCTTCGGTACATCAAAATACATAAACTCATAATGAAACTGTCATTGTAACATTAAGCGTGTGGACCCTACGGTTCGAGAACAATGTAGACATGACCGAGACACGTCTCCGGTCAATAACCAATAGCGGAACCTGGATGCTCATATTGGTTCCTACATATTCTATGAAGATCTTTATCGGCCAGACCGCATAACAACATACGTTGTTCCCTTTGTCATCGGTATGTTACTTGCCCGAGATTCGATCGTCAGTATTTCAACCCCTAGTTCAATCTTGTTACCGGCAAGTCTCTTTACTCATTCCGTAATACATCATCTCACAACTAACTCATTAGTTGCAATGCTTGCAAGGCTTATGTCATGTGCATTACCGAGAGGGCCCAGAGATACCTCTCCGACAATCGAAGTGACAAATCCTAATCTCGAAATACGCCAACCCAATATGTACCTTTGGAGACACCTGTAGAGCACCTTTATAATCACCCAGTTACGTTGTGACGTTTGGTAGCACACAAAGTGTTCCTCCGGCAAACGGGAGTTGCATAATCTCATAGTCATAGGAACATGTATAAGACATGAAGAAAGCAATAGCAACATACTAAACGATCGGGTGCTAAGCTAATGGAATGGGTCATGTCAATCAGATCATTCACCTAATGATGTGATCCCGTTAATCAAATAACAACTCTTTGTTCATGGTTAGGAATCATAACCATCTTTGATTAACGAGCTAGTCAAGTAGAGGCATACTAGTGACACTCTGTTTTGTCTATGTATTCACACATGTATTATGTTTCCGGTTAATACAATTCTAGCATGAATAATAAACATTTATCATGATATAAGGAAATAAATAATAACTTTATTATTGCCTCTAGGGCATATTTCCTTCAGTCTCCCACTTGCACTAGAGTCAATAATCTAGATTACACAGTAATGATTCTAACACCCATGGAGCCTTGGTGCTGATCATGTTTTGCTCGTGGAAGAGGCTTAGTCAACGGGTCTGCTACATTCAGATACGTATGTATCTTGCAAATCTCTATGTCTCCCACCTGGACTAGATCTCGGATGGAATTGAAGCGTCTCTTGATGTGCTTGGTTCTCTTGTGAAATCTGGATTCCTTTGCCAAGGCAATTGCACCAGTATTGTCACAAAAGATTTTCATTGGACCCGATGCACTAGGTATGACACCTAGATCGGATATGAACTCCTTCATCCAGACTCCTTCATTTGCTGCTTCCGAAGCAGCTATGTACTCCGCTTGACATGTAGATCCCGCTACAACGCTTTGTTTAGAACTGCACCAACTGATAGCTCCATCGTTTAATGTAAACACGTATCCGGTTTGCGATTTAGAATCGTCCGGATCAGTGTCGAAGCTTGCATCAACGTAACCTTTTACGATGAGCTCTTTGTCACCTCCATATATGAGAAACATATCCTTAGTCCTTTTCAGGTATTTCAGGATGTTCTTGACCGCTGTCCAGTGATCCACTCCTGGATTACTTTGGTACCTCCCTGCTACTTATAGAACATAAGGCACACATCAGGTCTGGTACACAGCATTGCATACATGATAGAGCCTATGGCTGAAGCATAGGGAACATCTTTCATTTTCTCTCTATCTTCTGCAGTGGTTGGGCATTGAGTCTTACTCAACTTCACACCTTGTAACACAGGCAAGACCTTTCTTTGCTTGATCCATTTTGAACTTCTTCAAAACTTTGTCAAGGTATGTGCTTTGTGAAAGTCCAATTAAGCGTCTTGATCTATCTCTATAGATCTTAATGCCTAATATGTAAGCAGCTTCACCGAGGTCTTTCATTGAAAAACTTTTATTCAAGTATCCCTTTATGCTATCCAGAAATTCTATATCATTTCCAATTAGTCAATATGTCATCCACATATAATATCAGAAATGCTACAGAGCTCCCACTCACTTTCTTGTAAATACAGGCTTCTCCAAAAGTCTGTATAAAACCAAATGCTTTGATCACACTATCAAAGCGTTTATTCCAACTCCGAGAGGCTTGCACCAGTCCATAAATGGATCGCTGGAGCTTGCACACTTTGTTAGCTCCTTTGGATCGACAAAACCTTCCGGTTGCATCATATACAACTCTTCTTCCAGAAATCCATTCAGGAATGCAGTTTTGACATCCATTTGCCAAATTTCATAATCATAAAATGCGGCAATTGCTAACATGATTCGACAGACTTAAGCATCGCTACGGGTGAGAAGGTCTCATCGTAGTCAATCCCTTGAACTTGTCGAAAACCTTTTGCGACAAGTCGAGCTTTGTAGACAGTAACTTACCGTCAGCGTCAGTCTTCTTCTTGAAGATCCATTTATTCTCAATTGCTTGCCGATCATCGGGCAAGTCAACCAAAGTCCATACTTTGTTCTCATACATGGATCCCATCTCAGATTTCATGGCTTCAAGCCATTTTGCGGAATCTGGGCTCACCATCGCTTCTTCATAGTTCGTAGGTTCATCATGATCTAGCAGCATGACTTCCAGAACAGGATTACCGTACCACTCTGGCGCGGATCTTCACTCTGGTTGATCTACGAGGTTCAGTAGTATCTTGTCCTGAAGTTTCATGATCATTATCATTAGCTTCCTCACTAATTGGTGTAGGTGTCACAGAAACAGGTTTCTGTGATGTACTACTTTCCAATAAGGGAGCAGGTACAGTTACCTCATCAAGTTCTACTTTCCTCCCACTCACTTCTTTCGAGAGAAACTCCTTCTCTAGAAAGGATCCATTCTTAGCAACGAATATCTTGCCTTCGGATCTGTGATAGAAGGTGTACCCAACATTTTCTTTTGGGTATCCTATGAAGACGCACTTCTTGATTTGGGTTTGAGCTTATCAGGTTGAAACTTTTTCACATAAGCATTGCAACCTCAAACTTTAAGAAACGACAGCTTAGGTTTCTTGCCAAACCATAGTTCATACGGTGTCGTCTCAACGGATTTAGATGGTGCCCTATTTTAACGTGAATGCAGCTGTCTCTAATGCATAACCCCAAAACGATAGTGGTAGATTTGGTAAGAGACATCATAGATCGCACCATATCTAATAAAGTACGGTTATGACGTTCGGACACACCATTATGCTGTGGTGTTCCAGGTGGCGTGAGTAGTGAAACTATTTCACATTGTTTTAACTGAAGGCCAAACTCGTAACTCAAATATTTTACTTCTGCGATCATATCGTAGAAACTTTTATTTTTTGTTACGATGATTCTCCACTTCACTCTGAAATTCTTTGAACTTTTCAAATGTTTCAGACTTGTGTTTCATCAAGTAGATATACTCATATCTGCTCAAATCATCTGTGAAGGTCAGAAAATAACGATACCCGCGCGAGCCTCAACACTCATCGGATGCACATACATCAGTATGTATTATTTCCAATAAGTCAGTTGGCTCGCTCCATTGTTCCGGAGAACGGAGTCTTAGTCATCTTGCCCATAAGGCATGGTTCGCAAGCATCAAGTTATTCATAATCAAGTGATTCCAAAATCCCATCAGCATGGAGTTTCTTCATGCGCTTTACACCAATATGACCTAAACGGCAGTGCCACAAATAAGTTGCACTATCATTATTAACTTTGCATATTTTGTCTTCAATATTATGAATATGTGTATCACTACGATCGAGATCCTATGAACCATTTTCATTGGGTGTGTAACCATATAAGGTTTTATTCATGTAAACAGAACAACAATTATTCTCTAACTTAAATGAATAACCATATTGCAATAAACATGATCAAATCATATTGATGCTCAACGCAAACACCAAATAACACTTATTTAGGTTCAACACTAATCCCGAAAGTATAGGGAGTGTGCGATGATGATCATATCAATCTTGGAACTACTTCCAACACACATCGTCACTTCACCCTTAACTAGTTTCTGTTCATTCTGCAACTCCTGTTTCGAGTTACTACTCTTAGCAACTGAACCAGTATCAAATACCGAGGGGTTGCTACGAACACTAGTAAAATACACATTAATAATCTGTATATCAAATATACCTTTGTTCACTTTGCCATCCTTCTTATCTGCCAAATACTTGGGGCAGTTCCGCTTCCAGTGACCAGTCCTTTGCAGTAGAAGCACTTAGTCTCAGGCTTAGGACCAGACTTGGGTTTCTTCTCCTGAGCAGCAACTTGCTTGCTGTTCTTCTTGAAGTTCCCCTTCTTCTTCCCTTTGCCCTTTTTCTTGAAACTAGTGGTCTTGTTGACCATCAACACTTGATGCTCCTTCTTGATTTCTACCTCCGCAGCCTTTAGCATTGCGAAGAGCTCGGGAATTGTCATATCCATCCCTTGCATATTATAGTTCATCACGAAGCTCTTGTAGCTTGGTGGAAGTGATTGGAGAATTCTGTCAATGACGCTATCATCCGGAAGATTAACTCCCAGTTGAATCAAGTGATTACAATACCTAGACATCTTGAGTATATGCTCACTGACAGAACTATTCTCCTCCATCTTGCAGCTATAGAATTTATTGGAGACTTCATATCTCTCAATCCGGGCATTCTGCTGGAATATTAACTTCAACTCCTGGAACATCTCATATGCCCCATGACGTTCAAAACATCGTTGAAGTCCCGGTTCTAAGCCGTAAAGCATGGCACATTGAACTATCGAGTAGTCATCAGCTTTGCTCTGCCAGACGTTCTTAACTTCGTCAGTTGCATCAGCAGCAGGCCTGGCACCCAGCGGTGCTTCCAGGATGTAACTCTTCTATGCAGCAATGAGGATAATCCTCAAGTTACGGACCCAGTCCGTGTAATTGCTACCATCATCTTTCAACTTTGCTTTCTCAAGGAGCGCATTAAAATTCAACGGAACAACAGCATGGGCCATCTATCTACAATCAACATAAACAAGAAAGATACTATCAGGGACTAAGTTCATGATAAATTTAAGTTCAGTTAATCATATTACTTAAGAACTCCTACTTAGATAGACATCCCTCTAATCATCTAAGTGATCACGTGATCCAAATCAACTAAACCATAACCGATCATCACGTGAAATGGAGTAGTTTTCAATGGTGAACATCGCTATGTTGATCATATCTACTATATGATTCATGCTCGACCTTTCGGTCTCAGTGTTCCGAGGCCATATCTGCATATGCTAGGCTCATCAAGTTTAACCTGAGTATTCTGCGTGTGCAAAACTGGCTTGCACCCGTTGTAGATGGACGTAGAGCTTATCACACCCGATCATCACGTGGTGTCTGGGCACGACGAACTTTGGCAACGGTGCATACTCAGGGAGAACACTTTTTATCTTGAAATTTAGTGAGAGATCATCTTATAATGCTACCGTCAATCAAAGCAAGATAAGATGCATAAAAGATAAACATCACATGCAATCAATATAAGTGATATGATATGGCCATCATCATCTTATGCTTGTGATCTCCATCTCCGAAGCACCGTCATGATCACCATCGTCACCAGCGCGACACCTTGATCTTCATCGTAGCATCGTTGTCATCTCGCCAATCTTATGCTTCTACGACTATCGCTACCGCTTAGTGATAAAGTAAAGCATTACAGGGCGATTGCATTGCATACAATAAAGCGACAACCATATGGCTCCTGCCAGTTGCCGATAACTTGGTTACAAAACATGATCATCTCATACAATAAAATTTAGCATCATGCCTTGACCATATCACATCACAACATGCCCTGCAAAAACAAGTTAGACGTCCTCTACTTTGTTTGTTGCAAGTTTTACGAGGCTGCTATGGGCTTAAGCAAGAACCAATCTTACCTACGCATCAAAACCACAATGATAGTTTGTCAAGTTGGTGCTGTTTTAACCTTCGCAAGGACCGGGCGTAGCCACACTCGGTTCAACTAAAGTTGGAGAAACTGACACCCGCCAGCCACCTGTGTGCAAAGCACGGCGGTAGAACCAGTCTCGCGTAAGCATATGCGTAATGTCGGTCCGGGCCGCTTCATCCAACAATACCGCCGAACCAAAGTATGACATGCTGGTAAGCAGTATGACTTATATCGCCCACAACTCACTTGTGTTCTACTCGTGCATATAACATCAAACCATAAAACCTGGCTCGAATGCCACTGTTGGGGAACGTAGTAATTTCAAAAAATTTCCTACGCACACACAAGATCATGGTGATGCATCGCAATAAGAGGGGAGAGTGTTGTCTATGTACCCTCGTAGACCGAAGCGGAAGCGTTGACGCAACGTAGAGGAAGTAGTCGTACGTCTTCCCGGTCCAACCGATCCAAGCACCGTTACTCCGGCACCTCCAAGTTCTTGGCACACGTTCAGCTCGATGACGCTCCCCGGGCTCCGATCCAGCAAAGCTTTGGGGAGGAGTTCCGTTAGCACGACGGCGTGGTGACGATCTTGATGTTCAACCATCGCAGGGCTTCGCCTAAGCACCGCTACAATATGACCGAGGTGGAATATGGTGGAAGGGGGCACCGCCCACGGCTAAGGAACGATCACGAAGATCAACTTGTGTGTTCTAGGGTGCCCCCTGCCCCCGTATATAAAGGAGCCAAGGGGAGGGGGCGGCCGGCCAAAGAGGGCGCGCCAAGGGGGAGTCCTACTCCCACCGGGAGTAGGACTCCCTTCTTTACTAGTTGGAGAAGGAGAAGTGGGAAAGAGGAGGAAGAGGGAAAGGAAAGGGGGGGGGGCGCCACCCCCCTCTCCTTGTCCTATTCGGACTAGGGAGGGGAGGGGCGCGCGGCCACCTCTTGCCTCCTGTCCTCTTCTCCCTTAGGGCCCATGTAGGCCCAATAATCCCCAGGGGGGGGGTCCGGTAACCCCCCAGTACTCCGGTAAAATCCCGATTTCACCCGGAACGATTCTGATATCCAAATATAGGCTTCCAATATATCGATCTTTATGTCTCGACCATTTCGAGATTCCTCATCATGTCTATGATCACATCCGGGACTCCGAACAACCTTCGGTACATCAAAATACATAAACTCATAATGAAACTGTCATCGTAATGTTAAGCATGTGGACCCTACGGTTCAAGAACAATGTAGACATGACCGAGACACGTCTCCGGTCAATAACCAATAGCGGAACCTGGATGCTCATATTGGTTCCTACATATTCTACGAAGATCTTTATCGGTCAGACCGCATAACAACATACGTTGTTCCCTTTGTCATCGGTATATTACTTGCCCGAGATTCGATCGTCGGTATTTCAACACCTAGTTCAATCTTGTTACTGGCAAGTCTCTTTACTCGTTCCATAATACATCATCTCACAACTAACTCATTAGTTGCAATGCTTGCAAGGCTTATGTGATGTGCATTACTGAGAGGGCCCAGAGATACCTCTCCGATAATTGGAGTGACAAATCCTAATCTCAAAATACGCCAACCCAACATGTACCTTTGGAGACACCTGTAGAGCACCTTTATAATCACCCAGTTACGTTGTGACGTTTGGTAGCACACAAAGTGTTCCTCCGGCAAACGGGAGTTGCATAATGTCATAGTCATAGGAACATGTATAAGTCATGAAGAAAGCAATAGCAACATACTAAACAATCGGGTGCTAAGCTAATGGAATGGGTCATGTCAATCAGATCATTCACCTAATGATGTGATCCCGTTAATCAAATAACAACTCTTTGTCCATGGTTAGGAAATATAACCATCTTTGATTAACGAGCTAGTCAAGTAGAGGCATACTAGTGACACTCTGTTTGTCTATGTATTCACACATGTATTATGTTTCCGGTTAATACAATTCTAGCATGAATAATAAACATTTATCATGATATAAGGAAATAAATAATAACTTTATTATTGCCTCTAGGGCATATTTCCTTCAAATATAATTTATCTTAGATGTAAGAAAACATAACCCATTACGTTGTCTTCCTTGTCCAACATCAACTCTTAGCATGTCATACTTTAATGAGTGCTCACAATCATAAAAGATGTTCAAGATAGTATATCTATATGTGAACCTCTCTTTCTTTATTACTTCCTATTCATCGCAACGATGACAAAAACTATGTTTGTCAACTCCCAACAACTTTTATTCATCATACTCTTTTATATGTGAAGCCATTACTCTCCATAAGATCCATATGATTTATTTGTTTCTTTTTATTTCTTCTCTTTTATTTTATTTAATTTCCTCAAGATCATAGCAATATAATCAAGCCCTTGACTCAACACTAATCTTTATTATATATAGCTCACAGACTCGATTACATAGAAGGATCATAAAGCAAAACTCACAACTAGATCATACTAAAACTTTATTCTACTAGATCAAGATATTATCGAAAGGATCGAACTAAGAAAAACGGTAAAGATAAAAGTGATGGTGATACGATACCGGGGCACTCCCCCAAGCTTGGCAGTTGCCAAGGGGAGTGCCCATACCAGATACTCAGTTCTTCTTTGTTGGTGAAGAAGGTGGAGTTGTTGATGATGGATAGTCGCACATCGAGCGTATGAGGTCCTCCAACTTGTGGATAATGCCCTTGAGTGCGATGATATGCTCCTTCAACAAAATATTTTCATGTGTGAGATACTTTTTTTGTATATGGGCTAACTCAATCATCTTGAAAGCCTCGATCTCAGTTGGGGTAAGAAGATTGTGATCAAGTTGAAGGATGTCTTCTACTTCCAGAACTTGGTCCTCCATGGTCTTTGTAACACCCATGATGCGGCTATATCTCCCATGTGTTGGAGCACGACTTAGAGGCATAACCGCATTGTAGGCATGTCACAAGAGGCGTAATCTTTACACATCCCATGTACTGATAAGAAAGGGATAAAGAGTTGGCTTACAATCGCCACTTCACACAATACATAAATATAACATTACATCATCCAGAATACAATCAAGGTCCGGCTACGGAACCAAAATAAAGAAAGACCACCCCTAATGCTAGATCCCCGATCGCCCCAACTGGGCTCCACTACTAATCAAAAGGAAACGAAACACAACAACGAAAAGGTCTTCATCGAGCTCCCACTTGAGCTGGGTTGTGTCATCTGCACTGGTATCATCGGCACCTGCAAACTGGTTTTTGGAAGTATCTGTGAGTCACGAGGACTCAGCAATCTCACACCCGCGAGATCAAGCCTATTTAAGCTTATGGGTAGGAAAGGGGTAATGAGGTGGGGCTGCAGCAAGCACTAAGCATATATGGTGGCTAACATACGCAAATAAGAGCGAGAAGAGAAGCAAAGCACGGTCGTGAACTAGAAGTGATCAAGAAGTGATCCTGAAGCTACTTACGTTCAAGCATAACACAAGAACCGTGTTCACTTCCCGGACTCCGTCGGAAAGAGACCATCACGGCTACACATGCGGTTGATGCATTTTAGTTAAAGCTAAGTGTCAAGTTCTCTACAACCAGATATTAACAAATTCCCATCTGCCCATAACCGCGGGCACGGCTTTCGAAAGTTCAAACCCTGCGGGGGTGTCCCAACTTAGCCCATCACAAGCTCTCACGGTCAACGAAGGATATTCCTTCTCCCTGGACGACCCGATCAGACTCGGAATCCCGGTTACAAGACATTTCGACAATGGTAAAACAAGACCTGCAAAGCCACCCGAATGTGCCGACAAATCCCGATAGGAGCTGCACATATCTTGTTCTCAGGGCACACCGGATGAGCAAGACGTCGGGTTGGCATAGAACCTGGTTGCCCAGGGGGCACCGGACATCGCTCAGGTTGGACCAACACTTAGAGAAGCACTGGCCCGGGGGGGGGGGGGTTTAAAATAAAGATGACCCTCGGGAGCGCGACTCCCAAGGGAAAAGGTAGGTCGTGGTGAGGCAAATGGTAAAACCAAGGTTGGGCCTTGTTGGAGGAGTTTTATTCAAAGCGAACTGACAAGGGGTTCCCATAACACCCAACCGCGTAAGGAACGCAAAATCAAGGAACATAACACCGGTATGACAGAAACTAGGGCGACAAGAGTGGAACAAAACACCAGGCATAAGGCCAAGCCTTCCACCCTTTACCAAGTATATAGATGCATTAATTAAAATAAGAGATATTGTGATATCCCAACATATCCATGTTCCAACATGGAACAAACTTTAGCTTCACCTGCAACTAGCAACACTATAAGAGGGGCTGAGCAAAGCGGTAACATAGCCAAACAACAGTTTGATAGGAAAAGGTGGGTTAGAGGCTTGACATGGCAATATGGGAGGCATGATATAGCAAGTGGTAGGTATCGCGACATAGCAATAGAGAGAGCAACTACCAAGCAAAGATAGAAGTGATTTTGAGGGTATGGTCATCTTGCCTGAGATCCCGCAAGGAAGAAGAACGAGTCCATGAAGAAGACAAACGGACGTAGTCGAACGGATCCTCACAAACGCGACGTTATCGGAACCAATGCGAAGAAGCAACACCGGAAAGAAGCAAACCACATAGTAAACAATCAACACATCAACATGGCATGATGCACAATCGAGTATGATGCATGTCTGGTTTAATGAGGCATGACATGGCAAAGTGCACAAACAATACTACAAACTAAGTGGAGCTCAATATGCAACGAGTTGCATATTGACGGAACACCACATGACTTATTTAGTTCTCTCCCGTTTATGTACTTAACAAAATTAAATGTTGGTTAGAAAGGCAAGGGGTGAAGCATATGAAAACTACCTATCTAGGCAAGTTTAAATGAGGCCGGAAACAACGAACAACAATTCCGGTAAATCCCCATATGCATATTTTAGGTTTGGTATTGTTCTGCCCTAAACCAAAATTTAGAGTTGTTAAACATTCAAAGTAAATACATCATGTTAATCTATGCATTTTTCTACCCCATTTACATATAAAGTTTGTTGAGTTTGGAGCTATGGTTATTTAGTTATGAAATAAATCATTTTAACATGGCATAGGAGCAAAATGATGCAAACAGCGGTTTAAACATTTTAAACATAGATGAAATTGCAAATTATGAAACTAGACAAAATTCTAAGCAAGTTACATATATAACTTTTTTTAATCCGATGCACGGTTCTGAAGTTATTATATGTATGAACATTAAGGGGTTTTCTGAAAAACTCCAGTCTCTAGAATAATAACTAAATCACAGAACTGAAGAAAAAAACATGAGGCGGGCCGAATCTAGCCGCGCCAAAGAAAGGAAAAAATGGAGGCACTGGGGGGGGGGTTGCCTCACCATGGGCCATGGCCCGATTGGGATGGAGGTTGCAGGAGGGGCGCTGGGCCCTGGCGACTCGAGAAGCAGGGCGCGGTCAACGCGCTAGCGATACAGGGGGCCGAGACGCTCGTCCTCCTCTGCAACTGCTTCGATGTAGAGGACGCCGGCGATGCAGGAGGCCGCAGCAGCGGGACTTGGTGGTGGCTTGAGGGACTTGGTAGGGCTCTGCACAGCGGGACGTCGCCAGGCAAGCTAGGCGGCCGGTTCTGGGCGAGGGGCGGCCGGTCCTCACCGGATTCGTGGCTGAAGGGGGGGTCAACACATGCGGTCGGTCGAGTGGGGGAAGCGAGGGGCGATGCCGACGATGCCCGCAGAGGCAAAACTCGAGCGCGAGCTCGCAGTCACCAGGAAGAGGGCACGAAGCAGGGCTCCGACGACGCGGGGACTTGGCACACGGCTCTCAAGCGGCAGCATCATGGAGGAAGACCGACGACGCAGGTGCGGCACAAGAAGGCGGCGCAAGGGAGGCAGTTGGAAGCTGAGGAGGCTGGTGGCGCCGGTCGACGGGGTCAGCAAGGAAGCGGCATGGCGTCAGGAACTTGCGGCTACGCCGATGGAGCAAGCAACAGGCAAGGTCGGCTCCTGGAAGTTGACGGGGCAGTGGAGGCGCAGGTCGGCAGGCGCGAGGAGGACCCGGGAATGGTGGGATCTGGCCGAGCCCTGGACGAGGATGGCCTCTGCTTGCGGTTCGGTGGAGCTCCAGGGGCGGCTGCGCTCAGGCAGGAGGTGGCGTTCATGTGCACGGGAGAGAGAGAGATGTGAGCGAGAGACGGGGGAAAGAAGAAGCACGGGAAGAACAAGAGGAGAGGGACGCGACTGTTCTGCTAGTTGCCGGCGGGTAGTGGCTTGGAGGCCTCGGGCACGAGGAGATCGGCGAGCGGTGCCGGTTGGTTGGCTGCAGAAAATGAAGTGGATTAGATCGAAAGGGATCCCAATGTAGATGGTAGAGAGTGGCGGCGGCAGAGGGAGGATCCCTAGAAATTAGGGATTTGTCTGGTTTGGATAGAGGTGGACTATTTATAGGGACAAAAAGGAGTAGGTTTGGACCCTTCGATCGAAATTGGGTGTCCGAGAAAAATAGGCTAGGGAGTCCAAATAAGAAAACGGTGATGTTTTAGGGACGTTTGGGGATGATCCGGAACCAACGGTGATGACTGCCTGGGTCGGGTCCGGGACAGCTTTCGGACGCAAGGGCGAGGAGGGTCCGATGCACTATGCAAAGAGGGGTAGGCATGGGACTAGGTGGACTGTGGAGAGCGGGTTGGTCTGATAGAAGAGGGGAGAGATGCAGCCCGGCACGATTTCCGGAGACCAAAAATGTCCGGCAAAAAGACCGGCTGTACTGTCGCTATATGTTATCCGTTGGGGCCTCAAACAGACTCCAAATGCGATGAAACTTGACAGGCGGTCTATCTACAATATAATAAGACCACACACCAACTTTCATCCCATTTAGAGAACATTTTTCAGCCACTTATAAAAATAATATTTCGGACGTGCCGCGGGCGCGTGCAAGTGTGGTTGGGCTCAGAACGGGCAACAGAGAGGATGGGGAGTCCTGGACGGATGCAAGTTTTGAAAACATGATGATGCAATGCACATGATGACATGACAAGATGCAACACGCAAGCGAAAGACACAGCAACACAGCGAATAACTGGAAGACACCTGGCACATCGGCCTCAGGGCGTCACAACACTCCACCACGACGAGAGGATCTCGTCTCGAGATCTAGGATGGCATCGGAGGGAAAACGGAAGAGGAAGAGAAAATGTAAAACTAAGTTGCTTATTTGACAAATGAGTGAACCCAAAGAACCTTGCGAGGTTAAACAAATTGAAAGAAGCAAGCCAACGAAGATGAATAAAGTTGAAAACACTTCGTTGGAACAGAGGAACAAGGAACATTACTAGAACCTTGTAGGTTGAAAGACATGAGAAAAGGTTGCAATGGACAAGAAGTACATGCAAGCACTCTGGTAGAAACGAGATGTACAAGGAACAATAAGGATCAATTACGACAACACTCCGGTTGATAAAGGAAGGCATAGAATATGAACTTGGAAAAATGAAAGCACTTGGATGAGAGTCTGGTTAGAAGAGGAATGATAGAGACAACACTCCGGTTAAAACAAGATAGAGAAGGAATAAGAATGATATAATTTGGGCAGCACTCCGACTGGAAATGGAATGAATTGAACATGAACTTGACAAGATGAGAGTATGCTTGATGAAATCAACAACACACTGCCTTCGGAACTATTGAAAGAATGGCACAAGGGGTAAGAAAGATTTCAGACAACACTCCGGTTGAGAAGGGAGGTAAATCTTCATAAGATGAGAGAACTTGAATGAAGGACACGACACTCCAGTTGAATGGAAAAGCAAAAGGAAAGAACATGATCTTTGACAAAATGGGATGATGGATCGAAGTGTGCAACATCATAATGCCTCCGGAAGAAATAATAGAAGATAGACCATTGGAGTTAAATTATGGAGAAGAAAATGATAACTCTTCCCACAAATGAATTTGAAAGAAACATCCTTACGAATAAGGCTTGAACGGAGTTGTTGAAAAATCAACAACGAAAACAATAAGGTGCTTGTGGGCTTATGAAAACATCTCAAAACTTGAGGTGAAATTCTGCCATAAATTGAAACAAGATTGGATTGATATGAACAAGGAGACAAGAAACTTATTTCACCGTGAGGATAAATGAAGAACTTGGGTCATTTATGAGAACCATAAAT